>NC_090320.1:0-1200000 GCF_040869045.1 Eurosta solidaginis | reverse complement strand
ATATTTGAAATTCATTCGGAATGTACTTAAAAAGTTTTATCTGGTACTCCACGAGCTCAAATGAATAAATGACCTGATGGAGAGATACAAACACATTCGACTGCTTTGGGCATAGCTTAACTTTCAGGATATAAATATATCTCCCCTCTTATATTAACTTATAACTTATACTAGCAATTTATAGTAGATATAAAGTTATTTATACAAGTTTTATCTTTTTTATGAGTATACCGCAGTATTGGAATCATACATTTAAGGACAAATACAAATCACACTTAAGTACAAGTTGATAACTACCATTTTTTCAACTTGAGAAACATAATTTGGTGCCACATAAAAAATTTCCCTTTCTTTGAGTACGCTATGGTTCTCTAGTAAAGCCACTATTGAGAAACTACGCCTAAAATTTGAGAAGTATGCTAAGTATCAACTTGAGCTCTAACGGGTCTCAAACCTACATGTTTATTACGACTAAACACGACCATTACAGAACGAAACTGAACACTGAAGATGCCACAACGCCAAAACCGATTTGTCTCCAACCCAAAATTGACAAAAAATGCGGAAGCCTGTTCCAAAATTGTTCCATGTGTTATTCTTTATTTTGCATGTGTTTTTATTGGCCTCGTAAGAAAAAAAATCTACTCCACCGAAAAAAAGTTTTCTATAACGTTATTTGTTTCTAAATTAATTTTTCAGGAGGTAATAGCCTTTTAGGTAATTCATATTTCGTTTTTGTATGCACATTCGTCCTTTAGCTCAAAACGCATAGCATTTTTCACCAGAGATATCCGGGTTTTTTTCCAGATCTTGATTTCCTAGCCAATCCCTCAGAAAATTTGTTTAAAGCGACAAAAAGGTATATTTTTCTGCAATATGTAAGGAAATTAACAATTTTTCTTTCGGCCGTAGGTACGGTGGACAGACAGGTAAACCATACCTCTATTTCCGGCATTGTCTTTACAATTTACTGTTAGGTGATGACACTTCTACTAACACAACAGGGTATACAAATAAGTTAAAAGTAACCCTAAACATTGTTGTGTGCATGCACCTTTTTTTCTCTACGCGTAAAAGTTCATGTCGAACGTGAAAGATGCCAGTTGTACACCGGTCTGTGGCCATACATACTTTTGGCAGGTTGTGCGGCGCCTGTTCGTTACCCCAAAAAGTATGAGTTAAGGTTAAGTTAAGGTAAGCGGAAAGTTATAACGTAAGTTATGTGAAAGCAACAAAGTAAGTATGAAAGGAAGTGAAAAGAAAAAATAGAATGAAAATATATCTATAAGAAAAAGGAAGCATTCTTAGAAAAAGATCAACAAAATATGTAATATATAAGTAGAAAATACGAATGTTTAGGTAGAAGTGGATGCACCAGCACATATTCAAGCGTTGTATAATCTAATACAAGATGATAACCGCAAAAACTTGTACACTGCAATAGATACTCAAGCATGCCTATCTGTATGTGTAGAGACTCACATGCATACATATATTGTTCAAGAGCACCTATTGCATTTGCCGCGCACTAACAAAATGGCTGTGGTTGCGGTTGCAACACACGGAAAACATGCAAAGTATATTTATCTATGCACATATACATACATGCGTGCTAGGCCGGGTCGATTTGTGGGGAGGCAAAAAAATCGCCCATTGCTCTGTGAAAATCATATTCTAGGGGTCGAACTTTTGGGTAGGGGCAAATTTTGAAAAATCCCACTTTGACCCATTTAGAGTGCTCCAATCGAGTCCAAATGTATGACCGACCCCCCCCCTAACATTGGAGGCCCGACCCACCGATGCCAGTGGCACACCCCCTGGAACCCCCCTGGCGGTTCACCATACAAACATTTCAAAAAACCGCCGGTTTGAAAAATCAGCTAAATGGCTATGTTTTTTCTTTATTTTTATTTATTTATTTATAATAATAATTATTATTTATTTATAATAATATCTATTTTTTCTCTTAAGAAATTTATTTAGTCAGAACATATGTAAATGAAAAAATTAATTTAAGTGAGCTATAGAAAAGAAACTAAAAAAAATTATTGTTTGAAGTCTTTTTTACTTTCAAGTCTGGGCAATTTCGCACGGCTCTCTAATGTCGTCGCCATAACAGCCTCTACATTTTCCGGTATAACAAGTTTGGAAACGCTAGCTAGCAATTGAACATGTCCTTCCGTTCCTTGTATGTGTGATGGAATTTTTGGATCATTAAACGGTGGATCATCTTGATTTAAATATTCTTTCAATGCATCGTACGGAATGCTTCGCGTGAATGGTGGTTCAAATACGATATTTATATCATTCAAATTGATCATTTCCGTATAACTTGTGTAATTAAAGTTTATATCTGGTTTTTTATAAACTCTAAGTTCCATTGGCTCGTCAACATCGGTACGATAGCGTAGAATTTTCTTGATGGCACAGTCGCGCTTTTCTTTGCTATCATCAAACAACATTGATAACAAGATATTTTCCGAATGCGCATAATATGAATTATCTTTAATTACTTGATTGACAATTTTGCGTAAGCGAGGTTCTAGAAATCGTGACCAACCAATGAACTTGAAAAATAATGCACTGCCGTACACGACAGAGCTGTAATACTTGATATTGAAGTACATTGGCACATAACATTTAATATAAATTCAACCAGAATTCTTAAATTTGCATCTGGATTTTCCGTTGTCACATATAATCGCAATAATCTAGCGGCCTTGGTGAGCCACCGAGAATATACAATTTTCCCTGGTTTGATGTTAGCCAGATCCACCGGAACCACGCCGCTAGAAATTGCATGGGCCATGTCGTATAAGTACTTCGAATCGGTGGAAAATTCAATTTTTTCTGGAGCAGGGGGCATATTTTGCAACTCAATTTTCTGGAAGCCGTCCACCACCTGAAAATATATAATAATAAAATAATTAAAAATGGTTGACAATTATAATAAGGAAGAGTTTCACAAGTTTCGATTTGACGGCTCAGTTTTCCGGTTGCCGATCTTGGCCCAGTGCTGGTTGATTTATCCAAAGCTTTAAACAAATGCCGAAACGGAAGTTCGTTGAAGTGAAGAAGGCAAACGAACCAATGCAATGATCTTTTTAACAGCAATTCGAATCGTTGTATAATTCCACCGTGTGGGCCAGTGTTTGTTGGCTCACCGTCAGTGCAATTAATGCATCCAGTGATATATTTTTATCGTTGAAAAAATCATTTAATTTGGTTGTTTTGTATTCAGCGGTTTCATGTTCCAGTCTTACGTAACCAATCAATTCAGAATTGGGTTCTCTCAAAATAACAAGATGAGTTTCTTTTACCATCCTAGTATGATACTTTTCATCAATTTTATCTATCGTTAAAGTATCATTTTTTCTTCCATCGAATGAAAACGCTAACAAATTGGTATCATCTAACCGTTTGCGAAGCAGTTCTTGTCTGCATTTCTCTTTTTCTCTGCGAACTTTCGATTTATCTATTATGAGAGGTTTCCCATGCATATCTTTAATTTTAAAATCTTGCAAAAGAGCGGTTCCCAATGCTGATGCTACTCTGTCAGGCACACCAAATCTGTCACATACTAAGGCAAAGTTAAAACAATCGTATCTCTCTGTGTATTGTGAACTTGTGCTTCTATCCATATTTTCTTGCACCGGTGGCAGTGCGTATGTTGAATCATCGGGATCTTGGTATGTTGGCATTGATGACATAGACGTTGCTCTTCAGTTTCCATCATAAATGCATCCATTTTTAGTCTTCTCTGATTATGTTGATCGTGCATGAACTCTTTGAGGCGTTCGGGAACCCAGTCGCATGCACATGGAGCTGCCTTCAAATCGCATTTACATGTTCCAATGTAAATAATTGTTTCCAGATATTTTACGTACTCGGTAAATTGTTGGGTGTTGTTTCTTCTCTTGATTTGCTCTTGATACTTGTCAAGAATTTATTCAATTTATTAAATACACTTTTTTCAGCATTATTTCCATACCATGTTTTTCCCAAATTCCAATCAACTTATCTTGTACTTGAATAGTGAATGATTTATGGGAAAGCTTTTTTTGTTTTGTTTTAGCACGTTCGCTTAAGTAAAAATAATATCTCAAGATATCCAGATGGGTTGGTAAATTAAGGTCAGTTAAACCAGTAGACACACCAAAAACAGTAACATCATGCTTGGGTATATGACTCATTGGGTTTTCGATAGTTGTTGATGTAGTTTCTTCATCTTGCGGTGTAGAGGATGGTGGATTCATTGTAAACTGATTGATTTGGAATGGTCACTTCACTTATTATTTTTTTTGAAATATTTTTTTATCTGAAATTAGCAATTCACACTTTGAGTTCTTCACAACGACTTAATGCATTCACAAAAACTGTTGCGTTATATATGGTCTACGAGACGAGGTAATAAGAATGAAATGGTAATTTCAATTCTACCTGCTGTGTCTTGTGGTGGCTTAAAAAAACAACAAAAGCAATTTTACGATCTGCAATTGTGTCACAGTGATGCCTTGGTTTTAAAAGGGTTGTAAAAACGACCCAAATTGGGGGACATCAGAATTCGTTTTAGAGGTATGGTTCCTTGGGCAAAGTTTCTTATTTTGATCCTTAGAATACGATTTTCACAGATTTTTAAATCGACCCGCCCTAATGCGTGTATATATGTATGTATTTGGTTGCCTTAAGCGTTACGTTAGCTCTTTTATTCCTCTTTAGCAAGAAGTCAATTAAAAACTTTTACTTACTCAGCCAGTCATTCAAGCAAATTTCAAAGTAACTGAGAGAGAGATAGAGGGAAACCTTGTATTTAACAGCTGTTCATGTCTTTGTTATTGTTGTAAATGGCAAACCAGCATATGTTAGAAATTCAACTGCTGTTATTAAGTGGTATTTTTCTTAGTTAGCTGGTGCAAGGTACAAGAAAATGAGATAAAGTCAAGTTGTTTGCAAGGTGCTATTTTCTTTCTGTTGCATAGAAAAAGTCATAATATTTTGTTTGAATTAAAATTGATGACTCTTATTTACTATCATAAAGATATTTCTTTGAAATTCCATTTGCTAGCACCCTTTTGATAAATATACAGTTGATGGTCGCTACTAGACAGTTGAATTCCAATGATTTTCTACTCAAAAGTATTTTGATAAATTGTTAACGGAATTGGGTGCGACATTAAACACTTGAAACAAATTTATAAAATGCACCTTAGAATATCATAATCGAATAAGGTGTCTATTGAGGAGGCTGTGTTTATGCCATTTTCCAGCTTTAGAATTTTGATAGTAATCATTTTTTAATGATTTAATTATTAATTTAATTATGAAATTTTAAAAGGGAAGTTCCATCTATGTTTATTGGCCATAATCATGAAACAATCCGTTAGATTGCAATGCTGCCAATGAAATCGAATCACTTTTCATCGTTACCATGCAGCATAAAGCCAAATCGTTATTCAAAAATCACAAAAATTTCGATGAATGCAAACATTCAGTAGTGAATATATCACTCGCATCCATGGAAACCAATGTCAATGCTGTTGTGCGTGTATGCCACATTAAAAACAAAATTGTAGGTTACTCGGTGCGCCGAAAATGCACATATAAATTACACAAAAGATATTTACGCATAAGCCAGTCAGTCATTTATGCTTTGGAATGCACGGACAATAACTCAAATATTGGGACGTGTGTGGCTCTAGGTGGATGTGAGCAATATATAATATGAGATTGTAAATGAGCATATGCCTCTAAGCAAATACATCAACGTAATGTTAAAGGTTATAGGGTCTGGTGGCTACTTGCTGAAATTTTGTCTATTTAATGATATCAAAGGCTTTTTTATATATTTCAAATATATATATATTTTCAAAAATATATATATCGCTATTTCGCAGAAAAAAATCTATTTGGTTAAATATCTCCATAGTTACCTTTTCTGCGTCTGGGATAAATAGTTAGCTAATGACTAAATTAAATTTTTCTAACTTCACAAAAGTTAAGCATTATTGCGACACTGGTTTTATTCTTCTACAGATAAAAGACCTCTATACAAGAAAATAAAAAAGACGTGAGTACCAAGAACTCGTGAAAATTGGTGTGTAAATATATTGATGAACGTCTAGAAAACTAATGTTTTTAAACTGATAATAATGCTAACTTATCGAAAACAAATAACAATCGACAACTTTTCTGAACTTTTCGATGATTGGACAAACATACAAGTTTTGAATAACAAATCGATATCTTTTCAATAACAAATCAATAACATTTTGATATTAAATCGACAGCAAACCGATAACTCAACGATACCAAATCGAAAAAAACTTTTCAATAACATGAAATAACAAATTGGTAACACTCCGAAAACAAAGCGATAACTTTCAGTAACTAACGTGTTAACAGTCGATAAAAAATCGATAATTCATATAACCTTTATAATCCGTCGATAACACACCTACAACAAACCTTTCCTTTCCCTCTCTTGATTTGCCCCCTTGTTTCGATCATATCAACTCTACCACGTATCTTGTTCCCACATTACTCTACAGTGTAGTGATAATCCTTACATTCTGTAGTCGCCCACAAAGCTTACCAATACCACACACTTTACCTACGAAAATTGTTTAAAACACTAACGTTCTACATATATCTCATCATATAGTATACCCCTTCCAAACACTACCCCTGCGCTTACACTCTGGATTCCTCCATACCGTGTGCAAGATGTGTACACATGAAAAAATATATTCAAGGCGCGATATGCTTCCAAAGAGATTTAGATCGAGCATTTCGTTCAATTTGTTGAATCGTTTTGATAAAATTTTATATTTTTTTCAAATTTTGTTTTAATGAAAATTTGAATAACTCAGCCAGTTTTCAATAGATTTTCAAAAAAGAATACTCATTGAAATCATAATTAATTTCTGCGTATAATTTAATGCATACAGATAGCACCAAAGTTTAGTTTAGTAAACGTGTAAGCCACGCATCGTTGTGTTTGATAAAAATGTGTTACTTTATCTTAGTTTTTCATTTGCAAAAAAACATAATTATTTTTCTCAAGGATATGAAAACGCAATTAAACAGCGGGCTATGGATTAAAAGGGTCAAGTAAACTTTCGGAGCAGTCATTTTTTTCACTATATTTTAAAGCTCATCACAAGGACCTTTTTAAGGAAGCTTTTAAATTCTATTAAACTATTCACTTCAAACTTATATAGTGAATAGTTTTACTCTTTAAAGTTAACAAAATATTGCATTAAATTATGATCTTTATGTAAATGTGTACTTTATAAGTAAACTATTAAATTTTTATAAAATATTTCGTTAAGTTGTAGGCAAAAAATAGTTTTAGAAAAAAACTACATATTTTATTTTTTGTTAATATGTACTTGTTTAAAGTGTTTACATAACAGCAATAAATTGTCAGTTGTAAACAACTTTGCAGTCTCCGAAAAGCGATTTTCATTGCTCCTCGTTACAAAAGCGAATAGAATTAAAGTGTTAATAAAGAGTATTGAAAAAAATTGTATATAAATTATTTCGCCTAAATGTTGCACTGATGCAGAAAACAAAATAATGTAAGGGAAATAAGCTAAAAAAAATCAATATACTACGGCGAAACTAATGTACCAGCAAATTTAATATCTGTGAAAATGTATAACAAAATGAGGTAAATACATACATTTCCGCTGTTTTCAGTAAGTACAATATAAATATTTGCATTTTAACAAACTTTTTTTAGTTGCGCTACATTTGCTATTTATTCGCTGATTTATGGTGTGAAAAATATGCATACTATTTTTAATTTTCTATTTTCTTTTCTTTATTTTCTTCACTTTGTACATACATTAATTAATTTATGACGTGCTTAATTGAAGTCTAGCGGCTACAAAGTTAAAAATGGAATAATAATAAAACAACAAGGAAAAAAATTAATTATGCAAAAATTATTCATTTGGGAAAAAAGTTGCATGAAGAACAATCAAAAGCGTTGAAAAAAAAATGCAAATAATTTGATGGTAATGCAGCATTTGAACTCGCAGTTTTATTTATTATTAGGTGGGAATAGGACAGAGAAATTAATAAAAGCATCATTATTGTTGGTGCATTTGTGTGACAGACTAGTGGCAGCATACTGACATTACATTTACATTTTTTTTTTGGAATATGAATATTTTTTATCGAGTTGTCAACTATTAAAGCTAACAAAAGTATTAAAATTATTAAGCTTTAGTTTAAAGCTATTTTAGTTGTTGCTGAATTTGTGTGGCTTATTTTATACACACCATTTGCTAATAAAAGTATTAAAGCCTTTTGCTAATGTTTTATAAATGTTTTGATTGCTATGATTAACAAAAATGCATAAAAACCATTTATTTTTCAAAATTCCAAAAATTATATATGCATGGTTAAGTTAATTTAAAACCGTTTTACTTTTTAAACATTAAAATTTTAATTTCTTAAATCAATTGCAAAGCAAAGTTATTCAAAATTAATTGATTTATCTGAACCCTTAACAAGTAAAGCTATTTGGTACTTGTTTTTAATTTTTTTTTTTAATTTTTCTAAAAATAAATAAGTGTAAGGCGCGATAACCTCCGAGGAGATTTTAGGCCGAGCTTCTCTTCCTATTTGCGTCGTGCTCTTTTTAATTTTTCCTATAACTTGGCGGGACGGACCTACTTGTTTTATGCCGACTCCGACTTCATGGCAGGAATATACTCGGACTCGGAGTGCTTGCCAAACACTGCCGAGGGATGACACCGCTTAGGAAAAATTTTTTCAAATTGAAAAAACTTGTTTCTAAAATTTTGATGTTGCTTTGTCCGGGGCGTGAGCCCACGATATTCGGTGCGGTAGGCGGGGCACGCTACAATCACACCGCGGCGGCCGCTATATATACTGAGATTAACATTTTGTTGTAAATGACGGAATTTGCGCTGTGCTTATGACGCACAGTGGCGCCTCTGCCGTTAAAACATGGCAAAAATCAAAAAATCATGGAAGCGTTCGCTAAATCTAATACATGTTTCTAATAGAGAATTTTCCAGGGATAAAGAAAATCACAGAAAATTATAGTTTACCA
The DNA here is from genome assembly GCF_040869045.1 of Eurosta solidaginis. NCBI lineage: Eukaryota > Metazoa > Arthropoda > Insecta > Diptera > Tephritidae > Eurosta > Eurosta solidaginis. The sequence goes on along the minus strand of NC_090320.1, from coordinate 1,190,912 downwards.
GGTAGAGACGCTCATAGTTGACCAATTTTCAACATTGGGAAAAAAAATGTTAAAATATGTGCTCCGTCAAATTAACAGTAGTTATTTGTGAAATATTCAGTTACCTAAATTCATAAAGTCTACCTGGGTCCAGCTGCAACTTCACTTTTTACATCAAATAAAGTTAAACAACCTTGGGCATAAATACGCGCCTGAGCAGGTATATATAATTCAGTACGGCCGTAAGGTCGTTTTTGTTATTGGAACTTGTTAACAACATAAATTTTTTTAGTTACGAATTGTATACTTGAAATTCAGTTTAATAATTTGAGTAGGTATATAAAGCTATCGATCATACGTCTATCGACGATCATTCGTCTTTTGGAGATTAAGGAACTAAGTATTCTGTTGACTTAAATAAAGTGAATAGTATTTTTAAATATAGTTCGCAGTTTAATATTTAGTCAGATACACACGAATCCAATTCTAATATGTATCTAGAAAACTCGAAACTATTTGCGGTGTTTACATCTACAACGTCAAGACGGGACTTCATTGAGGCTATTATGAGAGAATTAGCGAGTGAAACAAGCATTAAAGAAAATGAAGGTCTGGGAGAAAAAATTGGTTTACACTACATTATGATAGAAAGAAAAGGGAAGGACGTTTATAGTAACAATTCATAATTTCTAAGTAAGCATGAAAAGTGGCTAGCTGACAAAACTTTTTTGGACGAAGAAACGCCTAGCACGTCAACCAATCCAACTAGAGGGAGACCAACAAAACCCATAGAAGAGGGTTCTACCTACACAAGGAAAAGAAAGCTGTCTGATACCACAAAAGCTATGGCCACGACTCATCTTTCAGAAGCACTGGCTATTAAATATAAAAAAGACGAAGAAAACGTGAAGTCTCATATAACAGAGGCAGTTGCGGTAGCAAGTCCAGTGCGACTGATGACGATCAAAAACAGCATTCCTACACCACCAAATGCGCTACCTAGGAAATATACTCCCGAAGAAGCTTTGGCGCTGTTTGTAGATGTCGGTTTGACGAAGAAAAAATATATTATATTACGTAAGTCATTATTGCAACGTAATGCCGATATTTTACCTGGAAACAAAAAAATTATTCAAGCCAAGAAAGAAGCAGTTCCTCTAAGTCCCAAAATAACCGAAGTATCAGCTGAAACTGAGCTACAAAACCTAATGGATCATACGTCTACACGACTTCTTCAAAGTTTTACTGAATACAAGTTGAAATCACTGCCAAAGAAGCTAGCATTGATAAATAAGTGGGGCTGTGATGGATCATCAGGACAAAGCGCATATAAACAAAGTATAAATGTAGACGATGACCCAATTACAGATAGTAATATGTTTATGGCTTCTATTGTTCCATTACGACTAAAAGATGAAGCTTCAGAATATTGGAAAAATCCACGTCCGTCATCAACTATATTGTGCCGCCCGATATTATTTAAATACGAGAAGAAGTCTTCGGAACTCATAAAAGCTACAGCGAGTGATATAAAAAATCAAATTGCCAAATTAGAACCAACAATAATTGAAATTAAAGAGGGGAATGTCATTACAATAAAGCATGATTTTCTTCTCACAATGGTCGATGGAAAAATTTTGAACTTAATAACAAATACGACATCTATAATGAAATGTCCAATTTGTAAGAAGAGCCAAAGGACTTTGAAAATCTTGATGATTCAAAAACTGACTAACTAAATTATGAGTATGGAACCTCTCCTTTGCATGCTAGGATAAGATGTATGTAATTTGTTTTGAAGCTGGCTTATACACTACCACAACAAGGAGAAGTTTTCGACGACAATACAACATGTAAGTAGAAACAAAACTGGAGAAAAAAAAATAATTCAGGATGCATTCTATAAAGAGATTGGCCTTAGAGTTGACTGTCCAAAGTATGGATACGGAAATACAAATGATGGTAACTACTCAAGAATATTTTTTGAAAACGATGAACTGACTGCTCGCATAACAGGAGTTGATAGAGATATTGTGAAAAGATTGGGAGTAATTTTAAATATTTTAAACTGCCATGAACCAGTTAATGGACCCAAATTTGGAGAATATGCATCTAAGACTACAGAGTTCCTGCATCAGAAGTATCCTGAGAAGAAACTTACACCAACGGTACATAAAATTTTAGCACATGGAAAAAATTTAATAGCACTGGTACGCTTACTATTAGGAGAATTGTCTGAAGAAGCTCAAGAATCTAAGAACAAGGACTACAAAAGATATAGATGTATGAACACCTGCAAAGTATCACGAGTTAGACAAAACGAAGACCTTTTCAACATGTTAGCTATCTCTTCTGATCCAGTCATATCATCTATGAGGTATGTAAGAACACAAAAAGATCTTACAGATGCGTATAGCTCAGAAATGGTTGCTTTGTTAGATATATGTTCCAATGACGATGACTATGTTAAGATAAAATAAGTTTCTCACTTCTATCACAACAATGAAAAAGAGATTTACTAATCAATTTTGTTACTTTATTGAAAAATAAGATATCTATGTACAAGCTAATTTTTTAATTTAGTAATTTATAAATATATCCTTTTCGTTATTGCATTTCTCTAAAGTTTATCAAATTTATTTTAAAGCTTAGGCATTTCGCCTTCAAACGAGTATTAAATTTTTATAGAAATCAATACATCTATCGAGTTTGGTACAAATTGGTAAAGCGGTTACTAAGATCAAACTTTTTAGCATAAATGGGCAGTGCCACTCCCCTTTTCCAAAATTCGTTGGCTGTTTAATCTTTAGCTCAAATAAAATTTCATTAAACCACTTTCAATAACTTTTAGTTATTAATAAAATACATATTTGGCTTGTAAATTAAAAAAAAAAAAACGTAAAATTTTACGATGAATTTTGAAGCACCTTGTTATTGTGGCACCAAAACGGACATTTGAGTTTTATAAGAGTATTGCCATTTAAAAGAAACAATACGTCTATCGATTTTGGTTATTGATTACGTGACTACTTAGATACAACTTTTTATCATAAGTGGGCAGTGCCACGCTATCTTATCAAATTCATAAGTTTATCTTATTTAATGCTTAAATACGTCATTATAAGACAAATCTCATTTTAATTTTCTTATTTTTTATTAAAAACTATTTGTTTTTGCATTTTTCTAAAAATTTTCGATTTTGACGAATTTTTTTGAAGCACCCTGTATCTGTGACATTCTGAGCTTTCACACAATAAAACTTCAAATAGCTTTCATTCGCATTTAAAAATTTTTAAAATATCTTCATTGGTTCAAAAGTTATGATTTTTGCAAAGAAAAAACTCAAAAGGCGCCACTGTGCGACGGTTCAAACTTAGCTAGATGATACCTTAATGATATATGACTCATGAATATGTGGTCAGTTAAGACTTATCAAATGCCTTGGACTAAGTTACATCACACTTTTTCAACACGTCTTCTGCGTTTCCTAAGAGCTAGAACGAGAATTTACTACACATCGTGCTTTAGGGACATCAACCGATTATAAGTGCTCTTTAGGCTTTTTCAGAACTTAACAAGTAACACGAATAACTCAAATACCAATAAATCAAGGCTAACTCGTCCCTCCATTTAATTAATCAAATAACTTAATTTAATTACATACATTTTCATCGCCCTCATTTTAAAATTTTATCTTGAAAAACCACACATTTAACTTAGTAAATCAATTATCTCCATCGCTTTGCGGCCTTTGATAAGCACCTACTGACCAAAAATATTTAATTTATAAGCCCTAAATGTTGACTTGTTTTTCATATACATACATACATATGTACATATATATTATTATTAAAGAGCGTGAAAGTAATATTTGTAGCCTATTATTTTTAAGTTTTAAAAGCTTGATAAATAATATTAATAAAAAACTTTTTTGATTTTGCGATGAATATGACAACTGGAATTGATTGGTGTTTGGTTTAGCATAAAGCGTAAAAATTTAAGATATTGTGCAGACCGTATCAGTTTAAAATTTTTATTATTGGCTGTATCAGGATTGAACTCTTTATAGCTGGCACACACATTTATAAACTTACTGGCAAACCCGCAGACTTTATTCTACGCCTTTGGTTTTTCTGCGTGACTTATGCAAGTTTTTTGAAAAATAAAAAGTTAGTTAAACCAATAAAAGGTTATGATTTTCATTTTAAATAAAACGAATATATCGCCACTTTTAGTAAAATTTTGCAAAAATCGTATGCATCTTTTATCTTGCTCCTGGTTAGAGTGTGAATGTTGTTCGGCCATTGTGTACATTCAATTCTTAAGCAAACATTATTCTGGGAAGTTTTTAAGTTTCATTTAGGTTTTCAAAGTTGCATCCTTTTATTACTAAACTGCTTTTTTTAAATGTTCTCTATTCGATTTTTAGTTCGTTATATTTCATTATTTTCTATATCCGCATATTAAGGTACATATAAATCATCATGAAGTTTTAATTGTTCCATCTTGTAAATTCAAACGACTGAAAACATTTAGTTTGTCAGGGTTTGCTTGTATCCGCATCATTACTCACAGCAACTGTCACAAATTCCATTTTAATTCTTTCGTTTTCGTCCACATTTTCAATAAAGTACTGAGGAAAAAAAACTTGCAGTGGTTGCTATGCAGATATTGTCCATTTTTAAATTAGAAATTATTTTTAGAGCTGGTTGGAGCTCAGGTTGTCAGGTTTCTAATCCCGCAGGCCAACCATTAGGCAACGGCTGCGTCTGTATGTATGCTATTTAATTCAGTTTTTCTGGTTTGTGTTGGTGTTGTTGTTTTTATTTCGACTTTCGTACAACGAAAAAATTACAAGAAATGTCAACTTTTTTGTATGAAGAATAAAAACCAAATTGTTCACGCTTTAAATACCTTTTGATGTTAATAGCACAAACCACTGCAAACAAATTTGATTGGTATAAAAAATGTATAATTTTTCACTGTCGTTATCTACATGGAGGATATACCAAGAGAACAATCACGATTCGTGAAATAAATATTTGGAAAAAACACAAATGTTTATAAAAGGGATCCTCTTTCAACAGTGGTGTGGAAAGGTTTTCGATTGTATATTTATCTTACAGATATCGTTCGTTCAAATAAGCGGAACCTACCCACGCTTATTTGAAGAAAAAAGAAGAGAAGCTTGGTCTAATTCTCTTCGGACGTTTTTATTATTATAAATAAATAGTATCGCTCCCCTTGTCACAACATATTATTTGATTGCTGACAACTCAGACACTTCAAAAATAACTACTTAGATATATAGAAAAATTATATATAAGTATGCTTGTGTGTGTTCATTAAATTCCCAACACACTTGGAAATATGGTTTTGTATTTGTATACTTGTTTGCTAACATTCCTTTAACCCATTTTCTCCCGATACTAGATTCCGTGAGGGAAATCGCATGAAATTTTGTGTGGTTGCTATTATAGGACTACTGAACGCAATTTCAAGCTTTCAGGCTGATGGGTCTCCTGGATGCGACAGGAGAGACTGTTGCGCAAACGCAACGTTGGTAGAAACGCTGTAAAATGGGATGCACTTAAATAATCAAATAAATTCCGAAGTCTAGCCAATAATGATTTTGAAAATGCTTTTAGTTGAAGTAGTTTGTTTTATAAAGTTAAAAATATTTTTATTTTGTAATAATTAACCTTATTATAATACACATAGCTCTTTCTTACTGTCCAATTTTGTATGATAATCATCACAATATTTTGGGTGTAATCTCAAACTGCATTTTTTATATTCATAAACAGTTTGCGAATGGCACATGGTACATCTTTTACGTTTGTTGCCTGAAGGTTTCCATACTACATAATCTCGGACGTTAGTTCGAGGAAGATGAAGTGGTCTCTCTGCTTCTTCAATGTCTGATGGATCACTAATTTCTCGATAAAATTCTTCTTCGCAATATAAAAGCAGAGATAATGCTATTTCCGTTTTAAAATCAATTTGAGACATAGGACGAGTTCCTTCTGATTTACTAACCAAGCAATAAATTTTCCATGCATTAACAGTTGTACTGTTCACTGAATTGATCCATAGGGGCCGCCACCATTTTTTTCCACGAATGCCAACATGGTAGTTAGCTACTGCATTATCATGGAGATCTACTCCTCCAATATGTTGACTCTAGTCATTGTAAGTCCATGTTTTTTAACAGTAACCTTTTTTTCTCAGCTTTAGACCAGGATCAACAGTTCTGAAATTAGAGATTACTGTTACTTCAGCATTATCTTGCCATCGAGCTACAAAAAGCTTGTTATTTATTTCGGAACAGTAGTTAAATTCATGTTTCTTAAGGTTTTTACCAGTTTTGAGCATTTTTTCAGCACCTCTAAGACGATTTGCTCTGACATTTCCAGTCGCTCTAAACCGTTTTTCGTTCAATAAACAAAACAAAGAATATGACGAAAAGAGACTATCAAAATATATAGCATTATGATCTGGATTTGAAATATTTTCCAGCAATGATAGCACGACAGATGCTCCTAACCAACTTTCTTGTCATATGGCTTCTTCCGAAATTAAATTCAATACGTTTGGTTTTCTTTCATTTGGGTGCAGCGAATTTTTTTTCTGCAGTATGAGTGATGTTTTTTCCAGGACAAGATGGTTCGTCGTCAGGTGTTTCAGATAAATATGGTGGCGGTGACCCAAAATCTTCCACATCTGATTCAACCTCGACTTCTAGCTCTCAACATACAACCGTCATAGCTGGTACATCTGTTAGCAACTCATTATCATCAATAAGTTCTTCATCACACACTGCATCAACATCTGCTGGTGGAAAGTAAACAACAGAATATATTTTTTTCGAAACAACTTTATCAATTTCCCTTCGTTTAGCAGAAGCCGATGTTTCTTCACCTTCATCCTCACTGATGTATTAGTATAGGATTCAATTTGCCCAATTGTTAAAAAAGCTGACGATTCATTGTTTTCTAATAAATATATTAAAAAGCTAACCAAAATACAAGCAAAAAAACTAAATACCCACAATATTTACCAAAAACGATGAAGAGTTCACCGAAGTGTCTTTCCTTAAATTTTCCTTTGCATAATAGGCTAATGTTATATCAAACTAATATAAACATCAATTTTCGCGCCAAATAAAATGTGATAAAAAGCTAAATGTCAAATGAATCGTTTTAGCCAGCGTTGCGTTTTCGCAACACCTACTTTTAACAGCTGATTTTAAATATAAAACAAAGGCTGAATGGGCAGAAGTTTGACAAATATAAAAATTTCATGTTTTCTTGTATAAGCACTTGAAACAAAACTAGATTTTTATCTTTTCTTTTTACTCAGCCAACAACATAAAAAAATCATTATTTTTAAGGCATTTTTCAAACATGTGGTAAATCGATACCAGACCAAGGTAATACAAATTTAAGCCATATCTGTAAAGATCAAAGTCCAAATTTTATTGTAAATTCGAAAAACTAGTAAACACTTTTTATTTCTTAAGAGTTTTAAGGTCTCGAGGTTGCCGATGCGAAAACGCAACAGCGGTATAAAATGGGTTAAGTATACCACAACATATTTATCACGATAAAAATTCTCTCCTCGAGTGTCATTGAGGTTGTTGCAAATACTTTCAGTGACCCATTAATACTTCCACTGTTGAAAGAAGTCTTAAAAACCTTTGACAAACATAGGAAAAATTGCATAGATATTTATACATAAAGACTTATGTATACAATTGAAAGCATGAATAATTTTATATAGGCAACTTTGGACAGTTACATATTAAATCAGTCTCAAATATCGCTTTCACATCAAGTGTGTACGTAAATGCATTTTCGTACTTAATTTTTAATAGATTTGGTTTTAAACAGAACTGCATACAAAATCAACAATCAGCAGAAACAAATGGAAAAGTCCCTTATACAATATATCAAATATAAAGAAAAATATGAAGAAACCTGCAACGAGTACGCACATATATTTTTTTAATTATAGACAGATAGTTGAAAACGATGCTGTCGTCGTATTTGGCAAAAGGTTAGTCTCGTTTTTTGTATTAAGTTTCTGAGAAATATAATTATATAAGTACCTTGACATTTTAAGTGTTATGAAACTTTTTCCTATTCATATTATTTGGAGTGACACAGACTTTATCATAAAGCAACAATTAATCAAAAACTACAAATTTCTAGCGTAGCTAATTACAATCTCTCAATTAATTCACCTTTCGCTACTTAGCATATTACTGCTAACCACCGTTCACAAAGTCTCAAATAAGTTAACTGAACATTCGCATACATACTCATACTAGGGAAAGTGTATACATACATTTTAGGACCCTTTATAGTTGTATTTGGTATGCAAATGTATTTTAGGATGATGCGTTGGCTGCTTAAATGATATGCAAATTTTCGAGAAAAATGGAAGGCAAAACGTGGGTCTACTAAAGTAAAGGTAAAGTTTATTGGTAATGGGTGGACATTGACAATACAACCCATTTCCTCTTATTAACTGATTTCTGAAAGAGTTATTGTGGTTAATTAAAGTATTTGCGTATTACTTGGAATTGTTGTAAATTGTAGAAATTTCTTTACTCGTCACTCTGCTCACAGTGCATATGGAAGGTTATAGTCTAGATCGCTTTCCTGTCTCTAAGTGCGTAGCTAAGCTGTGTACAGACCTTAGATTCCCTCTTAAGTTGGCAGGTCCGTATCAATCTTAAATATACTGAGTGTGCACATTATTTCAGCACAGGTTGTTCGACAACCCAACTTATAACCCTATCAGCAGCCAGGAACTATATTAAGAAGCAGCGCATTTTCATTGATTTCGTTGCGTTATATAGCCTCCGAAGTAATATTCTTGCGTAGAGGCTGGACGTATTTCTATGTAATTAAGACGACCCATGAAAATCCGTTAAGAGGTATTTTTCAAAGCCTCGGTAATTTGGCGACTCCTAAGGCGTATTTATTGTGCTCCAAGACTTTGTTGACTTCATAGCCATACTTGATGCCAAAGAACACTTTAGTATTGCAGTTAATTCGCACTCTCACCTCCACTATGACTTCCAATCAAATTCCCACTCCCTCCATGTCCCCTTAACCTCCTCAAATATATAATCTCTCACTCCGTCTACCTCTTCCACCCCAATTTCCTCATATTTATTGAAACACTCTATCAAATATTCGAGCCCTTCTTAAAAAATTTTCGGAGATACGGCGAATTAATTTTTTTCTATCTCAGGTTGGCTTAAAGTCGAGGTGGAAATTGAACCAGAGGGCTTTTCTCACCTTTAGGTATATATGTATTTAAAAAAAACTCATTGACTTAATACTTGTATTGAAGGGAAGCACTATAATACAGGTAAGGTGAACTAGGCTTTTCTCAAACCAAGTTTGTACATTTAAAAACGAAAGTCGTTGAAACTTTAACCCTTTCAAGAAATACTACCGAGATATGTCTAGTCAGATAGCTGAAGTTTTGGAATTTTGCAATGTAGTGGTTCAACATACACAATGAGATCTTTACCAATCGAATTAAGTTTTCCTTTTTTGTATAAAAGCGTAGCACTAATCTCTTATCAAATCTCAAACGATGTGTGAACAACCGAATTCGTTTGTGGCAATCAAAGAGCGGCCTAAACCATATGCTAGAAGCGAACATTAAGAGACGTCAAGAGGGCATGTTACGCAATAATAACAAAAACAAATGAAACAACAAAACGGTGCACATGGATAGGCGTTATGATGCAGTTTGATGGCAGCAAGCATGTATGATCGAATGCAAAGGCAGGTAAATCATATACATTGCAGAACGGAAATGCTTGGTTAATTTGGTTTGTCGGTAAGGAACAGCAAATGCAAGCATGAGGTATGAGAAATTTTAGAAGTGGTTTTTGTTTTTTTTTTTTTCATATGAGCATGGTACATACGTATATTTCATAGGCCCATAAACATTGGACAAACTTACTCATGCCAGTCGAAATGTTCATGCTACGCAAATACATACATATGTCAATATATGTAAATTCGATCTGTCATTGATGATGTTGTTGAGTTGGATGTGGATAGATTTTGCTTTTGCCACTGTGGTCCACTACTTACCACAGTTTGTCATTTGCTTTCATTTGCTTGTTGTTACAGCTATTTTGTACCTTCCTTGCTATTTCGGAGATTTGCACCAACCGGCTGTGTTGCAGGCAATGTTTCTTGCTGGAAAATATCTACGTGTATGTATCAGCATTTACAATGGCATGGCCGGTTAGCTACGTCAATCGTTTGAAAAATTTATGTTACTTTGATCGAAAATGTCAACGGTTCGACGCTTGCATATCAACATCCTTATACACATTCTGTACATTACCATTAGTGTCAATGATTTCTGAATTTGAATCCCAACGTGGCTTATGCGCAATTAGTTATAAAGCAAATTATTAGTGAACATATGCACTTGTGTGTGTGTGTGTGTGTGTGTGTGTGTGTGTGTGTGTGTGTGTGTGTGTGTGTACGTACTTCTAAAAACAAAAGCCCCAAATAGTTGAGCTTCAGTGAAAGCAGTGTGTGCAACAGTTGTTTATACATACATACATATGTACATCACAATCATACAGAACGTAACAATCCGTAGGCATACATGCTCTCGTATGCACATTCTAAAGACTCATTGCAAGTGTACGGGGAACAACATCAAATATTTATTTAAAGTTAAACTGAAATTATACCTAGGGCCTTGTACAGGTATGCAAAGCACTTTCATTGATAGTGATAGATGGCAACAAATAGCTTTGTATTATACACACAAAGGTTTCATACAAGGAAGCACTTAATTGAATACTCATAAATATAATGACACGGGCAGAACCGGAGTGTGTTAAACGGCCCTAATATTTGCCTTATGTTATAAAATTGCGATTTTTGGACAAAATATTATCTGAAGTAAGAAAAAAAATGTATTTATGTTTGCGATATTGCAACATATTTTGACTATTATATATAGATATTTACCTTACTTGCTTGTAGTGGTGGTAGGGCCCAAACTAGTCTGAAATAATTCCTAAGACTCTCAATAGAGCCAAAAAATAGCTCATTTGCGTTTTTATAATCTTTGCATATGTATATAATTCTTATGTACGTGTGTTTGTGACTGAACTCCTCCTAAACGACTGGACCGATTTTGATGAAATTCCATGCAGAGAAAAAGCTGTGATCAATCATGGAGGGGAGTAGACAGAGGTAAGAAGATGCAATTTTTTTTTGGAGAAGCTTCTATATGATAAACGAATGCAATTTGAAAAATTTTACCTGCGTTAGTTTCATATTGTTTCATGGTGGCTAACAAAAAAAAAAAAAAACAAATTGAAATCGGTCGGTCAGGAGAAGCATGTATTCAACATTTGGTTTAGGGAGTATTAATGTGAGTGGGAGTGAGATAATTGAAATAAGCGATGGGCAAGAACAAGAAGAAAAATTGTATGTGAAGTAGAAGAGAATAGAACAGAGAGTGAAGAGGGGAAAATTCAGGCAAACCAATTTTCGGACAGAACAAGGTCTGCCGGATACGCTAGGCTAGTATGTATATACATGTGTCTTACCAAGGTATAAATTCAACATTATCTTATGACTTGGCAAATTTGTTCGTAGAGTTTTTCAAAGCGAATTTCGACTTTCGAGTGACAATAGTGGTATGCTAAATAACATATCGTCTTGTCTTAACTTCCCAACATTAGTTCTTGACATAGATGATATTATTATAAGTATTAAGACTATCAAGAGCTCAAAGCAGTGCGACTATCAACAATTTTCATCTTTTTTTTCTAAAGAAATGTATGGTTTCGTTTGCGGAACCCTTGTTGTACATTTTTAATTTGTCCTTAAAGTCAGGCATTTTTTTGGATGATTGGAAAATTACTTATATTGGACCAGTTCACAAGAATGGTAATAAAAGTGATGTTTCAAATTATCGACCAATTTCGAAACTGTTTGAGAAAGTGGTTATGGGAAAGTTAATGTCGTTAGTTCAGCGGTATATGTCCCCATATCAGCATGGATTTGTTCAAGGACGTTCAACAATTTCTAATCTCTCAGTATTTTCCAATTACTGCGTTTCAGCGTTCACAGATGGTTGCCAAGTCGACTGCATATATACTGACTTATCCAAAGCTTTTGATAGAGTATCTCATCGAGTATTATTGGCTAAGCTACATCAATGTGGGTTTTATTCTACCTTCTTACAATGGATAAGTTCATATTTATCCGATAGAATAAATTTTGTTGTTATCGATAATGTAAAATCAGCGCCATATGTGGCTACTTCGGGTGTGCCTCAAGGAAGCATCCTTGGTCCGCTCTTCTTTATAATGTTTTTTAATGATGTCAGTGCTTGCTTTAAAAAGTGCGGTCATCTTATTTACATTCATGACTTGAAAATCTTTTTAAAAATAAAAAATGAGTCTGATGTTCTTGCACTTCAAACAGAATTAGTTGCTTTTAATGATTGGTGCAGCAGGAATAGGCTTGCTCTCAATGTCAGTAAATGGTACAGTGTTACGTATTCTAAATTAAATAAGAATTTGATTTCAACTTATTACGTTTCTGATATACCTTTGGTAAGGGTCAATAAAATTCGAGACTTAGGTATCATATTGGATTCACCATTTATGTTCATTGAACACTTAAATTTTATAATCCCTAAAGCGAGAGTTTAGAGATTCGTATACTAAAAAGTTATTGTATAACGCGTTTGTAAGATCAAGGCTGGAATATGGTTCCATAATCTGGTGTCCATATTATGAGGTTCACAATAAAAGGATTGAACGTGTTCAAAAAGTATTTATGAAATATTGCTTATCTGACATAAATTTTGACCTGCCGATCCCTTCATATACATCCAGGTGTAAGTTAATTAATCTGCATACATTAGAGAGCTGAAGGGTAATTTCTTCTATTATATTCATTTATGACATCGTTAATGGCATTATCGATTGTCCAATACTTCTTGTATTATTGAACTTTCATGTGCCACCACGTAACTTACGCCAACATAATGTGTTTACTATTGAAAAGTTAAGATCTAATTATGCGATGAATGCTCCAATCGCACGCGCTCTAAGTGTAATCAACTCTATTAATTCCAATCATTGCATTGACTTCTCTATATCACGAACTTGCTTTAAAAATATGTTATTTTCTGTTTTAAGCTAAATAGTTTAGTACTATCCATATACATATGTACACATATATCCATATTGAATCTAGTGTGTAAGATTTTTGTAATAATAGACTTAAATAAATAAATATGAAATATATATAAGAGGGCGTGGTTATCGTCGAATTTTTTTTATTTTAAATAGAATTGGCGGATTAGTGCCAAATAAGATAGCGCAAAATTTATTTAGATAATTGTGTTCACAGAGAAACAGATGGAAATGGCTTTAAGAATTCCTTTTACGCTGTGAGCATTTTTATGTAAGGACATTTTTTTTTTTTACCTAGCTTTTTTATACCATTCAAATCTTTCATTGTGGGTATACAATTGATATGTACGGCTGATAACAATTATCTATATTATACTGAAAAACATGATAGGAATATAAGTTAACATTATAACTATGATCTTGTAATATTAGGCATTTGACTCCTCAGAAAAAAAAAAAAAAAAAAGAAACGGGATGTATCAACTTAGAAGGAGTCAGTATTATTTCAGATCAAATTTTATTACTTTACATTAAATTTCATTATAACAATAAAATTATTTTTTGACATTTTAAATTAAAAATTTAACTTCCCTTTGCAATTCATTTAACGTAGCAACATCGGCAAATTAAGGAAATAATAAAGAAATGTAACTAAGTTGCAATCGGAAAGAATTAACGGAATGCACATTAGCAATTGTGTGAGTGTCTACTTTGTCACTGACTACGCTATTCTCCTACAATTCACGACACTAAGTAAGCATGTTCCCTTACAAATGCTTTTGCACCTTTTCTAAAATTATTTTTGTTGTCTTTGCAGTTGTTGTTTCAATTGTTATTGTTTTTGTAACAACAAGAGCAATGGCAACGAAAGTAAATGGCATGAAATTAAGGGAAGTTGTTCGCGCTGTTTCCAACGGAAACGTACGTAAAGTAAAATACCACGAAAATGAAATGAAGACGAAGCATGAACAAAAAAATTAAAAAAATTATAATGTACATTATTACATAGAAGTATAAAATGTAGAGCAATAAAAAATGTTAAGCTCATAGGAAAATGCAAAAGAAAATCGCAAGCCCAAACGGTGATCGGGGAGGAAAAGTAAATTGTAAGTAAGAATGTAAGCTGTTGTAGTAGCTAGACAATGAAAGACAACGCTGATGTGGCTAAAAAATGTAGGAAACTGAACAACATAAAAACTTGTAAACTCGCGACAACAATGAAGGTAAAAACAACAAAAATAACTAAGACTACAACAACGATTTAAGATTTGGATTGCTTTGATGAAGACGAAGATGTCGTACTCGGCGACAATGCAAAGACAGCACCGGTTGAATGCAATTGTTACAACGAGCGATGAAAGGACTTCACAGGAAGGCAAAATAAAATAGCGAGCACAAAGCAGGTAATAAATTTTGTTGGGTAAGCGCGAAAAAGGGCAAGCGTCCGTACGACAGCCAACAGGAAGTGATGGAATATAAACATGAAAAAATACCAAAAGTTTGAGTACTATGTGTAGAAATTTAGTTATGCAAAGAAAACTTATATAAAGAAACTAGTTTGTGAAAAACATGTGTCTCATCAATAAAAGCCAAAAATGAGATACTTTAAATAACTACTAGCATGTATCAAATTTTTTCGACGGTTTGTTATTTTAGGAATATCTCGAAAGCTTTATGGAGAACATTTCCCTAGCATAGTTTGCCATTTAGGCGGTCATTAAAATGTAATTTTAGTCCCGCATAGTGTTGAAATGATCCCCAAGTTTCCTGTTTCAAAAAGTATGTTGGAATTAATTGGCCCCTAAATGAGGTGTGTGATATTGTTGTTTTAACTCTTCAAAGATATAACGGTTTAATATAGGAAAACAACTTAAAACAACCATCAAAAAAGAATATTTTCAGTTTTTTATGAGTTAATAACGAGCAATGACAAGGCAAATGCAAAGAATATTCTTAAATATTCTGAACTTTAATTTTAACTTGCTGAACTAAAATTGAAAAAGGTGTAGTGGCTAGGATGGTAAGATTTCGATTGCAAAACTTGAAATTTTTTAAAACTTTTTTATTTTATATATTTTGCATCGCATAAGAAACGTAACATTGTTCTGAAATATCTGCATACGGCCTTATATTGACAAGACCGATATGAAAATCTATTTTTCGTTCACGTTTTTTTTTTTTTATTTCATATACGGACTTTATGAAATGGTTTAAATACAATTGCTGTTAATATTTATGCCACCAAAGTTAAACAATTTCTCAGTTGTTGTATATTTTAACTAGCAGACCCGAAGCGAGACGCCTTTTCAGGAAGAAAAAAGCAGAAGCAGAAAGGCGTGAGTGCGAGGAGCTTGAGCTGCTAGCCACCAGGAATAACGCCCGAAAATTCTACCAAAAAATACGGCGACAGACGGAAGGTTTTAAGACCGGGGCAAACTCCTGTAGGAATGAAAACGGCGACCTTGTAACTGATGTCCAGAGAGTGCTTAGATTATGGAGGGAACACTTCTCTGCTCTCCTAAATGGAGGCAGCAATTCACCGCGCAGAGATGAAGAACCCGATCCCGCAATCGATGATGATGGAATATATGTCCCCCCGCCCGATTATGACGAAGTTAGAATAGCAATAACCAGATTGAAAAACAACAAGGCCGTGGGCGCTGATGGATTGCCTGCGGAGCTATTCAAGTTCGGCGGCGAGGAGTTGGTAAGGCGCATGCAGCAGCTTCTTAGCAAAATATGGGCGGACGAAAGCATGCCCGACGGTTGGAATTTAAGTGTTCTTTGCCCAGTCCACAAGAAGGGGGATACTGCAAAATGCACCAACTATCGTGGAATCAGCCTTCTTAATATCGCATATAAGGTCCTTTCAAGTGTATTGTGCGAAAGATTGAAGCCCACCGTGAACCGGCTGATTGGACCTTATCAGTGCGGCTTCAGACCTGGTAAATCTACCATCGACCAGATTTTCACAATGCGCCAAATCTTGGAAAAAACCCGTGAAAAGAGAATCGACACACATCACCTCTTCGTCGACTTTAAAGCCGCCTTCGACAGCACGAAAAGGAGCTGCCTATATGCCGCTATGCCTGAATTTGGTTTCCCCGCAAAACTTATACGGCTGTGCAAAATGACGTTAAGCAACACCATCAGCTCAGTCAGAATTGGGAAGGACCTCTCCGCGCCGTTCGAAACTAAACGAGGTTTCAGACAGGGTGACCCCCTATCGTGCGATTTCTTTAATTTGATGCTGGAGAAAATTATACTAGCTGCAGAACTTAACCGCACTGGAACAATATACTATAAAAGCGTGCAATTACTGGCATATGCTGATGACATTGATATCATCGGCCTAAACACCCGCGCTGTTAGTTCTGCTTACTCCAAGCTGGAAAAAGAAGCGGTAAAGATGGGTTTGATGTTGAATGAGGACAAAACGAAGTACCTGCTGTCATCGAGCAGAGTCAGCGCATATGCGCCTTGGCAACCACGCTACTGTTGGCAGCCATAATTTCGAAATAGTAAAAGACTTCGTTTATTTGGGAACCAGCATCAACATTAGCAACAACATCAGCACTGAAATCCAGCGAAGAATCAATCTTGCCAATAAATGCTACTTTGGACTAGGTAGGCAATTGAAAAGTAAAGTCCTCTCTCGGGGAACGAAAATCATACTCTACAAGTCACTTATCGTACCCGTCCTGCTATATGGGGCAGAAGCATGGACCATGACAACAGCAGATGAAGCGGCTTTGGGAGTGTTCGAGAGAAAAGTTCTTCGAAAGATTTATGGACCTCTACGCGTTGGCGATGGCGAGTACCGAAGAAGATTTAATGATGAGCTGTACGAGCTATACGCAGACATCAACATAGTCCAGCGAATTAAAACGCAGCGGCTGCGCTGGCTAGGCCATGTTATGCGAATGAAAGATGATGCTCCGGCCAAGAAAGTGTTTCTATCGGAACCCGCCTATGGAAGCAGAGGTAGAGGGCGGCCCCCACTCCGTTGGAAGGACCAGGTGGAAAACGATTTAAACTCCCTTGGTGTGACCAATTGGCGCCGGTTGGCGGAGCGAAGGAGCGACTGGCGCGCCTTGTTGGACGGCCATAACCGTTTAGACGGTTAAGCGCCAATTAAGTAAGTAAGTAAGTAAGTATATGTGAGCCGGCCAATGAAAAGGTGGCTTATGACTCAAAAAAGAAATTGCGAGAAACAGCTGTTAAAGATAAACAATGGAATTCTTCAGTTTCTTAGTAGTTTTTCTTTTGCATTATGAACAGTCATGCCCAAAAGGCAAAGCACAAACCAGTTTCTGACCGATATTTTGGCACCATTGCCATCGAAAAAAAATGCTATCAAAAAATCTGAGGATGCTTCACCAGCCACCAAAGTGGCATCGAAGGAACCAATTCTGTTTTTCTTTCATTGGTGCTCTTTTTCTCTACATTATTAGTACACTTCTAAGCAAGTTAGGACTTTCTAGTTATCACCACGTGAAAGAGTGTCTCAAAAACTATCGAAACCAGAAAAAAGTGGAACAATTATTTTGAGTCACAAGTCACCTTTTCATAGGCCGGGTCACATATATTTTTTATTCAAAATATGAATGTTCTAGAAAAACTCATTTTCCTTCTTCTAACAACGTTTTTCAGGTCATCAAAGTCAAAGAGTTCTTGAAATAAGAATGAAAGATTTTAAAAAGTCAAGAACAAAACCTGCTTGAGATGAGTATACACGGCTCACGAATCAAGACCAGACTGTTCGCAAAGTTCTAACGATATATTTAAAATATATGTTCTCATAACAAGACCATGGTTCACGGTTTCCGAAAAACGTACTAAAAGCGGGTGTTCTTTATTTTGGATTGATTTCATTCGATTTACAACGATTTTTTCCATAAGTTTTTAGCACCAAGATCTAGGTACTCAAATATCTCAGTTGCTTTAGAATGTGGAATTTTAATCTCCAGATTGGTTGGAAAAAATAAATTTTCTACTTTTATATTCTAAATAAAAAACCATCATTTTCTCACCATTAAGCTAAAAAAGTTTTCATAATATATTCAGTAATACAAGAATCTACAAAACAAGGGAAAATGGCAATAACTAAGTTTTACCACGAAGTATATTCAAATTTAACTTTCTTATATTTCCTTGAATGATTATTCTTAATATCAAAAAAAAACTTGTACGCCAAGAGACCACAAAACTTAACTTAAATGGGACCACCTACGTACTTAACACACTAATACATTCACCATATAAAAGATACTTTTATTCTTAACACATACAAAACATACGTAAATAAATAAAAACAACTTGCTAAATATATAACTAACAGTAAATACGTGATGCATGGTTTGTTTGTTTTCACGAAGCCTGACTATTGTCGAAGCTTATTGTACTAATACAAAACAAATTTTAGCAAAATTTTGGGGACATTTTTCTAAAGAGGCACGAGCACACGGATAAAGGCACACGCGCGTACAACCAAAGTAATTTAGCGAAGCTTATTTTTTATAATTTTTTTTTACTTTTATTTTGTTTTGCTGTTGTACACTTTCATATGTCTACGCAAGGAAATAACAAAAAAAATATACCGCTAAAGTTGGGGGGAAATATCCAAAAGCCTCAACATCAAGGGACACATTTTTATAAGTTCTTTTGTTAATTTTGTTACACTTAAGGGGCAGTATGAAGAAAGTTCTAATGCACAATCAAATCATTTATGCTTGTGTACGTGTAGGTACGTACGTATGTGCGCGAGTGTGTTGTGTAAAATTAAAGATATATTTCTGTTGCGGGTATAACTTATTTACTGTAAAGTTGTTGAAATATTTGAACTTGGAATTTTATATGACATTCTACGTCAGTTTAAGCTTTTATGTTATCTTTGAAAAAATTTGCGACCAAAGCTATTTAATTTTTTACTTATTATTTTAGGTCTTGGCAGATACTACAACTTAAGGCTACTCATTCAAAAATTTAGTTCAACGTTTTTATTTTTTGTATGAGTTTAAGCGGGGATTGCCCTTGTTGCTTTAAATGAATGAAAACATTTATTTGAAGCAATTTTTTTTTATATATTTTATAATTTTATTTTTATTTCCAAAATTATTAAAATAAAAGTCTTTATTTTTTGTTTTTAATTTATCTAAGCGCTATATATATGTGTGCACAGAGCTGTAGGTCTTAAGGCTGCCTCTATCCTCTGAATGCGTCGATTTAATTACTAAATATATCAACTTGCATAACAATTAAGTACATAAAAAAAATAAATACAAGGCGCTATATACCTCCGAGGAGTCCGAGGCCGGCGTCGTGTTTCTATTTCATTTTTGGTGGGACAGCAGAAGAATTTTGAGAGTGTTTGCCAAAGCGCTGGCGAGGGCTTAAAAACCCTCTTTTCTAATTTAAAAATATTGTTTCTAAAGATATGGATATTGCTTTCACAGACATTGAACCCAGAATATTTGGTATGGTAGGCGGAGCACGTTACCACCACACCAGGGTGACCACAATTTAGTAAACAAGCAATAAATAACTGAACTTTGTTGCGCAATGATTTGCATAAGTAATTATATATTAACAATAATGTTGATTTTGCACTAAAAAAAAATGTATATTAACATGCAAAAAAAGTAAATATTCGTTTGGTAAAGTGTTTATGTAAATGAATTTTTTGTTAATAATTAATTAGTAGCATATTTAAAATGTCAGAAGTATTTGCTAATGTAGGAAACTAATTTGGATGTTTAAATTATTGTTGCTGTTGCACAATATATATCAAAGAAAAAATAATGACACTAGACTTTGATTAAAACAAATTAACTTTAGTACGTACATATTGAACAAATATAAAAGCGTTGATATGTTTGAAATCACTTTTTTTGTGCATTATAAAATTAACATTGTTACAAATTCAACCATCGGAATTTTAATCCAAAAAATATTAAATTTACATGTACCTCGCTGACATAGCAAATAGAAAAAATATATCAATCCCTGCAGTCAAACCAACTAGTTGTATACTAGAAGAATACTAGTTTGCCAAAAATCTCAACTAGTATGAGTTCTGTCTTTTTTCCATATTACCAACTGGTATTTTTAACACGGCGATGTCCTACGAAATATCAATTGCCAGCCTCTGCATCAGCATCATACCAATTGACAAACTAGTCAGTATATACACCAATATCATACCAATTGACATACTAGTCAGTGTATTCAACATCAACATACCAGTTGGCATACTACTCAGTCTATGCATCAATGTACTAACAATTGACATACTAGTCGATATTTGCATCAGCATCCTACTATTTAATATACTAGTCTCAGTTGGGTTGAAAAATTACTTGAAAATTGATAAATTAGCTCAAATTTATGTTATTCATTATATTTCATATATATAAAATGTATGTATATATATACATATGTATATAACTTTAAAATTTATCACTTCAATACATTATACTTTGGAATAAATTTTAATAAAAATAAGTACATATATATGAAAACTAAAAAGTAACGGAATAACACAAGAATGTGACGCAACTCAAGACGCAGGGCTAAGTTTATAGGTTCACCATGGCCAGAACATTCCCACATTAAATCCTTCAAGCCAAGAGAACTGCTAGGGTTCATCATGGAAGTCGGATGGGATGAGGTGCTGACCAATGGTCGCAGTGCAATCCTCAATAAATTATCTATCTATCTAACGGAGAAGTGACGAACCAGTAGTGGTTGACTGTGTAAAAATAGGCCAAGCTGCACTAGCGCCGTCCTGTTATGAGTGTTAATGGAGTTTAAAATGGTGGTAGTGATATGCACTTTACGGAAGTCATGCTTATGGCTCGATAACCGAACAATTTCATTTAATTGAGGTAATCATAACGGCTTTAAACATTTTCGTTACTGACTAAAGGGATAATATCGGTAGATACTGACTGGGTTTTCGGTCTTTCTCTGTTATTCTGGAAAGGCATAGGCTATTAACGACAAATAGAAAAAATGTCCTAGGCTACTGATGCCCTCATGGCACAGGTGTTTTGGCATCGGTATAGGTCTTCCGTCTGGGACTATTGATATGGATGGCTTGGCCTTTTCAATAACTTCTTTAACCTCTGTTGAGGTAACGGTGAGGGTTGACTCGTCATGCTTGTGTTTCTGTGCCCGCTGATTTGATCTAGCATTGTCAACTGAAGTATGCATTGCAAATTGGCTACAGAAAGCACTCGCGCATTTCCTCGATCCGACAGACGAAATTCTAGTCAAATGAATTATTTAAATACTAACTAGTATTAATAACACCACAAAATTATAGCCAATGAACTATTCAAAAGCTGACTAGTATGAATAAACCCACAAAATTCTAGTCAATGAACTAGAATGTTTGCTGACTACTTTGGCTTTTGACTGCAGGGATATATCTAAAACATTTTTTCATTTAGTAGTTTCTTCATTTGTTTTTTCTTTTTTGTATTTTTTTTTTTGATGATTTTCTAAGTGTTGTTTGGGCTGAAAAACTACGTTTTAGTTGTAATGCCAAGTTGTTATCCAAACAGAGAGATCAATCTAATTTGGTAATATCTTGAGCTACTGTTTGGAACTTTAGTGTACTCTGCCCACAAGAAATTCGATCCGTAAACCGTGCCAATTACCGGAATCAGCGTGCTTAATATCGCGTATAAAGTTCTATTTAACGTACTGTGCGAAAGACTAAAGCCCATAGGCAACAAACTGATTGGACGTAAAGAATGCGACTTGTAAATCTACTATCGACCAGATCTTCACGATGCACCAGATCTTGGAGAGAACTTACGAAAATAAAATCGGCACACCCCATCTTTTCCTCGCCTTCAAATCAGCATTTGACAGCGCGAAAATAAGCTGATTGTATGCTGCCATGTCTGAATTTAATTTCCCTGCAAAGTGAATAAGGCTCAGCCAAATTATGTTGAGCAACACCACCAGCTCCGTAAGGATTGGCAAGGATCTCTTCGAGCCATTCCGAACCAAACGGGGTTTCAGATAAGGCGACTCCCTTTCTTTAACATAATGCTGGAGAAGATAATTCTAGCAGAAATAACCCATGATGGTAATCTATTATAGGAGCGTGCAATTACTAGCGTATGGTGATGATATTGATATTGTTGGCCTTGACAAGAGCGCTTTGAGTTCTGCCTTCTCGTGATTATATAAAGAAGCCAAAAAATTTGGGTTTTAAGGTAAATGAGGACAAGACCAAATACTTGCTGTCATCCAAGAAGGAATTGGCGCATTCACAGCAACGTCATTGTTGACAGATACAAATTCAATACTGTGAAGGGTTCTGTCTATTGAGGAACCAGCATTAACAGAAAAACCATATCAGCTTAGAAAAAATAAACGGATAATAACTCTTGCCAACAAGTGCTACTTTGGACTGAGTAGGTGATTGAAAAGTTAAGTCCTCTCATCAACGGTAGTTGGATGTTCCAGAGAAAAGTTCTTAGGAAGATTTATAGTCATTAACAAAATGCGACTGAAATATTTTCCCTCCGAGGTATATAACCTGAAGGAAAGTCAGTAATAGCGATAAAAATTCTGGATCAGAACTAAACCATCTTCATCTACACTTTAAAGCTTTTTTCACTGATATACCAAAAAAGGCGATAAAATCGTGCTAGAACCAAAAGCAGAACTTTTATCCGGTTCAAAACCGACGAAACAGTACCAACGAAAGAACTAGATCTAAACTGGAAATTTTAACACAATCTCGAAACTATGGAAAGGGTAATGCAGCGAAGACAATTTTCACCGCCTGGAATATCGCCATGTTAAATTCGTCAGTTGTAAGCATGTAAAAGAGATAGAGAGCGAACTTGTAGTGGTCCGAAATCACCAGAAGCGCAAAAATTTTGAATTAGAGATTTTCCCTACAGGGTAAATAAAATAAATACAGGGTGTGCTAATTGACACTTGTGATATACAGCAGCAAACACGAAAATAGCAGTGACAAAATTTATCAAATTTCGTCAATCGACTTTTTTTCGATAATTTAAGAAAAACCTTATATGAATTTTGCAACTGAAATAATTGCAAAAACTTTTCGAGAATATCCGAAAATTCGAGAAATGTTAACGAAAATGTCGAACTTTGTAACCAATAGATTTCTGAATAGCTTATAATGGCTAAAGAGACATATTAATAAAAATACAAGTTATTCTTTTTGTATGCCTATTAAGGCCAAATTACTCCATACATAAAACATTAACTTACGTTTGGGATCAATAGTAAAACAAACTTTGTCAATTTTCTCGAAACAACTTATGATGTAAATGTTCCATTTTGGTGTGGACCAAATTTGTCTTTTTTAAATATAAGAAAATCTGAAGCACCGTTCAGAATAAAAAGTTCGAAATTTTCGTAAAATTTTATCGAATTATCCGAGGTTCGAATCTCTGTGAAACCTTTGATTAAATTAAGAAATTGCTTGACGGTGATTTCGTGGCGGTTTTCGAAATGGTACCATGGCAATAAGCCAGTAAACGTTTCTTTCTTTTCAGTTTCTCTATATAAACAAAAATAATAATTGAATATTCAATTATTATAAACCGATGTTAAGCTCTAGAGTTCTTAAATATTAAGTAAAAATTGAACAAACCATTAAAACATACAAACGTGAGTCATTATATTTATTCAGAAGGGTGATGATTATTTGTCATGATTTCATTTTAGCAGTGTTTCTGTTTATTAATTAGATTTGAAACTCAAAATTCTAAATTATAATAATCGGCACAAATGAAGCTAATGAGCTGACTAATTTGAAACTTGTTTAAAATAATTTATGATTACGAATGCATATATAGAAATGCTAATTAATTAAAACATACAATTGTTTACCTTACATTGAAATACCTACACATCAAAAAGAATAATTAGATGAATGCAAGCGACTGTTTGTTTGACTAAACATGCCAAGTCCAGGAATTCGATAAACGCTCATAATCGTGACAAATTTTATATATTACTTCATAAGCAAATATGTGCAAATAGCAAATAGTTTTTGCACACTCAAAAATTTATAATAAGCAAAATAAACAAATGCGAGTAGATATGAATTTATATAATTGTGTAAACAATTTAAGTCAACTCAGTCGAATAAATATAACAAATCAATTAGTGCAGACAAATAATATGAGCTAATGTAAGTTTTTTATTAGATAAACTGCAGCGGGAATGGTTTTGATAAACAGTTAGTTCATGGAGAGTGAAAAGTTAAATTGATAGTAAAAACGCTTAATATTTGGCCGCATTAATATTATAATATTAGAAATAAGATCAGGGCACAATTTAATATAACCGATAAAATATAATATCACTGGCGTAAATTAGAAACCCAAGGAAACTTAAATTTTTTTCTAGTTGGTCCTTGCAGCGGAGTGACGGCTCCCTCTTCCTATGCTTCCAAAAACGGTTTCGATAGGAATACCTTCTTTCATTCGCTAAATATCTCACCAATGGAGTGATATTGGAAAAAACTTCATTACATATTAAGTCGATAAATCAGCAGTGAGATAGGCTTACTTATTTCTATAAAAATATCTATAACAAAAGGTGATGTCACGCCTATTTTCGAAAAAGAAGCATGTCGCAAAATTTCTATACATCTGCACAATTTGTTTCATTTACCTTATTTAGTTACACAGATGTCGCGTTTCTAATTCCGCAAACACATTTTCAGAAGTAATGTAAACAAGTAAGGAAGGTTAAGTTCGGGTGCAACCGAACATTACATACTCAGTTGAGAGCTATGGTGACAACATAAGGGAAAATAACCATGTAGGAAAATGACCCGAGGGAAACCCTAGAATGTGTTTGTATGAAATGTGTATCAAATGAAAGGCAATAAAGAGTATTTTATGAGGGAGTGGGCCATAGTTCTATAGGTGGACACCCTTTAGGGATATCCCCATAAAGGTGGATCAGGGTTGACTCTAGAATTTGTTTGTAAGATATGGGTATCAAATGAAAGGTGTTAATGAGTATTTTAAAAGGAAGTGATCCTTAGTTCCATAGGTGGACGCCGTTTCGAGATATCGCCATAAAGGTGGACCAGGGGATGACTCTAGAATGTGTTTGTACGATATGGGTATCAAACGAAAGGTGTTAATGAGTATTTTAAAAGGGAGTGGGCCTTAGTTCTATAGGTGGACGCCGTTTCGAAATATCGCCATAAAGGCGGACCAGGGGTGACTCTAGAATGCGTTTGTACAATATGGGTATCAAACGAAAGGTGTTAATGAGTATTTTAAAAGGGAGTGGGCCTTAGTTCTATAGGTGGACGCCGTTTCGAAATATCGCCATAAAGGTGGACCAGGGGTGACTCTAGAATGTGTTTGTACGATATGGGTATCAAATTAAAGGTATTAATGAGGGTTTTAAAAGGGAGTGGTGGTAGTTGTATAGGTGGTCGCCTTTTCGAGATATCGCCATAAAGGTGGAACAGGGGTGACTCTAGAATACCTTTGTACAATATGAGTATCAAATGAAAGGTGTTGATGAGTATTTTAAAAGGGAGTGGGCCTTAGTTCTATAGGTGGACGCCTTTTCGAGGTATCGCAATAAAGGTGGACCAGGGGTGACTCTAAAATATGTTTGTACGATATGGGTATCAAATGAAAGATGTTAATGGGTATTTTAAAAGGGCGTGGGGCTTAGTTCCATAGGTGTACGCCTTTTTGAGATATCGCCATAAAGGTGGACCAGGGGTGACTCCAGAATGTGTTTGTATGATATTGGTATCAATTTAAAGGTACTAATGAGAGTTTGAAAAGGGAGTGGTGGTAGTTGTATATGTGAAGGCGTTTTCCAGATATTGACCAAAATGTGGACCAGGGTTACCCAGAACATCATCCGTTGGATACCGCCAATTTATTCATATATGTAATACCTGCCAAGATTTCAAGGGTTTTTTATTTCGCCCTGCAGAATTTTTCATTTTCTTCTACTTAATATGGTAGGTGTCACAACCATTTTACAAAGTTTTTCTAAAGTTATATTTCGCGTCAATAAACCAATCCAATTACCATGTTTCATCCCTTTTTTCGTATTTGTTATAGAACTATGGCATTTTTTTCATTTTTCGTAATTTTCGATATCGAAAAAGTGGGCGTGGTAATAGTCGGATTTCGTTCATTTTTTATACCAAGATAAAGTCAGTTCAGGTAAGTACGTGAACTAAGTTGAGTAAAGATATGTCGATTTTTGCTCAAGTTATCGTGTTAAGGCCATGCGAAAGGACAGGTGGACGACTGTGTATAAAAACTGGGCATGGCTTCAACCGATTTCGCCCATTTTCACAGAAAACAGTTAGCTTCATAAAATCCATGCCCCTACCGAATTTCAAAAGGATTGGGAAATTTTTGTTCGACTTATGGCATTAAAAGTATCCTAGACAAATTAAATGAAAAAGGGCGGAGCCACGCCCATTTTGAAATTTACTTTTATTTTTGTATTTTGTTGCACCATATCATTGCTGGGGTTGAATGTTGACATAATTTACTTATATACTGTAAAGATATTAAATTTTTTGTTAAAATTTTACTTTAAACAAATTTTTTTTTTAAAGTGGGCGTGGTCCTTCTCCGATTTTGCTAATTTTTATTAAGCGTATATATAGTAACAGGAGTAAGTTTCCTGCCAAATTTAATCATGATATCTTCAACGACTGCCAAATTAGAGCTTGCAAAATTTTAAATTACCTTCTTTTAAAAGTGGGCGGTGCCACGCCCATTGTCCAAAATTTTACTAATTTTCTATTCGCCGTCATAAGTTTAACTCACCTACTAAGATTCATCACTTTATCTGTCTTTGGTAATGAATTATTGCACTTTTTCGGTTTTTCGAAATTTTCGATATCGAAAAAGTGGGCGTGGTTATAGTCCGATATCGTTCATTTTAAATAGCGATCTGAGATGAGTGCTCAGGAACCTCCATACCGAATTTCATCAAGATAGCTCAAAATTTACTCAAGTTATCGTGTTAACGGACGGACGGACGGACGGACATGGCTAAATCAAATTTTTTTTCGATCCTGATGATTTTGATATATGGAAGTCTATATCTATCTCGATTCCTTTATACCTGCACAACCAACCGTTATCCAATCAAACTTAATATACTCTGTGAGCTCTGCTCAACTGAGTATAAAAAGTGGGCGTGGATCTCAATTAATTTAGCCGTTATGCCATTTATTAATATAATTTGCCATGCTCTTTTTCAAATAATTTTGTTTTTTTTTTTATTGTAATTTTCGTATTTTGGTCATGTAGTTGAAGGGTGCCTACGAAAGACTCTTCTAGCTTCGTATGGCCCCCAACAACATCACTTCCACTCCGGCTGGCTTTCAACAACAAATATATCGATTTCGTTGGCATAATACAAAAAATGCAATCGGTATTTTATTCACCTAATTTTTCAACTGTCAATAGCTTTGTCAAAAATTAAACGATTCTCACGTTTTTTTGAAATGTTCGTTATTACTTTTAATTTTATATAAATTTATAAAGCATTGCATATAGTTAAAAAAAAAATATTTTTTAGTATTTAGTAAAAATTTATGACTTTTTTCAAAAATTAATATTTAAAAAAACCGTTATTTTTTGTTTTTTTTTTGTAACTTTTTCTGTATCGAATTAGCAGTTTATATTTCAACATGGGTAAATACCCATTAGCCAAAACTCGTTGTTTTCGAAATATGAATTTTTGAATATTAAACTTTTTTTCGCCATATATTGATGCAAATAATAACAAATGAATGTGTTCAATAATACATGTGATATTTTAATTAAGTTTAAGCATTTGGCATTGATCGCCTTGTATGCTGATATGTATTGCATCAATATATGGCGAAAAAAAGTTTAATATTCAAAAATTCATATTTCGAAAACAACGAGCTTTGGCTAATGGATATTTAGCCAAGTTGAAATATAGACTGCTCACTCGATACAGAAAAAGTTTAAACAAAAAAAAAAAAAAAATAACGGTTTTTTGAAATATTAATTTTTGAAAAAAAGTCATACATTTTTACTAAATACTAAAAATTGAAATGGAATGAGCCTACAGCATTCTTTAAAATTAAAATTTAAATTAAATTTTGACACCTCGGCGCCAAGTCACAAAATCAAACACACATTTCGGGAATCGACTGTTTAATTATATTCGTTTGCTTGTTAAATTGAGTTGAAAAAAAAAATGCGGTCTGCAGCCGAATATTTTTTTTCCAATTACATGTTTGTTAACATCCCAGGAAGTAAGTTGTACTACTATCAATAAATCGTTTGTCTCCGTTAGTCAAATTCCTTGAGCTCTCTTAATGAAGTTAGTTATGTAAATAATAAATAAATAAAACTTTTTTTTAAATAAATAATAAAGCATTTTTTTAATTTCTCCAAACTGATTTTGCAACTGGATTAAAACTGGTCCCAAATTTAAATATCATACCTTCTACCAGGGCACGATCCCATTAAAGTTATAATTATCTGTATACAAGAAAGCTGTCAAAGATCGAGTGTCTAAACATATTTTGCTTTGGCTATTCAGTTGTTAGTACGTAGGGATTGTAAGGTTTTCTCAGAAATTAATAAGCTTTTATACTTATTCGAAAACCTCCCATATTATTATGTTAGTATACCCAATCATAATCTGTCTGCTTTCTTAAGAAACATTTCAGATGTGTCTCATGGCTTATCCTCCAACTCGCAATAGGTGGAAATTAAATGCATTTTAGTTTGCGTTCTTAAAAATTCTACACCTGCACTTTAAAATATATTTTTCTGCGTATAATTTATAATCTGATCAGTATATTGAATAAATTTGTAAGAAAATCTAACAATTCCGACAGCGTTATTCTTTTTTCCTTGTCGTTTTAAAATCTTTGCAAATAATTGCTTCGAAATAAAGCGTAATCTGATTAGATGCTTATTTTATTGGTTTCAATGATGCTATTTAAACATAAAATTGAGAAGAAAAAATTGTACGACGAATTAACTCCAAGGCAACGTTCACGAATACATACATATATGTATCGATAAAGTTATAAACCAAATACAATGCGACGAAATTTTTATTCAAATCAAATATTGTTAATGCTAAAACTGATATATTAAAATAAATTGTTATATAATGCATATCAAAAACATATGAATTTTGTTTTTGGTGCTTTTATAAACGTATGAGTGGGTTGGCCCCCTTACGAAATAAAAAAGTTGAAAAAGTTCGCCCCTAAATTTAAAGCGTATGTTGGGATGATTTCGGATTTAAATGTGTGTAACAAAACTCTTACCCTAAATTTGAAGTTTCTGTTGAGAGGGTTTCGTATTTTGTTTTTTTATCATTGCAAATACAGCCGATATTGTTTTTTTGTAGTAATATGGTCATTTGGAGTCCAACTTTAAAAATTTGTATGCCATTATTTTTGACCTAAAAATATCTATAGTTTCTTTTAAAGTCCTTTTGAGATCTGCAGTCGTTTCATGTACTCGAATATATAAGAAAATGATTTCGGAGCTCAAACCGACATTAGAAGGAAGTAGGAGTTTTGTTACACACTTTTAAAACAAACATTTTTTTGTTTCTTCCGAAATCATCCCAAAGTAAACTTTAAATTTAAGGGCGGAATTTTGTAATTTTTTTCGACCCAGTCTAATGCACATATAATATGTATCTACGTTTCTAATTTTTTTGTAAGTTTTAATAATAAATGCTTTTTTAAGACGTACACATCCATGCGCATAATGCACATTTTGTTCTTGTGCGAAGTTTTTTTTGACTAAATGATGAACCTAACCAAGTAGAAGTATGCCTAAGCAAATAATAACTTATTTCTTCTGCGACATTTTTTCTCTGCTTTATTGAAAAGTAAAAAAAAGCATAAGAAAAGAATTTACTTTTATTGAAAGCTTCACGACGCAATGCGGTAATAAAGTAATAAATTTAAATTTTATAAGCTATTGTCATGTCGCTCGTGGTAGCCGCATTAAAATTTACCCACATAATTTAGTCTACGCACAAAAGCGGACATTTGTAAAATAAGTACTAGGGGGCAGATCACAAACTCCCAAGCTTGGCCTACATAGTATGTGTCTAATAAAGTGGTTATTGTCTGGCATTATTATTGGATGGGTATTTGAAATATTTGAATAATGTTGAAACGATGTCCTTAACGCAAGGTTTTTGGGTAACTTAAGGCAAAATGAATTTTTTTTTAAACTAGGCAGGCTTTAAAAAACCGCAGAGAATACTGTGTACCTTTTGCACAAAGACCATTCAATGGCAAAAAAAAATTGTTGCTTGGAGAGACGTCTAAAAACTCAGATACGCCGAATCGAGGCGAAACCGTTGTATTTATTGGAGAGTGCATCTCTAACTAATGAAAATATTTCTTGCCAAGAGTTTTCGAGTTTGTATATTCCATACACTATATCTGCCATTTCTGTCGGAGTTTGTTGTGAATGAAAATTTTCCACGAGTTCAATCAAGCACAGCTTACTATGCTGTAACGTAAAACGGAATAGTGAGATCAGGAAAACTTTTATACTGCACAGACAAACACTGAAAGTTATATGCATACACACATACATACACATTTTTTAAATTACGTGATGGTCGACGTGGTATGGAAATAGCGTGCCCGCCTACCATACCGATGGTTCCAGGTTCAAGTACAGGGAAAGTAACATTAAAATACTTTTGAAAAAGTTCTTCTTAACTGAGTCGCCGCCTTGCACGATAAAACAGATGGACCAGGATGGATTTATTTTAAGTAACAAACAAAGAGAAGCTTGGCCTAAATCTCCTAGGAGATATATCGCGCCAAGTTATTATATTATTAGGTGTACATATGTATACATACGAAAAGATAAATAAAGTAGTAGTCTTGTGTGAACGAAAGTAAATGAAACCAAGTGATGATGTTCAATACAACTTAACCTTCAGTCGAATACTGAAAGTAGCTTTCTTCAAAATGATAAGTAAGTAAAAACGAAAAACCATAAACATAATGAAAATTTTACAAAAAGAAAGAATTTGTAAAAAAAAATTCTTGGTGTGCGTGCATACGAATGGGTGAGTAATTTTATACTTACATATTATTATTTATTATTATTATTGGCGGCCGCCGTGGTGTGATGGTAGCGTGCTCCGCCTACCACACCGTATACCCTGGGTTCGCACCCCGGACAAAGCAACATTAAAATTTTAGAAATAAGGTTTTTCAATTAGAAGAAATTTTTTCTAAGCGGGGTCGCCCCTTGGCAGTGTTTGGCAAGCGCTCCGGGTGTATTTCTGCCATGAAAAGCTCTCAGTGAAAACTCATCTGCCTTGCAGATGCCGTTCGGAGTCGGCATAAAACATATAGGTCCCGTCCGGCCAATTTGTAGGGAAAATCAAGAGGAGCACGACGCAAATTGGAAGAGAAGCTCGGCCTTAGATCTCTTCGGAGGTTATCGCGCCTCACATTTATTTTTTTTTTTTTTTTATTTATTATTATATTTAAAGTTTTTCGCAACATTTGCTCCATACTTATGCATTCACGAGAATGCAAAAAGTATATAATGATAGTCATATGAAAAGGTTTTTTTCAAAATACGGCAAATTCTCTGTTCAACTAATGGGTTTTTTGTATTGATGCGTATCCATAGACACCAGACTGTACAACAGTAGCTTAAGCATTGGAGACTATATTTCGTTTCAAAATTCACAAGCATGATTTACAAAAACTGTTTTCTGCCACGATACATATATACTCAATAATTTGAAATCATTATTGCCACTTGTATAATTTTGGCAAGAGTGGTAAAAGCAAAATACACCATATGAGAATTAGAGTTTACGATTTCTTCTCGAACACAAACGAGATTTTCGAGACCAGAGAAATCGAGAACTCGACTTCTCGCGAGATTCTCGTGTCTAGAAGTACTCGTAAATCTCCCGAGCTTCTCGACATTCTTACGTAATCGCTGTATGGACAGTATTTATACACTTGGTTTTTTTACTTGCGACTTTTTTGTTGATTATATTGATTCAATGACATTTAACTCAAAACATATTTATTATACATATAATTTTGTTCGCAGTATTTTTCAGCGAGACATCAAGAACACGGCTTCTCGCGAGATTCTCGAATCTCGAATTACTCGTAATACTCGCGATCTTCTCGACTTTCAATTCAGTCGCTGCATTGGCAATATTCTGTACATTTCGGGGTTTCTTACTTGTGGCTTTGCGGACATTTTGGTTTATGCTCCATAAGAAATCGTAAGCTCTATATAAAAGAGCCAATGGAATCGATTAAGTTGAATGTCGAGAAGTTCGCGAGCCTTACGAGTAATTCGACATCCGAGAATCTCGCGAGCCTTACGAGTAATTCGAGATTCGAAAATATCGCGAGAAGGCGAGACTCGAAGATTCATTATTATCGTTTGAGTGAAATTGGTTTTCGATACGTGATCGTGTAACACGATACGGGCCCAGTTTATAATAATAATGTGCAACAATCCACGCGAGATTATATTAAACTTACTTACTTACTTAATTGGCGCTTAACCGTCTAAACGGTTATGGCCGTCCAACAAGGCGCGCCAGTCGCTCTTTCGCTCCGCCAACCGGCGCCAATTGGTCACACCAAGGGAGTTTAAATCGTTTTCCACCTGGTCCTTCCAACGGAGTGGGGGCCGCCCTCTACCTCTGCTTCCATAGGCGGGTTCCGATAGAAACACTTTCTTGGCCGGAGCATCATCTTTCATTCGCATAACATGGCCTAGCCAGCGCAGCCGCTGCGTTTTAATTCGCTGGACTATGTTGATGTCTGCGTATAGCTCGTACAGCTCATCACTAAATCTTCTTCGGTACTCGCCATCGCCAACGTGTAGAGGTCCATAAATCTTTCGAAGAACTTTTCTCTCGAACACTCCTAAAGCCGCTTCATCTGCTGTTGTCATGGTCCATGCTTCTGCCCCATATAGCAGGACGGGTACGATAAGTGACTTGTAGAGTATGATTTTCGTTCGCCGAGAGAGGACTTTACTTTTCAATTGCCTACCTAGTCCAAAGTAGCATTTATTGGCAAGATTGATTATTCGCTGGATTTCAGTGCTGATGTTGTTGCTAGTGTTGATGCTGGTTCCCAAATAAACGAAGTCTTTTACTATTTCGAAATTATGGCTGCCAACAGTAGCGTGGTTGCCAAGGCGCGTATGCGCTGACTCTTTGCTGGATGAGAGCAAGTACTTCGTTTTGTCCTCATTCACCATCAAACCCATCTTTACCGCTTCTTTTTCCAGCTTGGAGTAAGCAGAACTAACAGCGCGGGTGTTTAGGCCGATGATATCAATGTCATCATTATTAAACTACATTACTTTAAATGACAGAAAATACCAAAGGCAATAGTGAAATTCAGTATTAAGTTACGTAAATCCATTGCGTGTGCATATGATCAGAAAGTTGAACGATTTAACATTGTATGCGATATGACATCATATAAAACCACATCGTATCATATGGCAAAGTTTTTGCATCACTTCATATGATCCCAGAGGTTCTGTTTAACCTACCTGAATGATTTAGGCTTTAAAAGACCAAGGGCTATATACATTTAATACATGCGTCCCATCTATAAACAGATGTGCCACTAAGCACGGCAGAGCTACATCAAGAACATATGACGCAACATCATATCAAACTATACGAAGCCACATCACATGACTTCTAACTTTGTCTTATGGACGCACATATATGTATATCAGATAACAATATCACATATTGTGTTCATGGCAACGGCCAATAGATTTAAAAATCTAATACTTGCTTTCTCTCTTATTTTTTGTATAAAATTCAGGTCCATGTTTAAGTCAAATACTCAAAAGATAACGAGGTGTTTTGTAGGCCGATTCAAAATGCTTTTTACAAACCTTCACGTAATGGCATCTTACAAAATTGTAACTCTAAAATAGTTTTTTCATATTTTCGCTTTTCCAATAGAATAATCAGGCTGCGAAGCAGCATCATGGAAATTGGTCTCTCATTTGTCATTTTCATATTTTTATCCAAATCAAAACTTATTTCTTTCATTACGTTATTATGATACCACGTTAAATAAGCTCCCCACCTGGCCTATACCACATAAAGAAAAAAAATGTATGCAATTGCATCGGCCAAGGCAAAATATGTTTACGTTTTTACAATCCAAAAAAACTTTAGTTCAAAGATAAGAACTGAATTGCACCTATGTGGGGGATTTTTGTAGCAGCTGTAGTTGTTTTAAACAAAAATTCTAAACTGGGCTTCGCTTTCCTCATAAAAGCCAAATATGCATATGCCGAGAGTAAAGTGCAAGGGCAATAATCCTTTGGCTCTGCATTTTGTCACGCCAACCAAAGCTTAGGTGCATACATATATAGCTACATATATTGCCAATATTATTATTAACTGCTACCTGCTGTGAGGACATAACAACACCTGCCTGCTTTCACAATTGCTATTTAAGCTGTGGATTTTGTTATATTCACTCACTCATTCATCCATTTATGTTGTATATCCAACTAAATTGTTTTGTCCACTTACACTAGATCCTGTTTCCCCGTTGCTCTGTTCACGGGAACATAGATACCAACTTAACCAACTGACCTGACTAACGCTGCTGGTGCTCTCTCTTTTATTCAATCTTTACTTACGAATAGATACTGGCAGTATAAACTTGGCTATTCACCGTTTCAATTGCTTTACATAGCTTTGATTGTACGTTCGCTGACTGTCAAGCCACATGGAAGGGATAAATGTCAAATGAATTGATTGTGTTTACTTTTAATTAAAATGCGTTTGCTTCAATTAATGATTTTTTGTTGGTGTGTACTGCATGATTGTTGTAACTTGAATTGTTGTTGCAATTACCCGGGAAATAGCCGGCTCGCTTTCAAAGTGCTATTTCACCATGGATTGTAATTACAAGTGTATGTATTTTAACATAGAATAAAGCTGATAGAACAACACATATAGTTACGTAAACTTTTCAAGTAAGTTGAAGTAAACATATGTATCTCTTAGTTATTTTTTGCGTAAATATATATATGTGTGTGTAGGTGTTTGAAATTTCAGCTTAAACGCTTATTGGTAAAAGCGATTGCAAGATGATAGAATTGACTATTAATTTGCTGCTAAGACAGCCAAAGGCACAAATCCTCGAATAATTTTCATTCCATTGAATATTTCTATAAAAACTTGAGGAACAAATTTAATTTGTGAGTAGCGCTTTGCTTGAAGAAGTATATCACACTTTCTCTAAATTGAATTCAAAACAAATGTTGAAATGCAATTGGTGGCAAATGGAATGTACTATAACTTGAACCAATTCGAAAACCTTTGATTATTAGAAAAAATATTCCTTTTTGCTTGCTATACGCATCTACAATTTAATTCAGTAATTATATACTTGAGGGATGTAATTAAATTTTACTATTTATAATTAAAACAACGCATTTTACAATTGTTTTTGTTTTATCGGCCTATTGATAAAGTATTCAAGGTTCGAAACGAAAAAAACAATAATCATTACAAAAAATTATTGCTCTGGCCTTGAGCTCGTTTCGAACCTTGAATATTTCAAACTCGTTTTATTTATCAACATTATTAGGCGGCAAAGAAAACACAATTGATTTAATTTTATTAACATAAAAACAAAGTTTTTTTTCTAATTCTAAACTGGCATCAATATTCTTTTTATCGGTTACAAAAATGACAAACAAAAATTTCGTATTCTGATTGCGGACAACTTTACCAGCAACAAAGGTGGTGGTAAGGTCTTGTTAGCATGCAAAATTGCAAAATATTTGTTTGAACAACAAAAAAAGTGTTTCGATGTTAATTAACAGAAAAATTTAGTTAACATTTTTATTTTGTTCTTGGGCCTGATTTTCAGTCCCCGGTTGATTGCGCATCTTTGTTTTTTGACAGTATAACCGTATAGGCCAGCATCGTGGTGACATGACTTGGTAACGAAATTCCGTTATATAATACTCTGATAACATATTTACCGGTTACGTTCGGAATAAGGCCATTAATAAACAAATAATTGTTCATTTATAACTTTACCATTTGGGTTGTTATCTTAATTGCAAATGGCTGACTGTAAATAAAAATCAACACTAAATTCTGGCTATTAAAATGTTTTGATGACTTCTTTAGATCTCTTTATGATGTCGAAAATGATGGCAAGTTAACATAAATCAAAATTTTGGTTCAGAAAATTATGTTGGTATAAAACAATATTTTGGAAATTTGCACTCAGCCATTACAAATGATATTTTTTTAATAAACATATTATTTGAACCAATAATATTTAAGCTTCACATGACAAACGTTATCAACCGCATTCTGCATTATTACGTCAATCATAACCAATTAAAGCGTCTACATGCAGACATAATCCACATATAATCCAAAATTAATGTCAACCAATTATAATTACGAATAAGAATTAATAGTTTGTGTAGTTTGAATGCATTCTAAACACGTAATCCCCAAGCAATGTACGACACCCAATATATGTACTTACTCATGCATATAAATTTAAATACAAACATATGTACATACTAACATAAACATAACCAAGGATTATTTAACAACATAACTAAGCATAGCGTAACTAAATATATATAAGGGCGATATTTGTGCAATTGTGTGATTGTACGGGTCATTTTACACGTATTAAATACAACTTGGACATGCTGACACTAACGCCTTGAAATGTAAACCAAGCAAGCACATATTTGTATGCGCATTTGTGTGTATGTGTGTAGCAGCCAGCGACACTTTAAGCCTAATAAGTTCTCATTGCAGGCCAAGATGAGGATACAAGCGAAGAGAAGAATTGCAACGCCTGCAGGCAGCTAAGTCCGTTTTTGGTCCAGTTATGCCTCTGCTGTTATAATGCAACAAAAACAATGACAACAAAAACAAAAATTAAATTAATGTCATAGAGCAGGCGCAGTCCCAAAACACACATACATATATAAATGTATGCATAAACACTTATTCGTATTAGTTTCGTTAAATTTTATTTAGAAAGACGTAATAAAGAAAGTGTGACGTAACTAGAATGTAAAACATAAAAGGTGACTAAGAAGACTTCTAGAAAATAAATAGGAAATTTCTCAGCATGCCTTTGGGCTGCGCTGCTTGCTGCCTGCAAATTTCAGTTGGCTGCAGGATGCGTTCTGTTTGTTGGTAGTGTGAAAATAATCTTAAATTATGAAGAATATTATAGTGCTGACAACTTGTAATAGCATTGTGTTATGGTGAAGAAAGGAAAACGACGCAACTATGTATGTATGTATAAGGCAAACCCAAAGCATAACTATGTATAGAATAAAAACAAGCACAACGTAGTAAAAACTGTGGCATGACTGTGGCGAACTTCTTAGGCTCTCAACTAAGTTAGAAAAATACATTGCAGTTGGTCATAAAATGCCACAAAGTGTCAGAGCGTCTGTCCGAACGTGTTGGCTGCTGCTGATGGTGCTGATGCGGAATTTAATTCGCTCAAGGCATTTTGCGCACAAGGAAGGACCTACTAAGTTAAGCTTACACGTGTACGAGTATACATGTTAATGTGTGTACGGATGTAAGTATGTATGCATGCATAATAGTGTAAGGATGTCACTGGCCACTGGGGACAGCAGACAATTCTGCATGTGAAAGTAGAGCACATTTAAGCTAATAAATATTGGTACTCTTCAGCGTCTTCGCGTTGCTGACATGCAGATTGTATTTCCGCTTGGTCGGATGGTCGTTCGACCAACCTAACGTACAAGATGTTGGAGACTTAATGCCATTTGTATAGCTTGCAGGCCACACCAAAAGCTATGCGTCATTTCAAGGAACTAAACTACAGAGTGCATATGTATATGTGTGGCTTGTTCACACACAATTTTCCGTGGTTTTTTCTATTTGTGTTTAATTATGCGATACTTTAAATTAAATTAGTAACCAGTAAGCCGACAGAATTGAGTTGTGCTTCTCCATGAGATAGGTCAGAGAGTGCGGGTGTATTTGTGTGTTGAACAAGAACCACAAATCGCAAGTGTAAGCGGACATACAGTCAGTTCATAAAGATGTTTTATAGGATGCACTACGCTCATACAAAATAAATATTTAGCACGTTCCAATGCAGACACAAGAGCGTGAGAGGATTAAGATTAATGATTTTTGGAATAAAAATGGGACCGGCCACACTTACGGCGTACGCAGATGATGTTGCAGTTGTCATAAGTGGATAACGCATTACAACAATTATTTCTTTGATGGATCGGGTGCTCTTGGACATATAATGTCGGCTTGACCGCAAAACGCGGAGGTGGATATGGTTGGACTAGGACTAAGCTAGGAGAGGTGACCCTGGAGGTGAAACCTTCTACAAAATATCTATTAAATATTTTATATAGAAGCAAATTGTGGGAGCTCCATGTGGGGACAGAGGAAAAGGCCTCGACGGCACTTTTTGTTCGAAAAAGAATGCTGAGATGCATATTTGATCAATAGACTTCTCTCCCCTTATTGGGTATTTACAACGACTGTAAAGCCTGTCCTTTACTATGGAGTCCATATTTTGGACAGCCACACAAAAATGAACTTACCACAAAAACTTAGATGGGGTATTCCTGCTATCAATGCTTAGCATATCGAGAGCCCTGAAAAGAACCCCAGCGGTTGCACTGTATGCCCTTCTGCACATTCCACCTGTAGACCTGGTGGCGAAGAACATACCGTTAACAACTGCATCGAGACTGAACGCCTCAGGAATCTTGAGCGCAAAACATACGATCGTTGTGGTACAGCGTCACCAAATGCAGAACAAACAGAAAACCCAGTTCCGTAACTGCGCTTCGATGGGGCTCTTAACACCACAATAGAGGTGGAAGATTGACGTAGGGTGCTCAAATGGCAGACGAGGCGATACAGGTGCACACCTATGATTCCAAAGCAATGGAAGGGAAATAAAACGATCCTACAAGCTGCCAGATACCAGTAGTGTTTGTCAGGTGGAAAGTAGGAGCCGCGACCAAAGCAGTAGAAATACTGGAGAGAAAAAATAACTTTAACTGCAGCTGCTTTAACTTTTATATTGACATCCAAACAGCAATTAAGATAACAATCTCGCATAGCATAACATCTAAAAGTGTCTTAGGTTGTAAACAATTTTGGAAAGAATCGGGATAGGTAGAAGTATACATCTATATTATGCCCCTGATCGAGCATGCTGGAATGACCTTAGACTAAAAAAGTTACTCTTATCACTAAAAAAAGAGAGGACTGCAGGCTTATAAAGGGTATTTTCACTGAACTTTGCCTTCAGCGGATACATGCTATCAGAAAGTTTCTGGACGGAGGTCCTTTTAACATACGTTCTGGTTTCTGATAGGGTTTTTCAGTTTGGTCGTTGAGCAAACTTCGGGTCAGACTTTGGACTCATTCAGTCTGTGATCTCAGATATGGCGGGCAAATAGGAAAATATACCTGACTGGTTTAGGTAGTCGATCTACGTCACCATTGTAGGAGAGTTAAATTCAATTTAGTTTTATTGATGAAAATCTATGTTTTATTTAAATAACTTTGGTATCTACAATTTTTTTTATATTATAAGGTTACGAAGATAAAGGAAATAAGTTCAAATGTCTTGTAGGAATTCCTTTTGCTATAGTTTCCATTCTAATTTAAGTACGCAAATGAAGCAAAAGTTCATAAAATTATTAAACACTAATAAATATCAATTAGTCGCATGTTTAATGAATATATTATTACATATGCAGTTATGTGCATACATATGTATGTATCTAACAGCTTTTGATCATAGGCTCATACATACATCTAAAGCCACTTTGACTTCCGCATACAAGTAATACAAGGGCAGGGTCAGTGGGTAACAACAACAATGCTGCTATAGAGAACAACGCTTTTGGCGGAAAATTAATCACTTTTCATTAAAAAACATGCACAGAGATTATTACAATATTATAAATAACTATGGGGTATTCCATCCCATTTCGACCAATTTTGAACCCGACCCCTTTAGAATTGGCTGAAAGTTTTTCTTGTTTTTCTAGCTTACGAAAGACGTTTTTCAGAATTTTTTCAAAATTTTTCATCCAACTCAAAAACAGTTATGAATATGGGATCTTTTTTTTTTAAATTTGTTTTTAAATGTACTTTTGGGAAAAAATACAAAAAAAAATTTTAAGTTTTTTTTTTAATTTTTCAGTTTTTCGAGATTTTTCGAATTTCGCCATTTTTTTCTCATAAAATTTTTTTTTCTCGCCATTTTTTTTTTCTCACTTCAATCAATCAGCAATCATCCCCACTAATCCCGGAGTGGGCCGATTTTTTTTTATATATTTTTTTATTTAATTTTATTTATATAACAAAAAAATGTAAGAAAATGATTTTTAAGTATTCTATATATATATATAAAGAAAATATTATGGTAATCTACGATTAAAATAACCAGGACTAATGACTGACACAGTAAACATGTAAGTTTTCTAAAAATAATGTAACAAATACCATAATATATAAAGAAAAGAATACCCAAAAATTATTTTCTTACATTTCTTTGTTATATAAATAAAATTGATAAAAAAAAATTTTATTTTTGAACATTTTTTTTTCAATTAAATAAAAAAAATATAAAAAAAAATCGGCCCACTCTGGGATTAGTGGGGATGATTGCAGAATTGATTGAAGTTACTTTTGAGAAAAAAAAAAAAAAATGGCGAAATTCGAAAAACCTCGAAAAACTGAAAAATTAAAAAAAAACTTTAAAAATTCTTTTGTATTTTTTCCGAAAAGTACATTTAAAACAAATTTAAAAAAAGAAGGTCCCAAAAGGTCAATTTTTCAAAAATTTATAGCATTTTGAAAACAAAAACGGTGTTTTTTTTTAAATTCATAACTTTTTTTGAGTTGGATGAAAAATTTTGAAAAAATTCTGAAAAACGTCTTTCGTAAGCTAGAAAAACAAGAAAAACTTTCAGCCAATTCTAAAGGGGTCGGGTTCAAAATTGGTCGAAATGGGATGGAATACCCCCTATATAAGTCTATGATTTTTAAGAAGGCTGACGGTTCATATATGTATATTTTATTTATTAACATATATGTAAATGTTTATCCTGACACAACAATTTAAAAAAAAATTATCTTAAAGTGCCAGTCACGTGTTATACAATTTAACTTCCTAGGTGTAATTAATTAAACAGAAAGAATGGATGAAAGTTGTAGCAGAAGTAGAGAGAAGGAAAGTGAAATATACCAATAATAATTAAGATTAACATATTAGAGAAAATATATATATATATGTGGGACATGATATACACGCACCACATAGTTCAGTTAATAATAATGTTTATTGATTAATATTAGAAGTAATAATTACATTGAATTATAATGAATGTTAATTAGTTAAAGTATTAAAATAAGTATATGTATTAATTCATTGGTATTTTATACACTTGTTGGCACTAACTAAGTATTTTGTGCTTAGGCAAGCGCACACGACAACAACCGACCGACAACTCTCTATGATCACGACTAACTCGCTAACATGTTGGTTCTCGTATTCCTTCGCTATACCTTGCACGGGTTGCCATTCTTGCCGTTCGTGGGTGAATTGGTGGATTTGTTGGTGATGCCACCTTTCCAGATCCCACATATATAGATTGTAAAAGAATACATATATGTATGTTCATATATACTCGTGCTGTACATAACTAGTATTTATCCATTATTGTAAAAACCGGTCACCTCGTTTTGGCATAAGCAGACACATGGTCCAGTCGTTTAAGCCCAAATACATACCTAGCAATGTTGTTATAAACAACATTAAGTTTGTTTTTACATACATAGTCACAGTTAGCAAAAATCTAACATCCATACAGTAGCGTAGGTATTAGGTACGCTTTCGCAAAAATAAGTCTAATGTTGAAAGGAGTGAAGCACTGTGCTAATAAGAGTGTACGAAGCATTCCATACACTTTACCTAGAGAACTAAAGATGTGATTATTCCACGTCAGAGTATTGTTAAAGATTAGACCAATATTTTTCGCTGTGTCAACATATTCAATGACTGCTCCGCCCAACATTACCTTGTTTAAGGCTTGTGTATTGAAGATCTTCCTGCGAATGACAATACATTTCGATTTGTCAGGATTTATTGACAAGTCATTGGCAGATGCCCATGTACCTATTTGGTTCAAGTCGGAGTTTAGTTCGTTAATACATATATCAATACGATTTTGGGGACAGCATACTTATAGTTGGACATCGTCAGCATAAATATGAACATTACAATATCTTAAAGTATTAGGTAAGTCATTAACATACAACACGAATAACAGAGGCCCCAGGATAGAACCTTGCGGAACACCCCTGAGTGCAGGTAAGAAATTAAACTTTCTGCCGCCAGCGTACACAGCCTGAGATCTGTCAGCAAGGTACGATCCAATCAAAGCAATGGCATGACTAGAGAAATTAAACAAATTTTTAAGCTTATAACTAGCTATACTAGGAAAACGAAGGGTGAGGAAATGTAATGCGTCGGTGTTGAAGACTGCGTTGCGTGTAATTAATGGCAAGCAAAATAAATGTTTGTAAATGAATGACAATAAATTTATTAAGAAGTTAAATACACAGATCCATACCAACATTTGAAATCATGTATATGCGATTATGTATAATTTTGACAGAAACTTCCTAAACTGAACAAAATTTAAGTGTTGAGGGTTTACCGAAATTGGCGTAGATACACGAAATAAGTACATTTGGATTTCATTCAGTTTGTCGAAGAGAGTATGTGTAAGAAGGGGACTGTTTTCGGCTTTGCCCTTCTTGAATGTAGACTACCAAAATGAGTCCTGTCTTTTATTATTTTCAATTTAATTTTGCCGATGTAACGGTCCTTCTGAGGGTTGTGATGAAAGTCCTCTTACCTGTACAGCTGGTTGTATGTATTATATAAGTTATATTTGTGACCGATCCTGATGATTTTTGCAGAAAATATTACATGCCGTAAATAACAAATGTATTCTTATCTGAAAAGTCAATGGCG
Source organism: Eurosta solidaginis (assembly GCF_040869045.1). Taxonomy (NCBI): domain Eukaryota; kingdom Metazoa; phylum Arthropoda; class Insecta; order Diptera; family Tephritidae; genus Eurosta; species Eurosta solidaginis. Next base: position 1,147,584 of record NC_090320.1, on the reverse strand, counting down.
TAATGCAATACCGCCTTCATATTAAAGAATGTGGGTACCTACATTTTTTTAGAAGAAAAGTCATATACAAAGGCGTCAAATTCGCCTGCATCGAATTCAAATTTGAACTTTGTGTGCATAATTAGAAAGATTACATCCAAATTAGTCCAAAATACTTATTTTCAATTAACAAAAAAAAAAAAAGAATATGTTGGAAAGCTGCAAACAAGTTAAGTTCAATATGCCAGTTTCAGTAAGAATGTTGTAGATATCCACATTTTTTTTTAGGACGGCAGAATAGTGGTCTAATCATATGATCATGTCATATATTTTAAAATATAGATACTAGAAACAGACTTTGTGAGAGATTTAGACTACTTTGTCATTTTTTGATATTGCTTGCCATTTTAGGGAATCGGCCTTATGACATTCGGTTTTAGCACACTACCCACTATATAGCTGTTAAATAAATAAAGAGTATCCACTCTCAAGCGACAAACCCATTAAACTGACATCTCCGTGGTAGAAAATTAACACTTTTAAATTCAGAGAAAAAGTTAACGTCCTCAAGATAATAGATAAGTTATAAGGATAACCCCGATTTGGTTGTTTTTAAACAGTTCTGACGATACAATTTCGTATTAAGGAACATTTCTAAAAGTTTTTCATCATGCACAGTGAAAACTGGAATTCCACAGAAGCAAATTGATATTTTACCAATATGCATTTCTAGTATTTTACGCACTTAACTCTTTTTGAGTGTCTATCTAAAAAAAAAAACATAAAATGATTTGTTTAAGAAATGTGTAAAATATGAGTCTTTTACTAACTTAAACAAAGTGGCGTCTATTAAACTAATCTGAAATGAAAACCACGAATAGTCAGCTAACCACCTTAAAAGGTAGCTACCGGTGAGCTACAATCAGCAAGCTTTTATGGTAAATACATGTCGTCATAAATTTCGAATTTGATATAAAGCCAAATATATATTGTTATTGTTCACGAAATCAATAATTAAATTACACGCTACAGCAATGTTGTGATATAAACTTTCATCATATTTTGAGTGGAGCTTCCGTATGTAATCACACACTCTCTGTGGTATGCACAATTGCTTTGTTGTAATTAATTAATTGGTTTAATGTACATCCGTGACTTACTATGCAGTATGGAAGTGGAGTGGTTTCATACAGGTACTACGTACCCGGCAGTAGCTTTAAAGTATCCAAATTTTCGGCTTTGAAATCATATGAAGTGATTTCCTTTCCAGCTCCCATCTGAACTTTGGCCTTACGAGGAAAACTTTCACCTAGTAGCTTCGTCTTAAATTCAGCTGGTATATCTAAATACGATTGCAAATAACTACCAAAAATATATCATGTTTATATATTTCCGCTAAACGCTTCTATTTATGAAAAAATGGCAAACTAATTTAGGGCTGTAGCTTGTAGCATTAGTATTTGAGAAGTTTTTGTGAGAACCCTAACTTTGTGTTATAAAATATTGCTTGGATATCAAAGCAGGCCCAGAACTCATCTTCAGCTTTGATAAAAAATACCAGAATAAAAGAAGTTTTCTTGAAGACACAGGAACTATTAACTCACAAAATTAACAAAGAACTACTTGAGATCTTCTTTTTTGAAGATTGCCAAATGGTTCTTTTTTTTCTAGTCAGGCCTTTGTCCTTACTTTTACAATAAAATTCAAAGCTTCAAAAAGCAAATCCACCAACCTTTGCAGAGCGCTGGCCAATTAAAGGATTCTTGACATTTTCAAAAGCAAAATTGAGTAGGGAAAAAGGTAGCTAAGAACGCGAAACCTTTTTTGGAACAGCAATGTACAGTGGTTTACAAAGCCCAAAAAATATCATTAAGCCCTTAAAAGTGGAGTAGCAAGAAGACAAACTATGAGACAAATTTCAAGACATTATGGAAACCGTAGTAAAAATGGGAGTAAAATACTGGTGAAATATAAAAGGCCTTACGACGACATATTTCGATTTTTAAGTGGCAATATTTTCGAATGAACTCCTTACCTTTGCATTTATGGGTCTTCTTTATATTTATACTCAGCCTAGGCAAAGTTTATATCATTTGGCTTATATTTAGATAATAATAATAATATATACTTGTGACGCACGATATCAAACAACTGTCAGATAATATTTTTTAAGTAACGACATACATGCCTCATTATTTGCTGTATAAGGTCAGGTATAATATTAGAATAACTCTTAACTTTTACCTTCAAGCTCTTATAAAATCCTATGCATCATGCCAGTTTTTATTGCTGGGTATATTTCCCGAGATACACAAACATGTATGTATGCGGTTTAGCATCATATAAACGTCTTTAGTATCCTGAGAAAAGCTACACTATGCACATATCTTTAAGCCGTTATATTAAGTATTTAATACGCTCATAACCACCTGCGTTTTGATACTTAAGAACCTGTATGCCGTAAGTTACCATTTCTATATATGTACATTAGACTGGGTTGCTAATGTTGCTAATGTCCGCCCCTAAATTCAAAGATTATATTGAGAGGATTACGGAAAAAAAAATTTTTTTATCCTTCGAAATACATCCGAAAAGGTTTTTTCGTTGTAACTAGGTTATTTGAGGTCCGATTTTTAAAATTGATATGTCATTATTTTGGCCTTCCGTTTTCCGTTTAATGTCCTTTTAAGCTATGAAGTCGTTTTCACATGATTAGGCCAGCTAACAAAGTTGTACCCCCCTAAAGTATCCTTTTTTCCTTACCAAACGAAAGTACTTGAAAATTCAAAAAATGTTGCTTTGAAACCATATTACTAAAATAATAAACAAAGAAGTTATAGCACTTTCAATATTTATTGCAACTGTTATTTTACCTTATTCTTATTATACTTAGAACTGAAACTCATGATATTTTTGGAGGAAAAATTATTATTAGGGTTTGCATTGAAAAGTTAATAAAGATATGCCAAATATCATAAATAGGGGAAGTCAAAGTAGATAAGTGAGTCAAACCTGTTGTTTCGTATTTATAATAATAACACTATGCGACAATTTCAACTTTTTTTTCTGCGTATTGGACAAAACTCACTTTTTTGTAGAGATTGAGGCCTAAGTAAACAAAGTACTCTCTCCATTTTTCGAAGTTAGCCTCCAAAAAATTGATATCGGCTTTCGAAATACGAAATTCTATATTTCGAAATTTTATTTATTTTTGGTAACGCGTTCAGCAAATTGAAAGAGTAAAAATTCAGCCCTTCAAATAAGGGAAAAGAGCGGACCACGACGACATTTTTATTTTTTCAATTTGCTGAACATGTTAACAAAAAAAATAAAATTTCGAAATTCGAAAGCCGATATCTATTTTTTGGAGGCTAACTTCGAAAAACGGAGATAGTACTTTCTTTACTTTTCAATTTGCTGAACGTGGTAACAAAAAAAAAATAAAATTTCAAAATGTAGAATTTCGAAAGCCGATGTCTATTTTTTGGAGGCTAACTTCGAAAACCAGAGATAGTACTTTGTTTACTTAAGCCTCAATCTCTAAAAAAAAGTGAGGTTTGTCCAATACCCAGAAAAAAAGTTGATTTTGTCGCATAGTGTTATTATTATAAATACGAAACAACAGGTTTGACTCACTTATTTATAACTTTGTTAGTTGACCTAATCATGTGAAAACGACTTCATAGCTTAAAAGGACATTAACGCCTCGATTCTGAGTGTTACCGGTAAAATAGTTCCCAGAAGATTATGTAACCGAATATCGTTACCAGTTCTTTTATTCGCGATTCTGGCCCAAGTGGTAACGCTGTCATCACCAAGAAACTCACCAGAGTCTGTGGAGAAATTTGAATGGTAGTTTTCTTCGCTTTCACGGTTGCCACTTTGGTCCATTTGGAACAAAAATGGTACCTTCCAACCCCATTTGGTCCGCTGGTCCCATTTCTTCAATTTTGGTCCTTTTTAGCCAGTAGCCACGATAGGTACTTTTCTTTCTTTTTCACTCAGCTCAAAATTCACAATATTGCCCAAAAATTCACCACATTTTCCTTAGCCCCATATAATTTTGAATTTACTTTAATGGAACTCTCACCATATAAAATTGATCAGTCTATAAAATGTACCGAAACAAAAACAATTCACCTAGGATATAATTTATGCCAGGCATTAAAAAGAAAAGTGTTGGCAAGGACACCGTCGGTTAATTGTTGATGAAATAACCGACTAATCAAAAAAAACTCTTGTTTTAAAATAGTATTAATAACGGTCGGTTATACAATATTATGTAAAATATATGAAAATAAAAATTACTTCTCGCTTAGCATAGCTTATAGCGAACACTCTGTCGTGAGCCTAACACTTTCAAAACTTATACAAAGAAATTCGATGCATTACTTCTCTTTTGGAACTTTGATATTTAAATCTTTCTCACTCAGTTCAATGAGTTCAATGAATTCCAGGACTATTGTGGTGTTAAGCCACGCAAGGTAATTGAAAACTAAGTATTTTCGCACAAGAAATATGCTAACTAGAAGACAGAAGGAAGCAAATGCAAAAGAGATTTGATTTCGGAAGAAATGTTTTGTATAAAATAATTCCCGTAGGCGCTAGCAGAATCCCTGAGTCCTAGGATCAAAACCCACACTTACTGAATCTAGGCTCAGATATTAAGTTTAAACGCTAAGAGAAAAGGTAAGCATCTATAAAAATAGCACTAACAAAATTGCCTAGTTTCATTTATGATTTACTGAGTTTTCCACATACATAGTTCGTCAACACCAGAACGCAAATTTTGAACCGTTTCTTACTAAAACCTAACTGCACCATACATTTTATTTCATTCCAATTAACAACATAATGCTGTGTCAAAATATAGTATCATTTTTGGTTGCATGCCCATATATTTGTTTGTGCAGCTTGAATTAAAGGAAAGTTTTCACTATGTTTAGTCAAATTTTATATAGAAACATCCTAAAGTTTTGTATTTTATACTAATAAAATAAAACAAAAATTTGGTTCTTTTTTCGATGAATTTTGGTCCCAAATGAAATGGTGTGGCAACCGTGTTCGCTTTACCGAAAATGCCTCACTTGTAGATATGAGGTTAACGAATAAACGGGACGATGTGTATATGCATATTAGGTTTCTACATAGGTATATTGTAATTTATTCTGTGAAAGTACATAATGTAAACAAATATGTATAGCAAGAGGCAACACTTTTTTGCTATTATCTTTACTTATTTGCGCTTACAATTCTTTATTTTTCAGTTTTACCCTTTTCTGAACAACAGCTGTTGTGTGGTTATTTCGATGTAACCACCTACTTTTGTGGGTAAAAAATTATCCGGTTACTTTCCAGGTAGAATACCAAAAGGGTGTAAAAGTTGCCACATGATTTCGTTACCGTTGTGAAGAATATTGTTACCACACTAGAATCGGGGCGTAAACGGAAATCTGAAGCTTCTCAAGGCCAAAATAATGATTTATCAATTTTAAAAATCGGACGTCAAATAACCAAGTTACAACGAAAAAACCTTTTCGGCTGTATTTCGAAGGATAAAAAAAAAATTTTTTTTTTCCGAAACCCTCAACATAATCTTTAAATTTAGGGGCGGACATCAGCGACTTTTTTTCGACCCAGTCTAATGTACATACATGTTCAAATACACATACAAATATTTGAAATAAAAATTTGTGAAAACAGAATGTATATGAAATGACACATCATAAGCCTCGACTAACTGTAAAATATAGATAAAAAAAATGGATAAAAAACAATGCTTTTAAGTCCCTGGGGAACTAACATCATCTGGGGCGGCAGTAATCGGAGCTTACTGGACCGTTGATAAAAAAATATATTTTATGCAGATTTTTCTATTGAAAAAAAGGTAAGATTCGAATGATACAGTAAATTTGTTTTTTTTTTTTTTTTTTTTTCTTTGCCCAATTTGTATCCAAACTTAATTTGACAAGAGATTACCGAAAATCGCTCCAATATGAATATATTTCTACAGAAGAAAAGATGAAATTTCTCCTTTCCACTAAAATTTTTGCAATTCCAAGATTGCTGCTGTTTTACCCGTGTGTACATACATTATGCTTTGTGTTATTGTTGTAGTTTTGTATGTAAAAACATATGTATTTGTTAATGCGCGTATCACAATCGTAAACTTTGCAATGCTCAGCAGTTGTAAATTAAATTATTACACTCGATTTAATTATTTAATGCGGATAAACATTAAGCAACAATCATAACAGTGATAAGGTAATTTGAACCGTTATAATTACCATAGAATTTGTGTAATACGCACATAAAGAAAATCAGAGGCATTAATAGGTATTGAAATATGGATATTTAAAACATTAAAAGATTCGATAAAAGTTCAACAAAAACTATAAATCAATGAATATATGAATCAATGAATAGTTTGAAGACGTTTTCTGTAATTTAATTTTTTCTGTCGAAATAAGGATGGTCTGTTTTTGTGATAGCAACACGGTTAACAAAATATTTAGACAGTTAGGTTAGGTTAGGTTGAACTGGCCGGTCCATGAGGACCTCACATAGACTGATTGAGTCCGTAGTGTTACCAGAAGTTTGTTATAACGACCAAACTGAAAAACCCTATCAAAAACCAGGACCTATGTTATAAAATAACTCCATCCTCTTGGCAAATACTAGAAGCTTCCTAGGACTTAAGCCACTTGCTGCTTGTAGATCTGACAGCTGTATCACTCCTAATAGCTGGAGTCATAGCCTGGCAAGTGCAGGGCACGAGCACAGAACGTGCTCGATCGTTTCCTCCTCCAACCCGCACTTCCTACATCTGCTATCACTGACCAAGCCTAATTTACAGGCATGTGACGCCAGAAGGCAGTGTCCAGTCAGAATACCCGTCATGAGTCTACAGTCCTCTCTTTTTAATGATAGAAGCACTTTTGTTAGTCTAAGGTTGTAAGACCTACACATAATCTTTGACACTTTACAGCCCCGCGCTTGAACCCACGCCTTTCCCGCTCGGTCGATCGTGTGCACCTCTCGCCTTCGCTTAATCTCGCCCAGTCTAATTGGGACGTCTACGGAGCAAGCTTCTAGGGATGCGCCCTTTTTAGCTAGTTCGTCCGCTTTTTCATTCCCATCTATTCCCATATGCCCTGGAACCCAATATAGATGTACGCTTCTCCCTGTCCCGATCTCTCCAGAGACTTCTTACACTCTAACACACATTTAGATGCTATGCTATGCGAGATTATTGCCGTAAATGCTGCTTGACAGTCAATATAAAAGTTAACACGGTTGCAGCTTAAGCTATTCTCTTCCAGGGTTTCTACTGCTTTAGTTACGGCTAATATTTCCGCTTGGAAAACGCTGCAGTAATCCGGCAGCCTGTATGATCTGCTTATTTCCGGATCAGCACAGTATACCGCAGACCCTACTCCTTCCACTACTTTGGAACCATCTGTGTACACATGTAACGCCTCGTCCGCCATTTGCGCACCCTTGCGACAACAGTCCACCTCTATTGTGGCCTTAAGTACTCCCTCGAAGCGCAGATAGGGAATCAGGTAGTCTGTTCGTCTTGTGGTTGATTAAGCTGTACTATATGGCCATATGGTCGGCGCCCCGAGGCACTGAGCCTGGTTGCGGTTGTTAATGCTTTGTTCTTTGCTACCAGGTCTACAGGTGGAATTTTGACAGTTCAATCGTGATGCCTTTGATGTATAGTTGTTTACTTCTTAATTAATCATAGTTTAAAAGTAATATGAGTAGTAAGATTTTTGTTGAAAACGATGTATAAATAGCAAACTGCACAACTTACAGTGGATACAGGCAAAAATTTATTCACAACTGATTTTCGTAACAATTATTTTTAACAATTATGGTTCAAACCGTTTTGAGGCCGCTAATAAAATTAATAAAACAAACAAATAATTAAAACGATGACTCATACAAAAAAAATGTTAACAACAAAATTTTCATATAAAGGACGGCTTATGTGACTTTTAAAAACTGCCCTTATGTATCTAAAATTTTGCTTGCTGTGAAATTTCCAAACAAGAGCAACGAAAAAACTGGAAGCGAAATCAAACTAAATAAGTCAAATACATATATTATAAATTTTACATACAAATTTTTTCTCAATTTAACTTGACTTCGACAGTACGAGTATTTAGGATTGGCCATCATACTCCAAATTAATTCACAGCATAGTCTTACGTCAGTTCGAATTTGGATCTAATTAAGTGATTAGATAAAGGGCATTAAGTTTTAACCTGTACCTACCGCATTAGGCGTTATAACAGCTATGATATAATGGAAAATTACAATATGAGCAACTAAGCAAATGACAAGGAAATCACATGAGCAAACAATGTTGAATGTGGGAAAATCATTATGGGAATTGAAATATATAGAGAATTTCGGGTTAAGTTAGCGAACGAAATATAATATTTAATATCAAAACAATACAGTAAACAAATAAAGTGACAAATTATGATATAGGTGTTATTTCCAAATACAACTAAAGGTTGTGCTTATTGTCATTCAATTAAATCCTCAACTATGTATAAGCCGTTTACTCTTGACTGAGTGTTGCTTACATAAATAAATACAAATTATTTACTAAGTACACAAGTATAAGTGTTATTTTCCCTGATGGCCTTACATAAGTCCTTACACATCTTCATATGCACGTTTTTATCTTAAGGGCCTTACACAATTCTTACACGCACTCAACCTATTAAACATACCCACCAACGTAAGTGGTGTACACCTTATCTGAACGTTGAATGTTTGATAAAAAAAATCTCAAAACATGAAGTTTTATGACACATTTATGGCAAAGCGCGTTCAGAGTTTTCTGCATTTGTTTTGTAAAAGTATCCCATAGAAAATATAAGCTACGTGAAAATATAAGATCGTGAACAACTATTTCAATTAAAAAATTTTTTCTTTTCACATGTCTTCTTATCTGCCGACCTCTCTAGAGCTACAATATTATTTTTGGACCCAATAGGCCATATAGGGAAAGTATATACGTATGTCTTTTGCACTTAATAACTTACTAAGATAATAAATTTATGATTCAATGTTCGATTCGAGCTCAAGGCTCAAATTTATAACAAAATTGATCAGTCATACGCTACTCTGAGCAGCGCTGCTCTCTCTCGATGTACCATAATCAAGTAATTCTTAGTTACTTTAGAAAGAAAATAACTTAAACAAACAAATTTCTGAAAGCTGACGAATGTAATCAATAAAAATAACTCAAAGATGAATGATGTTGTGCAGTTTGTTCGAGCAGTTAAAAAAAACCAAATTTAAAATATTCTTATAAGCTCTCTCAAAGTATTCGTTACTTGGATGAATGAAGAACTAGGGTACCCTAGGTTAACGGCTACGACGACCATTGTCCTTATGACACTTCAAATAGCCACAAAGTTAATTGAAGTTATTTCCACGATATCGACATTATGACCATCCTGCTCTTCCGAAATAGTCATAAGGTCGACTTCTTTTTTTCAAAGGTGGCCATAGAGCTGTAATTTTTTCACCCCTTCATGTACTAAAATGTTAACAACTGTTGAATTACAGTTACGTTTTATTGTTTTCGCTATATTCATATTAGTCGAATGTATGGAAAAGTTTTTTTATTTCAAACGAAATAGGATAAAAATCTGAGCCAGAGAGGATAACTTTGACGTAAGCAGAATTTATTAAATTAAAGTTTTTTTGCTATTTGCTGATCTTAAATTGCTGTATGTGGTTATGGTCTGTTCCCCGAAATGGTCAGAAGGTCAGACGTAAATTTCTTAAGTGTCCATAAAGTCAAATTAAGAGCGGTAATAAAGTCATTTGGCATTATGACCCTTCGAAGTGGTTATAGGACAAATTGATCGTATGGCCTTATGAAGTAGTCATACGCAGGTTGACCTTTTGGCCGTTGCCGTTATGTCACCACACTGAATTACTCTGAATTTTTGTTGGCGATAGAAACGTTTAAATTAACTTTATTTTGTTAAAACGCAAAAACTATAAATCTGCTAGGAAAAAGTTTTATACAGAAATCTTAATATGATTTTTTGCTGGGCACTACATACATACATATGTACATATATACATATTTATGTACAAAATTTGCTTTAGTACTATTCGTTCGACTTACAGATTTTCCTCAAAATGTTTCCGTTAGCCTATTAGCAACAAATTTCTGGATAATTGACAGCACAAAGACACAAACTTACGCAAGATGATGACGTTTTACTTAAGCGGATTCATGTGTGTGTAAATGTGTATTGTTGTGTCTACATCAGCTGATTTAGTAATAAACATTGTGTGGCATTTGTCTAATCTTTCATCTCTAAATGTAGTGTAATGGTGCTAATGTACCTATGTATATACATAAGTACGTACGCTCACACATATTTACATATATATTATATATCCATTTTATTTACAGCTTCACTTGTTTTTAACGTTAATTGCATGTTTGTTCTCAAACACCTAAGGCGAAATTAAAACAATACAATATTTGCAAATCATACCAGCAACGAGCACGAATGAATGAAAGTTTTCTTAATGAAAAATTCAGTATATATAAGGATTGAATTGCTTATTGTTTGTTTATAAAGAATAATATTTAGTTATAAAATATGTTCAATTAAAATCAAATTAGAATTTATTCAAAATAATTAGTTTTTGATCTAGAACTACAATTAGTTAAGCTTTTCGTATGTATCATTAGTTCTTAACAACTCTCATTTTTACCCCACACTTTTAAAAATTAGCTAATAACATACATAAATTTTATGAAGGATTTTTTTGTGAAACAAACATTTTTTACGAGATATCTATACATAATTTACGTGAATACATATATACATGCTATATGTGTATTTATTTAGCGTGATAGACTGTTATTGTTTTTAGTAAATGTTGATAATCCATTCCTATAAAATCTAGTGCAGGGGTCACCGAAATAAAAACTGTGGCTGTGTGAATAAAACTAAAATCATCTTATTGGTGGTGGTTTATTTGTTGATGAAAAATCAATGAGGTACGGCGTAGGCACGCATGTTTGTTAACACACAAAAAGTAATTCGTAAATATGCCACATAAATACTACTTTATTACTTGGGTCGAAGGAAAAATTTAAACAAAATAATTTGCTAACATTAAACCATGAAAAGAATACGCAAATGCGCAAATAAACAATAGCTTCGCCCAATGTTGTTACTCTGCTTGTTCAGCTATAACTAAAGCCGAATAAACACGAAAGAGAATAATAATACGGTTGATGTGGTGCCAATAATTATTCAACTAAATGGTGACCATTGATCTAGTGTCACTGATCAAGTTCTGTTTAACGCGCCTAAATATATTCCACACAATTTGGATTAAAAACAGATCGTATATATATGAACCAAAGTGTATATAAAATAAAAGGCAACAAAAAGGCCAAAGCTAGAGGCAAATTAAGAAGCATGCAGCGAGACATTCAAATGACTGAAAAGATAGAGGTATCTATCTTAACACCAGTATGAATTATATATATATGTATATGTATATCTAATATATAAAATTCTTCTGTCACGGTTTTAGAGGCTTAACTCCTCCGAAACGGCTGAACCGATTCTCATGAAATTTTGTGAGCATATTGGGTAGGTCTGAGAATCGGCCAACGTCTACCTTTCTTTCGCTACGTGCCTAGGGTCTTGAGATCAAAACGTGGACCCGGGTATCCCTAGAATGTGTTTATACAATATGGATATCAAATGAAAGCTGTTGATGAGTGCTAGAGTACAGGATAATTTTCATACAACTGGGAGGCTAGGGTCTCGAGGTATAACCCAGTACGTGGACCCTGATACACCTAGAATGTGTTTTTACATTATGGGTATCAAATTGAAGCTGTTGATGTATGCTTTAGTACAGTGTAAGTTTTACACCGCTGGGTCTCGAGATATAGGCTAAAACATGGACCCGGATACCCCTAGAATGTGTGTGTATTATGGATATCAAATGAAAGCTGTTGCTGAGAGCTCTAAAGTTCACTGTGATATTCGATTTAGTCGCATCAACCTGGCAAAACTGATAAAATGCATGCGAAGCCGAAATAAAGACAAGAATTAATAATACCCACATACCTATTTAAATACGTCCTATTCGATTTGCCTGAAATTTCGTATATAAATTTGCCTATATTAGTATTTACGATGCTTTTTTCAAGTAAGTATACCGGAGACGTACTGGGATTAGGACTAGGACTGGGACTGAGACTGAGACTCGGAGTGAGACTGGGACTGAGACTCGGAATGGGACTGGAACGAAATACATACCACCGTCTGGGACTGTCAATAAGAGATGAAGAAGAAGGAGAAAACTTGAGAGAAGAGAAAAGAGAGAAGGAGACTGAGAAAGAGATAAAATGATACCAAGGTGGAGATGAAGCGAAAAAGACGGAGGGAGGAGTGTATAAAAAGATTAGGAAAAAGTGTAGAGGGGTAGGGCAGAGTTACACGGAAAAAGCTTATTAAAATGTATGAAGATAGGCCAGATTTAGGGCAGAACAACGTCTGCCGGGTCTGCTATTATATATATATATATATATATAATATATATATGCTTTTAACGTGAGTACCTGCTTTATACTCAACCTGACGGTGTCAAACACAATGGTTCCATGTTCACTGACCAAAACACTTCGTAGCCGAATCATTGGTACGAAATTAGCTTGTAATCGGTACAATCACAAGGTCTTACCCCTTACCAATTTAAGAATAATTGCATCCGGTTGCAAGGCAACTCCACCTTGAGTTTCTTTACAATTCTTTTATAAGTATAAATAATTAGCTGCATCATGTTCTGACCATTTGGCAAAATGCAGTCAGATACCATTCCACAATTTTAGTACAAGTATTAAGGGATGTGAACAATATTTACTGAGCACCAGTGTATACTGCATCACAATAAATGGATGTGATTACAATTTTTCCATCACAACGAATCGAAATATCCGTTCGCTGTAGGATAGGGCAACTCCCTCGCTACTAATCACAATTACTAGATGCGACGTCACCGTTCAGCATAGCTTAACGCAGTTTCAAAAGAGGCATCCGCTTGTCTCCATTTAACCAGCAAAGTTTCATCAAATTACACACAGCACCATTTAGAGATGTGCATCTCAATATTTTCCTTGACCTTCCGCAGAAGAATATTTGGAAAATGTATGCTTATACCAGAATAGATAAACTGGCTGCTTTACCCTTGTGACAGGCCAAGGGAAACTTTATTGCCAGCATTACTCCGTAGAGAATACTTTATTGTCTACTTCGAAAGCTGAAGAGACCGTATTACTCCGAAGGAAATGTTTTATTTCCAACTTCATTGGAGAAGAGAACGCATAGCTTCGTTAGTATGCTTTAATGTCAACTTACCCAAAAGAGAACTTTTCCACATGTAAGTAAAAAAACCAAACATGCGAGATGAAACCATAGCAGACTGTGAATCTCCCACAAGGGGGCTAATCCCCAGGACAGGTAACGATACCTGTAAACATGCATCATGCCAAATAATGGCTATTCCTGCTTACCACGGTACAGTTTTTATCGACTATGACTGAGGATTGGGTAGCCTATTGGTATTTTGCTCGCCTTTCACGACCGGTATAAGTGGGCTTATTTTAAACCTTTTATCCGCAGGGTGAACCAGTAGGAATGTAGGTGAACTCGAGTTCAAATTCAGCACCCGAAAAACTTGCTCATAAAGAAGAAATATGTCCTAGTAATCATGGTCATGTGCAAATTTATTAATGCTCCTTAAAAATTTAAAACTATTTTTTTTTACGCTCACCCCTTTCACGATAGCACCGCCGTCCAATATATATATAAATTTTGGCATCGATTATAGACGGCTAATTTAGATTTCTATACTTTAGTTGAGCATGGTGCATAAAATGAGTGGTGGCTTACCATTAAAAATAATAGTGGTAGTGGATATTTCTTTCTTTAAAATAAGTTTTTTCAGAAAAACTTAGATGAAAAAAGTAAGTTAAAACTACTATGCACTACAACTTAGTTTTAGGTCGCAGAGAAAAAATTATTCTTTTCGAAATATAAGTAAACATTTTTTTTTTACTATAGCTAAATTTTAAACAAAAATCTTTATTTTGTTCTCGACTTAATACGATTCAGGTCTCTTTCCCAGATTAAAACCTAAGTATTTATAAATTTTTAGCCGTACTGGCTTTTCAAAGGGCAATCTGAACTTTGTCTGCTATGCGAAACACTTAAACCGCTTACAATTGAGACTAAAATAAATGTGTTATATCTTCGATCAAATTATTACCTACTTCGTTTATCAGATAAAACACTTTGTTGTACCGTTTGGGGGGTAAGACTGAAAGCAATCACTAGTTTGATTTGCGAGGACCATCCTTAAGAAGAAGGAGCCACCAAAGATAAATTTGCAACCGTAAAATTTAATAAAGTGTGACAAATAATATTTAACGGAAGAAAATAAATGCTTGGAAATCTGCGGAGAGAATGATATTTTTGACTGATGGCATCTATCTGTATATTTATACCTAGATGTGAAAAGCTTAAGCAAAAATAAAATTCACACACGTCCTCTCTGTATTTGCTAGCTATTTTTTCTGTGACAAATTTTGTGACAAAAAAACGTTTAGCTATGTATAGGAGATTGCCAAGACAAATTTTCCATGTCATTAAGTTTTGATTTGAATTTCACTTGGCACTATATTGCCATTTGCTCTTGCTCCAGAAATGGAGGAATTCTAATACGTGAGGAATTTTTATCTACTCATTTATATATTCATACTTTCTTGGTGTTAAATTGGATGGTAAATAGAAATAAGCTTTAATGTTATCTTATACCTTCCCTGCTTCTGCATTCCCTTTTGGAAGTAACTTGTTATTGCTTCTTATGCTTTTGAAACGCTTTTTTTCATATAAACATTAATACCGGCGTGCACATGTATGTATGTATGTATATCAGGGTGGTCCTTAATAAACAAATAATCAAATAAACCAGCTTTTCTAATACCATCCTTTTAAACGGTAATGGCAAGTTCAAAAACGTCACACATAAATTTTGGTCCCGATTTGAAAGGGTCTGTGCGACAACACAGTTCTACCAGGACCAAGATTTATGTATGAAATCGCCCACTATAATAATAACAATTTCAGGTATTAAAAAACCAAAAATTCATTTTAATTTTTAAGGAACACCCTAAAGTATATACGTACATCAATGATATGTACATATTTGTACTAGGTATGTTTTTGTTAGTAAATAAATAAAAAACCCGTTATTAAAAAAATGGTCGACCAAAAATCATTGAAGGTAAACGAAGTGTGTTTAATGCGTGAAGGAAAATTCATATAAATCGTAATCTACTATCAGAGATTGGTTTGAAACATTGCTGTGCATTAGGCTCGCTAAATTCCAAAACGGTCTAACTGATTTAATATTTTATTTTTTCGTTCGTTATGGTTCAAGGATAATTTAGAAAAAGAAAAAAAATTTAAAGGTAGTGGTGCCACGCCCGCTTTAGGAAAAATTTGCTTTATCTCAGCACTTATTTGAGAAAGTGAGAGGTTGAGCGGAGGGGGAATGAGAGTGAGAGTTGGAGTGTGAACAGAAGTGGGAGTCGGAGTGGGAGGGAGATAAATGGAGTAAGGGAAGGACAACAATAAGAAGAATAATGGGGGATAAAGGAGGCGCGAATGGTATAGAGAAGAGGGGAAGCGGGGCGCAGTGGTTGAATGTAGGCAAACCAATATCCGGGCTGGACAAAGTCTGCCGGCTAGGTAAATTTTAGAATAATTAATTTCGAGTTTTTAAAAATGATATTTTTACAGGAGTCATCAATATACCAAGCTTCACAGAAATACCTAAGAAAATTTTTTGAAGCCACCTGAGCCAACAGAACCCACTGAACTAATCTTTATCACGGAGGTAGTTTGTAGAAAATATAGCTAATGGATTTTTTATTTTTCAACATTAAAAAAAGTATTATGAAAACATTTTTCTAATAATCATATAAATAGAGCGTAGTAAGCGTACTTGTGTAAATAATACAGAACACATTTTGTGGTATTTAATAAAATTTATGGAGGACCGTAGTTGTACTTTAAAAACCAGCTCTTCTTAAACTAAATTAACAACAGCTGGAGGAGCGAAAATGTATTGCAAACGTGACGTCTTTGAATATGAAAAAACTATAAAAACTATATTAACTATGTTTTACTTACGCAACCTAACGGCAGGCAAGTTATTTTTTTAGCTTTGAGTTAATTTAAAAAATGTGTCATACTTATGAAATTAACCCCTCATGTCAGGCTAACTCCAAGTTAAACAAATTAACCCACCGTTCTACAACTGGGTATTAATGTTGTTAGTATTTTTGATTAACTCATGATTATATTCTAATATGCGTTCGATGTTTCAAAATATGTATATTTTTATTAGACCTTACGATTTCTCGAATTTTTTCGGGAACAAATGTTTCGAATTATCGAATTACTCGTAAGGCTCCCGAGGTTCTGGACATTCAATTTATTGCTGCATGAATAAATATATGAGGTGGGTTTTGTCGTAGGCTGAGGTAGCACTCAGTCAATCCAGGGTCAAGTAGAGGTCCCACAAACCCCCACTTAATAAGAACACAGTTGTTATGTGTTAATGACGAATACACACACACACACACGGCTTGATGGGTAGTGAAGGCAGCAGCTTTCCGTGCGAAGATGGCGGGGGAGGGAGGCGAGCGGCGGCTAACGGTCGTTGTAATAGCCGATGGGTTGGTGCGGCGGTCGAACGGCGGGATCAGCACGGCGGCCGGACGGCGGACAGTATTATCGGACAGATTGGTACAGCGGTTTGCAGTGGCGGGATTAGCAAGGCGGCTGGACGGCGGACAGTATTAGCGGACAGATTAGTACAGCGGTATGCAGTGGCGGGATTAGCACGGCGGCTGGACGGCGGACAGTATTAGCGGACGGATGGATGTAGTGGTATGGACGCAGTGACGGTACCAGCGAGCTGGTTGGACGGTGGTGAGGTAGCAGCGGCTAACGGTCGTCGTAGCAGCGGCGAAACGGCGGTAGGATAGCGACGGCAGCAACGGGCAATGGAGCGCGTACCAGTGGCGTGGCCAAGACGGGGTGTCGGTGCGAACGTTCTACTTGATTACCTTTTCGGGGGGTTACCAGTAGCGGCGGTTGCGGGTGGCGGCTTCCTGCGAGGACGCTGTCACAGTTGCGGCGGCGGAGGGACCTGCGAGGAATGAATAAAGAGTTATGGTTCATGCCGGTCCGCCAGCTGGACACCACCGCCTCCATGCCCGCACGAATGCAGGGCTGGACGCGGAGTTGTACCAGCAGGAATTCCGTCGGCCGATCCAGGGTCTGAGGGGGAGTGCACCTCACGGCACAGCGAAAGCCCCTTTAGCTGCTGGACCGGTCGATGGCCGGGCCGGGGCGGAGGGGGCGGTCTGTTCGCGGTTGCGCGTTCCTGTGGTAGTGCCGTTGCTGGCGAAGTCTCAAGCGGTGTTTGGGGGTATAACCGACACATTCACCACTTCAGGTCACGCCTTACTCCTGTGAAGCGACCTGTCCGCATGGTAGAACCGACAAATTCAAAGGACGCTCCACAAGTAGCTCTGGTCACGACCACAGTTCCGTGCTTACTGCCTGAGCCAGGACTGGGGGGAAGGGATATAATGGCCGAACGGCGGCGAGCCCCCCCCCCCCCCCCCCCTTTGGAGGTGGGATTGGCTCGTTCTGTGGGTATCGCCCACCCCGTGGTTGCACACTAAGGGAAGGTGCGGGGGCGGTGGTGCACCAGCTCTGTCCTTGCCGGTTCGGTGGATGCGAGGAGAACTGGGCCCGAAGGCACCACGCTCGCAGCTGCCGAACCGGGTCGGTCGGAGCCTTAGCTGAGAGGAAGGGGCGGGGTGGTCCTAAGGGGCGCCCCCCCCCTGCTTAGCTGGGACACGGGCGAGAAAACCCTAAGGCGACGACCCGTTGTCCCCGCAAGCAAGGGGTGACCAGTGCCGAGGCAGCACCCCTTCCACTCAGCTAGACAGAGGAGTGACTGGCTTGCTTACGAAAGCAACCACTTCCTCTGACTAACCTGCGAGGAATGAAATGACAACAGCCAATTCGTCCTCTTTTATACTATTTTGAGTTGGCGTGCCGTGGGCAATTCTTGTTATTGCCAAATGCTATTCGCATGCATTGGTATGTAACTGCTGATGTTGTCGTGCCGTGTGCAAATTATGTATACTCTCAGGCGTAGGTGAAAAAGGGTTAGAGTGGGGGTCTCAGGCGTGGGAGAAAAAGGGTTACAGTGGGGGTCATACTATTGTAACGCTACGTTACAAATAATAAATGAAAGGCGCGATAACCTCCAAAGAGATTTAAGGCCGAGCTTTTCTTCCAATTTGCGTCGTGCTCCTTTTAATTTTTCCTACAAATTGGCGGTACGGGACCTACTTGTTTTATGCCGACTCCGAATGGCATCTGCAAGGCAGATGAGTTTTCACTGAGAGCTTTTCATGGCAGAAATACACTCGGAATGCTTGCCAAACACTGCCGAGGATCGACCCCGCTTAGAAAAATTTTCTTCTAATTAAAAAAACTTGTTTCTAAATCTTGATGTTACTTTGCCCGGGGCGTGAACGCAGGATCTTCGGTGTAGTAGGCGGAGCACACTACCATCACACCACGGCGGCTGCTGCTTTATTGCTGCATAGGCAATGTTACGTAGGACCTTCGTTTTTTCTGGAAGAATAAAATATTGAAGTCTATGTACATAGAAGTAAGTAGCACGCTTATGAGAGCGTGTAGGAAAGAAAAATCGTTTTACACCCGCAACTCAAGATTTTGGAACTCTTTCAGAAATTTTATATTTTTCTTATTGCTTAAGTATTTTTTGGTGCCCTATACTTTAAACTGACTGTCCGAAGAGAGTCAGGCCGAGCTTATCTTCCAATTAGCGTTGTGCTCCTTTTAACGATATCTGCAAGCAGATTTTGCGCTGAAAACTCTCACTTTCATGTGTTCGTTTCTAATTGAAAAAAAAAACTTTGAACCCATGGTAGGAGCACGCTACCACCGCACCTCGGCGGCCGCCAGTAGATACTTATAACATAACGAAACTTGTCAAAAATAAAATCATATATTCTTTCGACATAGACATTTAACATAGAAAATAACGAAGTACAATCAGCGATCGTAAATAATAAAAGGTCCGCTGTTTAAGATTTATTATTGTCTGATTTTTTCTGCAATAAACGCAAAGTTGGTTGGTTGAAGATAAAGTAGATCACTCATACGCCCCAGTGTTCTGAACTGCTTACAAGCTGACATGAGAGCTACTTGAGTCAATTGCAGCTGCTGCTCACAAGCGTAAACTTTTATTCGCATAAAGTATAGGCATATGCACAAAGAATTGTATGTATGTAAGTAAATTTCAATACATCCATATGAGGAATTCTATAAAAACGTCAACAAATACTTTGATTTCGTTTAATTTTATGGGTATCTGCTAAGATTTATTTTAAAGAAGATTTTCAATGGCTTTCCCGTCTCGTAAAAGTACCCGGTTCTAAAAATGTACCCGATTCTGAAAAAACATTCGGTTTAAAAATGTATCCGGCTCTAAAAAGTATCCGGTTTTAAAAACCGGCTCCAAAGTATTTAACCAAAAAGTACCCACCTCTTTAGGTGGCTTACCGGTCTCTTAAAAAGTACCCGGTTCAAATAAGTAGCCATTTCTAAAAGGTACATTGGCTTTAAAATAGTACCCGGTTCAAGAAGTACCCACTACTACCCGGCTTTAAAAAGTTCCCGGTTAATAAGTACACAGTTCTAAAATATCCGTATTTCAAAAGTACCCGGTTGTAAAAAAAAGTGCCCGGTTCAAAACTGTACCCACCACTTTAAGTGCGTTCGTTGGCCGAGTGGCTTTACCGGTAACGGTACACGGCAAACATACATATGTATTAACTACTGTAAAAAAAATCGGCCAAACTTTGCTTCCATATGTCATTTTTTAGAGAATGCCTCATATGTATTTTCACGAAAGTAAACACCAGCATATGTATGTATATGTATGTATGCGTATAACTTTTTAATGTTTTTGATACCTGCATAAGTCACGTAAATCAATGTTGGCTTGCTTGCAAAATACCACACACTTATGCATACTACATACATACACACATACATATGTATGCACATAAAGAATCAGTTCCTTTTGAAATATTCACCCGGCACGGCAACATTTGTGTGGTCTTACTGCTCTTTCGCTCTCTCTGTGTACGTCCGTCCAACCTTCTAACTTACGATAGATGCCCTTGCTAACTTCTTTTAAAAAGTTAAGAAAAAGATGAAGAAGAAGAAGCAAAAAAATTGGGGGTAAAAGATAGACAGGTTGTATAATTTTTTGTTGTTATTGCTATCAGTCGCTTATAGTTATTGGAGCACTATACTGAGAAGAAGCATCACGACCACAACCATTTACCAAAGCAGTAATGTGGCCTTTTAAGTCATTCTAATGTGAAAGTGGCGCAAAATTGCACCTGAGCATGGCGTTATATAAGAGCTGCACGTATGCAAGTTACTAAAGTAAATTCAACTTTGTATGATTATAAATGTGCCTGTTTGTATATGTGTGTACCCATATGCATATATGTTAGGCACTTCAACTTTATATAGCGTTTAGTCGTTCTGCTCTATCGATATCAATGGTTTGTACGAACTTCTTGCTCGAATCTTGAATCCTTAAATGCCTCGTTGTGGTTTTATATTTCTTTATTTGTGTGCTTGTGTATTTTTGCATGTTAGTTTATGAAGTTTGTAAGATAAATGATATATATATATGCCATTCGTTACTAATCCTTGTAAACCACTTTTCACTTCAAATTTAGTTGTTATTTGTGTTGCTCTTGTTGCCCTAAGCTGCAATCAAAAACTTCAATCACGTGAAAATAGCACTGCTCAAATTTATGAAATGCGCTGTTCTATTACGCATAAGCTCTTCAATTGGTGTGTCGAAACTAAGTTTATTAGTTAGGAACGACAAAAAATTAAAAGACGAAAATCTAATTTGTTCTAATAAGAGACCGGTAAGTATTCTGAATTATTATATGGCGGCCGCCGTGGCATGGTTGTTGCGTCCTCCGCCTACCACACATAATGTCCTGGGTCCAAGTCCCGGGCAAAGCAGGGGTCGCCTCTCGATAGTGATTTGGCAAGCACTCCGAGTGTATTTCTGCCATAAAAGGCTTTTTAGTGAAAATTCATCTGTCTTGCAGGCTGTATGCATGAAACATGTAGGTCCGTATCGCAAATTTGTAGAAGCAATTTGAAAGGGGACGACGCAGATTGAAGGAAAAACTCGGCCCAAGTCTTCTCGCAGATAAATCGATAATTTGTTTATTTTTTAATGATTACTTTAAATAACCGTTAAAGTAATAAATTCCTTTCCTATCCAGCAAAGGAATTGGTTAAAGAAAAGGCGAAGTAGAATTCTGTACTGAGTTTTTTCTGTGGCTTGGTATAAAATACTTGAATACAACAACAACACCAATTTCAAACTTAAAAATTTACACCTTCAATTCGCCCTTGCCTGCCCGGCTAAAAAGGCTTGAACAATCAATGTACCATTTTTCGAGCTAAAAAAATCGTATACCGCTTAACAATAACAAAATAACATTCAAGCTTATTGTTGCTTCTAAAAATTGCGCAATGCAAATTTACCTGTTCACAAAGAACAACGCCAACAACAATTGCATAGCTGTCACTACTTACAAACATAGAAAGTATACAAAAAGAAGGCCATTGGGATAAAGTCCCATTTTGGCATGACGTTGCTTTGGTCAAGAGAGACAGCGACGATGTACTTGTACTCATTACCGCAGAACTCACATCGCGTTTGTTCAGGCCAATAACATTAAGATTATCAGTATACGGCAGTAATTGTACGATCTTATAATAGATTTCACCACCACGGCTAGTTCTGCTGCTATAATTATCTTCTCCAGCGATGAAGGGATTTACAAGATATAATCGAAACAACTATCGCCTTGTCTGCACTGAAGTCGTGTGTATAAATGTTTCACAAACTATTTGATAAACTAAAAAAAAAAAAAAACTATTATACTAATCCGTATGATTGTTCACAAAAGTCACTCAGTGTGTTTCAAAAATTAGCCAGGCCATCGGTATAAGCCACCACTTGGCAGGCTCCACTCTCAAGGTCCTGAAGCAGGTCGTTCGTTGTCACGACCCACTCCGCTCGGCTAGGACATTGTTGGAGGCTCTCTCTATATCAAGTACAACGCAACATATTTAGTTGAAGTAATTTTTGTAAGCATGTTGGTAGAAAAAAAGTGAAATAAGTAGACTGAGCCAAATTCGCAACTTGGAAAAACTATTCTCTTTATACACTCTCAAATGGGAAGAACAACTATGTTTGGCGCTTATTTGCAGGCAGTGCACGAACAACTTTTATCAAAATACAATATACAAAAATGAGAAAATGAGCTAAAATGTAATAAGATAAATACAATTTGTGTGTTGTTTGAATGAGGTTTAAGGCAACTTGTGGACAAAATCAAATGAAGTGTAACTGAACTGACGAAAGGATGCTTAGAAACCTCATTTGTGTGAACATGTGTGCTTGCGTATGTTTACAGATCTGCGGTCAACTGGCTCGACTATAAAGCACGTACAATATCTCAATAATAAATTACCACAAGCGGCAACTGTCAAAATTATTGACAATTTATGAATTTTTCTCAGCACACATTTTTAGTTTTCCCGAATATAGAAAAAGTTATGCTGTTGATAAGATGAAAAGTCACTACGATCAAAGAATAATAAAAAGGCAAAGGGAAGTATGTAAAAAGAAATTGCGTGTTAAAAAATGCAGGGCATATCACTAATTTATTTAAGATAATTTTTTAAAAAGTGGAATGGGATATCCATTGCATTACTATTACTTCTACCACTTATTCGCATCGTTTGTCATACTCTTTCGAAAAATACTAAGCACGTCTTCAATCTCAGGCGATAAGTAACTTACTGTTAAAAGTTTTACTATTTGTTAATTTAAAGAAGATTTCAGCTTCTATTTACAGTCTGCTATACGTTTTCAATATTTTAGTACAAGTTAAAGCTATATTTCTGTTGGAAAATGCACATACACATACACATGGTACAAAACAGTTGACTAGCTGTCTCTCGCCTTTATCATTTATTAGCTCATTGTTCTTTAGCTATTCAACTAACGGACAAACTAAATTGATGGCACAAATCGCTTTTGACAGCAAACAAACAAAGGATAACACAAAAATTTTAGTTATAGGAGGTTTTATATTATTTTCACGCCTTATCAACTACAACTCAAGCATTTACTAAGTCCACAACGTACACAGATATAGACATTCTATAGTTAAACCATAAACGTTTACTTCAAACCACTTAGTTGACCTTCTTGCTTGTATTGACTATGATTTCCCATACCTTTATACACATACATACATACACATATAAGCATACAACTATTTTTTACTTGTCTCCTACTTCAACATCAATTTGCTTTAGCGAAAAATTATACGTTTAATCCTTGTAGTCATAAATTTTCTACAAGTCATCAATCAACATAGCAAAGAGTATTTAAGGGCTATTGTTTTGTTTCTTTAGCCTTTTCTATTCATGCACACATACATACTTGTTTGCGTAGTTTGTAAAAGTGCTTCAATTGTTGGTCTATTGAATGACAGTGGAAGCTCAAAAAGTTTATCGAATTGTCCCATGGGTAATTTAGTTCTGCTATTATCTTGACTAAGCGGTTTTTTAAGTTGAAGAAAAGATTTTAATAAATATCGAACACTCCCTGGAACATCGTAAATTTTTGGCCAATTTCTAGTTGCTCCCCTCATAAATTTTCAATGTCAATATATTTTAAATATACAAAACCTCAATGCACAGGAAAAATTAATATGAAATTCTCAACAAACCACAATTTGTTTGAATAAATCTGTACTTGAACCTTAATGAGCTTTCACAAAGAAGTTGTTATTGTTGTAAGTAATATATCATCCATTTAATATTTCCCATGCATAGGCAAGACTTTTAAATAAAATAAATTTCACAGTAATTCGTGTATGCAGAATATGTGCCTACTTATTCAATATTTTTTGGCTAATTTTCAAACCCTTATCTTATGACAAAGTCCCTCACCAATTTTCTTATTAATTTCTTCTTCAGAAGTGGGCTAAAAATTTCAATCAATTTATTGCGACCACAACCATAAAGCCTTTAGGCGAAATTTTAATTTACTACAACCAAAAATGCCAAACAATGGAAAGTGAAAAGCAAACAAAAAAGATATATAAATCATATATTGCACACTCATACAGTAACAGAATAGAACTAGATGTTAAAACTAAATACATATTATGGCGCTGCAACATAAAGACGCCCAAAGTGGTGATGAAAGTTGTAAATACTTTGTGGCAGTGTAAAAATGAGAGACCAGTAAAACAATAAGAAGAAGCATAAATGGAATGCAAAAGTTTCTTACTTAAGCGATTTTACAATAAACCACAATAACCAAAGGGCGATATTCGCATAAGATGCAAACGCTTAAAGGCTGACAAAACGAATAAATGTTGGATGTAAAAGAGAGCACAAATTGCATTTCTAGAGTAAGAGGTAATCCAACACAAAGTATGCGGCAAGGAAAATGTAAGTAAGTTGAATCACTAAAAGAAAAATACAAATACAACGGAAGATGATGAGGAACAAAAGTGGTCAGCGCAAATAGTATAGCATAAATTGCGAATATTATTATTAAGGGAATTACATTGCACATACACATACACACACATATATCATTGATTGTAAAAGTAATACATTTTATAAGAAATGAGAGGATGGACAAGTGATCCGTCAAAGGCTTTTCAACGTCAGGCAGTTACATTGGTATAAATGTATAAACACATACATGCATTGCAAACAAATACAGATACCACCTCTTTTGAAAGCCTTGAGCGCTATTCACTTTATTCTCCAATTGCAGCGCACAATGGCAATTTCTACTGGCTATAGTTACATAAATCGAAGTTACATGCGCGTAAGGGGTGAATAGTGAGAAACTGAAAAGCTTTGGCATAGTTGTTGCGGTTGCTTAATCTGCCTCAATGCCAGCTTTCACTGTGGCAAGCACTTTGGAGATGTTTCCGCCAACAATTTTACATTTTCTTTGCAGCAAAAGTAGTATCTTTCTACTGTTCAGCGCTTACCATCACTTGATGTAAAAGTGTTGGTACAACAAAAAAACAATAATAATGCACAACAAAATCGTTTCAAGGCACGAGTGGTTGTTACGTACATTGTTGCTTTGAAATTTCCCCTAGGGCCTAGACCATAATATTCATCTGACACAATATGGGGCAATGGCAGTCAATAGCAGTAAAACTTAAAAACTTTGCCAGCTCAAACAAACAACACCCGAGGCCGTAAATTTGTTTTTAAATTGCGTGGCTTGCAATATTTTACTTAAATTTGTTTCTACCTCTTATTTATTTTTCGTTGAATTTTGAACTTTTGATTAAAGCGATGATTATGGATAACTTAATTCTAAAGTTCTTCTTTAAATATAAATTAAATATAGTTTCACTGGGTGTTTGCCAAACCACTGCCAAGGGGCGACCTCGCTGGGAAGCATATTTTTCTAATTGAAAACACTTGTTTCTATATTATTGATCCTGCTTTGCCCGGTGATTGAACTAAAAAACTTCGGTGTACTAGTTGGAGCACACTACCACCACTCCCCAGAGGCCGCTATATTTGAAATGTACCTTCATATTGTGAGGTACAGGTGTAACGAAAAATGGAAACCTGATTTTGTGTATGTGTGCGGAAAATCCAAAATAAGTATGCGTTTGTGCGGCACAGCAAAAGTCACCAGATTTGGTGGTTACATTGATTCAGTTTCAGCGAAATTAATCATTCTTGAAAAAACCAAAAACTACATAAAATAAAAAAAAATTAAAACAGGGTTGTTCGAAAAAAAGTTTAGTATAAAAACTTAATTGTTTGTACTTGACATTTGTGTTTGTACAAGACACGTACGAAACCGAGTTTTTAATTTTGATTTTCCCATATCCTATATAGAAAAATTAATGAAGTGGTTATCTTAGTGTTTTTCCAGAAATGTACATTCTGAATTTTTCCGGTTATTTAATATGCATGAACAGAAGAGGCTTTTTAAGGAAACAGGATTGATGCTTTTTTTTTGTTTAACGGTTTTTCATTATTATTTTTTTATTTTTGCTATACTTTTTTTTCCTAAGCGATGCCAATTTAAAATTGTTCTTTTTTGGTACTTTGATGTGTGATATATTTAAATATGTTGGCACTAAAAATTTCTATGGAGAAAAATTTAAAATCGGTGAAAAAAGTACAATTTACCATGGAATGCTCGATCTGTATTTTTTGTAAACTTTATAAGGCGCTGTGAAAGAATATCGCTAGGCTAATTAGCAAACCCGCACCAGTTGACGAAACTATAAAAGCCGCCAATGTGACAAAACTTTTTTATATCCTTCACTTAAATATTCGTACATTATGTTTTGAGAGCTTAAAGGCAAATCAAAACAAAAGCAAAACATTGTAGTTGTTGGTTCCTTGTAGTCATGGCATATCTATTATATTACTATTTCGCTATCCCACTGTGCGGTAAGTAGTAGGCACTCTTGCTATGCGAAGTTTTGTTATTTTTGGCCCCACGCGCAGTGCTTTGCGCTTTCCTTGTCTATTATTTCTTTTGGCAAATTGAATAAATGACACTTCGTGCTAATAAAAAACGTGATTGAAATTTAAGATGCCCTACGCATTGTGTTTGATGGTTGCCCTTTCTACACGCATTTCATTTGGCAGTCAACGCTTACGGCTGTAGCACGAATATACTGACAGTCATAGGCGCGAGGTTTCATTGTTTATTATTTTTTCGTTCAGTTCTACCTTTTCTTTCCCAATGTATTTTTGTGGGATTTTCTGACTTTTAGCCTTTATGTTTTTTCTAGCTGCCTTCACCCGCATTCGAAACAATCAGATATTTTTTTTGCCCAAAATTCTTGTTGCTGCTAAACAGCTCATCAATTTTCCAACGTGCGTCATTGTCATTTGTCAATTTTTGGTTTGTTTCCGTTATTTTTACCTCCCTGAGCTACTTGTTTCACTTTCTTCCTCAATTTTTGCACTTAGACCTTTTTGTCTACGTGTCCCCCCTGCACCATTCCTAGTAATCTGCTTCATTCTAACGCGTAATTAGAATTCATTCAGCATAGGTAGCTGTTCTTTTATAGTTCATGTTTTTGTATATTTGCTTTATTGTTTTTGCAAGGATATGCCGCTGAAACTGAAGTTGTCAGCTAAAACATAATTAATATTCGTGAGGCCACCAGTTGGCTATTCGGTAAAATTCAAGTTTTTATAAACACACTCCTTCACTTGACAGCGCAACGATCATCAGAAGTTTATATATGTATGTATTTACAAATGTTTGTGTATTATAATGTGACCATAAAATTAGGCCAAAGCCAAAAATCATTTCTAGGAAAGCCATACGTAGTTCTCTAATAAAAAGAAAGTATAAACGGCCGCCGCCGTAGTTCTCTTATATCTTATATGAAAAACAAGCACATCCCTGAAGGTCTGTTAATTCTGGTGTAATTGACAAAAATAATGCCTTGTATGTACTTCTTATCAGAAAGGCTCTTTAAATTTAAGATTTCAAACAAAAAGCTATGCGAAGACAAGGGGTGTGATGAGTCCGAGTGGGTACTTGTTGAAATTTTTCTGAACTCTTTCTTTTAGGTCGGATACCAAATTTAAAGCTATTAAAAATACAAAAAAACACTTTTTCAGTGTATACGTGTATTTCGGAGATCAACCAAAAATATTGTGATATACAGAGTGCAATTCCTAGAACTTACTTTTCACTTACGCGCAGGAATTGATGGGAATCAAGAAACTAATGAGCTTGCTAAAAGAGCGCATCCCTCGCAGCTTATACCGCAGACGAGCCAATCAGATTGGGCCAGATTAAGAGAAGGTGCGAATGAAAGTGTCGAAGATGTTGTGCAGGCTTAAAACCTTAGGCTAGCAAAGTTAGTCTCATCAATAAAAAAAGAGAACTGTAGCCTCATTACGGGTATTCTGACTGGACACTGCTTTCTGGCTTCACATGATTTAAACTAGACCTAGTAATAATAAAAAGTAGTAGCAGAAGAATAAAAAGAACTAGAGGGAAGAAAAACAAGGTAAGGCCTGAACCTGCTAAGCAGAAAACTATTCAAAGCTTTCATTAAAATCATAGAAAGTAAGCTCAACGTAAAGTTAGTTTACTTTGCCAATAGCCACTATATCGCCAATCCGATAAGAGACTATCGCGTTTCAAATTCCGAATTCATATTCGCGTTAAAACTAGCACAGTTCGATATTTGCGTGGAAGACCTCTACGTTTCACGAGCAACTAAAACGTGCTACTTTTCCTCGGAAACAAAGAAATATGCTAGTCTTCCACGCCAAGAACAGTAAAGTGTAAGTCTTTCAAGGGACCGACTATATGATGTTATTATGGTCTACCAAAATGCATAGAAAATAATTTAAAAAAAATGGCAATTTTCAAGTTTTTTTTTGCTCCATACTTCGATAAAGCTTAAAATTAAAATTTTTGTATTTAATAAAAACTCGCAGACTAAGTAGCAATCAGCTAAATCAGACTAAATATCCGACTGTCCGTTTAGTTGTTATTGGAAATTAACATACAGCGAAAATCCTTGTAGCCAAAACAGCTTTGCTTCATAGTCCTGTAGTACAAAGAAATCGAATCGTGCATAGGAGCGTGTGTGTATTTGCTAGCGAGTGCTTCTTAGGGTGCTTAATTGTTTTTTTTTTTCTGGAAACCGCACTCGGATGTTTAGTTTAGGTGTCAAAATAGGCCAGAAAAAATTAGCCCATAAATTCATTATTAAGGTCATTACATTGCACAGCGCTTTAGTGGAGAAACTTGGATTCAGTTTTTCTGAATATCTAAAGCGTCGCAGTGTGAAAACTTTGCACAGATTTAAACGCTGTATACAATTGAATTTTAATTTTTGCAACATTTTCGACAAATTGAATCTTTACCGCGATTAACTTTCCTTTCGTTCAATCAGTCGATCTTAAGCAAGTTTAGACAAGAAATTTTACAAGAACTTTTTTATTTCCGAAACGCCCTAGTGTTTATTGGATATTTAGGCGCGTTTGGCTAATTTCGCACATTTGCAGCAAACCACAACAAATAGCGCCACACAACAAACGCATTTTACTAACCCCGCTCTAATGGTAACGGTGCAAATTTGTTGTAAGTTGGTCGGTCGAGTGAAGTTACCACCCGCGGGTGACACACAAAATGAGAGCATTGCCTAAATGTGTGTAATTTTTCTATTAAATTTTTAGGCTTGGAAATTCTTTTTCCTCCTCACTCCCCGATGTCGCGGGGTGTTCATATAACAATGATACCAAAGCCACAACATGCCACACCACATACAGCGCATGTGCAGCAAGCTTACGAAGCAATTACAATATAAAGTTCTGTAGCATGATACTCAATACAGTGCCACATGCTGCAGCAGCATTCAACATATGCAATTCTAATGTTTTCAGGTTTTTGTTGTTGTTTGTATTGGTTCTGATGTCACTGTTTTGGTAAAGGTTATTTTTGTTGTTGCAGCGACTATGTATGTTGTTGGCAGTTGAGTTGCTGAAAATGACAGTTTTGTTGTGCTTACATTCAAAATTACTTTTTCTGCATTCAGTACAGTTGTTGTTGCCATTGCAATTTGTAGGCTAAAATTGTTACCACGCTTGTTTGTTTGCTGATATTTTTTTCTTAAAAACTGTAACAGTTTCCAATTCCACTGCTACGCTTCAACCACTGCCGCTTCTGCCGACGCTGAAGCCAGAAGACAACAATAACGAATAAGCGGGTGGACACGCAAGCGACAACCGATTTGTGGCATGCCACACGCGTTCAAAACAAGCTCAACGATAAGCTCAACTACCGATTAAAAGGCGTGTAGCGTTTGGTTAGAAAATTTATTTTGTTTTAAAAGAGCTCATTTTTAAACATGCAAACAATCATATTGATAAATGTAAGAACATACGCACAATTCGAAATTTGAATCCTTGATCAAAAAGAAATTCTGAGCTCGATCTGAATCAAAAATCCTCAGGATGATAGACAAAACTACAAGGCTATAGTACAGAAGTCTAAAACACCACAACTACGACCTTAACTAAAACTACAAGAAGCAAGAATAAAAGTGAACTCAGATTTGAAATTATCTAAGCTTAGCTTATCGACCGGCAACACAAAATGTATTTATCTTAGGGATAAATAAGTGAAAAACTCAAGCATATTAGTAAAAACGAAATACAAAAGAAAAACTAGTTAAAATAGGACCTACCAAACTTTTATTCAAGTTTTCAAGGAGTTATCCCATTTTTACTGAACTTTTTTTGCATTTCGTTTTAACGGGTATGTTTATAAATTTTTATTTTTGTTACTCTTAAAATAAATTCATTATTTTTTCGCAAGATTTCTGAACGCTGCAAATTTGCCCTATGTACCTTACATGCGATCTCCATAATTATTTGAGGCCAAACCCCTACGGCCTCAAGATTCCCGCAGCAATAGCCAAATTTTTTCAGTCTGTTGCAAAACAGAAATTGAGTCAGGCTCAGAGCTACTTATGGGAGGCATGGAAGCTATTTAGATCTTAGAAGGCCTTCGAAAGGACCGAAAATAATTTTACACAAACATCGGATGAACAAATTACATACTTCAAAGTGCTTTTTCCGAAGCAGGTCAGGTTCACTCGAATACTACTATGCTGACAAATTTCTAAAACATTTAAAAACTGCTTAAAATCGGAATTTTGTCCAAACTACGGACCCCATATTCGTACTCAGAATATCGAAAATGTATTTGCAGGTTTTTGCAAATGTACTGGAAGTTTTGAGTGACACGGCTTAAGTAAATGTAAATTCGGCTTCAGCACAGCGAAGTTAATCTAGGAATGCGTTTGTTAAAATTTCGTGACCACTTCTTTATTGGGGATATGGTATTGTAACTGTGTCAACCTCGTAAATGTATATAAAAACTGTTTTATAATACCAAATACCTTTTTGAATTTTTCAACTTTACCTTGATATTTTCTTTCTCTCTCTGTCACAACTAACAAAAAGTTTAACCAATATGTATGTAGATAATTTATTTTGGCCCAACGTATTTATCAATGCCGTTTATGGAAGGAAATGATGTGTACCATTGAGCAGCTGTGATTGAGAAACTCTTCTTACCTATTCGGCAATATTTATAAATAAATTTGTCCGTGAAATATAGATGCACAGAGGAAAAATCAGCAGCCAACTTTAAATATTTATCCACATGTGAGTATAAATGCATACATATCTATGTACGTATTCATTCGGTTTCTGTGGTTGCTTGACTAACTTTCAATGAAATTGTGAATCTCTTTTACAACGTCAACAAAATGCAAATTCGTTTATGCATCAATGCAATGCCAACAACATTGACAACAACAAAATGAATATGAGGACAACACGCATCTCCTTATCGCTGCACTATGGGGTAAACTGGAAAAATTTTTCTCAAAATCAAATTACTCCACAACGATTAAGGCAAGACTTTAAAAAAAAATTCTTGAGAGACCAATTTTCTAGGGATGTGAGATAAAACGAATATTGGGAACAATAAATAAAAAAATAAATAAATAAATGTAAGGCGCTATAACCTCCGAAGAGATCTAAGGCCGAGCTTCTCTTCCAATTTGTGTCGTGCTCCTCTAGATTTTCCCTACAAATTGGACGGACGGGACCTACATGTTTTATGCCGACTCCGAACGGCATCTGCAAGGCAGATGAGTTTTCACTGAGAGCTTTTCATGGCAGAAATACACTCGGAGCGCTTGCCAGTCACTGCCGAGGGGCGACCCCGCTTAGAAAAAATTTCTTCTAATTGAAAAACCGTATTTCTAAAATTTTGATGTTGCTTTGCCCGGGAGTTGAACCCAGGGCGTACGGTGTGATAGGCGGAGCACGCTACCATCACACCACGGTGGGCGCCAAAAAAAAAGTGGGAAAAATGTAAAATGAAAATATTGAAAAACGTTTTTGAAAAAATTGATTTTGCATTTTTTAACGTTCTTTTCCTTTAAAAGAAAAACTAAATATTTATTTTTTTTAAGAATCAAACAATTCATAAATTTTAAGATGCTGAACTCGAATATGTAAAACTTGGGTATCGCTTCTCACAAAAATTTGTATTGGAAAAAGTGTTTGTAAATGTAATTGTGCCATTTTTTAGCTGTTTTCAATTGTAAAATAAAAACAACATAAAACTATTTAATTCCAAATCACAGTTTCTATAGATTTTGAGAAACTGAACTCGAATATGTAAAAAATATATATGCTCAAACAATATATAGTTCATTGCCATTACACAAGTCCAATTTTCACATAGTTTCTGCAACAGATGGCGCAGCGCTGTGAAAATCAATTCGCAAGAAACAGGATGGAAGTAGAGATAATAAAGACAAACAAACAACTGCTGTGATAGCTGAATGGCTATAGCAGCGGCGCCTAAACGTTGCCGATGAAGGAATTTAGCAGTTCCCGAAATGGATCTATAGAACGAGCTTTGGCAGTTTTCTAAATTTTTTCTTTCTTCTATTCTAATTTAAAAATTTTTTTCATTTAAGAAAAAAATTATCATAATAATAATGATAAAATAATTATCAGTAGGCCGATATAACAACAAAAAATTGTGAAGATTGCTGTTGTAATCCATGTCTGATTTTGAGACAACTTTCCGATTTACCCCATAGTGCGCCATTACCTACTTAAATCACTCAAATGAACACACCCACCCTCACGCATTCATATATGCAGAAATAGGTATGAACTCATCATATCACCGACAAATGCATTTGGCTAAGTGCTGTTGCTTGCCCACAGCTTGACTTTTCTTGTACAACAAGCAGGCAAAGGGTGCTGAGAGAGTAAATATTTTCACCTCCATTGTTGAGCAGTCCAAATTTGGCAAAACAACAACAACAAGCGGTAACAATACGAGTAGAGTGAAAGGTAGAGATTCTCCCATCGCAAGTGCAAACCAAAAGTAAAAGTACATGCAATAGCAACAACAATAACAAGAGAACAACAAAAGTTTAGCATTGCATTGTGTATTTATGGCAAATAGTTGCGTAGGCGATTTGACTGTAACACATGTGCCCTCGTGTGATGCATTCATCTTTCGACCACTTTGAAATTTGTGTGAAACCAGCGATCGTTCAACAGCAATGCTAATGCTTTCATCATATGCACAATGCGGATATTGTTGATGTGTGTGACAGTGCAGAGAGGGCGTTGAAAATGACTTGGCGCACAGGTGAAAAACCATATTATTCATCTTTCAGCAGTTCTTTGACAGCAACAGCCACATACACATAATCTAACTGTGATACCTGCGGCTGTTTAAAACTGAATAGAGATCGATTTTATAGGTAATGTTTGGTGGTCTTTGACTTACTGTTTCGACGAAGTATTTGATTTTGTAAAATTTTTTTTTGGAAAACAGGAAGGATTACTCTTTATTTTTTGCAGAAAGGTAAAGGCTTGGCTGGAAAATAAATATTTTTTCGAATTTGAAGCCCGTCATATTTTTTAAAATGGAAGCGTTGCGATATATAACAGAAAGCTCCGGCAACTACATTTTTCGTAGCACCAGCAACTGCTGGCCATAATAAAAGTCAAAATAACTTTTGCTATTTATTTCATATACAAAAAAAAAAGGACGTGTGACACTCGGGGACTGCCACGGTAAAGCTATTGCATATTATCAACTTATGCAATTATAATATTTATGCAACATTTTGTTTTCTTTGATATTAATTCAAGTCAAAATTTTTAAGCGTGATGACCGATAAGAAAACAATTTTTTTACTTTTATTGAATAAATGTGAAGTTAATATTGGTTAAAAAAATTTTATTATTATCTTACAAGATATGTACATATATAGGTTATTCAGTAATATTTATAATGGAAATTATGGGTTTATGATAACTGAAATAGGAAACATACGTTTGAGACTTGATCTAAATATCTTGAAAATACCGCGGCAATGGTGGTTCCATATTTTATTGTGGATCCTTTTGGATCATTATTTATTTTCAAATTGAATTTTTCAAAAAGAAAACTTGTCAACCGCTCTGATTTTTTATCAGCGAAATTGATGTTGAAATCGCCGGCCAAGATAAGTGGAAATTTATTAGCATTTGTACCAAGTATTTTTGCCCCTTCTTCAGAGTACTCCAGTAAAATGCGATGAATAAAATGCTCTAGTTCGTCCAATTTTGTATTCGGAGAAATGTAAATTGCTACCATGACAATGTGTAGACCATTTCTAAGTTTGCATAAGCACGCACAAATATCTCCAACAAATGAGCACCTAAAATTAACATCGCTAACGTGTGCAATATTTATTTCAATATTCGGAGTCATAATATTAGTAACGTTATTGTTATTTTGGTAAATAGCTACACCACCCTTTGGAGCACTATCTCGTTTGAATTGAACAATACATTTGAAATTAGGTATTTCAATAGGATTATCACGCGTCATGCAAGTTTCGGTAAGAAGTAGGACATTTATTTGTCTCGTAACTGAATCTTGGAAATCGTATTTGTGACTATTTAGACTTTGGCAATTCAAAGTAATTATTGAAATGCCATTTCTATTACTAATGAAATCTAAGACACTTTGAGCTATGGTCTGAACACTATTTAAAGACAGTCTTTTGAATTCTTGCAACAAAGATGCAGTCGATGCAGCTTGCTTTCGATTATGATAGAATTTAAATGCGGCATTATCGTTTTTTGTCGTGATATAAAATTTTTCAATATTTGTCACCCGAGAGAGGGCAACATAAACGAGTTCCTGAGAATGTGCTTTACTATACTCATTTATTATTTCGTCAAAAGTTCCACCTTGCGGCTTATGTATAGTGTATAGTTAGAGCAAGAGCTGAAGCTAATGGAAAATGTTTGCGTTTGGCTATACATTTTCTATCCGATGTTAATGAAATATTTGCTGTTCGTAATTCAGTGGGTGCCATCTACAGCGCAGTAGTGAAGATAAATGTACACCAAAGACAACAACCAATATTCGCATAAATAGATCCAATTTTATGTAATCAGCCTGTTGCTAACGCCGAAACTTTTGCTGTTATTAACAGATGTTATTCCATGATTTTATGTACATATATCAGTTACGGTTTTTTTTTTGATTCAGTCGCCAAGCCCGCGATAAAATCTATGCAATAGCTTAAAAACAGCAACAAAGGCAATTATGTACAGCGCGTGTGTGTTTGTTGGTGTTCATCATCTAGCATGCAGGTCATCTGGCATCTGGCGGTTACCAGTGCCATCTACAGCGCAGTAGTGAAGATAAATGTACACCAAATAAAACCACAAATATTCGCATAAATAGATCCAATTTTATGTAATCAGCCTGTTGCTAACACCAAAACTTTTTCGAACCTTTTCAAACCTTTTTTGAGAAATATCCGTTACGGTTTTTATTGATTTAGTCGCCAAGCCCGCGATAAAATCTATGCAATAGCTTAAAAATATTAAAAATAATATACTGCGATATATCAACAAGTACCTCTCGCTTCCCAAGGCAGTCGGTTCTATGTACCGGAGCGACTCGGGATTTTTCCCGACCAAGGACTGTCATTTCAGTGTGACCCGATTTAATTTGTTTCGTCCCTCCCACAAATTGTCATCCTCCCAGCAGCTCCTTGCAGCAGGACTGCTACATATTCTCTTACTCCGGGAAGGTATCGAACCCAATCCGGGTCCGTCTCCTGACCCCGGTCATGACAAATGGTTTTGCTGCATCTGCCAGAAAAGAATCTTTTTAGGACGGTCATACTCTGTTCAGTGTGTCTCGTGCAAGGGATGGTTGCATCGGACAGGTTGTTCTGGGCTTGATCCCAAAACCCGACGTCCACGTAACTTTTATAAATCTTTTGTGGCTCCTTGCTGCTCACGCCCAAGGGCGTCCCGTAGTCTACGCCTAAGCGTATCCCCACTACCTTCCAGCAGTTTCGCTGCTCAGCAAGCCACAACAAGTACCCGCTGCTGCTCGCGCCCCACGGCGCCAACAACCCAAACAGCTGATACCACTCATAACTACTACCTTCGTAGTAGAGCTGGTAGCAATGCTGAGCATCAGCCCCTGCCCCCGTCTTCTTCTCCCCCCCTCTTGTCTATCAGCAATCGTGCAGGTCAGGGAAACAGACTCTTAGTCCCTGCCTCCGTTTGCACCGTCTGCCAGCACAGAATATATAGGTTTGCGACATCCGCTCAATGCAGCTCCTGCCTTGGGTGGTGCCACTTTCCTAGATGTTCTGGTCTGGCAACCCCTCGACGGGTTTCATCGCGCCATGTTGCCAGGTCGCAAACCCAAATCATCCGGGTACCCCAATGCTTGCCCAAGGGCGCCCAGTCCCAAGGCCACAACAGCAATTGCGTCCTGGCCTTCCACAACCTAGGCGTAGTCACCCCTCACTTACCCCTAGAGTGGCGGCGTTACCCCTCATGCACTTCAGAATTCTGCAGTTCAACTGTAATGGACTAACTGGGAAGATTACGGAGATAGTCGATTTCATGAAGCGGCACAACATCCGCATTGCTGCGATTCAAGAGACTAAACTCACAGCAAGATCTGCATTGCAGACCTGCTCTGGTTATAATGTCCACAAGAAAGACCGCGAGAGCGGAAATGGAGGCGGCCTCGCGTTTATCATACACCACTCTGTGCAATATCATATATTTGATCCTGGCATCGACCGCAGTGACAATGTCTTAGAACGTCAAGGCCTATCTGTCCGGTCAGGCGATGCAAATCTAGAAATCATCAACATCTACATCCCTCCTGTCACCTGTTGCCCCAGTGGATACCGCCCTAATATCGAGGCCTTACTCACTGGCAACAATCGCATTATCTTAGGCGATTTCAATGCTCATCACGACCTATGGCATTCAAACTTGCGGGCGGACAGTAGGGGTGAGATGTTGGCGGATCAAATACACGAAACGACGTTCTGCACAATAAACGGAGACGCCCCACACGTATGGTAGGAAGCTGTCATAGCTCGCCAGATATCTCAATCGTAAGCGCAGAACTCGTAAACTGCGTCAACTGGCAGCCGATGGTAACATTGGCATCCGACCACCTGCCCATACTTATTTCGTTCGAGCGTACCGCCGACTTCATTGTCACCGAAAAACGCACTTTCATAAACTTCAAAAAAGGAAAGTGGGAAGAATATAAATCTGCAACAGACAGCAGCTTTGCTGCCCTCCCTATCCCGACTGATGCCCGCCAAGGGGAGCGTGCCTTCCGTAAGGTCATTGAATCCGCCTCGGCACATTTCATTCCCGCCGGGAGAATTCCCGAAATCCGGCCCCACTTCCCGGCGGAGGCCGCGAGCTTAGCGAGGGAACGCGACCTTATAAGACAGCTTGATCCAGGCGACCCCCAAATAAGGGATATAAACCAACGCATCAGATTGCTTGTGGACGAACACAAGCGGGCGAAATGGGAAGAGCACCTAAGAGGTTGTAACCTCTCTACCGGTGTAGGTAAACTTTGGTCCACCGTAAAGTCCCTATCGAATCCGACTAAGCACAAAGACAAAGTTTCCATCGTCTTTGGCGATAAGGTGCTGTCGGATGCGAAAAAATGCGCGAGCGCTTTCTGCCGACAATATATAATGCATCCTACGGTCGACAAAGATAGACGGAGAGCCAATAGACACGCACATAAACACAAACTCAGCGCGTCACCAATTACCATCACCGCTAGAGAGGTTGAGGACGCCATTGGTCGCGCTAAACCATCCAAAGCAGTGGGCCCAGACGGCATAGCCATGCCGATGCTTAAAAACCTAGGGAAAGAGGGTTTCAAATATTTAGCGCATGTCTTCAACCTGTCTCTTTCCACCTTTGTCATACCCGAGAAATGGAAAATGGCCAAGGTGGTCCCGCTACTAAAGCCTGGGAAACCAGCTAACGTAGGTGAGTCATATCGTCCGATATCTCTCCTATCGCCAGTGGCAAAGACGCTTGAAGCCATTTTGCTCCCTTATTTCCAAGCACATTTGCAGCTAGCCCCTCATCAGCATGGCTTCAGAAAACTCCATAGCACTACCTCCGCGCTAAATGTCATTAGCACCCAGATAAATTGCGGTTTGAATCAATATCCCCACCATAGAACAGTACTCGTAGCGTTAGACCTATCAAAAGCTTTTGATACGGTCAACCATGGCTCGTTACTGCAAGACCTGGAAGGGTCCACCCTTCCCCCATGTCTTAAAAGGTGGACCGCAAATTATATGGGTGGTCGGCAGGCATCGGTGCAACTCAGAAACGAAACATCAAAACAAAGGAGAATTAAACAAGGGGTGCCACAGGGTGGTGTCCTATCCCCGCTTTTGTTTAATTTCTACATATCTAAGCTACCTTCACCACCGGAAGGAGTCACAATCGTTTCC
Source organism: Eurosta solidaginis (assembly GCF_040869045.1). Taxonomy (NCBI): domain Eukaryota; kingdom Metazoa; phylum Arthropoda; class Insecta; order Diptera; family Tephritidae; genus Eurosta; species Eurosta solidaginis. The sequence goes on along the minus strand of NC_090320.1, from coordinate 1,108,874 downwards.
TACGCCGATGACTGCACAATAATGGCCACAGGCCCAGGCCCAAAGATCGATGAGCTATGCAATAAAATAAACGGCTATCTCCCTGATCTCTCCAGTTTTTTCGCCTCGCGAAACCTGGCATTGTCACCGACTAAATCTTCCGCGACCTTGTTTACAACATGGACGCCCCAAATGTCGACCATATTGAACATCCACGTCGATGGCACTACGCTACCGACTGTCCTACACCCCAAAATCTTGGGTGTGACGTTTGATCAGGATCTACATTTTGGTGCGCACGCAACCGCAATTGTTCCAAGAATTCAGAGCCGTAATAAAATCCTCAAATCCCTTGCTGGCAGTACCTGGGGAAAAGATAAAGAAACGCTCTTGACCACATACAAAGCAATTAGCCAGCCGATTACGTGCTACGCGTCACCCATATGGTCGCCAAGCCTAAAAACCACCCACTGGAAGAAACTACAGGCCTGCCAAAATACTGCTCTCAGAATCGCCACGGGCTGTCTTCTTATGTCCCCAGAACACCATCTGCATAATGAGGCGAGAATACTCGCCATCAGGGGGAGAAATGAGATGCTGACCAAACAGTTTCTGTTGAATACCCAGAAACCTGGGCATCCCAACAGACATCTGATTGACGAACCAGCACCGCCTAGGGGCCTAAGGAGTCATCTCCGTAAGCATTTTGAGGAAATACGGCACCTGAGAACCCAGCCGTATGAAGCGGAAAAACACAAGCAGGTCCTTGGTGAACTCCATAGACAGGTGTCGGACCTTTATGTCGGGAATTGCCCGGTGAATCCAGTACTTGAAGAAAAATATCCAGAACTCGCAGAAGAGGAACGCATACTCCCCAGGGAAACGCGTGTCACTCTTGCTCAACTTCGTTCTGGATACTGTAACAGGTTAAACTCTTACCTATCCAGAATCAACCCCGACATACAAAATGTATGCCCTGCTTGCAATGTGTCCCCACATGACACCAACCATCTCTTTAATTGTAATGTGGAACCAACGCCTCTAACACCCCTTTCCTTATGGTCCACCCCTGTTGAAACGGCAAGTTTCCTTGGACTCCCGTTAGAGGATATTGATGACAATTTGTGATCGGTCGCGGCTATTAGGTGGGGCGGGCATTGCTACAACAACAACAACAACAACAACAACAAGTACCTCTATAAAGGTGTGGTGTGATAAATTTTTTTCCCTCTTTTAAAGTACTTTGATGTTGCTTTTTCCCGGACTAGAACTCAGGACTTTCGAGATGGTATGTGAGAACACTGCCTCCAATTTATAATGAAAAATTCCCTGAAGCGTTTTATTATTTGTTTTTACTTTAAATATCTCACCCTATTATAAAACCAAAGAGCCCTCTTCACAGTTCATCAAATTTTTATATTTCGTTTGTTTTCCTCTATTCCTTAGTTTATTTTGTTTTTTATATGAGTCAATGATAAAATGTTAGTTGCTTTTCTAGGTATCTTTGGAGAATATCCTACTGTTGCATTTTTATATCTTTCCATTTTATTTTTGTTATATTGCTACAACATGAGTTTGCACTCACAAGAAAAAAAAAACAAAAAAAAAAAAAAAACAACGCTACCGGAAAAGCATATGCAGGAAAGTACTTTTATATAAATATTTATAAAATGTAACAGATACTTAAGTGCATCCGCACCCAGCAGCAGTGAGGCCGCAAATGACTTGACTGGTTGATGGAGTACAGCAATGAATGTATGAACATTCCAATGCAACAACAACGAATACAGGAAACGCATAAGGAACAAAGTTAGCATTTCATTTAAACTAACAAATTCACTCAGATTAAAAACAAAATTTTTTTCTTTTTTTCTTCATATAACAAAAAGTGTAATCGCTTGGCATAAGAAAACTAAAACTTAAATTTTAAAATTTCAAAATTTCATTATTTATTGATGTTGGTTTTGAGTTTCCATTTTTAGTTTCACCTTTAGTCCAGTTGAAGATTGTATCATTTTTTTTTTTGGTATGTTGTTATTGTGCTTATGTTATTGCTGCAGTTCTAATATCAATACCTTACGAGCTAAAACTTTGGATCACAAAACATCTTCATTGAAGAAAATAGCAAAGCAAACATATGTATGTTCAAATATATGTAAATAACGGGATTTAAGGGGTTGTGTAATGAAACCCTCTCAAGGGGTTGCCAGTGCAATATATAGCTTCTCCAACCCAATTGTCAACCTCACCTACCCACGGCGAATCATGTTTCATTAACAAACGAGGCCCTGGCAACCCCAAAATCCTCATGAAACTCGGGGGTGGGGAGGGAGGGATGGCCCGAACGTTTATTGTGGTCATATAAATCGTTCCCGAGATGTTCGGGCTAGTACCTTAATGGTGCTTTGTTACCGGAGCGTACCGGATCCATATCCGGCAAAGGACTATCAACATCAATAACACTCCCCTAAGCCTTCGGGGAGTGTCTTTATCGTTAATACAACAACAACAACAACAAAAGAAAAGATTCCATGTGTTTGTATTGACAGATATAAAAGAGGAGTTTTCTCCCACTAGTTATAAGTCTCTCAAAATTGGCGTTGATTTTTGATAATTTTTTTCTTCCATGTAAAAAAATATCTTACTTTGTATAGAAATTATTCTTAAAAGCTATGCGTATTTCGAGAGACTTATAACTTGTAATTTGATAGGGCTACAAAACTGCACTCTAAAAAATTCAGATGCAAAACTTTCTCGAAATTTCAAATTTATTCGAAAATACTTTCGAGATTAATTTTTAAAGTTTCACTAATAAAATTTTTGAAGCTTTTTTCCTAAAATTTAAAAAGAAGACTTTAATTATCAAAATTCGAAAAAATATCCCTGATATGCTTGTTTTGTGCTGTATTTGGATTCAGGGAAAAATTCTTGTTCCGTAAAGTGGTGAAATGAAAAAAAAATATTTCAAACAAAAATATGTTCAAATGAATGAGAAATTTTTTTCACCTCATAATCCAGCAAGCAAAGTAAACGGAAACCAAGTTTTCAAAAAGCTCACAAAAGTAGACCTTAAAAATACAAAACGCTGGTTTTTCGTTTAGAGAGTATTAAGTAATTAATCGAAATGGAACCTTGGTTGTAAGTATGTAAATGTAAACATAGATCAAATTGACAAGCCTGTCAATCTTTTAGCTGCATTTTACGTTGTTTGGATGCAAAACTTCGCAGGCACCCACGTATCCAACCACCCTATGCATGGTGGGCATATCAGAGAGGTTTCGATTTTTCACATATCATCATAAAATTCACTTTATTGTGGAAAATAAATCATCTCAGCAAGGGAGCGTAGCTCAGAGTTTTGTATTGAACTCCTCATATTTTTATTCACATAAAGTTCGTTATTATTTACCTTTCGCGAAATCACATTGACAGCTATTTATGCTTCGCTGTCCTAGGTAAATGTCGTCAGCATCATTCTTTGTATAAATTTGCGCTGTGAGTGTGTCTAATGTGGCAAATATGCCAAATACTTAACAATAATGATGACACCAGATGTAGAGCAAACAAAGCTGAGCAAGAGGAAAGCGGGTATTACACCGATAGACAGGAGTCATGTGGAATAAAGAAGAGAATAAAAAAGTAATTTTCAATCAATTTTGGAATGTTGCTGCAACATAAATTGATTGTCATCAACAGCTTAGGAGAGAAAAAAAGTTAAGTAAAAACGAACAGAAAATAGAAATACAATAAATTAAAAAGGTATGCAAAAATTGCTAGGCACGCAATTGATTGCTGTTGACATCAAATTCAAAAGTAAGCAGCGCAGCTGATTTATTCACAAATTGACAGGCAGGCAGCGTGGCGTAAGTGAGTCTCATGGATGCATGAATGACGACAATAATCGGGTGTAAATATGATAAGAGAAATATTAGTGTTCACTTGTGGCGGCACCTGTGGAGTGGTGGTAGCGTACTCCGCCTATCATACCGAAGATCCTGGGTACAACTCCCAAGTAAAGCAATATCAAACATTTAGAAACAAGTACTTTCAGTTAGGAAAACGTTTTTCTAAGCGGGTTCAACACTCGGCAGTGATTTGGCAAACACTCCGAGTGTATTTCTGATATGAAAAGCCTCTCAGTGAAAGCTCAACTGCCTCGCAGATGCTGTTCGGAGTCGGCGTACAAGATGTAGGAGCACGGAGAGAGAAGCTTGGCCTAGATTCTCTTCGGAGGTATATAACGAATTGTATTCATTTATTTTTTATGCGCTTGATATAAACTTTACCATGTGATCTGTGACGAATAACTGTTTTTTAATTAAAATGTTGTTACACAAATTCTATCGATATTTTTCAATTCGCAGCAGGTGGTATTTGCAAACAAAAAAAAAAATGTACGGGTTGAAAAATTGTTTGCGCGTTAAGACCGAAATAAATTTCATGGCTTTATTATTCCCCAAAGAAGATAAAAATATATTTTTAATGATCCAAAAAAAAGTGGTAGATTTGTATTAAATATTTTGTATTTCCAAGCATTATTTAAATTTATTGAATAACAACCAGTTGGGAAACTACCTACAAACATAAGCTTGACATTTTGGAAAAGCCTTTATTTTTCACTTATATGAGGAACAGCGGCCGCTGTGGTGTAATGGTAGCGTGCTCCGCCTACCACACCGAAGATCCTGGGTATACGCCTCGGGCAAAGCAACATCAATATTTTAGAAACAAGGTTTTTCAATTAGAAGAACATTTTTCTAAGCGGGGTTGCCCCCCCTCGTCAGTATTTGGCAAGTACTCCGAGTTTATTTCTGCCATGAAAATCTCTCAGTGAAGACTCATCTGCCTTACAGATGCCGTTCGGAGTCGGCGTAAAACAAGCCAATTTATAGGAAAAATTAAAAGGAGCACCACGCAAATTGGAGGTTATCGCGCCTTACATTTATTATTTATTTTATGGGGAACACTAAAACGAAGTAGCTGTTAAATGAAGTGGGAAGAATTAAGCGAACGTTTTTCTGGGTTTTATTTATGGGGTATTCCATCCCATTTCGACCAATTTTGAACCCGACCCCTTTAGAATTGGCTGAAAGTTTTTCTTCTTTTTCTAGCTTACGAAGACGTTTTTCAGAAGTTTTTCAAATTTTTTCATCCAACTCAAAAAAAGTTATGAATTTAAAAAAAAACACCGTTTTTGTTTTCAAAATGCTTTAACTTTTTCAAAAATTGACCGTTTGGGATCTTTTTTTTTACATTTGTTTTTAAATGTACTTTTCGAAAAAATTCAAAAAAATGTTTAAAGTTTTTTTTTTGTAATTTTTCAGTTTTTCGAGATTTTTCGACTTTCGCCCTTTTTTTTCTCATAAAAAACTTCAATTCTGCAATCATCCCCACTAATCCCGAGTGGGCCGATACTTTTTTTTTTATTTAATTGAAAAAAAAACTTTAAAATTTTTTTTGTATTATTTCCGAAAAGTACATTTAAAAACATATTTAAAAAAAAAATGATCCCAAACGGTCAATTTTTTAAAAAGTTATAACATTTTGGAAAAAACAGCGTTTTTTTTTTTTAATATTTAAAACTTATTTTGAGTTGGAAAATGGGGTTTTCTTCAAAATGCTATAACTTTTTCAAAAATTGACCGTTTGGGACCATTTTTTTTCTTAAATATGTTTTTAAATGTACTTTTCGGAAAAAATACAAAAAAATTTTAAAGTTTTTTTTCAATTAAATAAAAAAAAAACAAAAAAATTCTCGGCCCACTCCGGGATTAGTGGGGATGATTGCAGAATTGATTGAAGTTTTTTATGAGAAAAAAAGGGCGAAATTCGAAAAATCTCGAAAAACTGAAAAATTACAAAAAAAAAACTTTAAACATTTTTTTGAATTTTTTCCGAAAAGTACATTTAAAAACAAATTTTTTTTTTGAGTTGGATGAAAAAATTTGAAAAACTTCTGAAAAACGTTTTTCGTAAGCTAGAAAAAGAAGAAAAACTTTCAGCCAATTCTCAAGGGGTCGGGTTCAAAATTGGTCGAAATGGGATGGAATACCCCTTATACATTCGAGATTTTTCACATTCCAGTTCAGTAGAAGTGAGTACTAGTCAACTGTTCAATTCTTAAACTGTTGTTTTAATGCAAGACAATATATATACAAGTTTTCCGCAGCGATGGTTGTAATGATTTGTTATTGAAGTTAACAATTTCCCCATTTTGTTCGATATTTTAAAAACAGTTTGGGATATTGTATTGCAAACAGGCTACGCTTGGTACACATAATACAACATCAGCGTCCCATGTAGACAATTACTTATTTCTGTGTAATTTATTTCGACTGGTGAGTGGATTATCACCCTATCTCCGCTGCAGTTTCGAAAACGCCCTATCTCAGAAAATTTTTAAATAACACCCTATTTCAGAATTTTTTTCAAAACGCCCCATTTCGGAATTCGGTTGAATAATGCCCTATCTCAGAATTTGTTTCATAAGCGCCCCAGCTAATGTCAAAATGTATTGTATTTGAGCTCAAATAGAGCATTTTTGGAAGAAATTCTGAGATAGAACGTTCTGCAGCTGAATTTTGAGATAGAGCGTGAAAGCATTCGATATGTAATGCCACTTATTTTAAGATTTGTTTTTATTCTATCAATATCTATCCTCAGATGCGTGTGTAAAATTAAAACCAAAAATCTTGTTTTGAATGAGCCTTATGATTGTGCTTAACTCCTGTCGTATATATACCGAATGTCGACACACATGTATATACACGATATATTACTTACGTATCAGGATGTTCGTTTACTAATAAAATCGTTCAAATGTTAGTTAAAATTAGTAGATATAATTAGTAATCATTTTATAGCAAAGGTATTTGTGATTACAGAGTTATGAATTAATATATAATATTTTATATGAAACCGCACTGCTCGTACTCGTACGACCGCTCTTCGGAGATATTCGTTTACTAGTGACGCCGGTAGAGTCGTGTTGTCAGTGTTGAACTTGTAGGGATGCATTTTAATAGGCGTGACACTCCTCTCATATACATAGTAATTAACGAAGTTATTATATTTCAAAGTTGTTTCACCTATCTCCTTTTAATTTTTTATTTCGATCACTTTTAGTGGTCCAAACCCAAATCAAAGGTTTCCATATCTTCAGAAAATACATTATATTCAAATAACCTCCAATATCGATTTTCAACCGATAAGGCCTACTTTAAAACATAAGATGATGGAAGTACGGGCTTCATAACGATATGGTTGCTTAAATACTGCGCTTGTGTCCGGTACTGGCAAGATTAATACTTCGGATATCACAGCTACATTGAACTTCTTTGTGTTATTAAGGCCTCATATACGAAATTTTTATTATTTGCATAGAAATATTACCTTATTTTCAGACTATAAATATTAGGTGATAATAATCAACTTTTAATTCATAATTCTTATTTGACCCACAGCACAGGTTTATAATCTTCACTTACAGAACGTTAGCTTTTCACATTTGGCTACTAATGACAGTGATGTAATCAGGCTGCCACTAAGCCAATTTCAGTTTACTTTATATAGACAAACAAATTTATTTCCTAAACAAAAATGAACAGCTGCTACAAAAGCAAATTATGACTGCACTTTATAGTAGCATGTTTATGTGTTATAATTTTCTAAAAAAAAAAAATATTCAAAAGTAGTCTAAAAAATATCAAATAAAAATACTTGCGGTAAAATTGCGTCAGCAAAGTGTTGGAATTGAATGCAAAATAAGCCACATGCAATAAAATGAAAATAAAAAATAAGTTCATAAATAAAATTAAAGATGTTTCAGGATACTGCTTGAAGGTATCGGATAAGAGGAGTTCTACGAACGAAGCACAAAAGAAAATACAATTTAGTATTTATTATTAAGCAAGCTTCTCTGCGTTGGGTTATTACAATTCCACTTTTATATTATTTGATTCTATTTGTCGGCTCGTTACTGTTGCCACTGCAATGGCGGCAGAAGGAGGGCTAAGGCAACCGGAAGGCGAAGAAAATGTAATTTAATTTCTATATGTGGCACAATGAATGCAACGCCAAATAAGATGAAGAGAATTCCCATAAACATAATTTTGTGGCGTAGGAAAAAGCAAGCAGGCGAAGGCGTGGTAAAAAAACGAAAGAAAATAATGTAATATACCAAGTTGTGATAATAAAATATCTGAAAATAAACCACAAAAAATCGGAAAATGTTGCTTTTAGGAGGCCAGAAAATCTAATTTAAGAATTAAATAAATTGAATTTAGAGAAATGTGGAAAAATGCTTTAAATACAAAATTGTTCCACATTAATCTTGAACTCGTTTTTTTTTTTTTAATTAGGAATTGATATAGTAAGTTGCATATCTAACTAGCTATATCTAGAATGGCTGAGGCCCATTCGCCGCGCACGGCTGCTCATAAGGATTTCGCCGCCGTATAAATTATGAAGGAGGCGGCTTAAACATCCTGCCCGCCCTGCAGGGAGGTGCCAGTAAGCACCTTCTGCAGTTCCTGCAGGGCGCGGATGGTAGTATCTAAGGCGCGATTCGTATTGCGCCGTTGGCATTGCGCCGTTTGCAGGCCTTGAGGGGTGCGCGCGATCGTGCGCTTGGCCGTCTTTGCGAGTTTGGGGGTTGCCGCTGTTTTAAATGCAGGATGCGCCTTTTGGGCGCTGCAGGCGCAGGTCGGGGTTCTCTCTTTTTCCTTCTTCGGCTTGGGTTTCGGCTTGCGGGATGCTTGGGGGGTTTTCTGTGGAGGGGCTTTGCGCTGCCCATTTCGGCCTTTTGGCCTCTCGTGCAGGAGGGTGTGATGTGCCAGGCCGCAAATAATGCACGACCCTCGGGAGTCGCATTCCCCCGTGGTGTGCGTGAGTGCCAGACAATTGAAACAATAGCCCTGTGCCCTGGCCACTGTAGCACGCTGCGGTGGCCGCATCGCCTTAAAAGCCGGGCAGGTCCGCAGCGCGTGGTAGCGGTGGCAGAGCCGACACTGGAGGCAGTTATCGGTTTCTGCTGTGGAGCCAGTGGGCATGCTGGTCGAGATGCTATGATGGTGTCGTCCTGAAAGTACAAGAGCAGAGAGAAACGAGAAGTAGTTGGATACAGCGGATGATACGGAAATTTAATTATACAGGGGAAACGTATATAAGTTAGAGCGCTGTGCTCGAAGAGTGCTCCATTCGAAGAAAGCACAGTTTAACTAAGGGGCGCATGACAAGCCCATTTTGGGTGCGGACCTCTACAACCTGAACATGGTTGTCAGGTCCGTGGCGAACGTTCTCGATTCGTTCCAGACGCCACTCGGTGGGTGGGAGTGAATCTTCTTTAATTACGATGAGGTCGCCTGGTTGAGGATTTCGCTGTGGCGTTTGCCATTTATAGCGTTTCTGAAGGTCCTTCAGATAATCCTCTTTCCAGCGTCGACTGAATTGGTCATGAAGCGATTTGAGCTTTTCCCATCGATTTATCCAGGAGAGGTCTTCCGCGTTTGGCTCAGGAATGGCTAATAGCGATGCACCTCGAAGGAAGTGACCCGGAGTGAGCGCTGTGAAGTCAGCTGGGTCCTGGGATAGTGAGGTTAGAGGCCTCGAATTGAGAACTGCTTCAATACGTACCAACAGCGTCGTGAATTCTTCGAATGTAAACTTGTGGGATGCAGCGGTTTTTTTGAATTGGGTTTTAAAAACTTTTTACTGCGGATTCCCACTAGCCGCCCATATGAGGGGCGCTGGGTGGAATATACTGCCAATTTATTCCCTGGGGGGCATATTTCTGCACAATGTCCGCAGAGCATTCGTTAAGAAATTTAACGAAGTCGCGTTCGAGTGCGCGCTGAGCGCCAATGAACGTTTTACCATTGTCGCTCATCATTTTTGAGGGATAACCTCGTCTGCCAACGAATCGGGCGAATGCTGCGCGAAAGGCTTCAGTGGTAAGGTCCGAGCATAGCTCGAGGTGTACTGCCTTTGTGGAAAAACAGACGTATACAGCCACGTACCCTTTTATGATAGTGGTCGACCTCAGAACCGATGCTTTTATTTGGAATGGACCTGCAAAGTCTACTCCTGTTGTGGAAAAGGGGAGTGAGAAATTGCAGCGCTCAGGTGGTAGAGCTGCCATTATTTGCGTGCGCGTTTTCTGTTTGAAAAGCGTGCAAGATTTGCATTGAAAAATGCATTTCTTGATAAGAGGCTTTAGTTTTGGTACGTAGTACTCTTGCCTCAACATTTGGAGCATTAACCGCATTTCTGCATGAAGAAGCAGGCGGTGTAAGAACTCCAGATACAACTGGCAGAGCCTTGAATCCGGAGGAAGGATTACTGGATGCTTCCCGTTGTATTGCATTGTAGAATGTTTCAATCTTCCACCGATACGTAGGAGCCCGTATCCATCCAGAAATGGGTCAAGAGCCAGAAGGGAACTCTTTTTGCTTATTGGCTTTTTTTTTTGTAAGGCGCTTTTTTCCGCCCCGAAATGGCGAGATTATGCCATTGCCACAAGCCGCGTTTTCACATGTTGCAACTCTTTGTACGTCAGATGGGGATTATGTGTTGTTGCCACTGATTTGGATTTGTTGCAGGCATTGTTCGCAAAGCGGAACACGTATGCAATCACACGGAGAGCTCGAGAGTATGAGGAGAAGCGTTGGAGAATATCGTCCTCTTCCTCGAGTGCGTGATATGCTTCGACCTTGCGTTTCTCGGGTGGAGAAGCGCTACCTGCTTTCGGCTTTAGCCATGCCGAAACGTGGCAAGAAAGCCATTGTGGTCCGTGCCACCAAAGTGAAGAACCTATCAAATCATGCGGCTTGCAACCACGTGTGCCAAGATCAGCAGGGTTGTCTTGGCTAGATACATGGCGCCAGGTGCCGCTGGGAAGATATTCTCGAATTTGAGAGGTACGGTTGGCCACATAAGTCTTCCAGGTCGATGGAGATTTCTCTAGCCAGGCTAGTACAAGCTCAGAATCTGACCATAAGAATGTGTTGCATGCTTGTAAGTCGAGCTGTTTTCGAACAGTTGAAGCCAGTTTGGCGAGTAGGGCTGCACCACATAGCTCTAAGCGGGGTAAGCTTACAGTTTTTATGGGGCAACTTTGCCTTTCGCAACCAAAAGAGAAGATTGTATTTGGCTGTCCCCATGTATGCGGATGTAAATCGCTACGCAGTATGCTTTTTCCGAGGCATCACAGAACCCGTGTATTTGGGTGTCTTGCCCTGGAACGACATTAATCCATCGAGGGATTTCGATATGGCAAATATCTGGCAGATTTTCTGCAAAATGTTGCCATTTTGATAATGTCGCGGGTTTGGCGCTTTCATCCCAATCGCTTCCATCCAGCCAGATTTCTTGGAGAAGCATCTTGGCCTGGATCATAACTGGCGACAGCCATCCTGCCGGGTCAAAAAGTTTTGCAACAGAAGATAGAATTTGTCGCTTTGTGACCGTATTTTGGGTGTGTTCCGGCAGCATGGTGTATGAAAATTTATCCGTGAGCGCGTTCCATCGAATGCCAAGAGTTTTGGTATTGGAAGTGCTCTCAAATTTTAAGAAGTTGGAGTCTAGAAGATCCTCCTTCGGAAACTGTTCTAATATGGCCGGGTGATTAGCCGTTAGATTCTTTAGTATGAAACCAGTTGATTTTAGGGCGTTTATCACTTGAACGAGTGATTCAGTGGCGCTATCGATGGTATGACTTCCGGATAGGATGTCGTCGACATACGTTTGCGTCTTGAGAATTGTTGCAGCCAACGGGAATGTCGCTTTCGTGTCATCGGATAGTTGATGCAACGTACGAATAGCGAGATATGGTGCACAATTGACCCCGAATGTAACCGTTTTTAGATTGAAATCGCTAATATTGGAGTTGGCCGATTTGCGAAATAGGATTCGCTGAAAATCTTTGTCGTCCTCGTGTATAAGGATCTGACGGTACATTTTTTCAATGTCTCCATTGAACACATACTTATGCATGCGCCACTGTAGAATTAGTAGCATGAGATCTGGTTGGAGAGTTGGACCAGTGTATAGCACGTTATTCAGGGATTTTCCTGACCCAGATTTTTTAGAGGCGTTGAAAACCACACGTACTTTGGTGGTGACCTTATCTGGTTTGACTACCGCATGCTGTGGCAAGTAAAATGAGAAGACCTTGCCATTCGAAGTTATTTCGCATGGGTCGGTAGATTCCATGTGATCAAGGTCGAGATATTCTTGCAACACATTGTTGTACATTGTACCTAACTCCCCCTTTTTCTGAAGCGATCGCTCCATGCTGAAAAACTGCTGCACAGCAGCCGGGCGGGATTTGCCGAGGTAGAGTTTTTCAGGAAACTCTTCCTTGAATGGAAGTCGCACAACGTATCGACCTTTTGGTGCACGTGTCGTGGTTGTTGCGTATATCTGCTCACACGCTTGATCCTCGGGGGATATCTGTGGAGGTTGTGAAATTTCCTCCTCTTCCCAAAATTTTCTCAGTTGAGAACTGAGTGTCTCGTTTGACGCTTGGACTTGCGTCGAGAATGACACAACATTTTCAGTTATTGGACCACTGAGAATCCAACCAAAAATGTTTTGTTGCGCAAGTATGCTACCGCACACCTTTTTTATACCTTCCAGCAGAATTTGTGGAAGTATGTCGCTGCAAATGACCATGTCAGTCTGACCCGGTATGTGGCAACTGGGATCAGCGAGCTCAAGGAGTTTCAACTGCTGCCAGATTTTGCGACTAATGGTGGATGTTGGCAGATTTTTTGTCAGTTGCGGCAACACAATGGAATGAGCCTTTATCCTTTTCATGGCCTTGGATGCAACCAGTGTCAAAGGACAAAGCTTGGAGGACTTTTGGACGACTTGTCCACCCATGCCAGAGATTTCGAACTTTGAATGTTCGAATGGAAGTTTCAACCGTTTTTGAACTTTCGAAGAAATGAAAGTTCTTTCCGAGCCCTGATCAATAAGGGCTCTCAGTTGAAATAATTCCCCTTCGTGTTCGACTGCGACCATAGCAGTAGGAAGGAGAATTTGGTTATCATTGGCTGCATGCAATGATTGAACCGGTGTGTGTTTTGAACAACACGGTAGCTCGCTAGAATCAGAGCTATTCTGCGTTTGTCGAACGGGAGGTGTTGACTCAGCAGTTGTGTGCTGCACGTTTGGTGCATTCGTTCGCGGGGTGGAACGTTGAGCTTGCGGGCTCGCATGCAACAGCGTGTGATGCCGTTGATGACATGTCGAACATGACCACTTGCTCGTGCACTCATTGATGATATGAGTGCTGCTAAGGCAGTTTGTGCACAGCTTAGCTTGTTTTACGAATTTTGTCCGGTTTTGCACAGACATTCGCTTGAATTGTGGACAGAATCTAATAAGGTGCGGGGAGTTGCAACAATGGCAAGTTTCCTTTTTAGATTCTGCCACAAGGGTTTGCGTCCTGTTGAAGGACCTGTTTTGCGCAGAATTTTGATGAGCGACTGGTTTTTGTTTGCTTGGTTGAAGCCTATTGACCCTTTCAACGACTTCATATCTCGAGGTGAGAAAGTCGTTCATTTGTGACCATGAGGGTAGATCTCTTCGAGAAGAGAGAAATTGTTCCCAAAGAGACGGGGTTGTTTCTGGGAGCTTTGATGAACAAATGTACACCAGAATCGGATCCCAACTGTCTGTCGTAACTCTTTGGGAGTGAAGGACGGATAGGCAGTTGTTGATTGTATTTTGCAATTTCTGAAGTTGCTCACTGTTTTCGGATGGTATAGTGGCAAGAGTCAGTAAGGATTTTATCTGGTTGTCAACCAGGATTCGCTTGTTTTCGTATCGTGACCGTAAAGCTTCCCAGGCAAGGTCAAAGTTATCATCGCTCAACGCATATTGCTTGACGATGGAGCCGGCTTTGTCTTGCGTTTTGTACCGGAGATGGTACAAATTCTGAGCACGGGAGAGCCTTGGGTGGTTAATGTACACCGCTGTGAACATATCACGAAAAGCGGGCCATTCTTCATAGCCACCATAAAAGGTCTCCGTGTCGCATGCTGGGACTTTGAGGTAAATATTTGCCTCAGACGGGGGTTGGTCCACGCGGGTGGTGGACTCGGCGTTGCCATCATTTTGATCAAGGAAAGTTGATCGGCAATCTTTGCTTTTGTCACTTCATACGTATCAAGGCAGGCGCATTGTTTGCCTTGTACTGAACTCTTGAAGTCTTCAGGGAAACTTTCGTCTGGTTTCGAAAATACCAGATCTTAAACCGATTGAAGTCGTGCCCAATAATCATTTAGTGATTTGTCCTTTATCATGAGATACGATTCAGTGTGATCCTGAATCGGTGCTTCGTTGAATTTTGCACAGTATCTCATCAGATTGTCACTTTCCGCTATGAACTTTTGCGCGGATGGGTCAACTGATTTGGATTTCTGGCGGGGGGGATGTTGACCTTTCCTTGGCCGTTTCTTCCTTTGGGCCACCTTTTGGTTTTTTCCCGGTTTCGGACGTTTTTGGGGGGACTGAGAGGCATTTTATGCAAACTTTTGGGTTTTCACCAAAAAAAAAAAACCAATAAAATATTTTTACGCTCAGAGAACGTTCGCAAAATTCGAAGATGGAAAACTCTTCGAGCCACAGAAATTTAAAAAAGGGAATTTAAATTGGTGGCGGTGTTTGCGTTTTTTTGTTTTTTTTGAAAAATAGAGCCAAGCACGGACAACGGGACGTTCCTTAAATGATTTAAATCCGCCAAATTCGGAATTTAATAGTATGTATATTGTTTTGTAAAAACAAAAAGTATAAAATTTAAAAAAAAATCACAAACACTTTTCACTAATTTATACGTGTAAATATACGTGTGGAAATAAACGTGTATTTGTAAATTACTGGTATATATAGGTATGTATATATTAGAAAATAATAATACTTTGAGGTGTGTAGGGATATTTTTTGAAAAGTTCCTATAGGGACGAAAATATCTCAAACTTAGTTTTGTACGACAGAATAAGTACAAATGTACATGCGCAATATACAAACGTATGTATGTATGTATATATGTTTATTTGTGCGAACGTATGCACGTGAATCAGATGAGCTTCTCTGTTTATGTTTACAAACAGAAGAGTTTGTTTTGATTCGCTTCTTCGTCGCTTTAATGTCGCGTTTCTTTGTGAAGCTGAGTGCGCTTGATTGCACTGTTGGGAGAGTGCAGCAAAGAAAGATGAAAAACTTGCAAATATGAGAGAGGTTGAGAACTTTGATCAGCAGTACACGCTCTCGTTGCTAATGTAGCTATATGTGAATATTGAACGTGTGAGTAAACACGTATGATGTTCTCAGAGTATGAATGCTGGAAAAGCAACTTGAAATTATTCGTACATGTATGTAAGTATGTACGTATGAATATTATGATTTTTATATATGCTGGCAAGCAAGAAAAATCAGTTGGAAGAAGTTGAACTGTATCGACAAGTTCAACGCTCTGTGCGAACAACGGGGTAAACTCAGCTGTAGAAGAAGTTTTTGCCGATGTTGTTCTTGCACAGTGGGTTTGAGTAGGCAAGTAAACTGCAATTTTTTGTTGGTTAAATACCACTGGAAATATGTATACATATATATATATATAATTGGCGGATTTTACCTGTTGGTATAGCGGAATATTTTCTACCAATTTTTGGTTGCAAAAAAGGTGCAGTAAAACCAACGGTAAGAAAATTTCCGCAATATTCATGTATATATGTGGATATATATATATATGTTTTTGCAGTTTACAAAAATAATATAACTTTTGTGGAAAGAAGTTGTATTATTTTCAAATATTTTTTTTTTTTTATGGAAAATAAAAAACAGCCTACTCACCAATTCTTGTATTCTGTTGCTCCTTATTTATGTATGTTGGTCTGCTTGTTGTTGCTCTCTTGGTGATGATGCTGCTTAGCTGGTTGTTGGGTAGAGTTGATTTTTATAATTGTCTGATTGTTTTATATTTTTCAAAAATTTTCAAACAATTTTTTTTCTCTATAAAATAGGTGTTCACCAAAAAACGTTTTTTTTTTTTGTATATTTTGTATATATTGCTTTTTAACTAAGCAATTGGTTTTATATTTATACGTTTCTGTGTATATGTATAAGTAGCTCTATTTTTTCACACCCACTGTTTTTACACTTTTGTGTAGTTTTGTTTTAAATTTATAATTTTTTGCATGAACGAAAATTCGATTTTAATTAAATTTTATAGTTTGTAATTTTTAGGGCGGGCCAAAGATGGCTGCGAAGGACCATGAACAAAAGTGAATGCTCACTTGGTCTTCCTTCGCTGCACCACTTCACTAAATAAAAAGGGTCTGTTTAATTTTTTCGAAAACGTTATAATTTTTCAAGTTCACTTTACACAGTTTCGATTGCTTTAATTATCATAATTTAATTTCAAACTTCAGAAATAAACACATATATTTAAAAGAATTTCATATAAAAGTTGTGTATGTAACTATACAAAAGAAGCGCGTCCGCGATTGCCGAGTAAGAATGCTTGACTGTCGAATGCCATATATAATTGGTGACGATGGTAGTGTATGCGCGTTGGCGCCTTTCCATTCGCCGCGCACGGATGCGCATAAGGATTTCGCCGCCGTATAAATTATGAAGGAGGCGGCTTAAACACCCCCGACCTCTATGGAGATTTCTCTATGGAGGCTCAAAAAAATGTGAACTTAATTTTTGGCTATTAGACAACATTGATAATATTATGGTAGGCGATGTCATTGTATATAATATTAGTCCCGATTAGAGACGGTTTCAATTTTGTAGTCTCAATGCAGACATCTTTCTTTAACAATTGGTACCAAAATTTATATGTGATATTTTTGACCCTGGTATTGTCGCTTGAAAGGGTGAGACTGGACGCTTATTAAAACGGATGACCCTAATGTAAATATTGCACCATTCGCTTCGGTATTCTTTATTGTCCGAGTTAAGGTATGAGTTTTCAGCTTTAGTATCGATACTCTTTCTAACAGTTCCATTACTTAGTACAAATGTATACCTTTTGGTGAGCCACGGCGTATACGCAACATTTTCTTTTCCGCTAAAATTAAATTCAATATATAATATAATACCTAGATTTATTTATATATCTACGGAAGGAAGGAAGTTCTTTTTATAACCTTTATAAAAATTTTGAAATCTTCTCCATGAAAGCTTAAATTTCTGAAAACTTTGAGGAAAAGTATTTGCTGAAATGCTATTCACGTGGCTCATTGGTCTTGCTGGTCTTAATAAAATAAAAAATATGTTATAAAAAAGTTCATAAAAAATTAAATAAATAAAAAAATTTATGTAAGGCGCGATAACCTCCGAAGAGATCTAAGGCCGAGCTTCTCTTCCAATTTGCGTGGTGCTCCTCTTGATTTTCCTTACAAATCGGCCGGCCGGGACCTACATGTTTTATGCCGACTCCGAACGGCAAGCAGATGAGTTTTCACTGAGAGCTTTTCATGGCAGAAATACACCCGGAGCGCTTGCCAAACACTGCCGAGCGGCGACCCCGCTTAGAAAAATTTTCTTCTAATTGAAAAACCTTATTTCTAAAATTTTGATGTTGCTTTGCCCGGGGTGTGAACCCAGGGCATACGGTGTGGTAGGCGGAGCACGCTACCATCACACCACGGTAAGCCTTGTTTATATCTCACAAAGTCGGGTAATAACATTTGCAACAGTGATACTCCTGATTCCAAAAAAAAAACTTTTATTGAAATAGCACCGAATTCAGCGAATAAGGAACCATCACTCAAGTAATAACCCAACCAAACACAAATAAAGGAGGATACGAATAAATTAGTGAGATTTCCTACATACATATAGATATAGGTTATGTACTGAATAAGAGCTACAGTTAAACCATATCAATTCTTTAGATAAAAATACACTTGCAAAAATTTATACAAAATTAAACTAAGTTAAAGGCGGTCGAACAAAAATCATTCCCGGAGTGAGTTTAAAAAATACTCTTTTTATAAAACATAATCGGTACACACGACCCTTTACATTGAATTTGGGGCAGGTTTGGTGTTCTTATCATATATGTTGTATATACTTATCTCATCACAAATATGAAGTTTTATCTCAGTGTATTCAACACAGCACTACCTACTTGTCGTAAACTCAGACAATGAAGCTCTTGCAACTTGTAATTGTGTTGCATTTCGAGTGGCAATTGTATACAACAAAGAGCTAAGGCATGAGTACACGCATTTTTATACACCTACACGTTCTCTCTAGCGCAAATGTATGAGCATCGTAGACGGGACTTTTAAAAAGGAGCGAGTGATAAATATAAACGCAAATAATGTAAAAAAATGAGGAAATGAGAAAACATTTTTGTAAAAAAAAACTTCAATGAAAAAATAAGGCAAGCAAAACAAACTATGGAGACACAGGAAAACATGTAAATTACCCAGCTACAGCGACAGAATATTGTGAATGTGAGGGAATGTGCGCGGCACTGCTGCTGCAATGGCATTAAGATAAGCCAAAAGCAAAAAACTAAATGAAGAAAGAATAAAAAGTGAAAGAATCGAGTAGCAGTGTTTTTGAGTAGCAACTCTGAGTTGAGTGTCTCCTCGCCATGTACATAGGTGCATGAATGAGAGGCTACATGCCACGCCGCGTTGCATAGTTTGGGGCGTCGATTGCATTTGTAGGAATTTAATTCACTACATGCACAAACATACAATACATTTATATATGGAAATGGCGACCTACGTGCAAGTTTATATTGCGGATTTGTATTATTCGCGTTATTTTGTCTGTTTATTTGGTAATTCCTTTTCGTATTTGCTATAGTCGTGCATTTGTTATTGAATAAAATATTTACATGTTTACTAAAACTTATTTGTTTGTTTTATTTTCGCTTTCATAACATCGCACATTGGTGACTGCGCTCGTGCATATTACAGTTAATTTTGTTTGCAAAAGTTTTGATGCGCTTACTGTCTTTTGTATTTATGTTTCGAGATATATACAATATATACTACATGTAGGGATGTATGTGTTTAGATACGCGAAAGAAATGTACTTTGTACATTTTATTTTAATATTTCAAAGAAACTTCATTTTGATTGGAAAATTATGCAAAATTTCATAAATTTTTTCCTACGCAAGCTGAAAAGTGTGCCATTTTTTTAGATGCAGATATTTGCTTAGTAATATTTGTCGGATTTTCGAATTACTTGATCAAGAAGTTGTGAAGAAATGTGAAATGTGTATAGTCGAAGCTGCAATGACCTAAAGGCTAAAATATTCACAGCGAATATTGTGCTCAGAAATCACTTAGAAAACGCAAGGTAGTAAATAATTTCATACAAGCACTAAAATTAATAAGGGCGGAATACAGTTTACATCGTGACGTTGTACTAAGTGCCCGCTAAATTTGTCTGCTGGATCAGATACAACAAACATTTAGAAATTTCTATACTGAACAGATGTCCCTTTTCACCTCTCCTAACTACAATAAGTCTTTGGGGCGATTGTGATGAACTGACCCAGACAGCTACTCCACATAATCGAGTACACAATATATTAGCTCATTGGTCAAACAATTTAAAGGGCACCAAATATTTGAATGCCGATTTATTTTGATTGAATTCACAGTATCTTTCTCCCAAACTTAATATTTAATTTAAAAAAATTACACAAAAGCAAAGTATGAAGCCGCAACAGTTACACAACAGCAATATCTTTTAATGTACAAAACAGTTTTGTGGTTAAACATATTCTTTCAAAATCTATTCAATATCTGCATTTCGTTGTGTTTTAATGAATCAATGCCAACGTCATCCAGTTCGAGATGGTGCTGCAGGTGGAAAGCAATGGAGATTAATGTGTATGGTTTGTGGTATATTTTGTTTTACCACCTGCCATAAACCACGTTCTACAAGCAGCGACGACGAGATAAAGAACCAAAAGAAAAACACACAAAGCAACCATATTAGATATTGTGCCAAACTAAACTGAGGCAACCAGCCAACAAACCATACAAAACGACCGTTTTACGATCAAAACAATCACGCTTAATTAAACCAATTAATAAAAGTCACGCACGCATACAAAATAATACACAAATACACACACAAAATGAAATAGCGCGGCATGCCACAAGCCACTTTTTTAACTGCTTTTATATACATATGCATCTAAATATATAAAATTGGCAGTCGTGTGGATACATACAAGTAACTTCCTCCTTATTTCACGCACATTTTGTTCGGATTTTAGTAAATACGGTGTGGTGAAAAATTGAAACATGGTGCAGCTGGTGCTAGGAAAAGCACTGATTTCGAAAACACAAAGCAAAACAAATAAATGAAACAAATAACGGAAGTAATGCCGAATGAACTAAATATGATTCTGCTTAACAAAGTAACCAAACAGAGCAAGACAAACGCCGGCATACATACACCTAAACTGGCTAACTACCCACATGTGACTGAGAACGTTTATGGAAAAATGTCCAGTGCCCACAAAGTTTCACAGAGATCAGCTGCGCAAACGTACAATCACTCAAATTTCAATGAAATTGAAAATTGATAGCTTATAAATAAAATTAATGCTTGTTAAAAACCTTAGTTTTCTAGACGTTTTACACATCTTCACGAGTACTTGACACTCACGCCTTTTTGATGAAACAGCCCCCATTTTTTGAATGACTATCACCACTTGAGCTTTTGAAGCAGTCGATTGTACATAAAGTTGGAGGAGCGGGTGTGAACATGAACACGTGTTCGGTAAGAAATGGGTCCTCAATACGAAGATAATTTTTCAGTTGCATGAGGTGGTCGTACGACATGTGCTGAGTACGCCTGCATAGGGTGAATGAAATCTCTTCGGAAGAAGTATAATTTAACTTGAAGGCTGGACTACTGGAAATAAGAAGCGTCGAAGTAGGAACACCCTCAGCATCAGCCAAGAAGGTTTTATATGAATAAATCACAACAAAAGAGATAAGTATATATGAAAACACAATAAATAACGAAGAGAAATTTCCTGAGTATATCCGAGATATACACACATAAACAGAAGACCAACCAAAAATACTATTCAGCAATTTCATTCTAAATATTCCTAGAAGTTCTAGGAAAATTGTCAGAAAGAGACTATATAGAAAATCTCAAATTAATCAAATACGCAAAAAACACTTTTAGTTATTTTATTTACTCACTTTGCTAATTAATTTAAACAAAAAGTTTATACTTTTTTACGCTAAACCACAAAACAACAAATCAAAAACTAATTGGGGATGAACATCATAAAGGCGAATGGGTATTCGTATTTATTTGACTTTTTATATTAATACCCACCATAAAATTAACACTTTATGAAAGTTTTGCTCAAGTTTTTTAACACGGTTTAATACGATTTGTGCATTTTGAAACATTTTCTTGTAAATATTAATATTTGGAATACTTAAAAATATGATAAAACGAAGTTTATGTTTAAAGGAATATATATAATATAAAAATATAGCGAACCTATTATGTAAACCATTTTAGCCCAAATTTTCTAGTTATATATTCCGTGCTCTTAATAACATCAGTACAAACCAAGTATGATATTGTGAATCGCCGTTGTACAGCTTTTAATTGCAAGCCTTCAAAGGCAATGCATTGTGACGAATATTAGCAACATTAAGGGATACTATTATCTCTAAGCCAATACTAAGCAGTGAATTGTATGCACATCAACAAATACATATGTCCAAACAAGCAGCGGAGAGACGCACAAACACATGCATATATCTGAGATACTCCCAAAAGTAACCAATCATCTGTGGAAGTATCACTCACATATACACGCACATATGAGAAGTTATAACGTGCATCTGTAGCTATAGCTAGTAATTTTATAACTGGTAAACAAATATTAAATTCTAGAAACGCATAGAAATATGCAAACGAGGAAATCGAAAAGTAACAAAGCAACACCAGCTGAGGCATGCAAATCAGTTTGATTTAAGCACGCTATCTGTTGAGCAGTAGAAGTGTTATTGTGAATTACTTTAATAAAGGCCATTTTGCATTATTGAATATTGGAGTTATTTTTTCAACAGCTTAGTGATTCGAACGTTAGTAGAAGGTTGCAAATAAGCCGAATTGCACTAAATTCGTTACAGTATAATACCTTTGTTGTACATTGTTGCTATTGAAAGATTTAAAAAAAATTTAATGATAACACAGTACAACAGCACTTTTGCAACAAAGTAACCATAAAGTCAAGGCTCTAGCTACTATATATGGAAAGTTGCGATATTTCGAGGCAGCTACTAAGCTATGTCCTAAAAAACTTCTAGTATTTACCAAGAGGACAAGGTAAGTCCTGCTACCAAGTTGGCCTTTTTTCATTTGCTCTGGCAACACTGTGGACATTCAGTATATTTGAGGTACTAACTGACCGGCCAATTCAGCCTAATCTAACCATGGTATTTTCTCAACATTTCACCATTTCTCCAGGGGCAAGTGGAGTTTGCAAGGACTTATAATGGAGAGTTAGTATGAAAGGTTGAATGGAAAGCTTGCATTATAAGATTAGAGGCTATTAAGTTGTTGCATAAACTATTCCAGATGAAGTGGCATTCATTTAGCAGCACAGGGGCAATCAGATCATTTTGGCAGTTCATATTTTTAAGGAAATTTTTAGTCTAGGTCAGATCATGTGTCAATTACTGTAAATTGGTTTAGTATAAAGTGTAAGAAATAAATAAAGAAACAACTTACTAAGAGATTACATCAAAAAGTTGAAAAGCAATTAAAAAAAAATGAAAGGAGTTTGACAAGTTTGTCGAAATGTTTTTCTACTATATGTTTACTATCAAATAAGGGACACTTAAAGTACGATAGCGATATGTAAAAGAGGTTTCGGCTTTAATCTTCGCCGAGCTTCATCTTATTTTTATTATGACTGTTATATGTATGTATATAAAATGCTAAACGCTTTATAAACACCTCGGAGGCTTCGCTGCAATCCATACATTTTACTTAAGCTTATACTGACTTTTGCTGGGTGAATTAATAAAAACATATATATAGACACTCACG
Source organism: Eurosta solidaginis (assembly GCF_040869045.1). Lineage (NCBI taxonomy): Eukaryota > Metazoa > Arthropoda > Insecta > Diptera > Tephritidae > Eurosta > Eurosta solidaginis. Next base: position 1,085,811 of record NC_090320.1, on the reverse strand, counting down.
TTAAAGTTAGTTTTAACTGAATTACTCAACTGCTTAATTAGAAGCACTCATTAGCACGCACAATTTTGAAGGTGTTAAATTACATGTATAAATATACATATATATATGCAGATATGTAAGTATATATGCTTGTTCAAATGATGAATGTATGTACACATTCGTTTACATACGAAATTTAATGATCTTAACCGCTTTGCATAGTTAATATTTTGAGTTTGAGGTTTTAGATGAAAAAACAACACAGCTAAGCCACAAATTAAACCACAAACACAAAGCAACGCACCCACTCTTGCACACATACACACGTATACGTCTGCACATTGTTTGTTTTTACTCTTCTATATGCAAATGCGTTTAAGTGAAAGTTTTGAATTTCGGCTGATGTTATATAAATTTGTTGTTTTCATACAAAAATAAAGCTCAGGCAGCAGATTTTCCAATTGGAAAGTTTTTTATATAAATGAAAGTAATAAAAGGTTTCACGTTAGAACATTAACTAAGTGTTTATTCAAGCGTTAAAAACGTTCATGAACGCCTTAATGTATGCAACTTATTTTATGTTGACAGCAAATAAAAGCCACATGTGACAACAAAAACAACAAATGTGAACACGTAATAAATGATTAGCAAAGGCTGAAAAACATTTCAACAAAATATGTGCACTAATTTATATATTCGTTATAAAGAAATAAAAAATTTGATTACGTTTATCCAACAAAAAATTTACTTATTTTTTTTTTATTTTGCTTCCTTTGGTCGAACTGCTTATAACTTGAGAGCTAAAATCTGTAATGAAAATCGAATGTAAGACGGCATCAAGTAAAATAAAAAAATGATCTCCTAAAAGCTTTCGCTTATGCATAGGTAAGGAGCACAATGAAATACTAAGTAGGCAGTCCCTCTGAGTTGCAATAAACCATGATATACGAACTGACAAGTGTCACACGTTATAAGTCCATACTGAACAATTCCTGAAATCCACCTCTTTGTTTCATACCTCCTACTACTCCTAAATGCACCACTTTGTCAATCTCCTAAAGTGCACTTAGTCAAACACACGGCAACCCTAAAAATACAAAAGTCCAGCAGTAGAGTTTGGCGAGGACATCCGACGATGGGTAGTACGAGCGGTGCGATGTCGATTACATTTAGTAGTACATGATCTGTATTTAATAAACAATATTAATTCTCTATAAGTATATTAAACTTCTAAATCATTACTACACTAAACTTTTGTGTACGATTTAATAAAAACGGGCATCCTGAAAACGTAAGTAACCCGTCGCGTGTATATACATACATATGTGTATCGACCTGCGGTATATTCCAGTGACAGTTTCAGAAGAAGGATTGAATTTCTACGCCTTCGAAATTTAGTAAAAATACTTGTGTGCATAAAATGTATTAAGCAAAAAGAAGTGCTAAAATTGTTTAAAGAAAAACGAATCGTTTGTGTGAACGTGAAAATTAAAGTTTCAGTGGCTAACGTTTTGCCATAGTACACAACCACACTTTGTGTGAGACTCCAAGAATTTTAGGGCTCCGGCGACATACGTTGTTCCTGAGCTCAACGGCTAAAATTTAAACTTGCAGTTTTGTAGTTGTGCAGCGATTCATCGTTTATCACGTTCACCACTTCGTTACGTTGTAGCTTATAATACATAAAATACGTTTTTCTCGTTTGTGCATACAAAATTTCGTATAACGCACTCTTAACTTCAAAATTAAATATATCGTTCTCGTGTTTGCGTACTATACCCATCTCGTACTCGCGTTATTATTTCACATCGATAATCATACATATATTTTGTTCGAGTAAATCTTATTAGAAACGAAAACAATAATCAAAACAAAATGTCGCGAAAAGAGGTAACTATAAAAGAATTGCGAAAAAAGTGCAAAGATGCTGGTTTGCCTACATCAGGTTCGAAAAACCAACTAATACAGCGTTTACAAACTAATCTCGATGATTACGAAAGTGAACTAGAGGAAGAAGTTACTATAGTGCAACGTATATCAGCACTTGAAAGAACCATCGAAAAGTTTATTAATTCGCAAGTAACAACAAATATGAATACGCGAGTGAATACGTGTGTGCAAAATTTTCAGCCCGCGCAAACGTCGTCGTCCGTGTCAACAGTGTATGCGTGTACAGCAAATATGCAACCCATAACAACAACTTCGTATGCGCATGGCAATTTCACATCGCAGTGGCAGAGGCCAAACGTACCATCTGCACCAATACAACAGATTCCAATTGGAACTAATATATTTCATCCAAACAATGGTCCAATTCCAATGTGTAGTGATTATTCCAATTCTTATAAGATAAAAGATATTGTTGAGTTGTTGCCCGAGTTCAACCCAACAAGCGAAATTTCCTTAAACTCAATACAATTTATTAAACGTGTTGAAATGCTGAAAAGTGCCTACAACTGGCAAGAAAGTATTGTAATTATTGCGGTGCAACAGAAGATGCGAGTTGCTGCAAAATTGTGGATCGACTCATTACAGTGCGCGTTCGTAAATTGGCCTCAACTTGTAAATAAATTTTTGACCGATTTTCCGTGTACGGTTAACGAAGCAGATACGCATATAAAACTTTCGCGAACGAAACGTCAACAAAGTGAGTCGTCTATCGAGTACTTTTACAGAATGTTAGCACTTGGTAATAAGGGTGGCTTAGCAGAATCGAGTATGGCCCGACACATAATTAATGGTGTTAATGATAATGACCTTAAACGTAAAATTTCCAATGAATATTCGCGGTGTCAAGATCTATTGAAAGACATAATGAATTATAGTGTATATAATGATATACATCAAAACGCAAATAAACCAAAACCGAATTATTTCGCAATAAAATCACAACCGGTAAATGTAAAAGAATCCGGCAGTGTCAACGTACGACACATAAGAGTGAAGAGTGTCCAGAAAAAAAGAAAAATAACGTAAACAATATAAGAAATCCGGTCGTAAACCAAAAGTCAGAAATTACAAGTGACGGCATAATAAAGCAAATAAACGTAAATGGTCATCAAACTCGTGCTTTTGTTGACCCCGGTAGTACACGTACGCTCGTTCGCAAAACGTTTGCTAGCAATATAGGTACTCTCAAAAGCGAAATTACAAAATTACGAGGGTTCGGTGGTGGCGAATACGTTTCGAATTGCGTGATTGATCATGATAGATGACCAAACATTAGATGCAAATATCGTGGTTGTTAAAGACGATTTAATTTCAGAAAACGTTTTACTCGGGAAGGATGTTCTTTGCTGTTCAAGTACGCGTCTAATTATAGAAAATGATGAGTGTCGCGTCGAACAAGTTCGTTGCATAGCCGTCCCTGATGTGCTAAATGAAAATGAAAACAAACCATTCGGGAAAATGTTGAGCGAATATAGTGGAGTGTTTGCAACAAATATTGAAAATATTGGAAAGTGCGGCATTTCTAAGATGAAAATTGTCTTGAAAAACGATACGCCTATTTCATTAAAACCATATTGTGTTCCTTTCGCAAAACGACCAATAATATCACAAATAATAGCAGAGTTACCAGCACATGATATAATAAGGCCAAGTGAATCGTCGTTTTCTTCCCCCGAAGTTTTAGTAGAAAAAAAGAATAACGAGTATAGACTCTGTGTAGATTATCGTTGCTTAAACAAAAATATGGTTAAACAGCCATATCCCATGCCAAACATGGAAGACCAATTCGCTCAACTCGCGGGAAATCGATTTTTCAGTGCACTAGATCTCCGTACGCGATACCACCAGATCGAAATCGACGAATCGTCTAAACAATATACTGCGTTCGTGACGTCAGACGGACATTTCGAATTCAAACGTATGCCTTTCGGTCTAGTGAACGCGCCTGCAACATTTCAATGTATAATGAACAAAATCGCGGCTAAAATGAATCCGGGTGAGGTACTTATATACTTGGACGACATTATTATTCCAAGTAAAACGGTTAATGAAGGGCTGCTGCGTCTAGAGCGGTTCTTAAACCTTTTAAAAGAGGCGGGGCTTACACTGATCGAACATCGATTATCTTGGACATAACATAAGTGAAAACGGCGTCACACCTGGCTCGCATAAAGTAAACGCTATTAAGAATTTTCAACGACCTAACCACGTAACTGAAGTAAGACGATTCTTAGGCCTCACGGGTCTCTTCCGAAAATTCGTGAAGGACTACTCAATAATATCGAAACCAATCACCATATTACTAACCAAAGCTAATCAGGACAAATTTACTTGGGGTCCTGAGCAGCAAGAATCTTTCGAAACTTTAATTAACTCACTAACAAATGAACCGATTCTTGTCCTCCGTGCACGAAATACACACTGACGCTAACAGCGTTGGGTTGGCTGGGGTACTTCTTCAATCATCCGATGGAAAAGAATGCCGTCCCGTCTGTCATTACAGTCGCCATTGCACGGATGCTGAAAGCCGATATCACAGCTACGAGCTGGAAGTTCTTGCTGTGGTCGAGACCCTACAGCGTTTCCGCATATACGTATTAGGCAAACATTTTCGCCTTGTAACCGATTGTTCAGCAGTAGCACACGTCAAAGAAAATAAAGAACTTAAGTCTAAGATAGCGCGATGGTGGCTGAAATTGTTAGAGTATGATTTTGAATGCATACATCGCCAAGGTAGTCGTCTACAACATGTAGATGCTTTGAGTCGCATGCCTGATCAACCTGCTAGGGAGGTCGAACCAGCTGGGTTCGTATTAAACGCAACTGCCGATATCAATGATTGGCTCTTCACAATGCAAATGCAAGATGAAAAGCTACGACAACATATAAATGTGCTGAATGGTACATTAAAATCATCAGAAAACAAGTAAGGAAGGCTAAGTTCGGGTGCAACCGAACATTACATACTCAGTTGAGAGCTATGGAGACAAAATAAGGGAAATCACCATGTAGGAAAATGGACCTAGGGTAACCCTGGAATGTGGTTGCATGACATGTGTATCAAATGGAAGGTATTAAAGAGTATTTTAAGAGAGAGTAGGGATATCGCCATAAAGGTGGACCAGGGCTGACTCTAGAATTTGTTTGTACGATATGGGTATCAAATGAAAGGTGTTACTGAGCATTTTAAGAGGGAGTGGGCCTTAGGTCTATCGGTGGACGCCTTTTCGAGATATCGCCATTAAGGTGGACTAGGGGTGACTCTAGAATGTGTTTGTACGATATGGGTATCAAATGAAAGGTGGTAATGAGTATTTTAAAAGGGAATGGGCGTTAGTTCTATAGGCGAACGCCTTTTCGAGAAATCGCCATAAAGGTGGACCAGGGGTGACTCTAGAATATGTTTGTACGATATGGGTATCGAATGAAAGCTGTTAATGAGTATTTTGAAAAGGAGTGATCCTTAGTTCCATAGGTCGACGCCGTTTCGAGATATCGCCATATCAAACGAAAGGTGTTACTGAGCATTTTAAGAGGGAGTGGGCATGAGGTCTATAGGTGGACGCCTTTTCGAGATATCGTCATTAGGGTGGGCAGGGGTGACTCTAGAATGTGTTTGTACGATATGGGTATCAAACGAAAGGTGTTACTGAGCATTTTAAGAGGGAGTGGGCATTAGGTCTATAGGTGGACGCCTTTTCGAGAAATCGCCATTAGGGTGGGCCAGGAGTGACTCTAGAATGTTTGTACGATATGGGTATCAAACGAAAGGTGTTACTGAGCATTTTAAGAGGGAGTGGGCATTAGGTCTATAGGTGGACGCCTTTTCGAGATATCGCCATTAGGGTGGGCCAGAGGTGACTCTAGAATGTGTTTGTACGATATGGGTATCAAATGAAAGGTGGTAATGAGTATTTTAAAAGGGAGTAATCCTTAGTTCAATAGGTGGTCGCCTTTTCGAGATATCGCCATAAAGGTGGACCAAGGGTGACTCTAGAATGTTTGTACGATATGGGTATCAAACGAAAGGTGTTACTGAGCATTTCAAGCGAGAGTGGGCATTAGGTCTATAGGTGGACGCCTTTTCGAGATATCGCCATTAAGGTGGGCCAGGGGGGACTCTAGAATGTTTGTACGATATGGGTATGAAACGAAAGGTGTTACTGAGCATTTTAAGAGGGAGTGGACATTGGTCTATAGGTGGACGCCTTTTCGAGATATCGCATTAGGGTGGGCCAGGGGTGACTCTAGAATGTTTGTACGATATGGATATCAAACGAAAGGTGTTACTGAGCATTTTAAGAGGGAGTGGACATTAGGTCTATAGGTGGACGGTTTTTCGAGATACCGCCATTAGGGTGGGCCAGGGGTGACTCTAGAATGTTTGTACGATATGGGTATCAAACGAAAGGTGTTACTGAGCATTTTAATAGGGAGTGGGCATTAGGTCTATAGGTGGACGCCTTTTCGAGATATCGCTATTAGGGTGGGCCAGGGGTGACTCTAGAATGTTTGTACGATATGGGTATCAAACGAAAGGTGTTACGGAGCATTTTAATAGGGAGTGGGTATTAGGTCTATAGGTGGACGTCTTTTCGAGATATCGCCATTAGGGTGGGCCAGGGGTGACTCTAGAATGTGTTTGTACGATATGGATATCAAATTAAAGGTATTAATGAGGGTTTTAAAAGCGAGTGGCCCTTAGATGTATATGTGAAGGCGTTCTCGGGATATCGACCAAAATGTGGACCAGGTGATCCAGAAAATCATCTGTCGGGTACTGCTAATTTATTTATATATGGAATACCACTAACAGTATTCCTGCCAAGAATCCAAGGGCTGTTGATTTCGCCTTGTAGAACTTTTTCATTTTCTTCTACTTAATATGGTAGGCGTCACACCCATTTTACAAAGTTTTTTCCAAAGTTATATTTTGCGTCAATAAACCAATCCAGTTACAATGTTTCATCTCTTTTTTCGTATTTGGTATAGAATTATGGCATTTTTTTATTTTTCGTAATTTTCGATATCGATAAAGTGGGCGTGGTTATGGTCGGATTTCGGCCATTTTTTATATCGAGATAAAGTGAGTTCAGATAAGTACGTGTGCTAAGTTTAGTAAAGATATATCGATTTTTGCTCAAGTTATTGTGTTAACGGCCGAGCGGAAGGACAGACGGTGGACTGTGTATAAAAACTGGGCGTGGCTTCAACCGATTTCGCCCTTTTTCACAGAAAACAGTTAACGTCGTAAAATCTACTCCCCTACCAAATTTCAAAAGGATTGGTTAATTTTTGTTCGACTTATGGCGTTAAAAGTATCCTAGACAAATTAAATGAAAAAGGGCGGAGCCACGCCCATTTTGAAATTTTCTTTTATTTTTGTATTTTGTTGCACCATATCATTACTGGAGTTGAATGTTGACAGAATTTACTTATATACTGTAAAGATATTAAATTTTTTGTAAAAATTTTACTTTAAAAAAAAATTATTTTTAAAAGTGGGCGTGGTCCTTCCACGATTTTGCTAATTTTTATTAAGCGTACATATAGTAATAGTAGTAACGTTTCTGACAAATTTCATCATGATATCTTCAACGACTGCCAAATTACACCTTGCAAAAGTTTTAAATTACCTTCTTTTAAAAGTGGGCGGTGCCACGCCCATTGTCCAAAATTTTACTAATTTTCGATTCTGCGTCATAAGTTCAACTCATCTACCAAGTTTCGTCGCTTTATCGGTCTTTTGTAATGAATTATCGCACTTTTTCGGTTTTTCGAAATTTTCGATATCGAAAAAGTGGGCGTGGTTATAGTCCGATATCGTTCATTTTAAATAGTGATCTGAGATGAGTGATCAGGAACCTACATACCAAATTTCATCAAGATACCTCAAAATTTACTCAAGTTATCGTGTTAACGGACGGACGGACGGACGGACGGACGGACATGGCTCAATCAAATTTTTTTTCGATCCTGATTATTTTGATATATGGAAGTCTATATCTATCTCGATTCCTTTATATATGTACAACCAACCGTTATCCAATCAAACTTAATATACTCTGTGAGCTCTGCTCAACTGAGTATAAAAATACTGTAAAATCACAATATCTACTACGCAATAATCGCCTTTATAAAAAGCTACCTGATGGTACTAAATTCGTTGTACCCAAAGTACAAGTGCTGCCATGATCAGGCAGGACACCCCGCACTAGAAAAAACGATCGAACGGATAAAGAAAACGTACTGGTTCCCCAATATGAGACGATATGCAAAGAGCTATATAGCCGCTTGTATTAAATGCTGCTATCAAACACAAGGTTCTAACAAACGCGAAGCTAGTTTGCATATAGATGACATTAAACCGATTCCATTCTACCGTATTCACTTAGATCACTTAGGTCCATTTGTTCGTAGCAAAAGAGGAAATAGTTATGTTTTAGCCCTCTCCAACGCATTCAGTAAATTCCTCGTTGTAAAACCTGTTCGCGATACAAAAACCCTGCATGTCCTAAAAGCGCTGAATGAAATTTCATCGTATTTTGGTCTCCCGTCACACATCGTAACTGATCGAGGAACATCTTCTACATCGAAAAATTTTGACGAATATTGCAAACAAAATAACATTAAACACACTAAAGTTGCCGTTCGCACTCCTCGTGCAAATGGCCAAGTTGAGCGCGCTAATCAAAGTATATTAACAAACGTAACCAAGCGGTGACTAATATATCCAACGAACGTCAAAAATTGAAAACGCGATTCGATCAAAGACATAAACCACCAAAAATATACGCCGAGGAAGACTTAGTTGTCATCGAACATGAACCACCTTCAACAGGCGAATCAAGAAAGCTCGAACCCAAATATCGTGGGCCATATATAGTCCGCAAAATTCTGGGAAATGATCGTTACGGAATTGAAGATATCCCAGGGTACCAGATAACTAACAAAAAGTTTTGTTCCGTTTATGCCTCGGATAAAATGAAACCATGGTGTAGTAATAGCCCCGAGCTTGAGTCCGAAGACGAAATCGAGGACGATTCAGGTCAGGAAAAGCCGAGTTGTCAAACGTTATAAGTCCATACTGAACAATTCCTGAAATCCACCTCTTTGTTTCATACCTCCTACTACTCCTAAATGCACCACTTTGTCAATCTGCTAAAATGCACTTAGTCAAACACACGGCAACCCTAGAAATACAAAAGTCCAGCAGTAGAGTTTGGCGAGGACATCCGACGATGGGTAGTACGAGCGGTGCGATGTCGATTACATTTAGTAGTACATGATCTGTATTTAATAAACAATATTAATTCTCTATAAGTATTAAACTTCTAAATCATTACTATACTAAACTTTTGTGTACGATTTAATAAAAACGGGCATCCTGAAAACGTAAGTATTCCGTCGCGTGTATATACATACATATGTGTATCGACCTGCGGTATATACCAGTGACACAAGTGTTTGAGGCAAATCTACCTCAAAGAAGAATTATGGGACATACAAAACAACATGTTTGAGAGAGTAAACTGAAAAAAGTCATCGACGCCGCGGTGCTAACAACACTTTTCACTCAGAACGACTTTTTGATAAGGATGGAATGAGGCACGATTTCTGCAAATTGTTGTAAAATTATAGTGTTTTATGTCCAAAATCACTAAGAACTACTACAAATAAAACCTGCTAGCTCTAACAAAATTATGAAAAGCTGCTTACTCCATATATTTCAATACATTTCAAAATTTCAAAACTTTCATTCTACGGTAAAATTTTGTTGAACGAAGTTCTAAAATGTTTTCACTATTTCGTACAATTTGAGGAAAGACGTGACACCATTGTTACAAAAATGTTCAATTTCGATTAGTAAACGCTCACTATTCTACGTGATTAGGGAACAGCAATGAGTTCTCTTTCATGAAGATATTTCTTAATGTTCACAGCTGACTGGGCTGAAGGATAAGGCTACATGAGTATTAATTAAAAATGTTAATTATGTTATCGGAGAAATCAATGAAATTTTATTTTTCTCTTAAGCCAACTTGCTTGTTTAAATTTTTTGTTTCTGTGTAGTTTTTTAATTATGCACACACATTATTTACGTTCCAATGAATAGCTACTAAAAGAAGACAGCTATTTTTGTCTGTCAATTATTCAAGCATATGCTAATACTTAATTAGGAAATAAAACGCTTACTTGCTGCTTCAAAGGAAAGTGAAAACGCAATGAAAAAAGGTAAAACGGGACTGTCTTTGGCTGTGCCGAAGACGTTATACTTTGCATGAATGGAGCTGAAAACAAAACTGAGCGGAAATATGTAATATCAGAACAAACAGTTGTATAAGAAATATATATATATTGTTAAAGAACAGATATAAGCGATCTTTTCTACGATTCGATGGTTCGCTTATCGGTGAATTTTAATATCTGAAAAAACTTTGAAGCTAAAAACTGCTTGATGTTTTGTCAACAATCAAGGAAAAAACTTAAGTTTCAAGACTTAGCAAAGAATACCATACTCTTGTGAGCTGCCTAATTGAGTAATGAGGCTGTAACTAAGTAATGAGGCTGTAATTGAGTAACGAGACTATAGTATACATTTACGATGATAAAATAGATAAATAAAACGCAGCGGAGCATTCAAATGGCTGATGGATAGACGCATATTCTATAATACAAATATTGCATGTGAAATGGAGTTCAAACCTCGCTCCACGCCGTGTGCAAGGCAGATAAATTTTCACTGAGAATCTTTTCATAGCAAAACACACAGTGTTTTACAAACCACTGCCTTGGGGCGCACCCGCTTAGAAAAACAGTTTTTCTAAATTTTTAATATTCCTTTGCCCAGATCTTGAACCCAAGGCATTTGGTCTGGTAGCCAGCCAGAGCAGACTACCATCATACCACGGCGGCCGATGATAAGAGTTAAAATAAAAGCATGCAAAATTATAGTCCCCGGCCTGGGAATCGCATGGTTTGTAACTGTTTTCGAAATGACATTTGGGGTATTCAACTTTCCAAATAATTCGATTTTCCTTAAGGCTTGTTTTCCTCTAAAGCGGTGCCGCTATATAGCGGCCGTTACATAGCGGTAGAGTATGATGTCAAAAATGTTGCAATTTAAAAGTAATTATGTGGAAACTAAGAAGACGGCGAAGTTCATCGTAATGTAATATAGCGGCAGGGCATTAAATATTACGGCTGTCACGACTCACGGTGGGGTATTTGATCAATCTAGCTGACCAAAAGTCGATTTTTCAAAATATTCAAATTTTTTTTACATATACTCCCTGGCGTTCCTACATGTCCACTAAATAGTATACATACCCCAAAACCCATCTGCAACGTCAACCGAGCTAACCGCGCACATCTAAAGTTGTATAAAAATTGTGTGCAGTTCGATGTATTTTTATTAAAAAGCAATATACCCGTCTAACCTAAATACTTGTTCACTTATTTAGCCTTAATAAAATCTAGTTACATTTTCTTTTAGGACAGGTAAATGTGTTTTTAATTCATATATTGGACTTTTTATATCACATGTTTTAACTGAGTTATTCTACTTGTAATACTACTACTTTTCAATATTAAATTTTTTAAAAACCTTGCAAACAAAAGGATATATCTTTTCTTCATGGCATATCATGTCAGTATTTTTTTGGCAATACATAAGCCTGTATTTGTTTCAAAGTTTAATTACAAAAACAGCTGCGTATACCCGCGATTTTTTGAGTGCTGATCAATTTTGTAAGAGACTGATACCCTTATTGGCAGAAGGTGGCAACCTTGTGAAAACATCCTAAGTGGCAACACCTAGGCGAAAAGTCTTAAAATGTAATACTATATCGATGTACCAAATTTGATTCAAATCGGTTAAGCCATTTCCGATATGGTAGTGGATTATTGTAGTCACATATACATATATACTTAATGTTAATAAACCATTTTTAACCGTTATGCTATTGTATATTTCGTAATTATTATTTAAATTCAATTTCCATAGGTTTAATTAGCGCTATTATAATTTTCAATATCTTCCATAATGCGGTGGACTAATCATCAAAAATAAAATTTTATAATTTTAATTAAACATTATTGTGGGTTTAAGAAAAAACGCTAGCCACATGTCTGTCTGATATTGAAATAAATGTTGCAAATATGTATATATACATATGTCAACTAAATACAAAGTGTAATATTTCTTTGTCAAAATTAGCTAACCGCAAATATGTTTCATATTATTGCATGCATAGTTTTTATGCATCACTAAAACAAAAACAAACGCTTTTTCTATAATTCGAATAATTTTATATTTCCAACTATTCCACTAAATCACTGGGAGAACACATGTAATTGCATGTGCATTTGTAAACAACTTATTCTCCTCATATCCGTTTTAATTTCACCGATTAACATTGGATTTATGTACGAGTATGTATGATTGTATGTGTGTACGGTGGTTGGACGCATTGCATTGCACCACGCACGCACGTTGCATCACTTAAATATTCCACTAGCATTCTGTTGAACTAACTTAACACATTTTATAAGCACTTAATGCAAAATATTGCTAACCAAATAATAATATATTTGTTCGCAGCTAAGTTTTGCATAACAAGTTTTTCGTATAGTGGGGTTATGTAAGCATTAATTGTTAGTTTTATTTTTATGTTATTGTTGTTGCAGCTGAGATTTTGTACGCTACGCTCGTCTATTCGCAGAATTTTGCACGTACAAAACATAAAATCTCATGAAAACAAATGCCAAAGTGTTTGATGTAGTGCGTGTTTCTGAATATCTGAAAGTATCTCTCACAGCTATCCTGTTATCAAGTATATCTGTATATGTTTATGTGTAGAGTTGTGCTTTGTCGTTCATTTCAGGGATTCGGTTCTTTCGTTCTTTTTCTGATGAACGAACAAGTTGTTCTTTTTGTTCATCTGTTCTTTTTTTTCGAGCAAATTTGTTCACTGCTGCTCGCACCCGCGAAAAAAGCCAACAAGTATAGATGGAGGTGTGTATGCAGCAATCCTTTTTGTAGGTATATTTAAATGTGTTATGAATAAATAAGTTAATATATATATGTATAATTAACTTCAAAAAAAGTTTAAAATTTCGGAAGATCCAGTAAATTGAAAGAGTATAGACACAAATTGTAAATATGAACTTTTCAAGCTTAATAAATGTAATAATTAGTTTCTTATAAAAGATGTTTTTCATAAAGAGTCCATACATATATTGTTGTAGCAGTGCGACACACAAAGATGACCACACATATCTTTAGTGTAAGTGGCATCATCGACATTCGTGCTCACTGTGAACTTTCTCGTATGTATGTATGAATTTACAATGTTCGCGAACGAGAAGAAAGAAAGAATAACATTAGATAAAACGAACTAAAAGAAGAAACGAACTAAAAGAACAAATAGAACCAAAATCGAAGATCTAGTTCACTTGTTCAGTTGAGAGACCCGGTCAATTGAACAAGTTCAGAACGAAACGACCCAACTCTATTTATGTGTATTCTTGCACGCTTACATACATATGCATACGTCGGCTATAGTTTAAGTATTTGGGGTATTTATTGTTGTTTTAGTTATATAAAATATTTGCATGTGTTCGTGATTGGATTAAGTTTGCTGTGCAAAACTGCATTTTCCATTCACGAAAATTATACAAAATAGCAATAACAAAGTAATGAAAGAGTACATAAATTAAAAACAACTTCGCACAATTACTCTATTGGATCTATCCTTTTTACTACGCTGAGAATTTAACAGCGAGCTAGATATGCTTTAATAAATTATCAGCTTTTTAGTCTTGATCTCTAATTAATATGTTATGTTCCATGAATTCACAGATCCAAGGTCAGTTAGGGGTATCGTAGAAACATTTGGTTTAGAATTTGTTTTATTATTATCAGGTAGAGTATTGAGAGACGGGGGTCTTGTTCTGTTTAGCGGTGCTACACCAGATGCCATCTCTGTAGGGAAGTCAGTAACAACAACAAATTTCTAGTTTAGAACAAGACCTTAAGTTCAAAATCGGCAGTGTGGGTTTGAATATGTATTCCATAGTTTACAAATTCATAGTCGATATATTTGATAATATGATATTTACTAAAAAAACGCTACTAACTTAAGGAGATTCGACTTTGAGCATGCCTTAATTCCTTACACTTTCAAGTAATTGGCACACACACACAAACTTATGACAGGGTTTCTACGCGGAAGTATATTTATCATAGCGAAGACCGGCAATGCAGAAAGGTACCAGCTAAAAATACATATATATTTCGTATTTGCGCATGGATTATAATTATCTTAAAAAGGGAGTTGATATTTTCAATGCAGATATTTATGAGTGGTTTGAAACTTTTGAAAAAGGGAAGAAAATCATTTTGGAATTTCGGTCTGGTTCGGAACCAACGACATAGAAGCAAAAAAAAAAAAACAGAAATTGATCTCAACTGTAAATTTTCACACTAGTCACACTAGTTTCAAACTATCGAAAAAATACCAATAAATAAACTAGTTGTGAAGTGGAACTACAGAAAAGATATATATTATTTTTAACCTTATTATAACAAAACCTTTTTAACAGCTTTTATGATATGGTTGCAATTCACAAATGTTTATCAAAGTTTAGTTCAGGGAAGCCAATGTTCCCCTTACAAGGCACACCGTATTTTGAAACTAATTATGAAATAAATATAGGAAAATATGCCCTTATATAAGAAAAGCAATGTGTGTACATGCACATGTATGTAGATAGCATTTAAATAAGAACAAGCAAGAGGATTGTAAAATTTATTGAAATAAACATACTTTATGAGCGCAAGACGTCGTGATTAAGATGGCTTTAATTTGCTTTTAATTAAAACCAAAAAGGCTTTATACTGTAAGCGAACGTGACAAATTTAATGAAAAGTCAAGTATGTACAACAAAATAGTTTCATATTCAAAGAGAAATTCGCATTAATACTTAATGAAAACTTCACGTGTCAGTTATGTGAATGAGTTAGTACTAACTACTTTAGTTTAAAACAGATTTTGTGCCCTTGGCCATGAAACCAACAGCTTTTGTCAGCGTCTCTTAGAAAAGGTGACATGGTTGTAAATTAATCATATTCGCTTATAACCCATTCATCAAGTCAATTACTTTTTAGCACACTTTTTGCTTAAAAATTCAATAACACTTCAGCTTTAATCCCCGCGCAACACATTCAATTTTCATTCAATACAGAAAGCTTCTCCTCCGGAAACTAATACATTTTTTGCAATATCAATTTGTAGTTAAGCTACACAGGTAACGCCTACAAAAATAAAAAGGCAAGCCCATTGTGTTACACAATATTCCTAAATACATGTATCCATTTAAATATACATACAAATACAAATGAATCTATTAGTGGGACATTTCTTTGTATTTTTTATATGCATACATATATTGTATGTACACATGTGTATGTATATTTTTCGTAGACATTTTTTTGTTTTCAATAAAATAGCATGCATTCTCTAACCTCAACTCCCTTCATATTGGTTTTTTAATTTTACATTCTAAAATCGGCTCATGACCCACGTTGTATGACCGCCTTGTGTTGCGCATTTCGGTCATTGACGGATTACACTTTTTTTTTTTTTTTTGGATTTATCCATGGCCCTTTCCGGGTGTCAGCTTATGATGCAGCTTTGTTCTTGATTTAAATTTGAAATTTTTTTCACTTTAGTTTTTTTAAAAACTCATTAAACCATTCAATCGTGTGGCAAAATTGCTTTCACTATTGCATGGGCTACACGACAGCCAGTTTTATAAAATTGCGTTTGCTTGCATTGTCGCCAATGTAACCAAATAGCCGTTCATACATACATATGTATATGAATATATCTATATCTAAATAACTACTATAGGGTGGTCGTAATGTATGTGATAAGAATAAAATATTCTTATATTGCTGGGCACGGATTGTAATACTAATTGGCTACCGGGCAGGCGCTTCAAAATATCTGTAAGTGCTTCTTCACCGCTACCGTTCATATTTAAGAGGAATTACATGAAGCATTCCATAGTTGGTGCGGTGCAAATCGTACGCATTTTTACGGTTCTCGACCTTAACTAAAAACAAGCTTTCACTTGTTAACACAAACTATTTAGTGCATTAATAAAAAATTATATCTGCTTTTAAAATATTTATATATGGATATGTGTGAAAAATCCAAAATAAGCATGTTCGGGACAGTAAAAATTCACAGGATTTTCTGTTTACAGTGAGTCAGGTGACATTTCAGGTAAACTAATAATATTTGAAAAAACCAAAGCTCACCTTTGGTAGAAGTTGTATCAAGGTTTATTATAATAAACTCAAATTAAAATTAAATTATTCAAAAATAATAATACGGTAAAATATAAGTATCCTATATGCTATATAAAAAAAATTGATGCAGTGGTAATCTAAAGCATTGTTTACGTATGGAAATTTATTCCATCTCAGGCTTAGGCTGACGAAAGAGTGCTCGCTTTAAGCTATGCTAGGCGAGAAGCAGTTTTTATTTTCATACATTTTACAAACTTCAAACATTTCAGCCACTCTGACATCTTTAAAAAATTACCATAAGAAATAGTATTCATGGCTTTCTATCTTTATATTATAGCAACACTTCTCGCTTCTACTCTTTCCACTTTTTTCTTAATTTGATACTAACTTTTAATTCTTCTTCCTAAATAGGTTGAGGTGTGACATTTATAAAATGCATTGGTGTTAAAAATAAATAATGAAAGCAATTCTAAAGCGGCGATTTCCCATGGAATGCTAGACATAGATTTGCGGATAATATCGACTTGGATTCGGTTTTAATTTCCACATTTTATTTTGGAAGAAAGGTCTATGAATTACTGCTTCTTCCAATGATGGCGTTCAATTTCAAATGATTGAACTGGAAAAATAGTTTGTCTACTAATCAAGCGTATCATATGTGATTAAAGTGCTAAATAATAATAATACAAAATAATCTTCCAATTTGTGTCGTGCTACTTACATATGTAAACTTTCAACGTTTTTACGTCCAATTCTTAATGCCGACTCCGAACGACATCTGTAAAACCGACTTATTCACAGACTTGAATGTAAAAAACCTCTTTAGGGATAATATCATCTTGCAAACATCACAAAGAGTTTGAAACGCTTGAAACATTAGGAATTCGCTTCGAAAAAGCTAAACCAAATTATTTAAGGGTAGCTTTCCGTAATTCGATATCAAACAATAACGAGTATTAAGTAATCTTTTTCGCTTTTCATCACACAAAATGTCGCGCGTCGTACCTAACGTTCAATAAAAAACTATTCGATAGGTACTTAGCTATGGATTTGCATATTCGTATTTATAATTTTGAGTTATTTAAAAAAAATGATTTTTTTTCCACAATAGAAAATATTTTGATAGCTTCAAAAACATTTATGAACTCTTTTTGCAATATGAAAACTAAAGTACTCATATCAGGATACGGAAACCAAAACGGCCTCGTCGAGCGTTTGTGATTTAACATTCAATCGTGCCAGGATTATGCATTTCGGGAGTGTGTAAGTTGGGATTATCTTTTACGTCCAGTTCTTATAGGCTCGTTTCTCATAATTTTAGAGAAATTTTAGCTCAAACTATCCAAGACACTCTCACATAATACATGGACACATTGAGCCGCATGCAGTTTATGCCAAGACACGTCGTGGCATTTCTACTTCAGATCATTTCAAACTACTATTTTTTAAACCACTTACGCTAACTCCCACACTGAGGCAGATATACTCCGCTCACAACACAAATGCCGTATAACTATTTTGTTGAACGGTTTTTTTTACCCTTTTTTAAGCACATGCCATTGATATGTATGATCCACATATAATAGATGCGTTTAGCCGTTCCATTGATTGGTTATTTGGTACTTGCGTTTGTTTTTCGCGTTAGCCGTTACATACTCGTGCTCGTTATGCTCGTATGTATGTATATGTATATGTATTACTGTATCTGTCACATCATCTATCTGTCGCAGAAATTTGCAAATATTTGTTTAACTGTCATATTCATATTGTAGATGCATACATATGAGATAGCGGTAACATATTTCATTTCTAGCATTATAAAATAAAAGTTTTGATGATGTTTCAACACAAAAATAATCTAATAACTTTTTGCTAACATTTACACTAAAAAATGATTGCTGTGGCGCTCTCATTTTTCGTGAAAGTCTAAATCGCTTTTACATATATCAAATGCTTTTAGCTAATCCGATTATTTTAGATGCAAAATTAAAAAAGAAAAACAAAACGATGAATTTAACTAAAATGGCGTGTAAATATTGAATAAGTGCCATTTTGTGTCAAGTTTTATTATGTTTCACAAATTTAATTATATGAAAATATGTAGGTAGAGTTAAAATACTTGCCTTAATTAAATAATTAACTGTAAGGATTTCAAACATTAAAAAATATTTTATGCAGCCTTTGAAAATAGCGAAATCTATTTTTTCTCTAGAACTTCCCTATTTTATTCGAGTGGTAAATGTTTGTGTATTTCATCTTAGGGAATGATTAACCTTCTTTTCAAGCTATGCTGTTAATCAGGCTTTTTTCTTAAAAATGCGCCCTGTATTGAGATACTTTAATAAAATTGTGGACCCCTTGGAAAATCATGAAAGTTTTATCAAATGGAAATATGTGTAAATAAAATGTGATATGGGACAGCCTATACCTTTTGACGGAGTCCAGTCCTTTTGAAAATGCTCCCAATATTAATATTCAATATCATTGCGAGCATTTTTAATATTTTTTTTTTAGTATATATGCTTTCATATTCGGTTTTGGAGCTTTACTAAACTATCTTCAACCAGAAAAATAAAAATCAAAATACTTTAGAAAAAAGTATTGCTAGAGACGGACGCTCCTCAGCAGTGGTTTGATAAATGTTTCGAAGATTTTTTCATGTCAAACGAAACTTTTTTCAGCTCAAATGAAACTATTTTTCGAGTTTCAAAGCTATGCTAAAGTGATTGTCAATATTTTGTCAATATATTTATGACTATTTATGGTCTTTTTATACCTTTCATGAAAATGAAACGGTATATTAATTTCGCCACGAAACCCAAAATTGTAAGTCCTTAAAGGAAAATAGATAGACCTACCATTAAGTATACCGAAATAATCAGGATGAAGAGCTGAGCTGATTTAGCAATGTTCGTCTGTCCGTCTGTCTGTTTGTATGCAAACTAGTCCCTCAATTTTTGACATATATTGATAAAATTTGGTGAGCGGGTGTATTTGGGTGTCCGATTAGACATTTGTCGGAACCGGCCGGATTGGACCACTATAGCATATATCCTCCATACAACCGATTTTTCAGAAAAAGAGGATTTTTGTAATATCTTACCCAATTTAACAGATTGAAGCTTCAAACTTCACCATATACTTTCGTATATTGCACATATTGTTGCCTGAAAAAATTTATGAGATCGGTCGTATATATAGTATATACCCCCACAACCGATTGTTCAGATAAGGAACTTTTCGTAATTACTGCCCTATTTTAAGAGCTAGAGGCTTCAAATTTCAACGAATGCTTACGTATATAGCATATATTGTTTCCTAAAAAATTATAAAGATCGGTGGTATATATAGTATGTATATATAGTATATATATATATATATATTCGCAAATTTTAGCCCCATTTTAACAGCTAGAAGCTTCAAATTTCACCATATAATTTCGTATATTGCACATATTGTTGCCTGTAAAAATTGATGAGATCGGTCGTATATATAGTATATATCCCCCACAACCGATTGTTCAGATAAGAAACTTTTCGAAATTACTGCCCTATTTTACGAGCTAGAGGCTTCAAATTTCAACAAATGCTTACGTATATAGCATATATTGTTGTCTGAGAAAATCATAAAGATCGGCGGTATATATAGTATATATATGGTGGTATATATAGTATATAGCAGAACAGAAGACGTATATGGTATCCCATCTGGAATCCCAGAAGATACGTTTTACATCCAAGATGGAATCACAGGAGACACGTATATCCGAAATGTCGCCGCATATGTCATCCCAACTGGAAGAACAGAAGACATATATGGCATCACAACTGGAAGAACAGAAGACATATATGACATCTCAGTTGGCTGAGCAGTTGAAAGCACAAGAGGATCGCATATCCTCGCAGCTGGAGGCACAGGATACAAAATTCTCATCGCAGCTGGAGGTTTTTAGTGAAAGACACGATAAAATGGAGGCCGAGATGGATGCTTTGAAAGATCGGATTCAGGAGTTACAATTGACCCGTCCAATCACTTCAACGTCTACTCTGAAGCTAAATTGATTGTTCTGTTCCTTTCCAGGTATTTAAGCTCCAATTTGAGAAGCAGCGAACAACTGGAATGCCGAAGATAAAGTTGCTGCATTGTTCGTGGCTTTAAAAGGACCAGCTACTGAGATCTTGCAGACCATCCCAGAGTATGAACGTAACAGTCATGAAGCATTAATGGCTGCTGTAGAACGACGGTATGGAAGCGAACACAGGAAACAGATCTACCAAATAGAATCACAAAACCGTTACCAAAAATCGAATGAGACTTTGCAGAAGTTCGCATCGGATGTCGAAAGGCTGGCCCATATAGCAAATGCCGACGCACCCGTGGAAACACAGAGAGGATAAAAATCCAGAGTTTTATAAATGGCATACGGGACGTGGAAACCAAGCGAGCTATATACGCGAACCCAAAGCTAACATTTGCTGAAACGGTATCCTATACACTGACTCAGGAAACAGCGTCACTTTTGAGTAAGCCCGCATACAAAGCTCATCGCGTGGAAGTGGAAAGGCCGGACTGGGTAGACACAATTTTGGAAGCATTAAAAGGAACGCAGCAGAAAAACGATGGTGCGGTCAAAGGCTTTAAGTGTGGCAAGCCAGGGCAAATTACATTTTATTGCAGTACCAACTCTAACAATTTCCAACAATGTGGGTGGTCGTAAACGCAGAGCTGAAGGAGATGAGCAAATCTCTAAATCTACTCAATCGTTAAACTAAAGCGAGTCAGCCGCAACGGGCGACAGCGGGCTCCCGAAATTGAATGCCCCATAATCTCTATTTCGCAAATTGGAAGGTCAAGCAATCTTACTGTCGGATGGAAAGGAACGTTTACTGACTGTAGATACGGGTGCATCTCATTCAATCATTCGAGCAGACTTAGTCAACAAGAAGATAAGACCATTGCATGGAGCAAGATTGCGTACAGCCACCGGAGAAGACACCACGGTTCTAGGAGAAGTAGCATGTGAAGTCGCAAGTGGGAACGTAACGGTAGTACACAATTTTATAGTGGCAGAGATTGTTGATGAAATCATAATTGGAGTGGACTTCTTAATCGGCCAAGGCAACAAGATCGACATGCAAAGCAAGACGATGCGATATAAGAACATGGATGTGCCACTTAATTTCGGCTACGAGAGAGCCTACAGCAGAAAACGAGTACTGGTGGAAGAAAGTCAGCAAATACCACCAAAATTCGAAGCAGTCATCTGGGCAAAGGTTGATGGAGATTGTGGGGCAAACAAATTGTGGGTTGTTGAAGCAGCAAACAGATCAACACCGAATGTACTTGTAGGAAAAACCCTGGCTATGTCAAAACAAGATGGAAGTATTCCGGTAACAGTACTCTATGAGTTCAAGTCACCACTCAAACTGACAAAAGGAGCTATATTGGAAAGATTCCAAGAGGCTGAAGTAGTTATTAACTGTGAACAGCTCCAGGAACACGTTTCAACTAGCAAGACTGATCTTTGAAATTACATCATGGCATGGACGGAGGGGCTAGAGGAAGATTATCAGAGTAAGGCAAAGCAACTGCTCCTAAATTACGCCAACATATTTGACCAAGATGGCTCCAAACCAGGCGGCACCAACGTTGTGAAACATCAAATTTACACTGGAGATGCGATAATACGGGGAAATCTATTGGAAATTTTCGCTGGAACTAAGAGAATTCTGTAGGAGAGCTATATCTTATTGTTTAAACTTTTTAAACTAGGTAAATATTTGAAATTAAATACTGCTTTTTATTAATAATGGTGTTATAAATTCAAAGAAATTGCGAAGGATAAGTGACATTCTTAATTTTGTTTTCTCATAAATATCCATCGAATGCTATACACACTAATTTGTGCGAAATCTTTACAACCTCCTACGCGATAAGCTAACTTTCTCTTTTTTCGACTCTTTTAAAGTTGGCACTCTGCGCGCTTTTGTATCCAGCGCTTGGTACTTGCTATTTAGAATTCATCCCAGCGCGGATAGCGTTCACTGTGAACTCGACAACGCCAGGATACAAACGATGTAAATCAGCCGCTTTGTAAGTTATAAATTTTTCTCTCTGCTCACTCTCTTTTAGCTGAATTACAACGACAACGCGAACAGGACTATTAATAAAGTTATGAACACTCAGCTTTGATAGTCCTATATACCTATTCATCTGTTTTAATGCTACTCCAAGCATGCCTCTCCAAGAATTTGCGAAGCACAAACTAACATCGTAAAAAACTTCGTGTGCCCATTCGTTGTCGGTTAGGTATGCACTCTGCATTGAGCCGAAGCTGGGCAGCAGCTTTAGTTGCTTTGATGTTGTCAAATTGCAAGGACGATAAATATATTAATAGGACGAGTTTTAGCGAAATGGTTACGCTGATTTTATGTCAATAGGGATTTGTCAAATTCATGATGAAGCAGTGAAGTTATAGTGAGATTTCTACGCCAAAAAAGAAGTCGAATATAAATAGAAAATAAAAAAGTGAACTACAGCATTAAAGAAGTTACGAATTTATGTGAGCGTGTGATCTGATATGAAAATTCAAACGCAAGCACAATGTACAACAATGACGATTATTTTCATGTTAATATTCTAATCACATCTTCGGGTTGGTTGCGTAAATTAAACAAATATAAAGATAAAGTCTAGCGAAGATACGAAAACACAAATTTATAATTCTTTGAAAGCCATAAAATAAAAGCAAAAACAATCACAACACTAAAGGCGTGTGCTGTGATTTCACTAAGATATACATACATACATAAATACTTGAATAGCGATTTCATTTCAAAGCGAAGCATAATTACAGGCGCTCAAGTGGTCTATATAAATATGTATTAGCTGTGTACGGATTTACGCAACATAGTGGCACGTTGTATAGGTGTAATATTACAATAATTCATAAATGCAACTGGGAATTTAATTCGGTAAATTTTCAACTCAACGCAGCTGAATTGAACCCATCCGAACTGAAACTGGATTGAATGTGAAATCGGTGCTGTTTTTGGTAACAAAATTGTGCTCATGTGGCACAGTTGGCAGATTCCGCATCGTCCGTGCGTCGTTGTCGGTAAATCGAATTAAAAACAAAAACAAAATAATAAATAGCCAAGTGCCATACCTACATCCATACATATTTCATTTCATAAATTTGCGATTGTTTTTGAAGTGTGAAATTTCATTACGAATGTTGCACGATTGAGCACTGTGTGTTTGTTGTTGTTATTGTTGTTGCTGTTCGGGTATGATGTTGCAAGTGCACACAATTTAAAGTGGCATGTGTTAGTGTGGCAAGAGTTGTTACAAATTTATGATACCACTGTGTATAGTGGAAATTTCGTAACTTTCAACAAAATTTTTATTTAACAAACAAATAGACATACATAAATTTAAGTTTTGATATGTTTTGCTGCAACGTCCACATTTCAACGCTCCCATAAACACACAGTTAGTGGAACGAAGGAAAAATAGAAACAGCAATCATTGCATGGCAAACCATAAAATTGCATGATTTGTTATCCCAAAGGTAAATATTTGTTATGAAATTCTAACGAAATTTTTGTATCCAGCCTAGCAGATATATATGTATATGAGGTTTTTCTTTTAATGTAGGTATATACTTGGTTATCTTTTTCCTTAGCGGGACCAAATCTCTTACTAAACATCTTTTTTATAGAAGTTGCATATGCGAAAACTGTTGGTCCTTAAAAATTATTGCCGCTAATTTTTCAGTTTCATGGAAACCTATAGGCGAGCATGGCTATAGTTCACAATTGAAGGTGATTATATTGAAATGAATATTGTCGAAAATATAAGATCTGAGCAAATCGTTGTGAAAACAATGACAGAACTAAATATATAGTTATGTCCGAATGGAACTAAATCCTTAACTACTTACTGATAGCCGATTATCTCGGTATACTGGGTACATGTTTGCGTGCTTTAATCGCACTATCCTACTAACCCTCAATGCTGTGTTCTGGAAAAAATATTCTTAGCTGGCTCGTTAATTCGTTAGTCGGTAATTGCTTATTTATGTAAAGAAATTGATTTGTATGTACTTATGCGCTTTTCTCTTGAAGATTCAGGGCCCGTATTACGTTCAGTCACTGAAAACTATTTTCACTCAAATGACAACTATGCAGCTGTCAAACTATTTCTAAAAATTATAATAAGTTATGCTTTGTCGCTAGTTGAAATTAATCTAGTCCATTAATCCTATCGACCTCTTCAGAACTATTGTGAATTAAAAATGAAATTCGATCACGGATCGTATGGCGTAATACGGGCGCTAACCCTCCAACGGCATTTGCAGGGAAAATAAATTTACGTTGAGTAGTTTTTCTTGGTTCAAATACACTTTCTTGCAGTAGCATTATGTAATTATTTAAATTAAAAAAAAAAAAATTAAATGGAAAAAGCCATTTATTCCAATTTACGTTATTCTTAATTTTTTGTGTGTGTGTGAGAGGCTGAGTTCGATTAGAGCTTTACTGAAGAAAAAAAAATTGAAGGCGCGACAGCCTCCGAAGAGATTTTAGGCCGAGGTTCCAATTGGGTCGTCCAATTGGGTCTTCCAATTTGGGTCGTGCTCCTTTAAATTTGTCCTACAAATTGGCGGGACGTGACCTACTTGTTTGTGTTGGATCTTTGGTGTGGTGGGCGGAGCACGCTACCATCACACTACGGCGGCCGCCATGTACGTAGAAAACTTGACTAATTATTACATTAGCTCTCTGTGTGAAACTGGTATACAAATCGAACTCATTTATGTATGTTCGTATTGCACATATGTATATATATGGCAAAATCTTATGGCGTTAATCAAATTATTATTTTTATTTATTTTTTTTCATTATCAATTGCATAATTAACGGATAAGGAATTTAGTTAATTACATATACTTGATATTATGGGAAACTCAACACTTGCCTCTCTTTGACAATAACAATCAGTTCATCATTATTTAGTGACATCTTTGTGATTGAAGTGGTAGTGAAGGCAATGAGAGGAAATAAAAGTAGTACCCTGAAATTAATCAGTCATTGTCAGTATTGATTCATATAAAGCATAACAAATTATCAAGTTATTCGGCAACCTACTTGAAATTTTTTGCACTGTGTCATAAGACCATTGTGTGTCTGAGCCTTAGTTATCTATCAAAATATAATTAGAAAAATATCACTGTCACTAAAATTGAGTGCAATATTTACCCAGCAGGAAAAGAAACTAATTAAGAACTAACTACAAGATGGGTGCCACTAGTGTCTGTTTTTTCTTTGAAAATCTAGACTACTTTTATATGAGAATGACCGAAAATAGTTAGAGGTGGTTATTTCTGCATTACTTGTCAGCTAACTACTAATCACCTATTTAAAAAAAAAAATGTAAGGCGCGATAACCTCCGAAGAGATCTAAGGCCGAGCTTCTCTTCCATTTTGCGTCGTGCTCCTCTTGATTTTCCCTACAAATTGGCCGGACGGGACCTACATGTTTTATGCCGACTCCCAACGGCATCTGCAAAGCAGATGAGCTTTCACTGAGAGCTTTTCATGGCAGAAATACACCCTGAGCGCTTGCCAAACACTGCCGAGGGGCGACCCCGCTTAGAAAAATTTTCTTTTAATTGAAAAACCTTATTTCTAAAATTTTGATGTTGCTTTGCCCGGGGTGCGAACCCAGGGCATACGGTGTGATAGGCGGAGCACGCTACCATCACACCACGGTGGCCGCCCTATTTTGAGCCGAAGAATAAGTTAGGCTCTTAGCACCTGTTATACTTAATTATTATAATAAAAACTTGTCGTATTTGCGGAATATATCATCGCAAAAAAAAAAAAAACAATTTGGGATGCATGAAACCAGATCTGGGCATTGAAAGCCTTACATTTATTTGCATATTTTTTATTACCTAACTACTAGCGAGCTTATTTTCAGCAATTGCTAGTATTTTTTTGTGGGGTAGTTATGTAAATTTACTGATGGCAGCCGCCTTATTATAGAGATAGGATCCTGGCCTAACAGAAGGTTCTAGACCATAGGTCTTCAAAAATTCACAGTGATTGCCCTTTGACAATGGAGCTGCTCTAGACTGTAAAGGTACAATTAGCATCAAAATTCTTTAAAAAGTATTCACATGATTGGAGCGCGCTTCGGTAGAGGTTCGGCCAAGGGGTTTTCTGTTATGAAAAGCTTTACAGTCTCTCCCCTGAGTCTGGTTAGTCTAAATTACTATCTCCGTTTTTCGAAGTTAGCCTCCAAAAAATAGATATCGGCTTTCGAAGTTCTAAATTCTACATTTCGAAATTTTATTTATTTTTTTTTTGTTAACGTGTTCATCACATTTGAATGGCTGAATTCTTTTTTTGAAAAATTACAGTACGAACAATTCCAGTGGAGAGTATGTGCAGATATGAGAGTAGTAGCCACTATCATGGGACTATCTGACTTTTCCCCTGGTATAAAAGCTGTTATACTAAATTTCTCAAAAAAAGAATTCAGCCTCCAAATAAGGGAAAAGAGCGGACCACGACCACATTTTTACTTTTTTTAATTTGCTGAACCCCTTAGGAAAAAAAATTTAATTTCGAAATGTAGAATTTCGAACTTTGAAAGCCGATATCTATTTTTTGGAGGCTAACTTCGAAAAATGGAGATAGTACTTTGTCTACTTAAGCCTCAATCTATACAAAAAAGTGGGTTTGGTCCAATACCCCAAAAAATGTTGATTTTGTCGCACAGTGTTATGAAACAAATTTTCCATCCACTATCTTGTCATGTCACGCACTTTTAAATAATTTTAAAAGTCAGATGTTGTTATTAACGTTTTAAATGTGTAAATGGATGGCTGCTTTCTACTAAAAAGCTACTTATGTATGTACAAGAAACCACTTATGCAACAAGTCTCTTTACTCAAATGCCCACGGAGTACATAAAAACGTATGCAAAAAAGCATTAAATGAAAGAAATAAACTGTAACAAAGAAAGAAAACCAGCACTGAAACCTACAACAGCATTTATTTGGGTCAAAAGAGTAGTGTAGAAAACTTAAAAAAGTTTCAAGTTCCTGTCGATGCGTTTTTGTGACAGATTCTACATAAAACTTGCATAAACAAAACATAAACACGCATGTATATTTGTGTGTTTACAAGAGCGTTTCCTAATTTAAATTTATTAGTTATAAGCCCAAAAATATGATATATGTATGTATGTATGGGTAAATGTCGCGGAAGTAGGTCCCTTTAAATTCACATTGCAGTATTTTACTTCCCTTACATATGAAACCGATTCATGTTTATCAGCAAATTTCATTACAAAATGAGGTAATCTTGTCATCGGTTACAAAGAAGCTTCGAACCTTACACTTAGTCAGGACACCGTGACAAGGCAAAGAAACAAGGACCAAGATAATAAAAAAACATATGCGATTTGGGGTATTTGGATAGACGCTTAAATAATTGCAAACTAAACGCCAAAGGGAATTGCAATATCTATCACAAAAAGTTCCGTCAAGGCATTTAGAAAACCCGTACGGAAAAGGCGGCGGAATCTTGCAATAAGTTTTAAGAGACTTGCCCTTGAGCCCCAAACTTCAAACTTCACACATAGTGCAGAGCACTGATACGATACAACAAGAGAAAATAAAAAGAATATAAACAAATTTTAAAACTTCCTTTATAAAAAAGGATCAAAACGCAGCAGAAAAATTGTCCTAAAATACAAACATAATGTTGATACATTTGGACTTTGAAATTTTTGGTAGTTTATGGTAAACACCTTATCCGAAATAAAACAAGAATCAACCTATGCACATCCAATATTCTTTTCAATTCAAAGCTACAGCCTAGATTGACTTTAAATGACTGTTTACCTACGTTATGTAGCATTAAACTAATTGAGTGGCATTTTTAATATAAAAAATAGTATACCTTAATATAGGTCGAGCAAGGGCCCAACTTAACCAAAATTCATCATCAGTTAGGAACCGGTTTAAAATATAATACATACCTTCCAACCAATTGGAAGAAAAGCCTTAATCTCGTCGAAGGTATATTGCACCAAGTTATTATAAAATTAATGTATATAAAGGATTCAAGGGGTTGATAAGCGTCAACCTCGCCTACGCGAGGGGAATCCTGTTACAAATATAAATGTATCATACACATGTTTACTAGGCGAGGCTCTGGTGAGCCCAAGTTCCTAATGCCACTAGGGGGTGGAGGGTGGGATGTCCTAGAAGGTTTAATGTGGTCATATTAATCGTTCCCGAGATGTTCGAGCTAGTACCTTTATAGTGTTTTGTTACAGGAACATACCGGATCTGTATCCGACAACGGATCATCGATAACACTCCCCCAAAACCTTCGAAGATTGTCTTTGTCGTTAATACAACAACAACATAAAATTATTATTACTTAGCAACAGCAGTTGAGCGTCGGTAGGACGAAGTTATTCGTAGCAAATGTTTAGAGTGGATCACTACAAATTAAGAGAGAATTCCTAAATCTCCCCGAAAATAAGTCGGGTCAAATTATTGCTATTAAATTTTAACTTTGAACAGACATTTCTTTTTTATTTTTTCAAAAATGTTTCAAACGTGGCTCAAACATTTTAATGTTAACAAAAGATGATGAAATAAAATATTGAGTTCCAGCATTCCATAAAAACTTCGTTGTCTTGCTATTTTTGGTCTTTGCTTCCTATTTTATTTGTTAAGAAAGACATGACTTTGTATTGGAAATTTTTTGTTTAGACGAGCTGTTGGCTTATAGCAAATTTTATAATATTTTTTTACGATCAATTTTTTAATTCGTTAATATGACTTTTTTGTGTTTCTTATTAACAATAATTGTTTTATTGCTGAATTTTCATTTTTTCCTCACTTTTTATGAGCACTAAAAATGTAGAAATGAAAAAATATTGTTTTATTGTTTGGTTCTGCAAATAAACATACATCCATACTTAGTTCGTTTGGTACTAAAAATTTTCCATTATGCATTATAAATAATTTTTAAAAATTTTCCCACGACACATTACTTTACACCAAAACAAAGTATTTCATCTGCTGCATGCTTTACTTATTTTAAATAATACTTCACGATATTGTTATTCATTTCAATTTCTAAACGGTATTGTAGATAATGCCTTGTTTACGTTTTACTTTAGTTGCTTTGGTTTAATGCAATAAATTCTTCTTAGGCTTTAGTAGTTCATTTGTTTTTCGTACAAAAGATTAGCCTGTTTTCAATTTTCCTGTACAAACAAATCTTTTACGTTTTTTCAACTAAAAAGCAAAGAAAGAACATGGCTTAAGGGAAAAATAGGAACGAGTGTGGCCGAATTACTTTAGAATTCAATATAAATATTGTTGTTGCCGTTGTTGTCCCACGATGAGAAAAAGTGTCGACAAGGTTTAACGCCTAAAACCATGCAAATTAAATTTAATGGAAATTTTATTTTCATACTTGTATTAAGCTCTCATTTTCTTTGCTTTCGAAGACATACGCTTAAGCAACGTTTTTTTTCGTTTTATTTTATGGAGGCTGCTTCCTTTCATGTACCGCGTGTTTTATGTCGTTTGCATAGATTTTTCGTATTTATTTATTTAAGGTAACAGACTTTATTATAGACTTAAAATATTTTTTGTGTTTTTGTAAGTAAATATTTGTTTTGCTTAGTTATTGATCTTATTTCTGTAGCAAAAAGCAATAACACTCAATGCCGTTTTTTAGAGGTTTTTCAAAAAATTGTTTAAAAACTTCAAATCTTTACATGAAATTCCTTCTAGTATTTGCCAAGAGGACGGAGTTATTTTATAACATAGGTGCTGATTTTTGATAGAGTTTTTCAGTTTGGTCGTTAAAATAAAATTCTGTTAACACTACGGACTCATTCAGTCTATGTGAAATTCCTGATTTGAGATAAACTTATTTATATTAAGTAAAATTAACGGTCTTTGCTTTGGCTTCATGTTTTATACCGACTCCGAACGGCATCTTCTTAGGCATTGGAATTTGCACTGAGAATCTCTTCATAGCAGAAAAAACTCGGAGTGTTTTCCAAAACACTGATTCTAATTCAAAAGAAAGTTTACCTTTTACCATCCCGAATTAAAATATCTAGAAGGAAGGCTTATGTTTTAAGTGCTATCCACATGAAGTTTTCCATCCGAGTAATTCTGAATTCAGTAGTCAGGCAAAACTTATAATAAACTAACAAATATACCAAAATGAGAAAGGCATAAATTAAGACCGTAGGTATATATTGTTCGACTACTACCTACACCCTATCAAGCGACTGTAATAGAACTCCATGTGCATTATACATTTTCCACTTTTCATTTCCTTTTTTTCTGCCATATTGTTATAAGACGAGTGTGAGCATGGCATTAGATTGAACGCCTCAATTCACGTGCAGTCTTCTGTGTAATTTATGTTTAGCTAATATTCAGGCATCAATGAGTGAATGCATATACATACAAACATATATGCTGTAAGAATGTGTGCTTTCTGTGTAGTTGATTTGATTGCTAAAATATAAGGAGACACGTACATACATGTGTATTTATAAAGATATAAATACATATTGAACATTTTTCAATAAATTCCAAGAACGTTTGTCTGCAAATATGCCATATCAGCGACCAACACTTGGTCGTATACATAAAGCACACCTAGTTCAATAGCGAGCTAAGTCAAAAATCTGAAATTAAATTTGAAATTATACACACTACTGAGCTCACCAACTTAATATCTACCGATCTGTATACTCAATTAAATATTAGTTGCACTACCCACCCTAATTGGACTCGGTTAAAACTAAAAATTGCTTTGGCGCATATGGGGAAGTCTGCCTCTACTGAACATTTTGATTTTTTGAGTCTTTACTGAAAACGATTACTTATCATTTTCTATATGTTTTAAATTGTTTAGGGCCTTATTCTCTTTTGTGAAACAAACATTCGTTTTGCCTCAGGGGCGAATTGTCCCTATCTTTGAATTATGTAAAAAGATAGCAGCATATTATTTGAAAATTGCTTTCGTCTTCCTCTTTGACATAACGTAGAAACGAACGAAAATTATAGAGAATATCATTGCTAGACAAAATCGCTAAGAGGCGATTCATTCGTCTGAGCTATCGTTCCCAATACAGAATGTACCCTTAACACGTTAAAGATCAGAAAACACAACATTAGATGCATGCTTTTTAGGTTGCTACAAGTGTTCAGTTTCGATATATGACATTTTAAACTTGCTCTTTAACAGATTTTCTTTTTGTTTTATAGGCCTATTGATTAAGGATTCCGGGTTCGAATTCAAGCTGAAGGTCTGTAGCAATAATTTTTATGATAATAACTATATTGTAACAGATTTCGTTTAAAAATGTGTTCCTTTAACCATTTCGTGCGGTTCGCTTTTCACTCAACTTAACTTTTCTTTATAGTCCCACCAATTTTTCATTTGTTCCTACTATTTAATTCTCCTTTTCAGCGCCATATTATTTTTGTAATATCTTATAATTTCAAAATTTTTCTAAGCGGGGTCGCCCCTCGCGGCAGTGTTTGGCAAGCACTCCGAGTGTATTTCTGTCATGAAAAGCTCTTAGTGAAAACTCATCTGCCTTGCAGATACCGTTCGGAGTCGGCATAAAACAAGTAGGTCCCATCCCGCCAATTTGTAGGAAAAAAAAAATAGGAGCACGACGCAAATTGGAAGAGAAGCTCGGCCTTAGATCTCTTCGGAGGTTATCGCGCCTTACATTGTTTTTTTTTTTTTTGTTATAATTTCAAAATACATTTACTACTTACTTATATGTACATTCACTTATGATGTCTTTGTTATTTTTCCTACATGTTTTTCAATGATATTCCACTTTCTATAAAATTTTAACTAAGTGGGTCGGTCTTTCACCACTTGCCTTGGCTCGTTTTCTCTTTTCGTACAATAGATTTGATGGTAATGTGCCTTCAAGATTGTGATTTATTTAATTCTTTTTTTATTTGCGGTGAAGGCAAAAGCCCCCCGTTGTTATGTTACGTTCAAATGTTAATGTATGAGTCTGGTTTTTCTTTGTATTTACAGTAATGCAAATATTCGGGTGGATTGCAGTGAGAAAAGTATTTCTCTTGAAATATACATCTGGAAGTTTATTTTTTTTAATGTTTTAATTAAAAAAATATATTTTAAAGTAATATTTACAATTTCATTTACTCGCAAATGAGGTATTTCTCCTGCTATGAAATTGTGGCGACCTAGCAAAGAATATGGTAGGTGATGATTCTTTGCATTATATTTGCTTTCTTCGGTGGCAAAACGATAATTTCTACTTTGCTTCAGCTATTTTGAACGCTTGTTAGCTATACTGCCGCCGCCTGAAGATCATGGTTTCAAGTTCCTAGCAATCAAAAATTTCTAAAAAGTTGTTTTAATCAGAAAAAAGTCGCCTTTCGGCATTGGTTTGGCAAAAAATACGGGTGTATTTCTGCCATGAAAACCTCCTCCGTGAAAATGCATCTGCCTTCCAGCTGCCGCTCAGAGTTGGCATAAAACAAGCATAAACCGTCCCGCCACTTTTTTGAAAAAATTGAAAAAGGGAGCACGCAGCAAATTGCACAGAAATCGTGCCAAGTATTTATTTATTTTATCACTATTATTTATTTTTTTTTTTAATTTTACCACAAATATATGTGACCCGGTCTATGAAAAGGTGGCCACAAGAATGTATGAAGCTCTGAAAGGGCGTCGGGGAGTTGAAATCTGTTGCGGTTTCATCTGCTGAAAATAAATTTGTGAGGGAGTAGGAGTATTTTATTGATGGTCATCAAGTTTTCTTTTCGAATACATGTGTAAGCACTCCTCAGCCTTAGAGTCATGGCTTTAAGACTTCTAGGCAAAAAACCAGCTTTTCTTAAGTGGATTTTAAAAAAAGCATACAGTTGTTGTAGGCTACTCAAAGGAAGTTGCCTTTCTTCGAAGAAACGATGTACTTACACGCTCGTGTTAACAAAATCTGTGGGTGCATGTTGAAAGTATGGGTACTAAAATATTTTTAGCAATAATATTTAAACAAAAACAGAGCACACGCATAAACTAAAAACTCTGAGCTGGTATTTTGTGTTGTCCTGAAAGTGTGCTTGTGCCTATTTAAAGCAAAGCAGTTTATTTGGAAGTAAACAATAACGGAATTATTAAGAAATAAGGATAAGAATGGCCTAGGGCTGTTCAGATTCAAGATGATTCAATTGAAATATTTATTAATCTGCTATCAAATGCGCTCACATCAAAATAGTTTCTACGATTTTTTTTTTACTTTTCTGCTTAAATCTTTTCTATTTCTCTTATCATTAGAAGGAAAACTGTTGCTAAAAATAACTTTAAAGGATTTGGCACGATCGACCTGATGGCTCATTTAAAGAAAATATATTTTCAGTTATAATTTTTGTGTGGCCACTCACATTTTGTCATCTAAGTCCTCTCACGGGAGTCCAAGGAAACTAACAGTTTCAACAGGGTTGGACCAAATAGATGTTGCAGTTCGAGGCGTTAGTTCCACCCTACAATTAAATTGGTGTCATGTGGGGACACATCGCATGCAGGACATACATAACCTATGTCGGGTTGATTTTGAACAAGTAAGAGTTTTACCTGTTACAGCATCCAGAACGAAGCTGGGCCAGAGTGGCTCGTGCTACCCTTGGTGGTCTGCTTTGTTCTTCTGCTAGGGTTTTATAGTGTATATTGATAACGGGGTTTACCGGGCGCGACCTAGCAAAGGTGTTTACAGATTCTATGTGGATTAGTATTAGAGCCTTCTTATGCTTATCTGGATCAATGTAGGTTTCCAAAAAGTCTGCTAACCTTAAAGATAATCTAGGTTATTTTTGAAAAAAAAATTGTTGAAAGTTACTAGAAAAGGTAAAGGGACCATGCGCCATACATATTTCAATCCTCGGTAGCGGCCTCTAAATATTCTTCAAAAAAATTGTAGAAACATACTGAAATAGTTCCTCAGGATTTTTTTTTTTTTTTATGGTTTAATGGAGGGGACTATATCAAAAGTCCCATATTCCAGGTTATTATCAATATTATATGTTTTTTAATTAATGGATTAAATTTCCAGTGTTGTATAGATGCACTTGGAGCTCCACCAGTACACAATGGTAATACCAATTCGGTCAGAACCATGTGTAGCAGCTTGCCATTAGTATTAGACTATCCGTGATTTGTAAAA
The DNA here is from genome assembly GCF_040869045.1 of Eurosta solidaginis. Taxonomy (NCBI): domain Eukaryota; kingdom Metazoa; phylum Arthropoda; class Insecta; order Diptera; family Tephritidae; genus Eurosta; species Eurosta solidaginis. The sequence continues at coordinate 1,051,286 of NC_090320.1, read as the reverse complement.
TGGTATTTAAATGGCACCACGCCAGGTTTTATTCAATTTGTCTTCGTATTTAGTGTTATATTATAAAGAATTTATATTCACTCTAGTCCATTCAATTGTTGGTTTTTGTCCAATTGGGGTAATTATTTTTCTTTTATTTCATTTTTGTAAAAGTACTTTCGTCTTATCAGGTGTTATATTTTATATTTATTCATAATAAGGATATTTTCAATCCCGTTATTAGTTCTTTTTGCAATAAAATTTGCAGTTAGATGTATGCAATGACACTGCATAGTACATATGTAAATCGAGCATGCTTTTTCAGCATCAATTATATACACTCCGTTAAATTGTCCCGTTTATTTTCGAGAATTTTATTTCCATTAGTTTGTATGTATATGAACATTAATTTTCAGTGGCCTGCTGCCAAGTGTCTTTCACGACCCGTTATGATCAATTATGTATGTATTTAAAGCGAATTGGCTTTCATGGCGCCACGCCAGTTATTAAATATGCACGAGTTTTTGATTCCTGTTAGGTGCGCAAGAAACCACCCTAACTCCAGGTCAGGGAGGCAATGCATCTCCTAACTCCGCCAAAACACACGAAGGAAGCACTGAAGCCAACCTTGTGGCCTATTTTAATTTTTCACTCAACGCAAAATGCCCGAAAATTGACGTTGAGTAGAGGATGACCCGTACGACCGCTCGCGAGGAAAGACAAGACCGGAATGAGTTCCTCAGGATAGATAACCAATTGTGATGATACCCTGCCAAAAAATCGAAAAAGAAAATTTTGCAGCCTTATAAGGACCACCCTAATATACATATATGTATACACTTACCTCCATATACGTGTAGGTGCTTATGTAATCACAACTTTTATTTTACTGATTTGTAAATAAGCACGTTGTTTTATTGAAAACAAACCAATTACACGCAGACATAAACGTTATATTTTTTTCGGAGAGATATTGCGTTTTCGAAATGGCAGTCAAGAAAGGGTAATATTCCACTCAGCTGTAGATATATAGATATGTAGAAAGCCTTAGTTTTAGTCTTGGGATTAGTTGGCCACTTCTATTTGAAAAATTTTATAGAAGAAAACAACGGATATAATAAAAAACAAAGACGGGACAGTCTTCGGCTGAACAATAATCGTATCCCGTTCGTAATCTCCAAATAATCGGATGTATAAGATAAGAAATATATAGTGAACAGATGTACATACCTAAACGATTTTTAAGATAAATATAAAATAAAAAATGGTAAAAAACCCCCTTCTCTGAACGATCGGTGGTATGGAATATATATTATATATAGCTCCGATCGAAATGATTTTTACTGGAAATCTTCTATGATATATTAGAATATATATCACCAAGTTTCACGTTTTTTTAATGGAAACTAAGGGAGAAATGCCCAAAAATCTTATTATCTCAACGATCGGTTGTATAGGATATATACTATATATAGCTCCGATCAAAGTGATTTTTTCAAAAAATCTTCTATGATATATTAGAATATATACCACCGAGTTTCACGTTTATACTTTCTAAAGTGCGGCAGGAATGACCAAAATCGTCTTATCTGAACGATCAGGTGTATGGGAGATATAAGTTATAGTGGTCCGATCCTACCGGATCCGACAAATGTCTAATATAATAAAAAAATACAGCCTTGTGCCAAATTTCATTGAAATATCTCAAAATTTGAGGGACTATTTTGCGTTCAAACAGACAGACGGACGGACGGACAGACGGTCATTGCTATTCGTCGCCCTGATCAATTCGGTATACTTAATGGTGAGTCTATCTTCTATATTTCTCAACGTTACAAACATCGGACCAAAGTTAATGTACCATTTCATGTTCATGAAAGGTAGAAAAATAAAGGGGCGAAAACTGTGTAAAGTTATTTAAAATAAGCAAGGATGTCTAAGTTCGGGTGTAACCGAAAATTATGTACATATATACTCAGAGTGAGTTTCAATTCATTTCATATAAATTACTTTTTCGAATTTTGTTACAAGGGATTTGTTTTTCTCGAAGCTCTAGAAATATTGTGTAAGGTTTGATCGAAGTAGGGGCGTGGCACCGCCCATTAAAAAAAATTTCTCACAATTTCCTCTTTCAATAAAACTTGGTAAGTGAAATATCTTGATACAAAACTATTTTTCGCTAAGATATAGCTTACCCTTTTAAATATCGTTCATATATAAAAGTAGGCGTGGTCTTTAACCGATCCAGTCCATTTTTCCTAGAAATATTTCCTGCTATAAGCAAAATATGTGCACCATAGAAAATTGGTTGATCGAAAGAACGGCGGTGCCACGGCCATTTTTAAAAATTTCAATTTTTGCCTTTTTCTTGTTATAATTCCACTAAGCAAAATAAATACCATTCTTTTTTGCAAAGAAATAGCTTTTTTATTTATCCAAGATCCTTTTAAAAATCTTTTATATAAAAGTGGGCGTGATTTTTAACCGATTTCGTAAAATTTTCCTTCAAGCTTTCTAAATAGTAAAAGCAACCTCCATATAAAATTTTGCTAAGACAGGTTTAGCGGTTCGTGATTTCTGAATGATAATATTTGTAAAATTGATTTTATCACAAGTGGAAGGTGTCACGCCAATTTTCAAAAAGTTTTTAAAATTTTTATCCTTACTTACTTACTTAATTGGCGCTTAACCGTCTAAACGGTTATGGCCGCCCAACAAAGCGCGCCAGTCGCTCCTTCGCTCCACCAACCGGCGCCAATTGGTCACACCAAGTGACTTTAAATCGTTTTCCACCTGGTCCTTCCAACGGAGTGGGGGCCGCCCTCTACCTCTGCTTCCATAGGCGGGTTCCGATAGAAAAACTTTCATGGCCGGAGCATCATCATTCATTCGCATAACATGGCCTAGCCAGCGCAGCCGCTGCGTTTTAATTCGCTGGACTATGTTGATGTCTGCGTATAGCTCGTACAGCTCATAATTAAATCTTCTTCGGTACTCGCCATCGCCAACGCGTAGAGGTCCATAAATCTTTCGAAGAACTTTTCTCTCGAACACTCCCAAAGCCGCTTCATCTGCTGTTGTCATGGTCCATGCTTCTGCCCCATATAGCAGGACAGGTACGATAAGTGACTTGTAGAGAATGATTTGCGTTGGACGAGAGAGGACTTTACTTTTCAATTGCCTACCTAGTCCAAAGTAGCATTTATTGGCAAGATTGATTCTTCGCTGTATTTCCGTGCTGATGTTGTTGCTAGTGTTGATGCTGGTTCCCAAATAAACGAAGTCTTTTACTATTTCGAAATTATGGCTGCCAACAGTAGCGTGGTTGCCAAGGCGCGTATGCGCTGACTCTTTGCTGGATGACAGCAGGCATCACCAGGCAGGACCAAGCATCTTTACCGCTTCTTTTTCCAGTTTGGAGTAAGCAGAACTAACAGCGCGGATGTTTAGGCCGATGATATCAATGTCATCAGCATTTGCCAGTAATTGCACGCTTTTATAGTATATTGTTCCAGTGCGGTTAAGTTCTGCAGCTAGTATAATTTTCTCCAGCATCAAATTAAAGAAATCGCACGATAGGGGGTTACCCTGTCTGAAACCTCTTTTAGTTTCGAACGGCTCGGAGAGGTCCTTCCCAATTTTGAATGAGCTGATGGTGTTGCTCAACGTCATTTTGCACAGCCGTATAAGTTTTGCGGGGAAACCCAATTCAGACATAGCGGCATATAGGCATCTCCTTTTCGTGCTGTCGAAGGCGACTTTAAAGTCGACGAAGAGGTGATGTGTGTCGATTCTCTTTTCACGGGTTTTTTCCAAGATTTGGCGCATTGTGAAAATCTGGTCGATGGTAGATTTACCAGGTCTGAAGCCGCACTGATAAGGTCCAATCAGCCGGTTCACGGTGGGCTTCAATCTTTCGCACAATACACTTGAAAGGACCTTATATGCAATATTAAGAAGGCTGATTCCACGATAGGTGGTGCATTTGCAGTATCCCCCTTCTTGTGGACTGGGCAAAGAACACTTAGATTCCAACCGTCGGGCATGCACTCGTCCGCCCATATTTTGCTAAGAAGCTGCTGCATGCGCCTTACCAACTCCTCGCCGCCGTACTTGAATAGCTCCGCAGGCAATCCATCAGCGGCCACGGCCTTGTTGTTTTTCAATCTGGTTATTGCTATTCTAACTTCGTCATAATCGGGCGGGGGGACATATATTCCATCATCATCGATTGCGGGATCGGCGCGGTGAATTGCTGCCTCCATTTAGGAGAGCAGAGCAGTATTCCCTCCATATTCTAAGCACTTTCTGGACATCAGTTACAAGGTCGCCGTTTTCATTCCTACAGGAGTTTGCCCCGGTCTTAAAACCATCCGTCTGTCGCCGTATTTTTTGGTAGAATTTTCGGGCGTTATACCTGGTGGCTAGCAGCTCAAGCTCCTCGCACTCACGCCTTTCTGCTTCTGCTTTTTTCTTCCTCAAAAGGCGTATCGCTTCCTCACGATAGCGTTCACATACTCCTCTTGTCGCGCTCACTTTTAACGTAGCCCTGTAGGCGGCGTATTTTCTTTCGGCTGCAACGCGGCATTCCTCATCGTACCAGTTGTTTTTTCGTGGCCGCCGGTAACCAATTTTTTCCTCGGCGGCGGTACGAAATGCTTTGGAGATATGCTCCCACTGCTCCTGTATTCCTTCAGGATGAGTTATGCCGTCAGAGAGCAGGTGTGAGAGTCGAGTTGCGAAATCATTGGCAGTCTGTTGTGATTGAAGCTTTTCGACGTCTAGCTTTCCTTGTGTTTTTTGTTCCTTGTTTTTAGCCGCGTTGAGGCGGGTGCGTATTTTGGCTGCAACGAGATAATGGATCGAGTCGATGTTATGTCCTCGGATCGTGCGCACATCTAAAACACTGGAGGCATGCCGTCCGTCTATCACAACGTGATCGATCTGACTGCGAGTATTTCGAAGGAGATAGCCATGTAGCTTGACGTATCTTTTTATGCATGAACCTCGTGCTGGATATGACTATGTTTCGAGCACCGGCAAAGTCAATCAGCCTCAGTCCGTTAGGAGAAGTTTCATTGTGTAGGCTGAACTTTCCGACTGTAGGGCCAAAAACACCTTCTTTGCCCACCTTGGCGTTAAAGTCGCCAAGCGCGACTTTTATATCATGACGGGGGCAGCGCTCGTATGTGCGTTCTAATTGTTCATAAAAAGTGTCTTTCACCTCATCGTCTTTCTCCTTTGACGGCGCATGGGCGCAGATGAATGATATATTACAAAATTTTGCTTTTATTCGGATAGCGGCGAGACACTCGTCCACAGGCGTGAACGCCAGCACTTGGCGACAAAGTCTCTCTTCCACCACGAATCCGACGCCGAAACTGCGCTTATTCGTATGGCCACTCCAATAGATGTCACAATTTTTGATCTTCTGTCTTCTTTGCTTCGTCTAACGCATTTCTTGGATGACGGTGATGTCAGATTTTGCTTTGACGAGGACATCAACCAGCCGGGCATCTGCACCAATCCCATTCAGGGAGCGGACGTTCCAGGTGCATGCCCTCAATTCATTGTCCTTCAAACGTTTGCAATGGTCGTCATCAATAGAGAGTGTATTTATCCGAGGCTTGTTTTTATATTTCATTGGAGTATGGTATTACGTGGCGGGTCCCAAGCCCAGCGCACAACCCGCTCAGCGGGGGTGAAAATATTACTTGCACGTTTATATAGCGAGCCGCTTGCTCCAAGACAGACGCCCGCTTGCAGCCGCACCTAGAGGTGTACAGACGCTGCCGATGAGATCTCCCCCGGCTAGCCCTTAAACCGATCATGTCAGAGTGACTTAGCCAGGTTGTCGCCTTCTCACATTAGCTCACCGCTAAACGGATATTTAGAGGCTACCCAGAGGATACTTGGCCGCAAGCGACCGGCAGTAGTGAGCTGCTTGAACCGTATGCAAAAGAATCGCTCTGGCCATTCCCAGGTGAATGGCGGTCAGAAGCTTTCCCCACTTTCGTGGACTTCTACACACGGCTCCACCCTCCTAAAATTTTTATCAAGAGTCTCAATATCAGTGCAACTATCAAATTTCAACATTCTTGATGTATTACATAATAATCAGGTTTATTGTGTTATATGTGTAAAACGAATTTCAATCAGATTACTCAATATTTACTCAAGTTATCGTGTGCACAGACAGACGGACGGACAGGTGGAGAGACGAGCATGCATAAATCAATTAATTTTTTCATCCTGAGCATTTTGATACATGAAACTCTGTATTTATCTCGATTCGTTTATGCCGTTACGATCAAACGGTTATGTTACCAAAGTTAATATACTCTGTGTGCAAAGCGTGATGAGTATAAAAAGTAGGAGTGGCTTTCAGGCGATTCTTTAACAGCTTTTGATTTACGGCTTGTTAAACTTCCAAATTTTCTTCTTCTGTGTGCAAAGCGCGCTGAGTATAAAAACATAAATATATAAATAAGTATATATACTTACAAATATAAACATATATGTATGTACTAATTAAGCCAATGCTTAATTTCTTCCACACAACAAAAACTCAAAGTTGGACAGATAAATGTATTCCGTTAAACCCATCAGCGAACGATAAATAGTAGAGAATATAACAAAATAAAACTTGACAACAAAGCGCCAACCACAACATCCACTCGTCTATAACAACAACGCCAATATGATTACGATTTTTATTGCATTGTACATTGCCATTAAATGCTTGATTATTTTTGTTAACACTGCTATTCTATTGTTGACAATGAAGTACATATAAAAAATTTTGTTTTCCCCGTTCGCGATGAATAACTTTTTATTTACTTATAGTTACTTTATTGCTTTCATGCTATATTTTTGTACGAGAATGTTCGAGCTGCAACATTTAACGGTGTATGTGAAATTTCAATTTACTACCCTGCGGTAAAAATAATTTGTTCCGACCTATTGGATTAAACAATTTTAGATCGGAAGAGAATGTAACCACTTTTTCATACCCGCTACGTAAGGAAGTAGCAAACTTTTGTTTTGATTTTACCTGTGCCGTTACTTGAGCCGGGGACCACTGATTAGTTGGACCAGCACGCAACCAACATGTACATACATATATGTATAATATTTAATAAAATATTTTAAAAAGCCATATATATGTATGTTCAATGACAAAATCAAAGCACATGGATTCAAATAGATTGTGAAGGTAGCCTAATGTAATGTAGCTAGATGTACAAAGTATTTATTTCGTTTTAATTTCGGCATACATATGTGGAGGTCCACGCCAAAACGTAACATTTCATTCATAAGTGAATTCAAGTAAATTTTGCCTTCGATACCTAATGAAAGTTGTATTTTGATATGAAAAACTTTTTTTTAGATAAGTATAAAACGACAGGGTTAAATACGCACTTTCATCAATTACATCTACCCCTACCTAAAATAAATGTGCACTCAAAGAAAAGCTCTTCAGAACATGGAAAAAGGGCTTGATTCTTCGCCATAAACATTTTTTCCTCAATTGGTATATGTATTTATTTTAAATGAAGAAAATGTCTATATTTATAAGAGAAGTTTCCGTTGTCCTTCGGCAAGTTTATATCAAAAACGAATATATAATGTGAATAAAATTATTATTTAACCCTGCACAGTCGTCCTTATTTTTTTGTACATGAACGTAATTTTTCGTTATTATGACTTATTCCTCATCCATGTTTAGGAGGGTGTGAGTATAAATTAAATAAGCAACATGTTTTTTTGTTCAACTTATTTTACAAAAAAAAAGACGTATATTCTTAAAACTAAAAACTGACAGAATAAACATATTAGCAGCGATAATAAAATCGTGTTAGTCGTTACGACAAAGGATGGCGGTCTAGGGTTAATGTGTAAAAAGCCTAATCGACTTCCAATTTCGGTTTGACGTTTACTTATATGTATGTAGTTCATTACCGCAACACATCCTTAATTCTTGCGTTTATATTAGGTTGGTCTGTCAAAACCTATATATGTATACAGAAAGCCACATTTTGACAAAATCTTGATACAAGTGCTAAATTTTATGCGGCATCAAAAAGTTTTTTTAATGTTTAAACTTTTGCAACGCAAAAAATGATATTGTTAAAGAAAAGGTCTTTAAAGTTTGCAACCTTTGAAAAACACAACAAAACTTTTAAGGCTGGTTTCCATCACAGCAAAAGGGCTTTTAGTATGAATGTCAGAGCAAATGTATTAGCTGATGACTTCAAACCGCTTAGTGAAGCAATGGTTAAATTTTTTTGCTCCCTGATTTAAACTTTCGTTCAAAATTTTTTTTTAAATTTACGCAATTTTACATTTTGGTGTGGCACTCCACATATTGTTTCAATTTTAATTACTTTAATGAAAGTTTTAATTGTGCAACACGCGAGTAATAAGTTTCTTGTTGTTTAAACTTCTCGCTTCCTACTGCAATTCTTTCAAATATTTAAATGCAATGATTGCTAACAAAATGGTATGATATACATATATAGCTGCTCCCAAACATACAAATGTATTTTGAAACATGTACATATACGGCACATTTAGTGTTATATTTAGTACCCAATAAACATTTAGGCTTGTGACACAGTGGAGACCTAACCTACGTCTAAAATTTTTTATTTTTTCAACAGTGCTTCAGCTTGCGCCCAAAAAATGAATGTTTGCCGTTTTTCAAGTTGAGAAAGCAATTGTCCCAAGTACTTTCTTATCTAATGCCAATTTCACACAGATTCTCAATGAAATAATTTGTCTAGATTTCCTTATTGAACTCAGTCTTCCATATTAAATACAAAATCTTAATTATCTCATTATTACTTTATTGAGTGCCTAATTAAGTGAAATATCTAGTCGGATTTGTTTGGCGTTTCGGATTTTATTGTCAATGTAACAAATGACAATGAAAAATAAATTATTTTCAATAATTTACCAAGAATAGAAAAACACCAGAAATATGCAAATTTGTATTCCTGCAGTATTTGCAGCAAAAGATAAAATGGCTTTTTTGAAACTAGGCACATACTTGGTTATCCCCCTCAGCGAAAATTTTAGTTGAAAAGTACCTTTAGTAGTTTATTAGTAGTAATAATAAATTTGTAAAGGCCAACAGGTTTTTGGGGAAATAATTCATTTTCTACTAAATATTTCGTGAATTGATAAAGAGTTATACATATGAAAATGTGCTAAGTCACTTTTTTTGAAAAATTGTATTTTAATGCAGTTTTAAAACTGAATTCAAAATACATCGATCACAAGAAAAAAATATGTAAATTTTTAATTTTTACGTGCTGTTTGCAATGATGTGTAAATGTGCTAAGTCGTCAACTGTTCAAAAAAAATGTGCTAAGTCAACCAGTCAATAATTTCAATCTGAATTACTAGTCATTTCTTTGTGCGCGCATTTTATTTACTTATTTAATTCATTAAGTCTAAAAGTACATGCTTTGTTGTTGTTGTATTAACGATAAAGACACCCCCCGAGGCTTTGGGCCGATGTTGATGATCCTTTGCCGCATACAGATCCGGTACATTCCGGTAACAAAGCACTATTAAGGTACTAGTCCGACCATCTCGGGAACGATTTATATGACCACATTAAACCTTCTAGGCCATCTCGCCCTCCCCACTCCTAGTTCCATGAGGAACTTGGGGTCGCCAGTCGGCTGTCAATGAAACAGGATTCGCCATGGTTAGGCGAGGTTGACAGTTGGGTTGGAGAAGCTATATATTGCGCTGGGAACCCCTTGAGAGGGTTGGCTACACAACACCTTGAAATTGGATTCACCCAATTGAGACATACATTTGGTGTTTGATAAATGCTCTACGCTGACCATAATCTACTTCCATTCTTACATGTCCATAACTACATGCTTTGTTACAGACTCGTTAAAAATAGAAAACAATTCAAGCTTAAATTTACATAAAAGCAATTTTTGTAAAAAATTTTGGAACTATCTCAATTTTATAGGAGTTATATTCATAGAAAGGATTCCATATTATTGAGCAATATTCAAGACCACTTCTGACCAAGGATATATAAAGTGCCTTCAACGTCATAAGGTCCTTAAAGTCACTGGTATTACGTTGACTGAACCCAACCATTGCAACAAATTTTGAAACAATGAAGTCAATGTGACTAGAAAAAGAGAGTCTGGAGTCAAATATTACACCCAAGTCTTTACTCTCTTACGATTAAGAGATTTAGCATTTAGTTTGCAGATAAAGTATGTGGCAGTTGTCTTTTTGGAATAAGACACAACACAGCATTTGTTTGAATTTAAAAATAAATTATTGTCTGCGCACCATCCGCCAAAAGAGTCCAGATCAGAACCGTTAGAAATAGTTTGACAAATAAATAGTAATTTTTTTGAAATATATAGTTTTAGTGTTATATTTCAATCATTAAAAGAGAGGAGTGATGGGAAAACATATTGAGTAAAAAGTGCTAAGTCAGGAGAAAAAATTTGTTTTGAGTGCGGAAATTGTGCTGGGTTGGCATACATGACTTTTATTTATCTTTTTCAAAGCTTCTACACTCAAAATCATTACAATTGAGGTATCCTCATTCACAGTTTTGAAAAAGAATGTTATTTCAAAAGTTATTCATTTTTTTCGTCTCCTGTAAAATTCGTAAAAGTTGACTTAGCACATTTTCACATTAAGCTAACGATATGTTGGCTTCTTCATTCTTTTGGAATTTGTTTGAAGAATGCCGTACGTCAGCATTTTATTCAAAAATACAATATCTCAAGATTTGTTCCAAAAACTCCCTATCTGAACATAAGTTCAATGCATTTTGACATAAGAGGGAGTTAATGAAAAGCATTCTGAGATAAGGCGTTATTCAACCTAATTCTGATATAGGGCGTTTTTGTGACAAATCCTGAAATGGGAAGTTTTTGAAAAATATTTTGATATAGGACTATTTCGAGCTGACAGCCGACATGGGGTGATACTCTACTCAACAGCTGCAATGAACTGACGAACAAATAAAAGAAAATGGCTTATTGTCTTAGAACTTTATATTCCAGTCTTGACTTTGACAGAAGGGTTGAGCTTTTGTGCGGTCCTTCTACACAGGGAGTATTTATCTTTTTATTATGAAATTTCGGAAAGCTCTTTTCATTCAGGTATTAATGGTAGTGTTCCGGATAAACCGTTAATTTAGAATATTCGGAGCACGTTCGTTTAATACTACCTCACGAGATCCGAATATTCCAAATAAGTATATAGATATATTGCAAATATAAAATGAATGAATCGATTTAATAGTCGAGTTTTTGACTTTGAACGATGAATTTTAAATTGGTTTAGGTTTCGTATGTTCATAGGTTTACGAAAATGCACGATTCCTTGGTGTCCGTACTTTTCATTAAATTACTTATGTACAGCCACACTAATAGATCATTTCGAAGTTGATAAATTCATCATAAAATAAAAAAAAATTCTAAGGAATTTGCAGTTCAGTACTTATCGGGTATTTGTAAGCTAATTGCTTCCTGTTTCTACTACTAATATTTTTCGAAAAATGGCAAAGAATCAACACAGTTAACGGATGTCAACTCGATTTGGGAGCAAAATGGCTGCAACTGTCAAAAAATTTGTAAGCCGAGCAAACCTCTCCTCTTGTGATTGAATCATGTTCGTTAATAAAGCAAGTATCCTTGTAGGAAAAGGAAAAATTAGTTATACAGTTAAATAAAATTGTGATTCCATTAAGTTTCTGTCTGAAATTGGTATAAAAATTCAACACTGAAAATACAATCAAACATCAATATTGAATTTTAATTTGTATTACCAAGTATACATATATGTATACCAATTTTTTATTTATATATGTATGTATAAATGTTAATTTTATTCTTATTTCTCTAAAATTTGTGACGCTCAATATAGCATTTTTATGTTTGTTTCTCAAAGATTATAAATGCATTTTTTTGGTGTTTGTTGGGTATAAAGAGTGTTGAATTGGTGTCGACTCAAATGCGCTGCATGTGCTGTAGACGAATATTTTGTGTAACTCACTATTACAACCAAAGGTGTCATTACGAGCTACATTAGTGTTGGCAAAGAGGACATATAAGAAACGCCTTCCTCTGATATATAATGTGTATGTGCCTTAATCACGTCCGCTTCATTACAACATTAGCGCCACTGAATCCTTTTTTAATAGCAAATTTATAGGCGCTTTGACTTATTAACATCAGAGAATACCAAAGCAAAACCTGTGTCTGTACTCCTGCCAGTAGACATTAATTTCAACTCACCTTTTTGACTTAATGCTACATTTATATACAGTGGTAGTCATATAATTAGACACACTAAACCATTTAACAATAATTTCCCCGATATCTATCCGATTTGGATAATTGCATCCTGCATGTCAATAACTGCCGAAGTTTGCGAAGCAGTTTTTTCTTATTATGTGAGCACCACTGTATATGCTCCAATAGTAGACATATTTATATTAACCTTGTTTCACATTGGAATGCCGCTCTATGTTAGAGCAAAACTTAATTAATTTCTTTTGTTGCTAAGCGTACAAAGGCGTTCAGAAATTACGCGCTGCGACAGAAAGTAAATAAAAAAAATAAACAGAAACAACCTGCGTCAAATGCAGCGCTACTGGATGACATTCTACAATTACATTACAAAGTACAAAGGTAACTTTTGTAGGTATTAAAACAAAGCTTTTAATTAAGTTTCAAATGCAAATACGAGCACAGTCTTGAAACAAATGAAATTACACAGCGGATGGTCAAAATTATTTAAATCACTTAAATTTGAAAATTAGCTTTAGATTTCTTCTAGCGAAATTATTGCACTCTTCTGAAGCTTAAGCACCAACGAAAGTGCAAAATTCACATCGCTCAAATAATTTCACGACAAATTTAAAACACATTAATTCATTAATTTTAATTAATGAAAAGCGACAGCATTCTTTGCAGGAAACAGCTAATAAGCTTTACGCAATATCTCCATTGCCTAATTGGCAACGAACTGTTTGTGCCGACGAAGCGCACCTCCGCAGGAAATGCTAATGAAGAAGGCCAAGATCAAAATTACTGGCGGTGTTTAAGGTGTAGTAATTTGCTTTAATTGAATAAAATTACATTGTTAGAACGAGTGAGCTACTACTTTCGACGTGTATGCACTCACACACTTTGTCTTAGAGGAATAAGACATTTTAGCGTTCCTTACTCTCAACTATTATAAAAACGGTTTGATCAATAAGCTTGTGATAGCATATCTTCTAACAGCAAGACTGGTTTCTACTTACGAACATGTCGAAAAGCTGCGTTGCATCGACATAATTCCCAATAACGCGTTTTCGTTACGCGTTTAAAAGTTTGAACCTAAATTTAAAACTTTTTTGTACTACAGTTATGACCAAACTAAAATTGGTTTGACATTTAAACTATTCAGGGTTTAATGAAAATATGAACATTGCACTTCGTTTTAAGTTTGAAATTAAAACTATAGTATTTTCTTCATTTTAAACCAAAATAGTTTTCAATCTAGCTGGTATTTATGTAAGTATAAATCAAATTGCTTCAAATTCTCCATTCGGTTTTAAAATAACCTCAAGCGATGTAGGCAAAGAGTTTAGTTTTTTATTCATAAGAGCCGTCACTCGATAGTTTGGCAACAATAAAGCAACCAATTCAAGCTGAATGTTTTCTCAAGGAAGTTTTGGTTAATTGCAGCTTATATATTTATGCGGTTTAGTCACTTTGCCTAATTGCAATTTTTGGAGAGAATCAATTTATTTATTTAATGCAATCATTAAAATAAACACAAATACGCCAATAAAAATTAATTTGTTACGTCCTACGGGTGTTTTGCGGGAAACTGTGAATCGATTCGAGCAAAACATTATTAAAAAGCAAATTAGTTCACTTTTTTTAAATATATTTCTAATGTCAATACAAGGCGAATTTCTTACCGTGCACGAAGCATGACGTAATAAGATGACTCTACCTCATCTTATTCCATATACATAACTAGCATAGTAGGGATTTGGATCCAAACCAGCATTTATTAATTTTATTCAGGTTTGAAATGTCCTTGAAGTGAAAATTTTTTGAAATCATTGGGTATTTTGTTTTTGTTTGTCATAACTTTACCCTCGTTTCAACCCTGCCTGAAGTATATATGGGTAGAGCGCCATTCGATTTGTTTATCTTTTTTAAACACAAGTTTATAAACTCGAGTTAAGCAACTTTTTAAAGCAATAAAAATTAAAAAAAAAAAGTTTGGAAAGAAGCCGCAGCAAGAAGCAAAAATTCAAAATCAAGGCATATCTTTACCATTTGTCGACGACAAAAATATGTAGCACAAAGCACAATAAAGAAATGAAAGCGCGATTGTGGCATCGATAAACTTACCAACACTACCACAATACAGCTGCCACATGCACCATCAATAAACCGCAAATTGTATTTGCGAACATATAAGGCGGAACCAGCTAAGTGCAGCCGCAAGGAAACAGCAAAAGGAACAAGTAAGGAAGGTTAAGTTCGGGTGTAACCGAACATTACATACTCAGTTGAGAGCTATGGTGACAACATAAGAGAAAATAACCATGTAGGAAAATGAACCGAGGGAAACCCTGGAATGTGTTTGTATGACATGTGTATCAAATGAAAGGCATTAAAGAGTATTTTATGAGGGAGTGGGCCATAGTTCTATAGGTGGACGCCATTTAGGGATATAGCCATAAAGGTGGATCAGGGTTGAATCTAGAATGCGTTTGTACGATATGGGTATCAAATGAAAGGTGTTAATGAGTATTTTAAAAGGGAGTAATCCTTAGTTCCATAGGTGGACGCCGTTTCGAGATATCGCCATAAAGGTGGACCAGGGGTGACCCCAGAATTTGTTTGTACAATATGGGCATCAAACGAATGGTCTTAATGAGTATTTTAAAAGGGAGTGGGCCTTAGTTCTATAGGTGGATGCCGTTTCGAAATATCGCCATAAAAGTAGACCAGGGGTGACTCTAGAATGTGTTTGTACGATATGGGTATCAAATTAAAGGTATTAATGAGGGTTTTAAAAGGGAGTGGTGGTTGTTGTATAGGTGGTCGCCTTTTCGAGATATCGCCATAAAGGTGGACCAGGGGTGACTCTAGAATGCGTTTTTACGATATGGGTATCAAATGAAAGGTGTTAATGAGTATTTTAAAAGGGAGTAATCCTTAGTTCCATAGGTGGACGCCGTTTCGAGATATCGCCATAAAGGTGGACCAGGGGTGACCCTACAATTTGTTTGTACAATATGGGTATCAAATGAAAGGTGTTAATGAGTATTTTAAAAGGGAGTAATCCTTAGTTCCATAGGTGGACGCCCTTTCGAGTTATCGCCATAAAGGTGGACAAGGCGTGACCCTAGAATTTGTTTGTACAATATGGGCATCAAACGAAAGGTGTTAATGAGTATTTTAAAAGGGAGTGGGCCTTAGTTCTATAGGTGGACCCCGTTTCGAAATATCGCCACAAAGGTGGACCAGGGGTGAATCTAGAATGTGTTTGTACGATATGGGTATCAAATTAAAGGTATTAATGAGGGTTTTAAAAGGGAGTGGTGGTTGTTGTATAGGTGGTCGCATTTTCGAGATATCGCCATAAAGGTGGACCAGGGTTGACCCTAGAATTTGTTTGTACAATATGGGTATCAAAAGAAAGGTGTTAATGAGTATTTTAAAAGGGAGTAATCCTTAGTTCCATAGGTGGACGCCGTTTCGAGATATCGCCATAAAGGTGGAGCAGGGGTGACCCTAGAATTTGTTTGTACAATATGGGTATCAAAAGAAAGGTGTTAATGAGTATTTTGAAAGGGCGTGGGGCTTAGTTCTATAGGTGGACGCCTTTTCGAGATATCGCCATAATGGTGGACCAGGGGTGACTCTAGAATGAGTTTGTACTATATGGGTATCAAATTAAAGGTATTAATGAGAGTTTTAAAAGGGAGTGGTGTGAAGGCGTTTTCCAGATATCGACCAAAATGTGGACCAGGGTGACCCAGAACATCATCTGTTGGATACCGCTAATTTATTTATATATGTAATACCTGCCAAGATTTTAAGGGTTTTTTATTTCACCCTGCAGAACTTTTTCATTTTCTTCTACTTAATATGTTAGGTGTCACAACCATTTTATAAAGTTTTTTCTAAAGTTATATTTCGCGTCAATAAAAGAATCCAATTACCTTACCATGTTTCATCCCTTTTTTCGTATTTGGTATAGAATTATGGTATATTTTTCATTTTTCGTAATTTTCGATATCGAAAAAGTGGGCGTGGTCATAGTCGGATTTCGTTCATTTTTTATACCAAGATAAAGTGAGTTCAAGTAAGCACGTGAACTAAGTTCATTAAAGATATGTCGATTTTTGCTCAAGGTAACTGGGCGTGGCATCAACCGATTTCGCCCATTTTCACAGAAAACAGTTAACATCATAAAATCTATGCCCCTACCAAATTTCAAAAGGATTGGTTAATTTTTGTTAGACTTATGGCGTTAAAAGTATCCTAGACAAATTAAATGAAAAAGGGCGGAGCCACGCCCATTTTGAAATTTTCTTTTATTTTGTTGTACCACATCATTACTGGAGTTGAATGTTGACATAATTTATTATATACTGTAAAGATATTAAATTTTTTGTTAAAATTTTACTTTAAAAAAAATTTTTTTTTTAAAGTGGGCGTGGTCCTTCTCCGATTTTGCTAATTTTTATTAAGCGTACATGTAGTAATAGGAGTAATGTTCCTGTCAAATTTCATCATGATATCTTCAACGACTGCCAAATTACAGCTTGCAAAATTTTAAATTACCTTCTTTTAAAAGTGGGCGGTGCCACGCCCATTGTAAAAAATTTTACTAATTTTCTATTATGCATCATAAGTTCAACTCACATACCAAGTTTCGTCGCTTTATCTGTCTTTTGTAATGAATTATCGCACTTTTTCGGTTTTTCGAAATTTTCGATATCGAAAAAGTGGGCGTGGTTATAGTCCGATATCGTTCATTTTAAATAGCGATCTGAGATGAGTGCTCAGGAACCTACGTACCAAATTTCATTAAGATACCTCAAAATTTACTCAAGTTATCGTGTTAACGGTCGGACGGACGGACGGACGGACGGACATGGCTCAATCAAATTTTTTTTCGATCCTGATTATTTTGATATATGGAAGTCTATATCTATCTCGATTCCTTTATATATGTTCAACCAACCGTTATCCAATCAAACTTAATATACTCTGTGAGCTCTGCTCAACTGAGTATAAAAACAAAACACAACACACATATCCAAACACATACGGCGATGATCGCTCAGTGAATGAGTGTGTTTGTGGTAGAGAACACAACTTCGTTTTACTTGCCACATTATCGGTAGCTATTTATCTTTATACTGCCTCATGTCACAGAAATTACATTCATATACAAATGCACAAAGTATACACTTATGTATATAGGTAAAACGGTGCACTTAGTGTCGATGCAATGGAATGGAAGATTGGCAACACCAACAAGAAAAATCGCAAACGGGCGCAAACGAACGGTAACTGAGCAGAAGCCAACGAAAAGGCAGATTGTTGTCTGCCTGTGGCCGCTTTGAAAGTGTCTCACAAGTTAAAACATCGTAAAAAATGCAACTATATTCCTTTATAAGTAAACAAGCTACATTCATATGCATATTATGTGTCAAAAGTGAGTTTGCCTTTTACTGCTAACATGTGTGCGAAAATACCTTTACGGACTATGTACGTGTATGAGTGCATATGTAGGCGACTTTTGCTTTTCGATGTTTGCGATTGACAGTTAAAATTCAGTTTTATCTACTGCATATGCAATGCCATTAGAAGATGCTTTGTTGTTTTTGTTATTATTGTAGTCGTTTCAGTTATCGAAGTTAACTTCGTCTACTGTTGCAATTTTTGTATGGCCATTTTATAAGGTCAGTGTTGATGTGTTGAAATGTTGATTTTTTCTTCTCGCTTAACTGCACAACAATAAACGAATGGAAAAGCAAATGTTGTGAGAATAGGCAATAAAATGTTAAATATCCAATAAACAACTGATATCGTTTTATTTGTTGATGGCTTGAGGCGATAAGAGAAAGTTTAGCAATGTTAGTGCATAATGTTCTTTTATTATGCTGACCACAGTACTGCAATGTTTTTTATATTGATTTTATTTCAAAATTATCATTTTTATGTCATTATAAAAGTTTGTTAGATTCAACACAACAGATGTAAGTAGAGTTTTATTTTTTTGAAAACCTTGTACACATTTTTATGGGTCAGCATCTTGGGGTACAACTTCGGCACTTGAGAGAAAAAGTTGGAAACTGGCAAAAGGCTTTATTTCTACGTCATGAGTGGTATTCCAAGTCATGTATAAGCGTCTTAAGATATTCGAGTTCAAAGGTCGCAAATTGTAAGCCGCATAAACCTAGCTACTTTTATATGACGATGGCCAGACTATGCATCTATACTGGGTTCCCGGTCATAAAGGGATAGAATGTATAAGAAGGTTGCAGCACTGGAGAATTTACGGTAGACGTTCCAGCGTAGAGATAAAATGGAGAGACATATTTCAGTTGCAACTGAGCATAATATATACTGAAATTTAGCAGTTTTAATTTTGTGCGGAACAATGTCATAAGTGTACATAAAGTTAAGCACTTAGCAGTGCATATAAATTTAGGTGCATATGTATTGTTACGAATATTAGCAACACTCAGGGGTACTGCCATCTCTAAGCCGATGCTTAGCAGCGCCTTGTATGTACATCCATAAATCAATCATTATGTATCTACATAAACGAATCAATCATTATGTCTACACATATGTACGTACACGCAGCGGGGAAGCAACGCACAAACACATGTAGATATCTTATCTGAGATATGCAATTATAATTGTGGAAGTGTCGCTCACAAACACACGCGCGTATGAGAGCTATACACGTACATCTGTAGTTATAATTATAGCAGATAACGAACTTGTATATTCTAGAACAGAAGCGGAAATCAAAGAGTATAAAAGGCCGCAACGGTAGAGGCGCTACAATCAGTTTTGAATTAAGTACGCTATCTGTCGGGCAATAGTAGTGTTATTGTACTTTAATAAAGGCCATTTTGCATTATTAAAAAGTGGTGTTATTTATTCAACAGTTTAGTGATTCGAACCTTAGTAGAAGATTTGAAATAAGCGGAATTGCAGTAAATTCGTTACAGTATATACATGTAAAGAAAAACACAGCTGTATTCTTTATTGAATTACTAACGGGGTCAAAAATCAAGTCGGTTTTGCTTGATGTTTCGGATTCTATTGGCAATGTAACAAATGCAATCAAAAATAAATCATTTTCAATTATTTACGATAAATAGAAAATTATCAGAAAATTCAAATTTTTCTTTTTTCAGCATTTGCAGCAAAATATTTTATGGCTTTTTTAAAAATAGGCACATATGGGGATAGGTGCAACATCTATGAACATTTACACATGCATTTTGTTTTTTATTGTTTTTAAAGTTAAAGAGTAAGGGGCTGCTATCCATTTTATTTTTTTTTTGTAAAGAGCATTTTATTTTTTTGGGGCTGCTGAGAGATATTCGTTAATGAAGAAAAAGGCTCTGTGTGTAATCGGTATGGTATGCTCTTTTTTTTGAACAAATTGCGTATGGAAAATAAAAACGTTATTTTATTGAAAACCATCAATTACAAGCAAACATACTCGTATCCCCTGATACCTCATACCACCCCCACGGGTACATGTGCGTATACGGGACAGATATTTTTTTGTAATAAAAGGGTTGCTTACATACAAACACACAAGTGCAGCTAATATAAGCACGTTGCATGAAAGGTATGCAATTTTTAAATGGCTATAGCAGACAAGTTTTTCCTAAGAAGATCTACTTATTTCTGACCTTGAATCGCCCCACCAACAGCAATACTGTTTCACTGTGTTAATAAAAAACAAAACTTGTTTCTTGTTTTCAAGCGAGACATTACCTCACAGTTTGTTTTTACTTAAGATACCGTTTTTAATTTATCATGAAAGCTCTGAAGATAGACGCAATAAAGTCGGATGTGAGCTTAATACCCACAAAAGGTTTACTATGCTGATACCAAGAACAGCAATTAAGGGGAAGCGGAAAAGTATTTGTGTTAAGAAAACTTAATAAGAAGGTAAGTAAAAATAGCACAAACAACTTAAATCGTAAGTTTAATTACAGTTGCCATTTAAATTACACTTACATTTATACTGGCTCTATTTAAGAAGAGACAGACATATTCACCAACTTGTATATGTATAATGGTTGGGTTTACTTTGCGCAATGCCATTTACAGAGTGCAGTGGGCCAAAAGCAACTTCAGCGACAAATTTCACAAAATGCCAGCAACAGACATTATTTTGTATGAACGGCCCTAGAGCTATGATCGTTTGTGTAGATGTGGATAGATATATTCATATGTAAGTTGTTATATGAGTATAAGCGTCTGTCTTTTAGTGTACTAATAACTATTCTAGCATTTTTGTTGTCTAAATTACGGATTAGAATCCCGATATCTCGTGACTCCGTGCTTTCGAGATCTGTGAATTCCAGAATTATAAGCCAAAAAATTCCGAGATGTGCAACTTACAACTAAGAGTACACAATTTACTTAGAAAAATCATGTATAAAGGCATGTTAGTATACGCATACATACATATAGTAGAACCATTAAGCTAAATTGTAAAATATAATGATGCCTTTAACATTTGTAATCTTAGCTAAGTTTTTAAGGAGGCTAAGGGTGGACTTCAACAAATCTGACGTTATGCAAAGAAACATTTGACAAATGAATAAAATTCTAGGTTATTACCATACCAAAATAGGTACTTGTAAAGAAGCAACACTCACAAGTGCTACGGATATGGCTAGTCCTTTGCCGGATTACTATCACCTTCTGCTACTAACCCGCCTTGGGAACCATTTTATTTATCACTCGATATTTATATCTCTGAATTTCATTCGTTTCTATCGACAAGCATGCATATTGCATCTATATTTTAGCTCTGCTGGGTTTTTTACCTTTCATACCAAAAAAGTGAATAAAATACCTAAATATCGGAACTGAGCACGGGGTTCCGGGACTGCTATATAAAATACCGGAAATCTCGGGATCGCAAATATTGAGTCTCCAGGTTTCATCCATATAACAAATGTATGTTTAAACGCTTATTCACATCCATATTTACACTCACTTTGCTGACGGTTTTAAACACATTTAGCTCGTTTCCTCGCCATAGTTGAAAATCAGACAGGAAAAGTAAGACAACCAAAAAAAAAAAAAAACTAAAGCCAGAAACCCCACTGTGGGGACAAGAAAAAGTGCATTAACTTAAAACTATTAGTACCAAATGACAGAAGGGACATCGAAAATTGCCCTTCTCACCAACCCCAAGCACAAACACAACCAACAAAACAACCCATAGTTCGCAGTTGCCAAATTTGGCATTAAGATGACTGCCAAAACAAGCAAACAATAAAAATTTGTTAAAAGTGAAGCAAAAATAAAATAAAAAAGCGCAATTATTGTTTGCAGCACAAGTGTAGCGAAAGACAAAATTTCATTGTGCTCATGGATACACGAAGTATTGACTAGAACTTCCGGGAATTGCAGCCGTTTGCACTTCTTACAGCCACTATTAAGGGGAACATATGCACTTAAATACATACAAACAAAAGTATGTTAAATATAGGTGTACACGACAAACAAATAAATAAATAAAAGTACACTCATTAAGCACAGCGTGAACTAATAAAAGAAAACCTAGGAAAACAAGCATACAAAAACAATAAAGGATACACTGAGTATACAAATGAGCGCACAGAAAATACAAACTAGCGAAAATTAGGGAAAAATTTTGCAAAACCAAAAAACAATAACGCATTGGATACACTGTTTATGTTTACTTACGTAATTACTATTGGCTTGGGTGCAGCTGGAGACTTAATGCAGGAGCAGCAGTGGACAAGTGTCTTCATATTCTTTTAGGCGCTTACATCTTTGTGTGTTTGGTGTGTTTCAGTGAGCTGCATTATTCATCTTTTAAGGTTATTGGTGGACTAACCAAAAAATTAGTATTAGTGCGTACACAAACAAAGAATATCAAGCAATTATATTCACTAAAACACATTTACATAGTCATGCTTCGCAAAATGAATAACCGCTCATAAGCCACGAAGCAGTTCAGTACTCAATTGACTTATTGAGGAAGAAAGTCAACTGTGTTATACGAAGACACTAATTGGAATAAGTAATACTAATAATGCAATAAAATGAATATAGTCATATCAGTCTTCTGACGCTAGCAGCACAACGATGTACACGAAACTAAACTGAATACAGCGCTAAATAAAAACCGATAATAAACGAAGTATACAGTGTATTACACACGCAACCAACGTGCTACTGAGTTAAAGCGACTATGATTTCAGTGTATACTCAACAATGTCATATATGTATGGGACATCTGTGTTGCGGGGCACTAGTATGTATTTTGTATTTTATGTGCTAATAACTCATAGAATTTTTCTGTACTTGACTAAGTATACATTTAGACACAATTTTTTGGCTCAAGACTAAGTGCACTAATTTTATTAGTACTCAAAGCTGATCTCTGGTGTATTTGCGTGCCTGGTGCATTAAATACTTCGGGGCGAATTTAATGTTATGATGCAAAACACTAAGGCCGCACTACTGCGCGCTTAGCGTAATGTGCTCTTAATCGTAGGCAAATAGAAATCAGCAACACCAAAAATGCCTTATAGGCAAATAAAATATTTGCAAAGTTGGCATTTTGATTATACTCAGCCTGCTTTGCACACAGAGTATATTAACTTTGATTGGATAACGGTTGGTTGTACAGGTATAAAGGAATCGAGATAGATATAGACTTCCATATATCAAAATCATCAGTGTCGGTTTTTTTTTGTTTTATCGGCCTATTGTATGTTGTCTGAAAATTTTTCTACTTACTATTCCAAAAACAAAATATGTACAATTTTTCAATTATAGAAAAATTAAAAAAACAATAATTACCATTAAATAAGAAAAATTATTGTTCTTCTCCGACAAAACGGCATAGAGGGATATTTAACGAAAACACATTTATGCCCAGTTTTTAAGTGCGAGTTTAAATTACAGTTCCAGTTGACTAGAGTTTAACTCTGATCAAAAAAAAAATGTGTTTTAATTCTTCCGAGCAGAAACTCATGGAAAAGTTTCTGTACGGACATAGAGTGCTCCAGTGAAACAGCACGGTTGAAAAAAGTCCTAGCAAAGGGAAACATAGTCCAGGGACTAATAAAGAAAGAGAACGGGGAATGGTCACGTGATAGTGAGGAATCCCTTGAGGTGCTTCTCGATACACATTTCCCATCGGGAGACGGTTTAGAAGAACCAGCAGACATCACTCACACTTCGATCACGGAGCTAGTGGTGCCGGGCTTGGTGACCGATACCAAGATCGAGTGGGCAGTGAAGACGTTTTCTAAGTTTAAATCGCCGGGCCCAGATGGTATATTCCCGGCCATGCTACAATTCTCAAGCAGGGCGGTCGTGGAATGGCTTAAAATAATATTCGATGGGTGCATAAGACTGAATCATGTTCCGCACTCTTGGAGAACTGCTCGTGTAGCTTTTCTACCAAAGGCGGGGAAGATCGGTCACGTGTATCCCAAAGACTATAGACCCATTAGCTTAACATCATTTCTGCTCAAAACCTTTGAGAGGCTGATAGATGTGTACATAAAGTCCAACGTGGATGGAAAGCTGCTCTCCACAACACAGCATGCGTACACCAAAGGCAAGTCGGTAGACACCGCATTGCATAGGGTGGTAATAAGCATAGAGAAATCCCTGGAATATAAGGAGTATGCTCTAGGAGTATTCTTGGACATTGCCGGGGCTTTCAATAATGTTGCAAAATGGGCGATTATGGATGGTCTTAATTACATTAAAGTACATCCTGCCTTAATCATATGGATCGGCTGCATGTTAAATTGCAGAAAGATTACATCACAATGGGGATTGTACGAGGCCACGAAATCAGTGGACAGGGACACGCCGCAGGGAGGGGTGCTATCACCTCTGCTGTGGACACTGGTCATCAACCAACTGCTCAGGCAATTCGATGAGGGACCCGTAAAACTTACGGCTTACGCAGATGACGTTGCAATTGTCATAAGTGGAAAATGCCTTCCAACGATTAGTTCTTTGATGGATCGGGCGCTTCGGGATATTCATACCTGGGCATCTAATGTCGGGCTGAAAGTCAATGCGGAGAAGACGGATATGGTCTTGTTTACAAAGAGGTACAAGGTCCCAAATTGGACCAGGCCTAAGTTAGGAGCGGTGACCTTACAGGAGAAACCTTGCACAAAATATCTAGGAATCATCCTAGACAGTAAGCTGTCATGGAAGCTCAACGTGGAGGAGAGGGTCAAGAAGGCCTCAACGGCACTCTATGCATGTAAAAGAATGCTGGGGTGTACGTGGGGCCTATCGCCCTCTCTTTCTCATTGGGTTTTTACAGCGATTGTAAGCCCTATTCTATACTATGGAGTTCTTGTTTGGTGGAAAGCCACACAAAAAACAACATACCTCAAAAAATTAGAGGGGGTATGCAGACTATCGATGCTTTGCATTACGGGAGCCCTGAAAACAACCCCGACGGCTGCACTGTATGCCATTCTGCACATTCCACCTGTAGACCTGGTAGCAAAGAACAAAGCATTAACGACCGCAACCAGGCTCGGTGCTTCGGGGCAGCTTGAGCGCCGACCATATGGCCATAGTAGTATAGCGTCCTCAGTCACAAGACGAACAGACTACATGATTCCCTACCTGCACTTTGAGGGAGATCTTAAGGCCACAATAGAGGTGGACGGTTGGCGCAAGGGTGCGCAAATGGCGGACGAGGCGATACATGTGTACACCGATGGTTCCAAAATAGTGGAAGGAGTAGGGTCTGCGGTATACTGCGCTGATCCGGAATTAAGCAGATCCTACAGGCTGCCGGATTACTGTAGCGTTTTCCAAGCGGAAATATTAGCCGTAACCAAAGCAGTAGAAACCCTGGAAGAGAATAGCTTAAGCTGCAACCGTGTTAACTTTTATATTGACAGTCAAGCAGCAATTAAGGCAATAATCTCGCATAGCACAGCATCTAAATGCGTGTTAGAGTGTAAGCAGTCTCTGGAGAGAATCGGGACAGGGAGAAGCATACATCTATATTGGGTCTCAGGGCATATGGGAATAGATGGGAATGAAAAAGCGGACGAATTAGCTAAAAAGGGCGCATCCCTTGAAGCTTGCTCCGTAGACGTCCCAATTAGATTGGGCGAGATTAAGCGAAGGCGAGAGGTGCACATGATCGACCAAGCAGAAAAGGCGTGGGTTCAAGCGCGGGGCTGTAAAGTGTCGAAGATTATGTGTAGGTCTTACAGCCTTAGACTAACACAGTTGCTTCTATCATTAAAAAGAGAGGACTGTAGACTCATGACGGGTATTCTGACTGGACACTGATTCTGGTAACACTACGGACTCAATCAGTCTATGTGAGGTCCTCATGGACCGGCCAGTTCAACCTACCTACCTTCCGAGCACCTTTTAATAAGCTTAAAATTAAGGGGGAGATTTTTGTTGCTTTTTTCGATCCATCATAATATATATGCAGCCATAATTGTTATTAAATTAAAGAGTTAAGAAAATTAAAAGTTAAACTTGTGGCTAGCCAATATGTTCAGAAATATTCAGGTATATGTTGTCCAAACCTTCAGAGAGTTCATGTAGAATAAAGTCGCCACTTTTCGCATACTACTAAGTTACTAACAGTTTCAAATTTACCCCAATACCAAAGCATATCTTAGCCAACTTGTTGTTATTAAACAAAATTTAATTTTGAAATGAATGAAATGAAATTAACTCGAATCCAGACAATTGTTCTCCAACTTTTACTATACCCTGTTAAAAAATTTGTTTCCTAAAACAAAGAACCAAAAAAAAACAACAAAATAGTTTATTTACAGGTATGTGAAAAATTATAAAAAATACACTGCACAGAGTTTTTTTCTGAATCATTTCAACATACTTTCGTATGCTTTCTTTCCACATCGAACCAAAAGCTCGAGTAAAGTTTATTATTGTTACCATTTCTTGATATCTTTGTTTCTTATTTCCATTTATATATTTGTTTACTATAGTTTTATGATTTTGTCATTCTCGCAATATTTCCTATTTTTGGCTCTTTTATATCCTTTCACACACAAACACTATTCAATTTTCTACCTTCCCATATTCCGCTGCTTACATGCTGCACAGCATCACCCAACCAAAAGACAGTAAACGACATCTAAGACAACCTTTTCCTCTTATTGATAACACCATTACAACTACAATACCTCTCGTGAACCAAAATAGCACGTAGCTATAGCTATTTACTCTATAAAAATGAAATTCGTCTATGTCTGACGGTTCGCTTGAGACCCCACAGCATTCGCGGCCCACTCCGTTTCATTCAAGAAGCGTAAAATTATTTTTTTGCTACAACGTAAGATATAAAAAGTTGCACTTCACAAATACTACACGTATGTATTTGTATTGGTATGATATTGAAAGCATCAGCATAAAAAAATCCTTTTTGATCCTTGTTATGGAATACAACAAATATTTTTCACATACGCTTAAATTTAGATGTACTATGTATGTATGTGTATATGAAAGAACTTATGCGGTCTTGAGTGCCAGCTAAGTACAACAACACACCGCGTCTTATATGGATTAGTGTGCGTGAGCGATATTTTATTTCTAACAAGTAAGGAAGTCTAAGTTCAGATGAAACCGAACATTACATACCCAGCTGTACAATTGAAATTCTGTTGTTTGTTTTGTGTGCTTAATAGTGTTACAACGCTGCGCAATAATACATATACATATGGTTATGGATCCCGAAACATAGAAAATTGCTTAGACATAAAAGGGGCGGTGCCACACCCATTTTCAAAAATTTTTGTGTTTTCCAATTTAATGTTCATTCAATTTAGAAAGTAAAATTATATTGATACAAAGCTCTTTTTCGCTAAGTTATAGCTTATTATTTTCGTCTACGGCCCTTTTAAAAATCTTTTATATAAAAGTGGGCGTAGTCTCGTCCATTTTTTCTAGAAATATTTCCTGCCATAGGAAAATATTGTGTACCAAATTTTATTACGATCTGTTAATTTTTCTTCGAGTTATGGCTCCCGAAACATAGAAAATTGCTTAGTCATAAAAGGGACGGTGCCACACCCATTTTTTAAAATTTGAAGTTTTTCCTATTTATTATTATAAATCCACTTGGGAAATGAAATACCATTGATATAAAGCTCTTTTTTTGTAAAGATATAGCTTATTTTATTCGTCCACGACTCTTTTAAAAATCTTTTATATATAAGTCGGCGTGGTCTTTAACCGATTTCGTTAATTTTTCTTCAAAGCATTCCTTATAGTAAAGGCAACCTCTCTGCCGAATTTTGTTACGATTGGTTTAACGATTTTTGATTTATGATTAATAATATTTGTAAAATTGATTTTATCACAAGTGGGCGGTGTCACGCCCATTTTAAACAATTTTTTCAAATTTTAATCAAGAGACTCAATATCAGTCCACACGTCAAATTTCAACATTCTAGGTGGATTATTTACTAAATAAACAGGTTTTCTGTATTTTCCAAAATGTTATATGTCTAAAAAGTGGGCGTGGTTATCATACGATTTCTCTCATTTTCAATACCAATCTATTCTGGGTCCAGCTCGTGTACCAAATTTGGTGAAGATATCTCAATATTTACTCAGGTTATCGTGTTAACGGACAGACGGATAGCCAGACGGACGGACGGACATGGCTCAATAAAATTTTGTTCGATACTGATGAATTTGATATATGGAAGTCCATATCTATATCGATTCCTTTATACCTGTACAACCAACCGTTATCCAATCAAAGTTATAATACCCTGTGTACAAGTACAGATGGGTATAAAAACATGACTACCGGTATTGCTTGCTTTTTATTTTAAGGATATGCATAAACGGCAAAATATACTACTAAATCACAATATTTACTATCTCAGTAATTCGCCCTGGATTTTTCTTTTATTATTTGAAAACAAAAAAAACATGGATTGTTATTCAAAGGATTCACGTTCTTTTCACTTTTTCACTAGTAAAAAGTGCTTATATTCCAAAGAGAATTAATCGAGATACAGTTGCAAAAGAAAGTATTTGCATAATTGGTGTTGCGGACTGTTATTTGTTTTTCTTAATCTGCTTGAGCTTGTTCCTTGATATGTTTATAATATATATTTCTCAAGATTAACTTATTTAATTACCTGTCTATATTTAAAGCGAGTTTCACCTTTGTTTCATTCTCCGCGCTGCGGGCTCAGATAAATCGAGAGGAGGCTCTCCAAAAAATTTTCGACTCGCTCAAGGAGGCATTTTTTTCTCGTGCAAACCCAAATTCCTATCATATATCCAAGGCTTAAGTGAGTGACAGTAAACCTGAATGCCTATATGCAATTTTTGGTTTTATGGTGGTAACTGTGAATGTGAGTGACTGCGACGCAAAGTGTCTCGGCGTCGTACAAAGTCTGACCCAGAGAGACCTTTCTGTACGAACTAAGCACACAGCCATAACTTAAAAGAGGAGTACTGTAGAGAAATATTGTATGCTAACACCGTAAAGTGACAGAAATTACTTGAAACAAAGTATTTGAATCAGTACTTCACTTTTAAAAAAATTTTATACTTTTTATGGCTTAGGTATTTTTTATTTTGAATGTTGGTCTCAAAAAAAAAATGTAGTGTGGATACAATATCCAATTCATAGGACGTTGCCCAAAAACTATAAATATATATAATTTTTTTTTTTTGTAGGAGGATAGTCCAGTTATTTTTCAAAATTCTTTGTTGTCGAGATAACTGCAGTTGACGATCAAACCTAATGCCTATTCTGGGAATTTTGCGGATAATACTTTTCTTCACGTTTTTCGCATTACTGTAGTCTCTCTTGCTAACAAAAACTATTTAATTAATTTTAGAATAGAATTTTTTACTTTTAAAGTTGTAATAATTCCATTATGATGTTTACTAGTGGGAACAAAAAAATAATAAATTTATTCTATAAAAACTTGTTGATTTAGTTCAGTTTTTGTGTGGTATTTATTATAAAATAATGCATTCTCAGCAATATTTTCTGTTTCTTATCTTCTTAGATACTTCGCGCGCAAAGCTGAAAGAAAAATTATAATCCAACCGTTTACAAATTTTCTTAAAAAATGTTTTCTCAACAATAAGAAATAGTCAACATTTAAAGTAAATCTCAACAAAAAGTTCTTCAAAACTGCAATAATTAAAATAAAAAATTAATTCGCATTTACTTCATTTCATAACACAAAAATTAGAACCTTTAATCCGTCGACCAATTTATAAAACTTAAACGAGCCTCCCTCCATTAAGCAAACGCAAACGTAAAAACAAAAACGCGAATTACATCCGAACGACAGTCAAAATGTTTGCTAAACTTCAAATATATGATGACAGAAATCAAAAATTATACCCGCGCGAGCCACCAAGATGCACGTCGTGTAAAGGAATCGACAATTCGTTTCATTGCAAAAGCAGTCAATCGAGGATATCTGCACACAAAAGTTGGCTGAGATGGTGTTTGATGCTGATAATTTTAATGGCAGTGCCTGGTAAGTGTTAGCCGTAGTTTATTTCACTAAAATGTTCTTCAAATCACTCATTTAGGACCATTCTTTCAAATACAGTTCTCAATTAGACGGTCTAAAATCATAACATTGCTGAGTTTAAAAAAATTTAATAATACAAATTTGGGTATTTTCTATATACCATACCATTAGATCTTGTATTACTTTCTTAAAATAATTCAGGGTCGGATGTGAGTAACAAAATCTCATTAAGTACAGTTTTTCCAAAGGTCGCAAGATTTTTCATTAACACGCCTTGAAGTTGTTCGAATGATTTTTTCCGCATCTCACCTTAACGAGGACAAGCCGATAATGGAGAGAGTGTTCTCTTAGGCCTAGGTAAAAGACTTGGAAAAATGGATATCTAAACGGCAGTGGTTTGACAAACTCTTCGAGCACTATGAAAAGCTTCTCAGCAAATATTCGTTCGCTTTGCAAATGTCGTTCGGAGTTTGCATAAAACATGCAGGTCCAGCCTATTTATAGGTAAAAATTAATACTATAACGCCACAATTTGGAATGGAATCCCCGCCTAAAACTCTTCGGAGGTATATCACGTAAAGTTATTATTAGTAGTAGTTGTTATCTACGCCGCAGTTGCTGGAGCCCTCATCTCTTCTGTTCTAGTTCGTGTATGCAAAAAATGTCAAAGTTTATTTTGTATTGCTAAAGTTTTGCTATTGAAATTGGGCTGTGATTTAATTTTTCCGTACACTGAATATAAGCTTGTTGTTAATTTCATGTTGTTATCATGCCCATAGCATGTATCTACATTAGGGTTGTGCTTATAAATAAAAAAATACTGCTTTTTTTCAGTCCCACGTCTTTAGGCTATAATACCTAAGTCAATTATAGCACATACAAATTTTACTCCCGATAAGAAACGGCTAAGAGGTATTGCACAGTGAAGAAATTTCAGATTTTAATGTTGTGAGTTTTCATATGGCAATCTAAGTATATTGAGTAGCAGTGTCTAATCGGAAACAAAATGAACATATGTATGTGTGATATCGCCAACTAAATATAGTATTTTTTGGAGTATAAGAAACCAAAATACTCAATTTTCCTTTTTTTTTTAGTCTGCATAGAGAAACTTAATTTTGACCGCTTTAATGATGGCCAAATTAATATGCGATATTTTTGGCATTCACATGTATAGCTGCCGTGGTAGCGTGATCCGCCTACCCCACCGAAGATCATGGGTTCAACTCTCAGGCAAAGCAACATCCAACAATTTAGAAACAAGTTTTTTTTCTTCGAATTACAAAAAAGTGTTTCTAAGCGGGGTCGCTTCTAGGCAGCGATTTGGCAAACACTCTGAATGTATTTCTTCCATGAAAAGCTTCTCAGTGAAAACTCATCTGCCTTTGCCGATGCCGTACAGAGTCTGCGTAAAACATGTAGATTCCATCCCGCCAATTTGTAGGAAAAATTAAAAAGGAGCACGACGGAAATTGCAAGACAAGCTCGGCCTGGATTCTCTTCGTAGGTATATCGCGCTTTGTATTTATTTATTTTATAGGTCTTATTGTCAGAAGGAACACACTAATATACATATGTGTACAAATTCAATCTTATTTCAGAGAGCATATTTATCCACAGGTTTTATATTCTTGATTTTTCCAAACAGGTCATTACAACGGTAATAACAATTCAATATTATTCCATTACGAATTAACAACGAACAAATTAAGCGTTGAAATCGGGTCAAGCATATGAATATTATAGAATTACTGAAACTAATTTGTTTGATAGTCAAATTAAAACGAAAAATAATAAAAATTCGATTTGTGCCGAAAACTAACTGAAATCCCCATTGATATGTGCAGATATTAAAATAGAAAAAATAATAATGATTAGCTTTTGACACAGGAGAAATGATATTTGTTTGGCGCAGACATTTTAAAAGCAATTTAAACTTTGAACGAAAACCTTTATACATAATCATAATGATTTTGAAGTTTGGTGTTATTGCGCAGTGCAGTTTATTGAAAAGTTTTAGGAAAATTCAAAAATTTGGCAAGAATAGGCACGTTTCATTTGTGCATGCGTTAAAATAATTTTAAATTTTTTCTGACAACTGATTTCTTTTTGCAGTACATTCATGGATTTATCAATGTAAATAATCTATATTCCGTTAATTTGTTTATCTCTTGTTTTCACTTTCACCGTTTACTTAAAAGTTTATTAAAATATTTTTCTAAAATTTTTACTAACAATGGTAGACGTCCCAACTACACTGGGCGAAATTGAGCGAAGGCGAGAGGTGCACATGATCGGCCAAGCAAGAAAAGCGTGGGTTCAAGTGCGGGGCTGTAAAGTGTCGAAGATTATGTGCAGGTTTTACAACCTTAGACTAACAAAGTTGCTTCTATCATTAAAAAGAGAGGACTGTAGACTCATGACGGGTATTCTGACTGGACTCTGCCTTCTGGCGTCACATGCCTTTAAATTAGGCTTGGTCAGTGATAGCAGATGTAGGAAGTGCGGGCTGGAGGAGGAAACGATCGAGTACGTTCTGTGCTCGTGCCCTGCACTTGCTAGGCTAAGACTCCATCTATTAGGAGTGATACAGCTGTCAGATCTAGAAGCAGCAAGTGGCTTAAATCCTAGGAAGCTTCTAGTACTTGCCAAGAGGACGGAGATATTTTATAACATAGGTCCTGGTTTTTGACAGGGTTTTTCAGTTTGGTCGTTAAAACAAATTTCTGGTAACACTGCGGACTTATTCAGTCTATGTGAGGTCCTCATGGACTGGCCAGTTCAAACTAATCTAACCTACCAACAATGGAATCGATTAAGTAATGGAATAATTCAATACACTAGTTTTCAATAAGAAGCTACAACCGCTTTAATATTTTACTTAAACCTGCCATAATTTCAACTTTAATGGAGACTTGCGCTACTTAGGATTATGTCACGTAACCTTTTAGGACTTCGCCTATCTGGGAAACAGCATTAACAGGGTCAGCTTAGAAATCAAAAGGGGAATAACTTTTTCAGTCTAGTGCTACTTGGAACTGAGTAGGAAATTGAAAGGTAAAGTCCTCTCTCGACGAACAAAACCCACGCTCTACAAGTCACTCGTCATACATGCCCTGAAGTTCGGTTCGGAATCATGGACGGTGTCAAGAGAAGGTAAGATGACTCTTGGGAGTGATCGAGAGGAAAGTTTTCCGGAAGATTTATGGTGCTGTGCGTGATGCCGTATCGAAGGAGGTATAATGATAAGCTGTATGGGTGGCACGCTGTTTGGCTGGCTAAGTCATGTTATACGAAGGGATAAAGACGCTCCGACCAATAAAGTATTTTAATCCATCGCCGGATTCGGATGCAGAGAAAGGGGGAGACCTTCGCTGATTTTCGAGAGGCAGGTGAAGGAAGACTTGATATCCCTTGGTGTTCCCAATTGCGTCAATTATCGCAAAACCGTCAGTTAGCCAAAAACGCTAAGGTGTTTAAGCGCCATTCAATGATGATAATGACTTTTTAGGAACATTAAAAACGGAAAAAAAGTTGTCTAATTAACCTTGGTTTGGTTTGGATTCGTCATTAAGACGACCATAGTTCTCAATCTTCAGTATGGAGGTGGGTGATAGGGAAAATGCTTTCCAAACGCAATTGTACATATTTACTTTCCGACAAATACTGCCAGAATATTTCTGCTATGAAAAATGTTTCAAAAATATGCATCTGATTTCGCAATGCCGTACGAAATCATCCAAGCTATAATTGCATCAAAATTATAAACACATACATACATATTTATGAAAAAAATCTTACAAACATTTAATTCGTAGGTGTGTTTATAAAAACTGTAGCCAATAATGGAATTTTATTTAAAGAAAAGTGGAAACCCAAATAAAATGAAAGAACAAAATTTTAATGGAAATAAAATCAAAAACTTCCCGGACATGGGGCAATGAATCGAACACGTAGTAAAACAAAACTCGAAAGTGACTACAACAAAAACGGCAAGCAGTAGTAAAAGTAACAACAAACCATTGTACAGCAGTAATGCTCTGAGTGTTATATAAACAAGACGAAAAAAATTTAATTTTTTGCGTGATGAAGTCGCGTCCGGTCGGATTAAATGGGATTTTCTTGCAATTATTTCAGTTTTTCCTAGTTATTACTTTTCGCGGCTATGAACTTATAATAACTGAGTCTATAGACTTACATTGTAAAGACATAGTAAATAATTATTCTTTTTTTATTGCTATGATTTGCGCGGACATGGAAAAGTGTGGCTTAAGTTCTTGTTGACGATACCTGAGAGAAACGGATGCTATGCTGTACGTCTCGAAATCAGCTGATATACGAACAAATTGTGGTGACTTTGTTATTATTTTGAATAAAGTACACCTGAATGAAAGAAGTCGCGCCCTTTATTTTTTTTTTTTTGCATCTTTCCACTTCTGATACAGAGTTCAAAATTAGACGCTAATAGGAGAGTGAGATGAGTATTGTTATCGAAGGCTTGACACTTATAATTCAGTATCACGAAATGTCTTAGCTGAGCACAATTAATTTCTACTTAAAATTCATATGCCATGATGAAAATATTGTCCGATTCTTTTAGTTTCTTAACCCGCGAATCGGGAGACGGTTTAGAAAAGCCAGCAGACATCACTCACCCTTCGATCACGGAGCGGGTAGTGTCGGGATATTCATACCTGGGCATCTAATGTCGGGTTGAAAGTTAATGCCGAGAAGACGGATATGGTCTTGTTTACAAAGAGGTACAAGATCCCAAATAGGGCCAGGCCTAAGTTAGGGGGGGTAACCTTACAGGAGAAACCTTGCCCAAAATATAAAATATCTGGGAATCATCCTAGACAGTAAGCTGTCATGGAAGCTCAACGTAGAGGAGTGGGGAAAAAGGCCTCAACGGCATTCTGTGCATGTAAAAGAATGCTGTGGTGTACGTGGGGCTTATCGCCCTCTCTTTCTCATTGGGGTTTTACAGCGATTGTAATCCCTATTCTATACTATGGAGTTCTTGTTTGGTGGAAAGCCACACAAAAAACAACCTACCTCAAAAAATTAGAGGGGGTGTGCAGACTATCGATGCTTAGCATTGCGGGAGCCCTGAAAACATCCCCGACGGCTGCACGGTATGCCATTCTGCACATTCCACCTGTAGACCTGGTAGCAAAGAACATAGCATTAACAACTTCAACCAGGCTCGGTGCCTCGGGGCAGCTTGAGCGCCGACCATATGGCCATAGTAGTATAGCGTCATCAATCACAAGATGAACAGACTACCTCATTCCCTATCTGCGCTTCGAGGGAGATATTAAGGCCACAATAGAGGTGGGCGGTTGGCGCAAAGGTGCGCAAATGGCGGACGAGGCGATACATGTGTACACAGATGGTTCCAAAGTTGTGGAAGGAGTAGGGTCTGCGGTATACTGTACTGATCCGGAAATAAGCAGATCCCAAAGGCTGCCGGATTACTGTAGCGTTTTCCAAGCGGAAATATTAGCCGTAACCAATGAAGTAGAAACCCTGGAAAAGAATAGCTTAAGCTGTAACCGTGTAACTTGTATATTAACAGTCAAGCAGCAATTAAGGCAATAATCTCGCATAGCACAGCATCTAAATGCGTGTTAGAGTGTAAGCAGTCTCTGGAGAGAATCGGGACAGGGAGAAGCATACATCTGTATTGGGTCCCAGGGCATAAGGGAATAGATGGGAATGAAAAAGCGGACGAACTAGCTAAAAAGGGCGCATCTCTTGAAGCTTGCTCCGTAGACGTCCCAATTAGACTGGGCGAGATTAAGCGAAGCCGAGAGGTGCACTTGATCGACCAAGCAGGAAAGGCGTGGGTTCACGTGCGGGGCTGTAAAATGTCGAAGATTATGTGTAGGTCTACAACCTTAGCCTAAAAAAGTTGCTTCTATCATTAAAAAGAGAGGACTATAGACTTATGACGGGTATTCTGACTGGACACTGCCTTCTGGGGTCACATGCCTTTAAATTAGGCTTGGTCAGTGATAGAAGATGTAGAAGTGCGGGTTGGAGGAGCAAACGATAGAGCACGTTCTGTGCTCGTGCCCTGCACTTGCTAGGCTAAGAGTCCAGCTTTTAGGATTGATACAGCTGTCAGATCTAGTAGATGCAAGTGGCTTAAGTCCTAGGAAGCTTCTAGTATTTTCCAAGAGGACGGAGTTATTTTATAACGTAGGTCCTGGTCTCTGATAGGGTTTTTCAGTTTGGTCGTTAAAACAAACTTCTGGTAACACTACGGAATCAATCAGTCTATGTGAGGTCCTCATGGACCGGCCAGTTCAACCTAACCTAACCTAACCTGAGAATCAAACACAAAGACCAGTTCAAACAAGCTGTCACTTTCATAAATAGCAAAATCACAGCCGCACACAATTGTAAACTGCATGGCCCCCACAAACTCGCTTAAGAGTATAATCCTAATTTAGCGATTAATGCCTTTATGCACTCGTAAAAAAAGTATGTAATTATAACAGTATTTGTTCATGTGTGCATAGTAAGTTTAGCTTGGAGCAGCACATGAATTATATTTGGACAATTAATTAAAAGTGGAAACCGAAAGCAAAACTGAACGCAGTGCGAAACGAAAGCACGCAAAACGTTAAAGCTTAGCTTTTGTAGAAATGGCGGTGAATTAGTTCGCAAAGCAAACATATAACAATATATCAGCGGCGTCTTACTTCTGAAGAAAATGGCCATCGCACCAGACACCGCACCTTAGGGATCAGCTGGTGGGGCTAGCTTGATGTCAGTCGGCTTCAAAAAACTGATAGTTATATTTAGCTTTTGACAACATCGGAACTAGTATGGTTTTATAATTGAATAGGCATGTAGCACCACGTTGTTTAATCCGAAAAACTATTTTTAAGAACTAATTAAAACACTAAACACGCTCTTAGGATCTGTTCGCAGTCGAAAAGGAGAAGAGTTACAGCGCGTGTTTTATCTGTATTTGTACGCCTGGTACCTTTTTCGACAGGATTTCACAGGTATGAAACATTCAGACCCTCAGTGAACTCAAGCAGGTCCTCAGAGATCCACAAACAGGCGTCGGACCTCTGCGTCAGGAATTTCCCGGTGAATCTTGTACTCAAAGAACAATGCCCTAAACTTGCAGAGGAGGAACGCACACTCCCTAGGGAAACGCGAGTCACTCTAGCTCAACTTCGATCTGGATACAGGTTAAACTCTTCCCTATCCAGAATCAACCCCGACATACAAAATGTATGCCCTACTTGC
This sequence comes from Eurosta solidaginis, assembly GCF_040869045.1. Taxonomy (NCBI): domain Eukaryota; kingdom Metazoa; phylum Arthropoda; class Insecta; order Diptera; family Tephritidae; genus Eurosta; species Eurosta solidaginis. The sequence goes on along the minus strand of NC_090320.1, from coordinate 1,014,208 downwards.
AATGTGTCCCCACATGACACCAACCATATCTTCAATTGTAATGTGGAACCAACGTCTCTCATTATGGTCCACCCCTCTCATTATGGTCCACCTCCGTTGAAACGGCAAGTTTCCTTGGACTCCCGTTAGAAGATATTGATGACAATTTGTGATCGGTCACACCTGTTGGATGGGGCGAAGCACTGCTACAACAACAACAACCCTTTTAAACTTGTTTAGACAATTCTTATTCTGCTTCAACATTTTTATACTCAGCTGAGCAGAGCTCACAGAGCATATTAAATTTGTTCGCATAACGGTAATCCGTAACGGCATAAACTAATCAAGATAGATATAGACTTCTATATATCAAAATGATCAGGGTGAAAAAAGAAATTCATTTAGCCATGTCCGTCCGTCCGTCCGTCGGACTGTCCGTCTGCAAACACGATAACTTGAGTAAATTTTGAGGTATCTTGATGAAATTGGGTATGTAGGTTCCTGGGCGTTCAGATCGCTATTTAAAATGAACGAAATCGGACTACAACCACACCCACTTTTTCGATATCGAAAATTTCGAAAAACCGAAAAAGTGCGATAATTCATTACCAAAGACGGGTAAAGCGATGAAACTTGGTAGGTGCGTTGAACTTATGACGCAAAACAGAAAATTAGTAAATATTTGGACAATGGGCGTGGCACCGCCCACTTTTAAAAGAAGGTAATTTAAAAGTTTTGCAAGCTGTAATTTGGAAGTCATTGAAGATATCATGATGAAATTTGGCAGGAACGTTACTCCTATTACTATACGTATGCTTAATAAAAATTAGTAAAATCGGAGAACGACCACGCCCAATTTAAAAAAAAAAAAAATTTAAGTCAAATTTTAACAAAAAATTTAATATCTTTACAGTAAATTATGTCAACATTCAACTCCAGTAATGATATGGTGCAACAAAATACAAAAATAAAACAAAATTTCAAAAAGGGCATGGCTCCGCCCTTTTTCATTTAATTTGTCTAGAATACTTTTAATGCCATAGGTCGAACTAAAATTTACCAATCCTTGTGAAATTTGGTGTGTGCATAGATTCTAAGACGATAACTGTTTTCTGTGAAAATGAGCCAAATCGGTTGAAGCCACGCCCAGTTTTTATACACAGTCGATCGTCTGTCCTTCCGCTCGGCCGTTAACACGATAACTTGAGAAAAAATCGATATATCTTTACTAAACTTAGTTCACGTACTTATCTGAACTCACCTTATCTTGGAATAAAATATGGCCGAAATCCGACTATGACCATGCCCACTTTTGCGATATCGAAAATTACGAAAAATGAAAAAAATGCCATAATTCTGTACCAAATATGAAAAAAGAGATGAAACATGGTAATTGAATTGGTTTATTGACGCAAAATGTAACTTTAGAAAAAACTTTGTAAAATGGATGTTACACCTACCATATCAAGTAGAAGAAAATGAAAAAGTTCTGCAGGACGAAATTAAAATCCCTTGGAATCTTGGCAGGAATGCTGTTCGTGGTATTACATAGATATGTAAATAATTTAGCGATACCCGACAGATGATGTTCGGGGTCACCCTGATCCACATTTCGGTCGATATCTCGAAAACGCCTTCACATATACAACTAAGGGCCACTCCCTTTTAAAACCCCCATTAATATCTTTAATTTGGTACCCATATCGTACAAGCACATTATAAATTCACCCCTGGTCCACCTTTATGGCGTTATCTCGAAAAGTCGTCCACCTATGGAACTAAGGCGCACTGCCTTTTAAATAATCATTAGCACCTTTCATTTGATACCCATATCGTTCAAACGCATTCTAGAGTCACCCCTGTTCCACCTTTACGGCGATATCTCGAAAAGGCGTCCACCTAGAGAACAAAGGGCCCACTCCCTTTTAAAATGCTCATTAACACCTTTCATTTTATACCCATATCGTAAAAACACGTTCTAGAGTCACCCCTGGTCCACCCTTATTGCGATATCTCGTAAAGGCGTCCACCTATAGAACTAAGGCCCACTACGTTTTAAACAATCATTAACACCTTTCACTTGATACCCATATCGTACAACGCACATTCTAGAGTCACCCCTGGTCCACCTTTATGGCGATATCCTGAAATTGCGGCCACCTATAGAACTATGGCGCACTCCCTTTTAAAATACTTTTAATACCTTCCATTTGAAACCAATGTCATACACACACATTCCAGGGTTACCCTAGGTTCATTTTACTAAATGGTTATTTTCCCTTATTTTGTCTCCAAATTTCTCAGCTGAGTATGTAATGTTCGGTTACACCCAAACTTAGCCTTCCTTACTTGTTTTCAGAGAAAATTTGTCAATGTTTTGTCAGATAGTTAAAATAGCGGTGGAAAAGGAACAAGTTTAAATAATTGGCAACAGATTGTGCAAACTGGAACCCAATTACTCACTTACTTGTTTTCAGAGAAAATTTGTCAATGTTTTGTCAGATAGTTAAAATAGCGGTGGAAAAGGAACAAGTTTAAATAATTGGCAACAGATTGTGCAAACTGGAACCCAATTACTCAAAAATTGGGGATAAAAAAGGGTAACGCTTTTCAGATCAGAGGCAGATTATCCTTTTAAACACCGCAGTTTTCGAAATTTCGCTGCCATACCCCTAACATGACCTCACCAAAATTTCCTTTGTGCGTTTATTCGCTTTTGCGTAATACTCAAACAACTATTAATTAAACTTCCTGAAATACAAACAATTGGCATCACCACTAAGAGTACTTTGGAGGATTTGTTAGAAGCATTCTTCCTGGTCATATCTTTTTCATTTGGAAACACTCACATGTATTTAAGTTAACGACGTATGGAAACAACAAATGAAGAAAAAATTCGAGCATATAATGTAGTTTTACGCCAGCCTACTATAGCTTGCTATGTATGACAATGTGTGTGTAACCATGGAAGTTCAAATAATAATTCAATAAATTTTGCCAAAATTTCCTTACATCCTCATAAAAACACCTACGCAGCAGTTGGCTAATATGCGTATAAATATCCAGCAAAAACTGGTATAAGCGGTTGTAAGAAATAAGGAATACTGGTTTTACTGCTGACAGTTAAACCCTAGAATAAGGTAAATATAGTACATCAGCCCTATAGAGCCTAGCTCTAGTCGATAAATTTTCGTAATATTTGCAAGGAAACTGGATTTTCTTTTTATTTGAAATATTACTTTAAATAAGTATATGTACTTTTTGTCCTTTCAAAGAACTCATAAAAGATGTTAATTATATATTTCTCACTGTTTGAGCAGTTTTATGACATAAGGCGAATAAATTTTTGAAGAGAACATGGTTGATGTACACTTTCTGGGCTGGCCGGGCCACTGCAGACGAGCGAGCCTGTTTAAAAAAAAACTTTCTATATATTTTTTTGTAATGTTACTTGGGTCGTAACTTAAACAAAGGAAATCACAGCGAATTTGCGATAAATTAACATTTCTGTACCCAAATCAAGTTTTGATATGGGTGATTATAAAGACAAATAAAATAATTTAAAGTCAGATTGTGTCTTATTGTAAGTCCTATGCAAGTCTGATTTCATATGTACCATAAGACTTATAATTAGGTGGTAATGTGACATACTATTCGTTATTCTACTTGGTTCATGAACCTTGTAATCAGGTAACTCTTATTATAACGCCTCATGTATAGTGGGTTATAAGCCTTGTACAAAATGTTCTAAGGTCATTATATAATTCCTAATGGCTTATAATAATTCCTTATATAAGCCTTGTTTTATGTAGGCCATAAGCCTTCAGATATACTTAATAATTCATGTATGATGACATAGGTAAAGAAAAATAAGGAGTATTATAAAGAATACGCCATACAATTAATATTCCTTATAGAATAAGGCCTGATTTCATTTGAAAAAAGCCTTATATAAGGTCCAGATTTTTTGGTACGTACATTTGTATATGCACACAAGTATACTTACACGAACACAAACTTAATATTACAGAAAATACTCATATATCAGGTATTTACAGTTATTTCCATGCCATATAATCCTAAATAGTTACATATGTACGTGCATTCGAATATGTATAATAAACAAATTTAAGTTCGTTCGCTTTTGCTTCCACAAATTGAATTGAAATCTCATAATCAGCATTTCGTAAACTCGAATGAATAGCTGCTGATTATTGCATTTTACTTTTACTATAAGTCCACTCTTGCTGACATTGATTTTCAAATCACAAATATCTTACGTACTAAGTGAGTGCTGCAACCTGTACTAATAAAGGATATGTACATTTGTATATGTATGTATGTATTAATTTGTGTTTCAATATACTCACTCCAGATTTGTATTATTTGGAAGCAACTAATTCGATTTCACTTATGTAAATGGTTTTTTGTGTATGCCATAGCTTTATTGAAATTTGATTTGAATTTTGTGCTGCTGCATTGCATATTGTATGTATGTATGAGATTTAGTGGATAAATATTTATAATATATGTATGCATATATAAAATAGACAAATATTTACATTTGCGCTTATGCGTTTTAAACTAACATTTATTAATATGAAGTTTTACGTCAAGAATTTAGTAAATAAATTTAAAATTAAACGAGCTTACTTAAACATTATTATGTTTTGAAAATAATTAAGTTTGTAGGGCACAATGAAGAGGCAGATGCAAAGCGGCTCTTCGGGCAAAACTGTACTCCAAGCAGTTTAGCCTTAAACGTTGTGTTCTAAGTCGTGAAAAGTCGATTTCTGTTTTTCCAGGATATGTAGTATATAATTTCATACTATCACAAAAATGAAGAAAAAATATATTTAGAAATTTCGTAAATTAGATTTGTTTTTGAAACCAGAAATATTAGTTTTTTAAGGCATTATGCACATAAAATGCATCGCCATAAACGAGTCCAAGGGCTAAAACCCATTGGTTTGCCGCTGGCTTTCTTTTGAATATTTCGAAGTTGAATTTTTTAAGCAAACTTTGAATGGAAACTCGAAACCGAAAGCGACTTTTTGTTTTTGTGTTTTTGATATTAGCAAATAAATTGTTTGTTGGACATCCATAAACTGATTGAAAAACAGAAGAAAGCAAATTTTTTTAGTTCTTGATAAAAATAACGTTTTTATGTAGCTTTGATACTTGATATTCAAATTAATGATAATATAGATAAGTTATAAAGAGAAAACGTATATCACTGTTTTTACAGGGTGTTGAACTTTTTTTTTTTTACCTTTGAAATCACCGCGATGGAAGTATGGTTTGGCACTAATAGCGGGGTTATGACATTTCATTTGTGATTTCGTACTTGATTTATTGATTATAATTTCGAAAATCAAAATTTTCTGTTTACTTAGTAGTATTTTGCTCTGTCTTTATATATAAACACATACATGTAAATCCACTTCAATTTTCATTTAGTTTTAGACTTTATTTAATTGATAGATTCAAGTTTTAATTTATGTACATACATACATACATGCATATACATTTAGGCATGCACTTGAACTGGGGACGTCTAAGATGAAATATTTTCCCCTTATCTAACAAATCCAGCCAAATAAACATCTAGTATATCTGGATAAACAAAAAAAACTATACGAAGCTATAAACATAGCTACATGTGTTACCGTTTTATATCCCAATCAATTTAATTGATTTACCTAATAAATTATCTTATCGGTCAAATAGTATATAAACGTATAATTTTCTCCTAAGTAATTTGAACCAGACGCTGATTATTTAATATGATTCTAACATGCTAAAGAAAAAGAACTGAAATAACGAAAAATGTGGAACGAAATGACCGCAATCTCTGTATCTTGTAGATATATAAGCCTCCGGCGAATTTAAAAAATATACTATTAAATAGTTACTATATTTTCTACTTTTTTAAGAATGTCTAGGCCATTTATTGTTCATTTCATAAATTGGTCCGATATGGTCGAAAGGGCTATCAAGGGATGCGCATCACTGCCAGTTATAAAAATCTAATTGCGAAATTTAACACTTTCTAACCGTTCGAAAGATATTTGAGAAAACAGGCGCTTTCAATGCCAGCTTAACACGGACTTTGTATCACCGAATTCACCAAGTTATTAAAACAAAACACGCATAATGTTTTCAAAAAATTAGTAAAGAACAATGTATTTAAATAAATTAACCCAAGTCGAACATGTTTTCAAATTGTCCTCAAGTTGTTAAAAAAGCAAATTAACAGAAAAATGTGCCGAAATTCTATCCCGGTTTGACATTTCCTAAAGTTGGCGGCCCTATACCCAACTAGTCCCTTGGAGTGAATCACATTGGATATAGCCTATTAATCGTGTTTAAATATCACATATACGTTTCGGCTCCTGTTACAATTGGAAATACGTACGCAAATATTTTAACAAAGCTTTCCCAAGACATTTTTAAATTTTATCCACGGTCTTCACCCATGAGTAACGCAAGGATATCCACTTCGACTGCTTATAATTTTGAGGGCGGCATCCTTGGCCGAATAGTTACTAACGTTGCAAGGTGTTTCTTTGGTGTAGCTCGGCAGCAAAGCGCGACAAAAATATCCGTCAGAAAGTCTTCGGAGCTCGCCTAGAGCTTCTAGTGACGTCGACGAAGATATCAGTTTGAAGTCGCAGTCTTAGAAACAGCCGAAAAAAGTGAAAGCGCCCTTTGGTGTGATCAACAATAAGCCAGCTGTTGTTGTAGCTATAAGGACACTCCCCGAAGGCCTTGGGGAGTGTTATCGATGTTGATGGTCCTTTGCCGGATGCATATCCGGTACGTTAAGGTACTAGCCCGACCATCTCAGGAACGATTTGGTATGACCAAATGAAGCCTTCTAGGCCATACCGCCCTCCCACCTCCTAGATCCATAAGGAACTTGGGGTCGCCAGAGCCTCGGATGTTAACGAAATAGGATTCGCCACGGGTAGGTGAGGTTGCCAATTGGATTGGAGAAGCTATATATTGCGCTGGCAACCCCTTGAATCAATTTGGTATTTTAGTCGCCTCTTACGACAGGCATACCTACCGCGGGTATATTCTAAGCCCCCTAACCCGCTCGGGTGACAATAAGCCAGCATTGATGCTAATCGTTAAAACTGTGCCACGGGAGTCATGACTATAGGAGATAATTGATTGCAACCTTAAGTCGCCTTTGTGCATGATCAGCATGGAACCCCAAATTATTTAAAGAAATCGTGCCGGCGACGAGTATTAGAGTTAGCCCAGAACGACAGCTACAAAGTTGTGACAATTTTGAGTATTTCTCCCTCCCTCCGCAAGGCGTTTTTACAATATCGTTAGCTTAGTGTGAAAATGCGCCAAGTCAACTTTTACGAATTTTACAGGGGACGAAAAAAAATGAATATTTTTTTTAAATAACCTTATTTTTTCAAAACTGTGTATGAGTATGTCTTAATTGCAATACTTTTGAGTGTAAAAGCTTTGAAAAAGATAAATAACAAGTATAGGTGTCGAAGTTCGGGTGTAACCGAACATTATATACTCAGCGTGAGCTTCAATTGCAAATCTCATTTCAGATAAATTGCTTTTCTACATAACACGTGGCACCGCCCGTTTAAATAAACTGTCTCTCCATTTCCTCTTAAAATAAAACTTGATAAGTAAAATATCATTGGTTCAAAACTATTTTTTGCTAAGTTACAGCTGATTATTCTAGTCTACGACCCTGTTAAACTTGTTTTATATCTAAGTTGCCGTGGTCTTTAACCGATCCCGTCCATTTTTACTAGAAATATTTTCTACTATAGGGAAAATTTGTGTACCCAATTTTATTACGATCCGTTAATTTTTCTTCGAGTTATGGCTCCCTATACAGAAAATTGCTTAGTCATAAAAGGGGCGGTGCCACACCCATTTCCAGAATGTTTAGTGTTTTCCAATTTAATGTGATAATTCAATTTAAAAAGTAAAATTCTATTTATACACAGCTCTTTTTCGCTAAGATCTAACTTATTATTTTCGTCTACGACTCTTTTAAAAATCTTTTATATAAAAGGGGGCGTGCTCCTTAATCAATTTCGTTAATTTTTCTTCAAAGCATTCCTTATGGTAATGGCGACCGCTCTGCCAAATTTTGTTACGATAGGTTTAACGATTTTTGATTTATGATTAATAATAAATAAAAATAAATGTAAGCGCGATAACCTCCGAAGAGATCTAAGGCCGAGCTTCTCTTCCAATTTGCGTCGTGCTCCTCTTGATTTTCCCTACAAATTGGCCGGACGAGACCTACATTTTTTATGCCGACTCCGCACGGCATCTGCAAGGCAGATGAGTTTTCACTGAGTGCGTTTCATGGCAGAAATACACCCGGAGCGCTTGCCAAACACTGCCGAGGGCGATTCCCCCCGTTTTTAAAGGATTTGCAGTTATCTTGGCTAGTGCGCCACCTAGAGTAACTTTTTTTCGATGAATTGTATTGTAACCAGGCCTCTAACTAAGTGCCAAGTTTCAAGTCTCTAGGTAAGCGGGAAGTTAGTTAAAAATTGATTGAAAGATTCCCAACTTAAAATTTGTTTTCTTACTATCTCGATCTGCGTGCCACCTAGCGAATTTTTTTGGATCAAATTTTGCATTGTCACAGGGTTCTGAGCCACGGCCAATGTTTCAAGTCTCTAGCTCACCGGCAAGTTACTCAAATATCGATCGAAAGATATCCCTCGGGATTTGTAGTTATCGGGATTCGTAGTTATCTCAATTAGCACGCCACCTAGCGGAACTTTGTTTTCTATAACTTGTATTGTCACCGGGTCTCGAACTATGTGCTAAGATACAAGTCTCTAGGTAACCAGGAAGTTAGTTAAAAATGGATGGAAAGATTCCCAAATTAAAATTAATTATCCTAATATCTCGATCCATGCGCCACCTAGCGGAATTTTTTGATACAATATTACATTGTCACCGAGTTCTGACTTACGGCTCAAGTTTCAAATCTCCAGCTCACCGGGAAGTTACTCAAAAATCGATTGCAAGATTCCCCTCGTTTTTCAAGGATTTGTAGTTATCGCACTTAGCGCGCCGCCTAGCGGAATTTTGTTTTCTGTAAATTGTATTGTCACCAAGCCTCGAACTGTGTGCCAAGCTTCAAGTCTCTAGGTCAGCGGGAAGCTAGTTAAAAATGAATTGAAATATTTTCAAATCAAAATAAATATTCTTAGTATCTCGATCCGTGCGCCACCTAGCGAAATTTTTTTGATCAAATATTGCATTGTCACCGGGTTTTGACTCGCGGGCCAAGCTTCAAGTCTTTAGCTCACCGGCAAGTTACTTAACAATCGATCGCAAGATTCCCTGCGTTTTTTCAAGGATTTTCAGGGATTTTCGTTTGTCTCGATTCGTCTGCCACCTGGCGGCATTTTGTTTTCCACGGATTGTAGTACCATTGGTAGAACCATTGACTCGCAAACTATGTGCTAAGTTTCAAGTCTCTGGATCACCGATAAGTTAGTTAAAAGTCGATCGCAAAATTTCCATTTTAAAATAAATTTTCTGTATATCTCGATCCGTGCGCCACCCAGCGGTTTTTTTTCACTTGCATTGTTGTTCTAAGTATCAAGTGTCTAGCTCAACGGGAAGTTACCGAAAAAGACTTTTCCGTGGTCAAAAATTCGTATGGAAATGAGGGTACAAACATGAAAGCGACTTAATATAAAGGTATAAAAAAAGTGACTTAGCACATTTACACATTAAGCTAACGATATACCTTTTTCGAACACAATTTATCAAAATAGGAGCATGACTTTTAAACTTTAGTTAGGAAACTTTGTCTAAAGCATATATACACAGCAAGCTTAATTCGCATATCGTGCTTAGATCGTTTTCGTACTTACACAGTTGAAACGTTTGTACTAGACTACTCCGTATTTTCTCTTGTACTGCCTGTGAATTCTTGGCGAATGACATCCTATGTTTCTGTTTTTGTTGCTGACGTGTTTCTGTGTATGCTTCGCGTTAGCATAGAGTTGAGCTAGTCTCAAAAAACAATTGTATGAAGGAACTTGAGTTCACTTCATTTTTTTTTCATAGCAGATATATCACCTGTATCCCATGAACCAACAGGTCCGTCAAGCTGTACCCCCCCGCGATGGAAACCAAATTTGGTAGGCCAGGTATTATGTGCTATTTATGTGGTAATTTGTTCCCAAAATAAAACATTTTGTGCTCAAAATTTAAGAATTTTTTTAACCTCAAAATGGGGAATCCAGCTGGAGCACTAGGTCAAACAAAAAAATTTAAATGTGGGAATTATGTGCTATTTATGTGCTCCAACATAAGCTACGGTCTGTCCATAAAAATAAAGGAGCGCAAGGGGGGAGCGGGGGCATATAACCCCAGACGGCAAAATCGAAACGGGATAGGTGCAGAATTTTGTGCTATATATGGGCTCGATAGTTCCAAAAACGATTCGTTTTTTTGATAACTTTTAATGTTTTTTTTAAAACATCAAAAGTGGTGGGTCCAGCTGAACGTCCAGCTAGACCCCCCCCCCCCCCCTCGTAAACACTAGGCCAAACAAAACAATTTAAATGTCAGAATTATGTGTTATTTACGTGCTCAATAGTGCTAAAAAGAATTCGGTTTTTGACAACTTTTAATGATTTTTTTAAAACTTCAAAAGCGGGTGGTCCAGCTAGACCCCCCCCCCCTCTCATAAGCACTAGTTCGAATAAAAAAATTTAAATGTGGGAATTATGTGCTATTTACGTGCTCAATAGTGCCAAAAAAAATTCGGTTTTTTGACAACTTCTAATGATTTTTTTAAAACTTCAAAAGTGGGGGGTCCAGCTAGACGTCCCGCTAGACCCCCCCTCATAAGTACTAGGTCAAACAAAAAAATTTAAATGTGAGAATTATGTGCTATTTATGTGCTCCAACATAAACTACGGTCTGTCCAGAAAAACGAAGGGTTGGCAAGGGGGAGCGTGGCATATAACCCCAGACGGCAAAATCGAAACGGGATAGGTGCAGAATTTTGTGCTATTTATGGGCTCGATAGTTCCAAAAACGATTCGTTTTTTTTGACAACTTTTAATGTTTTTCTTAAAAACATTAAAAGTGGTGGAGAACCCCCTCGTAAGCACTAGGCCAAACAAAACAATTTAAATGTGGGAATTATGTGTTATTTACGTGTTCAATAGTGCCAAAAGAATTCGGTTTTTGACAACTTTTAATGATTTTTTTAAAACTTCAAAAGTGGGGGGTCCAGCTGGACGTCCAGCTAGATCCCGCCCTCCCCCTCAAAAGCACTAGGTCCAATAAAAAATTTTAAATATGGGAATTATGTGCTATTTACGTGCTCAATAGTGCCAAAAAGAATTCGGTTTTTGACAACTTTTAATGATTTTTTTAAAACTTCAAAAGCGGGTGGTCCAGCTAGACCCCCCCCCCCCCTCTCATAAGCACTAGTTCGAATAAAAAAATTTAAATGTGGGAATTATGTGCTATTTACGTGCTCAATAGTGCCAAAAAGAATTCGGTTTTTTGACAAATTTTAATCATTTTTTTAAAACTTCAAAAGTGGGGGGTCCAACGGGACGTCAAGCTAGACCCCCCCTCATAAGCACTAGGTCAAACAAAAAAATTTAAATGTGGGAATTATGTGCTATTTATGTGCTCCAACATAAACTACGGTCTGTCCAGAAAAACGAAGGGTTGGCAAGGGGGAGCGTGGCATATAACCCCAGACGGCAAAATCGAAACGGGAAAGGTGCAGAATTTTGTGCTATTTATGGGCTCGATAGTTCCAAAAACGATTCGTTTTTTTAAGAAAAACATTAAAAGTGGTGGAGAACCCCCTCGTAAGCACTAGGCCAAACAAAACAATTTAAATGTGGGAATTATGTGTTATTTACGTGTTCAATAGTGCCAAAAGAATTCGGTTTTTGACAACTTTTAATGATTTTTTTAAAACTTCAAAAGTGGGGGGTCCAGCTGGACGTCCAGCTAGATCCCGCCCTCACCCTCATAAGCACTAGGTCCAATAAAAAATTTTAAATATGGGAATTATGTGCTATTTACGTGCTCAATAGTGCCAAAAAGAATTCGGTTTTTGACAACTTTTAATGATTTTTTTAAAACTCCAAAAGTTGGGGTCCAGCTGGACGTCCAGCTAGACCCCCCCCCCCTCATAAGCACTAGGCCAAACAAAAAAATTTAAATGTGGAAGTTATGTGCTATTTATGTGCTCAATAGTGCCAAAAAGAATTCGGTTTTTGACAAATTTTAATGATTTTTTTGAAACTCCAAAAGTGGGGGGTTCAGCTAGACCCCCTCATAAGCACTAGGCAAAAAAAAAAATTTTATATGGGAATTATGTGCTATTTATGTGCTCAATAGTGCCAAAAAGAATTCGGTTTTTGACAACTTTTAATGATTTTTTTTAAAACTCCAAAAGCGGGGGTCCAGCTGGACGTCCAGCTAGACCCCCCTCATAAGCACTAGGCCAAACAAAAAAATTTAAATTTGGGAATTATGTGCTATTTATTTGCTCCATAGTGCCAAAAAGAATTCGGTTTTTGACAACTTTTAATGATTTTTTTTTAAAACTCCAAAAGCGGGGGTCCAGCTGGACGTCCAGCTAGACCCCCCTCATAAGCACTAGGCCAAACAAAAAAATTTAAATTTGGGAATTATGTGCTATTTATGTGCTCAATAGTGCCAAAAAGAATTCGGTTTTTGACAACTTTTAATGATTTTTTTAAAACTTCAAAAGTGGAGGTCCAGCTGGACGTCCAGGAAGACCCCCCCCCCCCCCCCCCCCTCATAAGCACTAGATCAAACAAAAAAATTTAAATGTGGGAATTATGTGCTATTTATGTGCTCCAACATAATCTACGGTCTGTCCAGAAAAACAAACGTGACGTAAACGTTTTACGATTCGTGATTTAAGTTCATTTCATAAATCCCAAAAAGTCCGAGATGTTGGATCGGATCAATGACAATTGTGAACTAGCAAAAATATAACTTATTATAATTTTTAGTCGGTTTGAGTGAAAATGGTTTTCAGTCACTGATCGGAGAATGTTATAAGGGCCCAGGTTTACTGTCACTTACTATTTTTTGAGGTGTCTTCTCGTTATTTACTTATTTACCCTATATTTCCTTTGGTATATAATTCTGGTGCTACGATGTGGCAATACAGTGTTTTTGTGAAAAGTTGGATAGTTCAATAGTTTTGCGGATTTTTCATTAATACAAATATCGTGCTGATAATTAAATATTGTGGTATATTTTAAATAAAACAGCTTCTTAACAATGCAAGAAATGTATTTGTACTCAATAGTAGTCAATTTGCGTGCGCGTGTTCTTAGAAAAAACTTGTAAAGTGTGTCACAATTTCGAACTATTCTTTGCCAAGAACTTTTTATTACAATAAAAAAAAATTTGCTTCTGGATTCTCGATTTTAAGGTAAAGTCGGTCCATTCCTCATTCAATAATTTTTGATGAAAATTAAGTGGTGCATCGTCTTTTTAACGTTAAACTCAAATCGTTCTCCAATTGGGTTGATTTAGTTGTAATAATCTTCATTTCTTAGTCGGACTTTATGTTAAAGTTGTTTAATCGTCGAAGCCGTGTTAGGAACATCTGTTACGGATTTAAACACGATTTTGCCAAATCTGAAACCGTTAAGTTCTACCAAAACTTGGTAGTAGGCTGACTGCAGTACGTTACGGTTGGACTAAGCGGTAATTGTGCAATGTACCCACCGAAATTTGGGCCTTTTTTTCGAGTGAGGTATCAAAAGACGCATATTCACGTCTAGATCAAGAATCCGAAAGCGGAAGTGCAGAAGGTCATCACCGTGGCGGTAGCCACGGTTATACCACACACCCGGACTTGACATGGCGTAGCCCACGGTTATTTTTTATAAGCGCGTCCGAAGGCCGCCTATGCAGAAGGTGTTCTACGCAGAATTAAAATTAAAATTTAAAAAATTTCCACCAAAAAAGAGCTTCTTCAAATTTATGTTAAATAAAGACTAGAAAAGTTAAAGATATGTATACATCAGATGAAAGGTATTTTATAAGTTATTTTTCGGTTTTTTAATTTTTGAAATCCATCAACTAGTTTCGGAGATATTATGATTTGAAAAATTCATACTTTCGCCTTTTGACATGGAATTACCCCCAAATCTTTCATTTGCACCAAAAAAGAAATATACCGTTGGAATCAGCATAAAAATCTCTGTAAAGTCCGATTTTTTATTTTTTTTTTTACAATGTATGTATTCTGCACTTAAGTCATTTAAATTTATGTTGAGCCGCCACCCCCTTGTGTTACTCCTAATAGAGAACAACAAAGGTAATTTCCATCGTTGCTGAGCTGGCAACACTGTTCACTTTCATGTGTTTTCATTTGGACAGACATTTTTTGCAATGCTTGTGTTGATATTTTATAAGTAAACTAGCAGACCCGGCAGACGTTGTTCTGCCCCAAATTTGGCCTATCTGTATACATTTTAATAAGCTTTTTCCGTCTAACTCTGCCCTATCCCTCTACACTTTTTCCTAATCTTTTTCTTCACTCCTCCCTCCGTCTTTCACGCTTCATCTTCGTCTCATTCTATGTCTCTCTCAGTCTCCTTCTCTCTTTTCTCTTCTCTCAAGTTTTTCTCCTTATTCTTCATCTCTTATTGCCAGTCCCAGAGGGTGGTATGTATTTTGTTCCAGTCATATTACGAGTCTCAGTCCCAGTCCCACTCCGAGTCTCAGTCTCAGTCCCAGTCCTAGTCCTAATCCCAGTCCCAGTCCGTCTCTGGTATACTTCCCGGAAAAAAGCATCGTAAATACTAATATAGGCAAATGTATATACGAAATTTCAGGCAAATCGAATAGGACGTATGTAAATAGGTATGTGGGTTTTATTAATTCTTGTCTTTATTTCGGCTTCGCATGCATTTATCCGTTTTGCCAGGTTGATGCGACTAAATCGAATATCACAATGAACTTTAGAGCTCTCAGCAACAGCTTTCATTTGATATCCATAATACACACACATTCTAGAAGTATCCGGGTCCATGTTTTGGCCTATATCTCGAGACTCTAGTCACTTAGCGGTGTAAAACTCACTCTGTATTATAGCACACATCAAAAGCTTCAATTTTATACCCATAATATAAAAGCACATTCTAGGTGTATCCGGGTCCACGTTTTGGGCTATATCTCGATACCCTAACCTCCCAGTTGTATGAAAATTATCCTGCACTATAGCACTCATCAACAGCTTTCATTTGATATACATATTGTATAAACACATTCTAGGGGTACCTGGGTCCACGTTTTGGGCTATATCTCGAGACCCTAGACTCCCAGTTGTATGAAAATTATCCTGTACTATAGCAATCATCAACAGCCTTCATTTGATATCCACATTGTATAAACACATTCTAGGGGTACCCGGGTCCAAGTTTTGGGCTATATCCCGAGACCCTAGCCTCCCAGTTGATTGAAAATTATCCTATACTATAGCACACATCAACAGTTTTCATTTGATATCCAAATTGTATAAACACATTTCAGGGGTACCCGGGTCCACGTTTTGGGCTATATCTCGAGACCCTAGCCTCCCAGTTGTATGAACATTATCATGTACTATATCACTCATCAACAGCTTTCATTTGATATCCATATTGTATAAACACATTCTAGGGGTACCCGGGTCCACGTTTTGGCCTATATCTCGAGACCCTAGTCACCCAGGAGTATGAACATTATCCTGTACTATAGCACTCATCAACAGCTTTCATTTGATATCCATATTGTATAAACACATTTCAGGGGTACCCGGGTCCACGTTTTGGGATATATCTCGAGATCCTAGCCTCACAGCTGTATGAATATTATCCTGTACTATAGAACTCATCAACAGCTTTCATTTGATATACATATTGTACAAACACATCCTAGGGGTACCTGGGTCCACGTTTTGGGCTATATCTCGAGACCCTATCCTCCCAGTTGTATGAAAATTATCCTGTACTATAGCACTCATCAACAGCTTTCATTTGATATCCATATTGTATAAACACATTCTAGGGGTACCCTGGTCCACGTTTCGAGCTATATCTCGAGACCTTAGCCTCCCAGTTGTATGAAAATTATCCTGTACTATATCACTCATCAACAGCTTTCATTTGATATCCATATTGTATAAACACATTCTAGGGGTACCCGGGTCTACGTTTTGGGCTATATCTCGAGACCCTAGCCTCCCAGTTGTATGAAAATTACCCTGTACTATAGCACTCATCAACAGCTTTCATTTGATATCAACATTGTATAAACACAATCTAGGGGTACCCGGGTCCAAGTTTTGGGCTATATCCCGAGACCCTAGCCTCCCAGTTGTATGAAAATTATCCTATACTATAGCACACATCAACAGTTTTCATTTGATATCCATATTGTATAAACACATTTAAGGGGTACCTGGGTCCACGTTTTGCGCTATATCTCGAGACCCTAGCCTCCCAGTTGTATGAACATTATCCTGTACTATAGCACTCATCAACAGCTTTCATTTGATATCCATATTGTATAAACACATTCTAGGGGTACACGGGTCCACGTTTTGGGCTATATCTCGACACCCTAGCCTCCCAGTTGTATGAAAATTATCCTGTACTATAGCACTCATCAACAGCTTTCATTTGATATCCACATTGTATAAACACATTCTAGGGGTACCCGGGTCCAAGTTTTGGGCTATATCCCGAGACCCTAGCCTCCCAGTTGTATGAAAATTATCCTATACTATAGCACACATCAACAGTTTTCATTTGATATCCATATTGTATAAACACATTTAAGGGGTACCTGGGTCCACGTTTTGGGCAATATCTCGAGACCCTAGCCTCCCAGTAGTATGAACATTATCCTGTACTATAGCACTCATCAACAGCTTTCGTTTGATATCCATATTGTATAAACACATTCTAGGGGTAACCGGGTCTACGTTTTGGCCTATATCTCGAGACCCTAGTCACCCAGGAGTATGAACATTATCCTGTACTATAGCACTCATCAATAGCTTTCATTTGATAGCCATATTGTATAAACACATTTCAGGGGTACCCGGGTCCACGTTTTGGGATATATCTCGAGATCCTAGCCTCACAGTTGTATGAATATTATCCTGTACTATAGCACTCATCAACAGCTTTCATTTGATAGCCATATTGTATAAACACATTTCAGGGGTACCCGGGTCCACGTTTTGGGATATATCTCGAGATCCTAGCCTCACAGTTGTATGAATATTATCCTGTACTATAGCACTCATCAACAGCTTTCATTTGATATACATATTGTATAAACACATTCTAGGAGTACCTGGGTCCACGTTTTGGGCTATATATCGAGACCCTAGCCTCCCAGTTGTATGAAAATTATCCTGTACTATAGCACTCATCAACAGCTTTCATTTGATATCCATATTGTATAAACACATTCTAGGGGTACCCGGGTCCACGTTTTGGGATATATCTCGAGACCTTAGCCTCCCAGTTGTATGAAAATTATCCTGTACTATATCACTCATCAACAGCTTTCATTTGATATCCATATTTTATAAACACATTCTAGGGGTACCCGGGTCTACGTTTTGGGCTATATTTCGAGACCCTAGCCTCCCAGTTGTATTAAAATTATCCTGTACTATAGCACTCATCAACAGCTTTCATTTGATATCCATATTGTATAAACACATTCTAGGGGTACCCGGGTCCACGTTTTGGGCTATATCTCGAGACCTTAGCCTCCCAGTTGTATGAACATTATCCTGTACTATAGCACTCATCAACAGCTTTCATTTGATATCCATATTGTATAAACACATTCTAGGGCTACCCGGGTCTACGTTTTGGGCTATATCTCGAGACCCTAGCCTCCCAGTTGTATGAAAATTAGCCTGTACTATAGCACTCATCAACAGCTTTCATTTGATATCCATATTGTATAAACACATTCTAGGTGTACCCGGGTCCACGTTTTGGCCTATATCTCGAGACCTTAGTCACCCAGGAGTATGAAAATTATCCTGTACTATAGAACGCATCAACAGCTTTCATTTGATATCCATATTGTATAAACACGTTCTAGGGGTACCCGGGTCCACGTTTTGGCCTATATCTCGAGACCCTAGTCACCCAGGAGTATGAAAAGTATCCTGTACTATAGCACACATCAACAGCTTTCTTTTGATATCCATATTGTATAAACACGTTCTAGGGGTACCCGGGTCCACGTTTTGATCTCAAGACGCTAGGCACGTAGCGAAAAAAAGGTAGACGTTGGCCGATTCTCAGACCTACCCAATATGCTCACAAAATTTCATGAGAATCGGTTCAGCCGTTTCGGAGGAGTTAAGCCTCTAAAACCGTGACAGAAGAATTTTATATATTAGATTAGTGAAATTTAACATGATTGTTTCGTTAATTCGTGCAAATTAGATTATGTTGATATACTAAATATAAAAAGTAAAGTGATGTGTGCGCTTAAAAGATTTTAAACGTGCGGGAACAATATGTATCACACAAAACCTGTTTTTCGCGGATAACTTTTAAACGCTTTCGGATTCTTAATCTAGGCGTGAATATGCGTATTTTGATACCTCACTCGAAAATGTTGGCCCAAATTTCGGTGGGTACCATAAACTGCACTATTACCGACTAAGTTTCCTTATTGATGCTCTGAAATCTGTTTGGTTTTAAAAAAGGCACCTATTTATTCGAACATGACGAATGATAAGCTTACACTGATTCTATACGACAGCATGACACTGCTAAGAACAAAATCATCAAAATTACAACAACCACATGGAAATTTCCAATTTCTTTCGCATATATATCTTGATAGACCCAAAATGTTTGACCTCGGATTCGCGATCCTGGATCCAAAACGCGTCTTCTAGATATTATAAAATATATAAATATATAATATTTTCTAAATATTTTTGGACGTGTATTAAGAGTGTCATGCAGTCGTATAGAATTACTCTTACACTAGCCAATGTTATACTGTTTTCCCACAGAAACTTAATGATCTCGTTTCACCTTCTAATGAAATAGTAAATTTTTTGCTTTCGCACAGAAGTAACTGCTCGATTAGTATGAAGGATGAAATGTCAAGCGAATAAAATGATAATGCTATATGAAAGACAATCATGGCGGAACGATACAAGGTGGCAGCGTGATGACATACCTACATACATAAATAAGAATTCCATGTACTTTGTTTTTGTAAATTCGATGGACAAATGTCAAAATCGTACTGCGCCGGAAGTTAATGTATCAAATGAAATAAAAAAAGGTTATAATCAGCTGTTCGATGCGGCCACCTTGTATCGTTCCGCTATGCAGACAATGACATTTACTTTGACAAATGACATTTTTAATCACTGAACACACCAAAAACTAAGAAACTGAACGCTCCCAACAGAGTTGCATTGTGCTTTTGACTTCATTAGGCATTCGATTAGTTACTAATGAAATAATTATAGATTCGAATTTTGTAGGGAAGATTGAGCTCAATAAGCGTCTTAATGTAGAAAACTGCCTTTATTATTCAATAAGCCGTCTGTGTGAAAACAGTATTATTCTTAAATTAGTATGATCACTTACTAGCCAGAAATAATTGTAGGAAAATTTTTACTAGTGGACATTGCGATTGAAATTAAAGAATTTAGAATAAAACTATGTAATACACTTTAATACCGTTGGCATATGTACATTTTCATCTCTAAAATATGGATTAATAATTTTTTTATGCACTTGAGGTGAGTATATGAATTTTAACGTATAGTTATAGAATCAGTTATATTCAAAATTTTCACTTATATGTGTGAGTAAGGTCATTATATTTTGCTGAATGCATTCTAGCATGAAATTAGTTTCCAAACGTGTGCATTCACTTTAATGCATTCGAGTGATTTTTTGGGGAAAATATGAAACGAACTTCACAGCGCGTGCACTGACGCATTCAATGCAGCTGTTGAACGTATTGGAAAGTTATACACAGATATAAGTGTGTACCACTAGACTCGTCTCAAAAATATAAGGTGTTCGCCCTCGGGGCCGTGCCTAAACGTTTTATGAAAATGCGAAAAAGGCCTCTGAAAATTTGGAAGTATGTAAAGTACATATATACGATTCAAAGTAAATATCTAAACTTTAAAAGAAATTGTGTCGCAAGCGTTACAGGGACAGGGGAAAAAGTTTAATAACATGAGAACTGGAATTTTCGCAAATAAAATATCTGCACACGTGTTAAACAAGATTTAGATATCACAATATCATTAAAAGTTAAGCCGTTTAATTCATTTTTAACTTTTAAAACGTGTTGCGACTTACATTTGGTAACTTTTGGTTAAGAAGGTCTCTCCAGTTTTTTCGCCTCGCTAAACCTAACATTATCACCGACTAAATCATCCGCCACCCTATTTACAACTTGAACGTCCCAAATGTCGACCATTTTTAACATCCACGTCGATGGCATTACGCTACCGACTGTCCTACACCCCAAAATCTTGGGTGTGACGTTTGATCAGGATCTACATTTTGGTGAGCACGCAGCCGCAATTGTTCCGAAAATCCAAAGCCGTAATAAAATCCTCAAATCCCTTGCTGGCAGTACTTGGGGAATAGACAAAGAAACGCCCATTACCACATACAAAGCAATTGGCCAGCCGTTTGCGTGCTATGCGTCCCCTATATGGTCGCCAAGCCTAAAAACTACCCACTGGAAGAAGCTACAGGCCTGCCAAAATACTGCGCTCAGAACCGCCACGGGCTGTCTTCTTATGTCCCCAGAACACCATCTACATAATGAGGTGAGAATACTCCCCATCAGGGGGAGAAATGAGATGCTAACCAAACAGTTCCTGTTGAATACCCAGAAACTTGGACATCCCAACAGACATCTGATTGATGAGCCAGCACCGCCTAGGGACTTAAGGAGTCATCTCCGTAAGCATTTTGAGGAAATACGTCACCTGAGAACTCAGCCGTATGAAGCAAAAAAACACAAGCAGGTCCTTGGTGAACTCCACAAACAGGCGTCGGAGCTTTATGCCGGGAATTGCCCGGTGAATCCAGTACTCGGGGAACAGTACCCAAAACTTGCGGAAGCGGAACGCATACTCCCCAGGGAAACGCGAGTCACTCTAGCTCAACTTCGTTCTGGATACTGTAACAGGTTAAACTCTTACACATCCAGAATCAACCCCGACATACAAAATGTATGCCCCGCTTGCAATGTGTCCCCACATGACACCAACCATCTCTTTAATTGTAATGTGGAACCAACGCCTCTAACACCCCTTTCATTATGGTCCACCCCTGTCGAAACAGCAAGTTTCCTTGGACTCCCGTTAGAAGATATTGATGACAATTTGTGATCGATCGCGGCTATTAGGTGACGCGAAACATTTCTACAACAACAACAAGGTTTCATGTGGTCATACTAAATCGTTCCCGAGATGGTCGGGCTAGTATCTTAATGGTGGTTGTTACCGGAACGTACCGGATCTGCATCCGGCAAAGGCACATCAACATCGGGGCGCGTTCTGACAAAGGCGTTTACCGATTCTGTGTGGATTTGGCTAAGGGCCTGCTTATGCTTGCCTGGATCAAAAGGCTGTGTTGACAGGTGCCGAATATCGTGACAGTGCTTTAACAGATGTTCCCTTAATCCCCGTACAGGCGGTGCTATATGAAGGAGATGTTTGCTAAAGCAAACACTGTTTGTTCAGCATTTCGTTATGGTCTTTAATATTGAGCTCGTTGGCCTCACTATGAAGGTGGTGTTCGGGGGTCATAAGGAGACATCCGGCGGCAGTTCTGATTGCAGCATTTTGACAGGTCTGTAGTCTTTTCCAGTGCGTATTTTCAAGACCAGGCGACCAAATTGGTGACGCGTAGCTCATGAGTCGCCAGTCAATTGTTTTGTACGTGGTTAGCAACGTTTCGTTATCTTTTCCCTATGTGCTGCCGGCAAACGACATGAGAATTTTGTTGCGACTTTGTACTTTAGAAACTATTTCTGTGGCATGAGCATTGAATGTTAGAGTATTATCGAACTTTACGCTTAAGATCGTTGGGTGACTGACAGTCGCTAGTCTGACATTATCGACGCGTACGTCCAATATTTGCGACATTTGTTCCTTCCACGTCGAAAACAGAGTTGCCGTGGATTTTGTCGGTGATAACGCCAAGTTGGGCGAGGTGAAGAAACCGGAAAGATTGGGCAGATAGCTCTTTATTTTGGAATCATAATAAATAAATAAATAATAATTCATCAATTGAAGGGCCAGGTCGTGCGGTCGTCAGCATAGCAAATAATTGTTACTCCTTCTGGTGGGAATGGAGTTTTGATATGTAGAAATTAAACTGAAGCGGGGATAGGACACCACCCTGTGGAACCACCTGTTTAATTTTTCTAGGTTTAGAAATTTCGTTCCTAAATCGAACCGACGCCTGCCGACCATTCAGATAATTAGCGGTCCATCTTTTTAGAAAAGGGGGAAGGTGTGAGCCTTCTATGTCTTGGAGTAGCGTGTCGTGGTTGACTGTGTCAAAAGCTTTTAACAGGTCAAGTGCCACGAGCACCGTCCCATGATGGGGTTTTTCCTGATTTAATCCGTAATTGATCTGTGTATTTATGGCATTCAGCGCGGTGGTGGTGCTGTGCATTTTGCCGAAGCCATGTTGGTGCGTGGCTAGGCGAAGATTGCCGTGAAATGAGGGAGCAAAACAGTTACCAATGTCTGCTACTGGCGAAAAGAGTAATATCGGTCGATATGACTCGCTTCGTTAGCTGGTTTGCCAGGCTTTAGTAGCGGAATTATCCTTGCCATTTTCCATTGTTCGGGAATGACAAAGGATTAAAGCGACAGGTTGAAAACGTGTGTTAGGTATTTTATTCCCTCATCGCCAAGGTGTTTTAGCATTGGCGTGGCTATTCTGTATGGGCCTATTGATTTGGAGGGCTTGGCCTT
The DNA here is from genome assembly GCF_040869045.1 of Eurosta solidaginis. NCBI lineage: Eukaryota > Metazoa > Arthropoda > Insecta > Diptera > Tephritidae > Eurosta > Eurosta solidaginis. The sequence goes on along the minus strand of NC_090320.1, from coordinate 991,170 downwards.
GTGGATGGCTGCTTCTGTTGGGGTGATGGTAATGGATCGGACATCGTGTTTATGTTTCTGAACTCGTCTCTTAGCACAACGTCTGGCTTTGTCTACAAATGTACATGTCCTAGTAACAATCGCTGTGAGACAAATTATGTAATTTTTTGTATCTCAATAACAGATGAGTTTTCGCTAAGCAGTTTTTAATGGCATAAATACACTTAGAGTGTTTGGCAAACCACTTCCGAGGGTCGACCCCGCTAACTAGGGATGCCAATTTTTTCGATTGTTATAATCCCGTGAGTTTCAGATCTTACTCCAAAAACAAATAAAAAAAAAAGATTTTTTATTTAAAAACATACATATGTACTTATATTTGAGGTCATGAGAACTATTCAAAGTTAAAAAAATTTGCATAAAATGTTTACACGTTTTATTCAGAATTCAGGATATTCAAGTATTTAGTTATACAGTCCTTTGAATTTTATTATTATAATGTGCAAAACCCAAACTTCTGAAAATTTTCGATAACTTTTAAGCCTTCTTTTTTACTGACGGTGCTTAGAGTTTCAATTTGAAAAAAATTTAAAAAAAATATTAAAAATCAGACGGAATTATTAAAAACTCAGCTGATTTGTTCCACAAAAATACTGTAAAAGCTAAAAGTTTTTCGATGATGCGTCTTTGCTACAAAAGGCGAGTTCTTTGCCCCCATTTCTTCTATTTCGAGATTTGGTTGATCAGGGAAATCGCCACAAAATTAATATTACTTGTAACAAGTAAGGAAGGTTAAGTTCGGGTGTAACCGAACATTACATACTCAGTTGAGAGCTATGGTGACAACATAAGGGAAAATAACCATGTACGAAAATGAACCGAGGGTAACCCTTGAATTAAAGAGTATTTTATGAGGGAGTGGGCCATAGTTCTATAGGTGGACGCCATTTAGGGATATCGCCATAAAGGTGGATCAGGGTTGACTCTAGAATTTATTTGTACGATGGGTATCAAATGAAAGGTGCTAATGAGTATTTTAAAAGGGAGTGGGCCTTAGTTATATAGGTGGACGCCTTTTCGAGATATCGCCATAAAGGTGGACCACAGGTGACTCTAGAATGTGTTTGTACGATATGGGTATCAAATTAAAGGTGTTAATGAGGGTTTTAAAAGGGAGTGGTGGTAGTTGTATAGGTGGTCGCCTTTTCGAGATATCGGCATAAAGGTGGACCAGGGGTGACTCTAGAATTTGTTTGAACGATATGGGCATCAAATGAAAGGTGTTAATGAGTATTTCAAAAAGGCGTGGGGCTTAGTTCTATAGGTGGACGCCTCTTCGAGATATCGCCATAAAGGTGGACCACGGGTGACTCTAGAATGTGTTTGTACGATATGGGTATCAAATTAAAGGTGTTAATGAGGGTTTTAAAAGGGAGTGGTGGTAGTTGTATAGGTGGACGCCGTTTCGAGATATCGCCATAAAGGTGGACCAGGGGTGACTCTAGAATATGTTTGTACGATATGGGTATCAAATTAAAGGTATTAATGAGGGTTTTAAAAGGGAGTGGTGGTAGTTTTATAGGTGGTTGCCTTTTCGAGATATCGCCATAAAGGTGGACCAGGGGTGACTGTAGACTTTGTTTGTACGATATGGATATCAAATGAAAGGTGTTAATGAGTCTTTTTAAAAGGGAGTGGGCCTTAGTTCTATAGATGGTCGCCTTTTCGAGACATCGCCATAAAGGTGGACCAGGGGTGACTCTAGAATATGTTTGTACGATATGGGTATCAAATTAAAGGTATTAATGAGGGTTTTAAAAGGGAGTGGTGGTAGTTGTATATGTGAAGGCGTTTTCCAGATATCGACCAAAATGTGGACCAGGGTGACCCAGAACATCATCTGTTGGATACCGCTATTTTATTTATATATATAATACCAAGAACAGTATTCCTGCCAAGATTTCAAGGGTTTTTTATTTCGCCCTGTAGAACTTTTTCATTTCATTCTACTTAATATGGTAGGTGTCACACCCATTTTACAAAGTTTTTTTCTAAAGTTATATTTTGCGTCAATAAACCAATCCAAATACCATGTTTCATCCCTTTTTTCGTATTTGGTATAGAATTATGGCATTTTTTTCATTTTTCGTAATTTTCGATATCGAAAAACTGGGCGTGGTCATAGTCGGATTTCGGCCATTTTTTTTACCAATACAAAGTGAGTTCAGATAAGTACGTGAACTGAGTTTAGTAAAGATATATCGATTTTTGCTCAAGTTATCGTGTTAACGGCCGAGAGGAAGGACAGACGATCGACTGTGTATAAAAACTGGGCGTGGCTTGAACCGATTCCGCCCTTTTTCACAGAAATAAGTTATCGTCCCAGAATCTATGCCCCTAACCAATTTCACAAGGATTGGTAAACTTTTGTTCGACTTATGGCATTAAAAGTATCCTAGACAAATTAAATGAAAAAGGGCGGAGCCACTCCCATTTTAAATTTTCTTTTATTTTTGTATTTTGTGGCACCATATCATTACTGGAGTTGAATGTTGACATAATTTACTTATATACTGTAAAGATATAAAAATTTTCCTTAATTCCATAGCTGGACGCCGTTTCGAGATATCGCCATAAAGGTGGACAAGGGGTGACCCTAGAATTTGTTTGTACGATATGGGCATCAAATGAAAGGTGTTAATGAGTATTTTAAAAGGGCGTGGGGCTTAGTTCTATAGGTGGACGCCTCTTCGAGATATCGCCATAAAGGTGGACCACAGGTGACTCTAGAATGTGTTTGTACGATATGGGTATCAAATTAAAGGTGTTAATGAGGGTTTTAAAAGGGAGTGGTGGTAGTTGTATAGGTGGACGCCGTTTCGAGATATCGCCATAAAGGTGGACAAGGGGTGACTCTAGAATTTGTTTGTACGATATGGGTATCAAATGAAAGGTGATAATGAGTCTTTTTAAAAGGGAGTGGGCGTTAGTTCTATAGATGGTCGCCTTTTCGAGACATCGCCATAAAGGTGGACCAGGGGTGACTCTGGAATATGTTTGTACGATATGGGTATCAAATTAAAGGAATTAATGAGGGTTTTAAAAGGGAGTGGTGGTAGTTTTATAGGTGGTCGCCTTTTCGAGATATCGCCATAAAGGTGGACCAGGGGTGACTGTAGACTTTGCTTGTACGATATGGATATCAAATGAAAGGTGTTAATGAGTCTTTTTAAAAGGGAGTGGGCCTTAGTTCTATAGATGGTCGCCGTTTCGAGACATCGCCATAAAGGTGGACCAGGGGTGACTCTAGAATATGTTTGTACGATATGGGTATCAAATGAAAGGTATTAATGAGGGTTTTAAAAGGGAGTGGTGGTAGTTGTATATGTGAAGGCGTTTTCCAGATATCGACCAAAATGTGGACCAGGGTGACCCAGAACATCATCTGTTGGATACCGCTATTTTATTTATATATATAATACCAAGAACAGTATTCCTGCCAAGATTTCAAGGGTTTTTTATTTCGCCCTGCAGAACTTTTTCATTTCATTCTACTTAATATGGTAGGTGTCACACTCATTTTACAAAGTTTTTTTCTAAAGTTATATTTTGCGTCAATAAACCAATCCAAATGCCATGTTTCATCCCTTTTTTCGTATTTGGTATAGAATTATGGCATTTTTTTCGTTTTTGGTAATTTTCGATATCGAAAAAGTGGGCGTGGTCATAGTCGGATTACGGCCATTTTTTTTACCAATACAAAGTGAGTTCAGATAAGTACGTGAACTGAGTTTAGTAAAGATATATCGATTTTTGCTCAAGTTATCGTGTTAACGGCCGAGAGGAAGGACAGACGATCGACTATGTTTAAAAACTGGGCGTGGCTTGAACCAATTCCGCCCTTTTTCACAGAAATAAGTTATCGTCCCAGAATCTATGCCCCTAACCAATTTTACAAGGATTGGTAAACTTTTGTTCGACTTATGGCATTAAAAGTATCCTAGACAAATTAAATGAAAAAGGGCGGAGCCACTCCCATTTTAAATTTTCTTTTATTTTTGTATTTTGTGGCACCATATCATTACTGGAGTTGAATGTTGACATAATTTACTTATATACTGTAAAGATATAAAATTTTTTGTTAAAATTTGACTTAAAAAAAATTTTTTTTTAAAGTGGGCGTGGTCGCTCTCCGATTTTGCTAATTTTTATTAAGCATACATATAGTAATAGGAGTAACGTTTCTGCCAAATTTCATCATGATATCTTCAACGACTGCCAAATTATAGCTTGCAAAATTTTAAATTACCTTCTTTTAAAAGTGGGCGGTGCCACGACTATTGTCCAAAATTTTACTAATTTTCTATTCTGCGTCATAAGTTCAACTCACCTACCAAGTTTAATCGCTTTATCCGTCTTTGGTAATGAATTATCGCACTTTTTCCGTTTTTCGAAATTTTCGATATCGAAAAAGTGGGCGTGGTTATAGCCTGATATTGTTCATTTTAAATAGCGATCTGAGGAGATGAGTGCTCGGGAACCTACGTACCAAATTTCATCAAGATACCTCAAAATTTACTAAAGTTATCGTGTTAACGGACGGACGGACGGACGGACGGACATAGCTCAATCAAATTTTTTTTCGATCCTGATGATTTTGATATATGGAAGTCTATATCTATCTCGATTCCTTTATACCTGTTCAACCAACCGTTATCCAATCAAAGTTAGTATACTCTGTGAGCTCTGCTCAACTGAGTATAAAAAGAGCGCTGAACACGCTTTCTTTCCCTTACAACATTGTTATGAGAATTTGTTTTTTTCGAGTGATTTAGTAACATGTTTCACACTTCCGCTACATTACCTTTAGTTTCATAGCCATGGCAAACAAATGTAGGAAGCAGTTTATCTATGCAAAAACGGTCAATACGGGCAATCTTTCACTAATGGATGTCGTGACACAAATTTTCGGCCTTCAATGAGGATTCGAGCGAACGTCTTACTTTTTTTGTTATAATAAAGGCAGTTTGTTTTTAGTTGCTAATTTGTTGTTTGTGCCTGCAAAGCTTTCGATAATTTTCGATTTTTCATTTCATTAGTAAAACATGCGACTTTTATACTTGCCTTGACATTCACCCCCGCACCAGCTTATGCAAACTAATCAACAAACAGTTTTTGAGTTCAACCCTCCGAATTTTGTTTGTGTTCAGTGGCATATTCCATCTTTGCTGCCCTAAACGAATGACGGGTGACAATGAGAATTCCACATGGAAAACTTTTCAAATTTTTAAGCGCTAACACAAGCCGATATTTACAAATTATTTTCAATTTTTCCCCTTTTTTATGCCTTCTCACATTTTTTTGTTTGTTTTCAATTTGCGTGTAAAATACTTTGCATTCAACTGAAAAAGTTTATGTATATATGTTTGTATGTATACAAGCTTTGATTGGATGAACGAGAATTCACGGCACTTTGTTGTTGCTTTCCTAGTCTTTGTTTTGTGATTTTTTAAATTGTTAATCCGCGTGACACTGATGTTCTTTTTGGACCCCACTTTTCTTCTACAACTTTAACTAACTGTATTGAATTTTGATCTTCCTATTTGAGTTTCCCGTTCATTTGCTTTCAATGTTGTTCTAATATAAATTTTCTTTTGCCCTTTCCAATTCAACGTCACCGAAGTAAGAAAATTCCTCATAAGAATCACTGTTTCTTAGTGTAAAAATGAAGGAAGTTTGTCAAATATACTCTAAACGAAACTTGATGATTCAAAATCTAAACATAAAACAAAAAATTGTGTATAGATCAAGTGGTTAATATCTCAACAGGTACTTTATATACAAATAATAATATTGAGATGTTTACATTTGTAGAAGGAAACTAAACGTAAATTTTTCAGATAGATACAATAACATATGCGACTCTTTAAAAGATTTTTTATAAGCAGAAGTAAAATTTTTGGATTCTTCTTTTCTTTTGGCGATCAACGAATTGTATAAGCTTTGCATCATTTAGTGGAGAATTTAACGTTGAAATATGTATCTACTTTGAAAAGGTTGGATAATCTGAAATTGGAATTAAACTGGTTTTAATTTTGCATTCTCTGTACGCCTAACCAGACTCAACTTCAATATCCGATTTCAGCGTTTTTTACGCTGAATTAAAACATTTTATACAATTTAAAAAAAAATTGGCTTACCTACATATGTATGTATATCATAAGCTAAGTGCTTATAAAACTAGCAGACAAAATGTAATTCGACCTATCCTGTAGAAAGGTCGTAACTTGAAAATGTTGTTAAGAGGGACGTATCCTAGACAAGGCCGTATCTGAGAGAAGTCGTTAATAAAGACGTATCTCAGAAACCGGTTATAAAGATTGTAACTAAAATTTTTTTTTGTCAAAAAGCTCAGAATTTAACTTAATTTATTTCCTATTCACAATTCGCAAAAGATATAAAAAGTAGAATATAGATTCATGTGTCTTCTGTAGTATAGTTTAGCATTTCAAGTCGTAAACAAATTGTGAAAAGAAATTAAACTAAATTTAGGTCGTTTTTCCTCTTTCAAAATTTTTTTAATTTCAACTACAACCTTTTTAACAGCCCTCCTGAGAGTGTGAAGTGGTGATATTAAAAAAAATCGAATTTATTCAAACGTATGAATATTGTTTTACTTTATCGTTTCACAAAACAAGAATGCGATCTGGATCACTTAAACCTTCGAAATGTAAATGAAAGTGTATTGTTACTTATACGCCCCGTGGTTTTAAAAGGTTTTAACAATATTTATCAGAAACGTTCTAGTTTTTACACATTTAATTGAAGTATAAAAATTGTTTCAAGTTTTAATTTTTGTAATCATCCCCTCTTTCTTTAACTTTAATATAAGCGATACTATAAATTTATTCAAGAATACTCAACCAAGTGTCACAAACAGCCTCGCATTGGCTACGTATCACGATATGGTATATCAAACTTCTATGAAAATTTGTTGAAGCATAGCAAATTAAAATTCCACTTTCACGTTGGAAAATTCAATTATCTTCATTTTGTTCTCCGCTTCTTCTTTACTTTTTCTGCTCTTCAGCTTTTGGCGCTTCCACAGCATGCGAATGCGCATAGAAAATTTATGACACATATTTTTGCTATCAAACCTAATTTCAATAATTTGCTAACCATCTAATGTGTGAATGGGGAGAGAGGCTTTGTTGTGGCAAAATAAAAAAAATAATGGTGAAAATATGAGCACAATATATTGATGTTTTTAGAGGAGAGAAAACTCGTGCGACAAATGTTACAGTGTGATAATAGCCGTGTTTATTTCATACGCGTATACGTTTACGTTTGCGCGTGAAAAAAAACGCCTATCCCCGCTTAGATAATGCTTAGGAGACCCATCTAGCGGCAGTGGTTAAATAACTACAGCTACAGCACAGGGTGTACCGAAAAGCGGAGACACAACCCTCTGAAGGTCATAGGGTATAACATATAGCTGAATCAGTTGCGGTGAATTGTGGACACACATAAAATACATAGAATTAGTGTAGAGGGTGAAACAAAGACACATATTTCAGTTACATCTGAGTATAATGCGTATTGAAATTTAGTAGGACAAATTTTATACGCAGCAATTTCAGAGGTGTATTTAAAGTTTGTCGCTAAGCAATCCATATAAATTTTAAGCGTAAACGTATATAGAAGTAAAAAAAAACAAAGCTAATATGACTTTTTCTCCTATGTTAACAGTTTTTTAATATAAGTGGCAATAATACTAAGATTTATCTGTGAAATCATCAGCATGCAATAAATATATTTTAGAATGCTTAGTTAGTACTAGTTGATAACTTCACAGATAAATCAATCTTAGTATTAGCCGCGTTTTTTTTTACACGCGTATACGTTTTGTTTGCGCGTGAAAAAAAACGCCTATCTTCGCTTATATAATAAAAAACTAGCTTCAGCAACAGGGTGTGCCGAAAAGCGGAGACACAACGCTCTGATGACCATAGGGTATAACATATAGCTGAATCAGTTGCGATGAATTGTGGACACATATAAAATACATAGAATTAGTGTAGAGGGTGAAACAAAGACGCATATTTCAGTTACATCTGAGTATAATGCGTATTGAAATTTAGTAGGACAAAATTTATGCGCAGCAATTTCAGAGGTGTATTTAAAGTTTGTTACTTAGCAGTCCATATAAAGTTTAAGCGTAAACGGATATACGCGTGTTAAAAAACACGGCTATTATTGCCAATTATATTAAAAAACTGTTAGCATAGGAGAAAAGGTCATATTACCACACTGTAACATTTTTTCATTTCAAAATTACTGTTGATCAAAAAGTATTTGCCTTCATAAAAATTTTAATGTAAACTCTTTTGAACAATACAATACCCAACAAAAAAAGTATTTTGTTTCTTGCGTCTTCGTATTAGAAATCCTTTTCAAGTTGTTGTTGTTGTTGTAGCGGTAAGGACACTCCCCGAACGCATTGGGGAGTGTTATCGATGTTGATGCTCCTTTGCCGGATGCAGATCGGGTATGTTCCGGTACCAAGCCCGACCATCTCGGGAACGATTTGTTATGACCACATGCGACCTTCTTGGCCATAACGCCCTCCCACCCCCTAGATCCATGAGGAGTTCGGGGTCTCCAGAGCCTCTGTTAATAAAACAGGATTCGCCACGGATAGGCGAGGTTGACAATTGGGTTTGGAAAAGCTATATATTGCGCTAGAAATCTGAAAGGGTTGCGCTACACAACCCCTGGAATGTGGTATTTTAGTCTCCTCTTACGACAGGCATACCTACCGCGGGTATATTCTGACCCCCTAACACGCTGGGGGATCCTTTTCAAGTATTTCACGCTAATGCAAATAACTAAGCAATACAAAATGTTCATGGAAAAAGCATTCTTACAAAAAAACTATTAAACAAATGAAAGCATATAAAATGTTACTAAATATCACATTCATCCTTAGGCTATCCATGAAAAATATGCACTAAATTTCTTAAAATATGACGATGAGAAAGTATTTCAACTTATTTACCCATATGCGTCCAAAGGCGTAGAAAGCTCTTTTTCGTGAAGAGGGACTAACAGAAAACATGAAATAAAATTTTTTATTTATAATTTGAACATACCGCACGCCTATGCAGATAAAAACAGCGATCAACCAAAAAAAAAATCGCAATGTTCAGCAAAACGCGAAAACTGACTGCCTCCCCCATGCGCTAGTGCAATTTTTATTTTTACAAAGCCATTTCTCGTTGATAAGTGGTGATATTACTAAATCGAGTATACAGTTCGGTGGGCATGGATTTAGAAAATCTGGTAGTACTCATAACTACGAAATTTCAGAGTTGATTTGAGTTAGCCCCTTTTGATCTAGTGTGCGTGCAGGTGCACTAAGAAGTGAAAATTCCTTGTTTTCCCTCAACTTTTAGTTGTTGTTCTCAAGAAATACATATTTAGTTTGTTAGATTTGCTTTTGAACAGGCCAGCTTTAAATAATCTTCTAATACTATTTTCTTAAGATTTATAATTTTTTTCTTAATTTAAAATTTTTTTTTTTATTTTTTTTTTTTTATGAAAGTTTTAATAACCCGGTTAGTTTTAAACATAGGAAAATGAATACTCGTTGAACTCTTAATTATGATTTTTAGTCGGAAACTTTTCGAAGATCCACCAAAGTTACGATTTCCTTGGAAAGTATGTATAAGTTGTGACGGATTATAAATTTTCCAGTATTGTTAATTTGATTTGTAAAAGGTGTTTGATTGTTGACTTGTTAAAGTTATCAAGCTGAATTGAAAACACCACGTTGATTTTACATGTTTTAATTTGGCCTCTATAACTCGCGACATTTTCAGAAATTTGGAACAAATTTTGAGACTTCAATTCAAGTTTCAACTGGCGTAAGAATCAATTTCAAATCTGAATAAGAAATCATGCAGACTTCCAAAAAATAGGTTTCTCAGCATTTGTGAGAAGGAGTTGAAACTCCCGTAATACCCTCTTGAAAGTTAGGCATAGTATCATAGAGTGAATGTGTACTGCTGCACTCGGCGTGCACTTAAGCGCCAAATTTGCCGCGATATACGCACTAAAAAGTTGAAAAGGAAACCATATAACACCAAAAAAAAAAACATAAGCCGCAAAGTGGAAAACAGCTAAAAAGTATAAAATAAAAGCAGTCTACCGAAGAAAGTAACACTTTTCATTTTTCTTCGCCTTTTTTATCTTTCAAGATATACTTTTTGTTTGAACTACTTTAGCTGTCATCTATATATATGGAGGTATGTGTATAATATATTCTAACAAATATTTATGTATGTATGTTTACCAACAAGCAAGACTGATATATGGTGATAAATGTGTAGGAACGCGTATATGTGTATGTATGTGTAGAGGTTGAAGTATTCTTAAGCATTTTCTGCAGCGACGCTATTGCTATGAAAAATGGAAAATGGTCGGATTGCTGGTCTGGTGCTGCTTAAGCTTTCAAGGGATTGCTTTAAATATTACCATCATGCAGAAAAGCACTTACGCCAATGCACCAACCCATTTACTATCACAATGCAACGAACAAGGGCACAGCATGGCATAAATTTTAGAATTATTATGCAATTCAGCATTTAAAAGGTAATCATTTTTTTTTTTGCAAATTGAGTGAACAAAAAAACATGTATGACACGTTTTTATAAAAAGAGAAATATAGTTTTTCAATTGAAAATTCATCTGCTTTGTAGATGCCATACTGAGTCGCATAAAGCATGTAGGTCCCGCCGCGCCAATTCATAGGGAAAATTAAAAAAGAAGCGCGTCGCAAATTGGAAGAGAAGCTTGGCCTTAATCTCCTCGAAGGTAAATCGCTCCAAATATTTATTATTTTTTATACTCAGTTGAGCAGAGCTCATAGAGTATATTAAGTTTGATTGGATAACGGTTGGTTATACAGGTATAAAGGAAACGAGATAGATATAGACTTCCATATATCGAAATCATCAGGATCGAAAAAAAATTTCCGTCCGTTCGTCCGTCCGTTAATACGATAACTTGAGTAAATTTTGAGGTATCTTGATGAAATTTGGTATGTAGGTTCCTGAGCACTCATCTCAGATCGCTATTTAAAATGAACGATATTGGACTATAACCACGCCCACTTTTTCGATATCGAAAAACCGAAAAAGTGCGATACTTCATTACCAAAGACAGATAAAGCTATGAAACTTGGTAGGTGAGTTGAGCTTATGACGCAGAATAGAAAATTTTTAAAATTTTGGACAATGGGCGTGGCACTGCCCACTTTTAAAAGAAGGTAATTTAAAAGTTTTGCAAGCTGTAATTTGGCAGTCGTTGAAGATATCATGATGAAATTTGGCAGGAACGTTACTCTTACTACTATATGTCTGCTTAATAAAAATTAGCAAAATCGGAGAACGAACACGCCCACTTTTTAAAAAAAAATTGTGCAACAAAATACAAAAATAAAAGAAAATTTCAAAATGGGCGTGGCTCCGCCCTTTTTCATTTAATTTGTCTAGGATATTTTACTGCCATAAGTCGAACAAAAATATACCAATCCTTTTGAAATTTGGTAGGGGCATAGGTTCTCTGACGTTAGCTGTTTTCTGTGAAAATGGGCGAAATCGGTTGAAGCCACGCCCAGTTTTTATACACAGTCTTCCGTCTGTCCTTCCGCCTGGCCGTTAACACGAGCAAAATGACATATAGCAAAAATCGACATATCTTTACTGAACTTAGTTCACGTACGTATCTGAACTCACTTTATCTTAAATGAACGAAATCCGACTATGACCACGCCCACTTTTTCGATATCGAAAATTACGAAAAATGAAAAAAATGCCATAATTCTATACCAAATACGAAAAAAGGGATGAAACATGGTAATTGGATTGGTTTATAGACGCGAAATATAACTTTAGAAAAAACTTTGTAAAATGGTTGTGACACCTACCATATTAAGTAGAAGAAAATGAAAAAGTTCTGCAGGACGAAATAAAAAACCCTTGAAAACTTGGCAGGTATTACATATATAAATAAATTAGCGGTATCCAACAGATGATGTTCTGGGTCACCCTGGTCCACATTTTGGTCGATATCTGGAAAACGCCTTCACATATACAACTACCACCACTCCCTTTTAAAAGCCTCATTAATACCTTTAATTTAATACCCATATCGTACAAACAAATTCTAGGGTGACCCCTGGTCCACCTTTATGGCGATATCTCGAAACGACGTCCACCTATGGAACTAAGGATCACTCCCTTTTAAAATACTCATTAACACCTTTAATTTGATACCCATATCGTACAAACAAAGTCTATAGTCACCCCTGGTCCACCTTTATGGCGATATCTCGAAAAGGCGTCCACCTATAGAACTAAGCTCACGCCATTTTAAAATACTCATTAACACCTTTCATTTGATACCCACATCCTACAAACATATTCTAGAGTCACCCCTGGTCCACCTTTATGGCGATATTACGAAAACGCGACCACCTATAAAACTACCACCACTCCATTTTAAACCCCTCATTAATACCTTTAATTTGATACCCATATCATACAAACACATTCTAGAGTCACCCCTGGTCCACTTTTATGGCGATATTTCGAAACGGCGTCCACCTATAGAACTAAGGCCCACTCCCTTTTAAAATACTCATTAACACCTTTCGTTTGATACCCATATTTTACAAACCCATTCTAGAGTCACCCCTGGTCCACCTTTATGGCGATATCTCGAAAAGGCGACCACCTATAGAACGAAGACCCACTCCCTTTTAAAAATACTCATTAACACCTTTCATTTGGTACCCATATCGTACAAACAAAGTCTATAGTCACCCCTGGTCCACCTTTATTGCGATACCTCGAAAAGGCATCCACCTATAGAACGAAGGTCCACTCCCTTTTAAAATACTCATTAACACCTTTCGTTTGATATACATATTGTACAAACGCATCATTAACACATTTCGTTTGATACCCATATTGTACAAACGCATTCTAGAGTCACCCCTGGGCCAGCTTTATGGCGATATCTCGAAAAGGCGACAACCTATATAACTACCACCACTCCGTTTTAAAACCCTCATTAACATCTTTAATTTGATACCCATATCGTACAAACAAATTCTAGGGTCACCCCTGGTCCACCTTTATGGCGAAATCTCGAAACGACGTCCACCTATGGAACTAAGGATCACTTCCTTTTAAAATACTCATTAACACCTTTCTTTTGATACCCATATTGTACAAACAAATTCTAGGGTCACCCCTGGTCCACCTTTATGTAGGTATCTCGAAACGGCGTCCAACTATGAAACTAAGGATTACTCCCTTTTAAAATACTCATTAACACCTTTCATTTGATACCCATATTGTACAAACAAATTCTAGAGTCAACCCTGATCCACCTTTATGGCGAAATCCCTAAATGGCGTCCACCTATAGAACTATGGCCCACTCCCTCATAAAATACTCTTTAATGCCTTTCATTTGATACACATGTCATACAAACACATTCCAGGGTTACCCTAGGTCCATTTTCCTACATGGTTATTTTCCCTTATGTTGCCACCATAGCTCTCAACTGAGCATGTTATGTTCGGTTACACCCGAACTTAACCTTCCTTACTAGTTAATTCTTCGGCACACTTCGGCAAGCATGCTATCATTACACTAAGACGGACATTTTAACTCAATAATATAAAATATAATAAATAAAGCTATAATTTTGTTTTTAAAGATTTTTATTTCCAAGACAAGTTCTTACAAACCACATAAACAAATAGCTTGCTAACATCGAAAGAAGTTTTTTGTATTAGCAAAGTAATCCAATTTCCAATGAGAAATAGCAATACTTCACGCAGAAAACCTTTTAATTCACAACTAAAAAATAAGATTTGTTTCAGAAAATCAACAGCTCAGGTGACCTAATGCAAAATCATATCCGCAATATCAAAGGTTTACTTTTTACATGCAACTGATATGTAGAGTTATTATATCTACTTATATACATACATATGTATGTATGTATATAGTACACCATGAATATAAGTGACAGAATGCTTCTCATTTTGTTCAATTATCTCTTGAAAGCTTGCTGCATTTTCTTTAAAGCAACAAACTAACTACTTCCTAAGTACCAATAAGGGAGCTTATATAATATGCTAATGTATTTGACTTTAGATGCTTTAAGACATCATATAGGCCAAATAAGGCACGTTGAGTTCATTCCAACAGTTGTCGATACATATGTTGTCATGGATGTAACATTGGCCTAAGATGTAAACATAAAGCGGTTAGAATATGCACAAATGTAGGCGAGAACGTTGCAGTAGATAACTTCTGATAGAAAAATTATTCAAGATAAAAGAGAAATATGTATTTTAGGTAAAATTTTTCTTATGCGGAAGTGTGGGAGCTCGTGGCAACAAAAAACTTAAGTTATTCTCCTTATGGTTATGTTTTTGAGTAAGTAGCTTAGGAGGCAGGAAGTTCCTCAATGACTTTTTAACTTACCCAAAAGTACAAATGCAGTACATACCAAACTACTGATTGCATCATACAAAATGAATGGACATTTGGAAATTGCATCAATATGAAATTCTCAGACAAACATATGTTTGTATGTACGTTTTTATGTATTTTGCCCTTATCTATGTCAAATTCATGTGAGAAGTAAACAATGTTTAATAGGTAAAATTCAAAGCCATATCAAAATATATATTTGCTCATTTGGAGTTAATACATAAAAATATGTTAAGAAACAAAAATCTATCAGCATTGCTATTTCATGCAGAGAAAAATATCAACCAGGATAAGACCAGGTTGCTTGATGTGGTTCCGACAAAAAGCTCAACTCTTTACTGCCGTCCGAATAAAAAATGTAGGTACGTAAATTTTGTTTTTCAAAATTAGTTCTTTACATAAGCAAACTCAAATTGCGAATTTATTCATGCAAAACTACTTTTAAAATTGCAAATAGATACAAATTATAGTGGTTTTAAATTCACACTTCTGCAGTATCTACACAAATTTTCGACAAATTCGAATGGGCCATGTAGATATCTACACTTAACAGTACAACAGTATTTATTAGGAAACCAGATAAACTAAAAAAAATCAGGGCAGGTTTTTTTTAGCTAAATAGAAATCAGTTCAAACAGATATGTTGGACGTTTAAAGGTTTTTTGTTAGTTAACCATACACCCATGAGAAGTTCGAGTATCTTCGGAGCCAAAAAGAATCTTAAGCCTGTTTTGGGCTTAGGTGTTGTGGTGTATATCCGTTTTTCTTGTACTCATAGTCCCTTTTGCTTTTCGGCTTTGAGCATAGCCATATCATCCTGCTTAACTGTTCCCTTGAGTTATTCTTACTACAACCTTTACCTTTTACCTTTATACCTTTTCAAATGCTTTATCATACAAACTGGGAACGCAAATTAGAACCATTTGTTACTGTAAACAGAAAAGTAAATATTATCCTCATATGTACATAGTTGTTCGTACAATAAACACGCAGAATAGAGGCGACTTATTCAAGAACGATAGAATGTTCCCTAAACAATTCAAACCGTTGCCAAAAAAAACCGAAATATGTAAACAAATTCAAATGGTTATTAAATAAATACCATTTATCAATATTTAAAAATATATAAAAAATAAATAAAAAATAAAACATTTCTGAAAATTCTTTCCGGATGTTTTTGGGGGCAAAATTGCTCAAAATAGTGTAAAGTGCATCTGCAATTGCTGCTTAAGGGTACATATCTATGTACCATAAGATATGTATATGTACATATGTAGGTACACTAGGCCGGGTCGATTTGTAGGGAGGCAAAAAAATCGCCATTGCTCTATGAAAATCATATTCTAGGGATCAAAATAAGAAACTTTGCCGAAGGAACCATACCTCTAAAACGAATTCTGATGTCCCCCCCTTTGGGTCGTTGGAGCAAATTTTGAAAAATCCCACTATAATGCCTTTTTTTTTTCTTTTTGGAGTTTATTTTTCTCTTTAGAAATTTATTTAGTCAGAACATATGTAAATGAAAAAATGAATTTAACTTAGTAATAGAAAAGAAATTAAAAAAATTATTATTATTGCATGTCGTAAACATAGTTGTGTGGTTTTTTTATTCAACCGTTTTAAAAAATGAAGGTATCACTGTGACACAATTGCAGACCGTAAAATTGCTTGTGTTGTTTTTTAAGCTACCACAAGACACAGCAGGTAGAATTGAAATTGCCCCTACCCAAAAGTTCGACCCAAAGGGGGGGGGGGACATCAGAATACGTTTTAGAGGTATGGTTCCTTCGCCAAAGTTTCTTATTTTGATCCCTAGAATACGATTTTTACAGAGCAATGAGCGATTTTTAAATCGACCCGCCCTAAGGTACACTGAATAATGTTCTGCTATTTCATCAACTTCATTTCTTGAGTATTTTGTTTTTGTAATGTATTTTTTGCTACTATGTTACGCTTCGTTATTTTCACATTCGATAGGTTACATGCAGCTTGACTTGTGATGTAATTTATTCGACATATTTATGGGTGCAAAACATGCAGCTGATAAATAAATGTATATGAGTCAATACAGCTTCCCTTACAAAGGGCAGTCATAGCCCAAAAGGAAAAAATATTTTGTTAAGAGGTTAAGATTCTTTGACTGTTCAAAAAGACTATTTCCTCAATGTTTTTTAAAGAAGGTTTCAGGCTTCGACTCTTAACCTTATAATCAATTCAACCCAAATCTTGTTCCAATTGATTAGTGCTTAGTTTTCAAATCCTGAAGATCATGCCTACAGTAAGAAATAGTGATTCAAAACTATGTTTTTTTTTAATAATGTCCCTACGCCTTCTTCTATTGCAGTGTCGTATTATTTTCATACTTTTTGAAAAGAAAAAGGTACAAAGCAAAGTTGAGTCGAGTGAACCGAGTGCTTTATTTTGTACATTGTTGCTGTAGCTATTACCTAGCTCATTACCCGAAAGTCAAACAAATATGTAGCAAAACAAACCACTCATGCTTGAAATAAAAAGAGCGGTTTCATTGCCGCTCAACTCGGGTTAAGATTTGTTGTCAAGTGAATCCTAATCGTTTGCCATAGCGAGTCAATACTGACATACACAAGTGATTGGACCTGTACAGGACTTCAATGCCTAATGAATATAAACCATATTTCTCACAGGGAACTCTCAAATCCGAAAGTTTTTTGGAGTTTTTATTTATATTTTTTGTTGATATTCTTGGGGGGAAACACCAAAACTGACAAATAAATGATAAAAAGATGTATTGTTTTCCTTCCTTTTTTATATCATGTTTGTTTGGAATATTTCCAATATTTGATAACCGATTGCACAATAAGTAACCAAATGTAAACATAACAGCCGCAGATAGCCAAACAAACAGAGAAGTCATAGATGAAATGTAAAAATAAAAAATAAAATGTATTGGAAAATTTTTCGTTAGCCATTAGCATGAGAATTATAGTGAAAAACAACTAAATAAAAACGAATTTCATATCCATATTTCATGCCATAATTTTTACCTCATTGACAAGTCAGATGGTTGTGCGAATCCTCAGGGTAGGCAAAAAAAGCGCTGCTTAAAAAATAAAAAGATAGAACGACGTTAATTGTAGCTCCTATTCAATTAAATGAAATTGTATCAAAGTAGATGCACTCCCTCATATCTAACAACAATATTGACCAAGTCCGTCAAACAGCCTGTAGAAAATCATAAAAATGCTCGAAAAATTCCAATATTCTCTCAGTAATTTGAGTTATCTCGAGGGAAATACACGTTGGCGATGGCGAGTTACGAAGATTTAATAATGATAAGCTGTACGAGCTTCACGCAGACATCAACATAGTCCAGCGAATTAAAACGCAGCGGATACGCTGGCTAGGCTATGTTATGCGAATGAAAGATGACGCTCCGGCAAAGAAGATGTTTTTATCGGAATCCGCCTATGAAAGCAGAGGAAGAGGGCGGCCCCATTCTGCTGGTAGGACCAGATGGAGAACGATTTAAACTCCTTTGGTGTGATCAATTGGCGCCAGTTAGCAGAGCGAAGAAGCTACTGGCGCGCTTTGGTGGACGGCCATAACCGTTTAAACGGTTAAGCGTCAATTACGTAAGTAAGTAGGAAGTCAGTCGTTCTGATTTCTTTGTCTTCTGGAGGTTGATTTCGTGGTTTTGTGCTCGAGTCAACTACCCGCGCCTTGCTTGCTTTTTGGTCTGATTTGGTGTTTTGCTTATTCGTTTATTATACCCCCTTAAAATGTTTTATAATTGCATATTTCCATGCTATAAAGTATGTTCAATCTTAAGCGTTCGCGTGGTATATGAAGAAGTTTGGCGGTATTTTTAATTTTCATTAAAGTACATTTCTTTTCAAACATGTGGTTTGTAAAGTTCGTTTCTATTGAGCTGCTGGATTTCCGAGTTTTCTTGCTAAAATCTTGTTTGTATTCCCGGAATCTTGTTTTAGTTTTCCGATCTCGTTTCTAGCTCTCCTTGCATTCACAAGTTGTCTTATATGCCCCTTGTATGTTTAATGAGCTCTCCTCGTTTGTGCAGCTATATAATATTTCACCAACGTTGTTTCTTGTTTTCAGTACAGTCTGGATTTTATGCTTTTCATTTAGTTTTTTTTTTTTTTTATTTCTTAAGGCACTTCCAAAGTAATTTCTTTTATTTGCACTATTAAATAAAATATTAAAAAAAAAATTTAAGTTAAACGGTTTTATTGAAAACAATACTTACGTGAAGTAATAATAATACTAAAAGCTAGAAAATAATTAGGTAGGTCCTAGGTACTAGTCATCACACTCCTCATCAATCTAGGGCGTTGATCAGACAATTAAATAAGAGCGTTTATTTATTTTATTTTTCATATGTCGCTTTTTATTCTTGTATGTGTTATGTGTTCCAAATATGAGCCAAATACGATTTTTGTGAATATCTCGATCCTTGCACCATCTAGCGGCGATTTGTTTTTCATAGGTCGCTTTCTATTCTTGTATGTATTATGTGTTCCAAATATGAGCCAAATCGGCCCACAAATACGATTTTTGTGAATATCGCGATCCTTGTGCCACCTAGCGGCGACTTTTTTCTTAATATTGCATTGCCATCGGGTTCTGAACTATATTCCAAGTTACAAGCTTGTAGCATATCGGGAAGTTACTTAAAGTTCAATTACAAATTTCGTTCACAAGACTAGTCTTTCCATAGTTTTTTTCCAGAAGTTAAGATACATAAGGGAGATATTTGAAGAAGTGGTAGAAGGAGAAATGATGGAAATTCTAAGTGTTCTTCATCTGCACCCACGGCCGAAAGAGACCTTGTGATTGAACTACCCGTTAAATATAAGACGTAAACTAAATTGCTGTTGTGTAGTGAAATAATTTACTTCCTTCTTAATTTCAATACATCATTCTCTTTCACCTCGTATCAGTCACTGCACATTTTCGTCTATTACTTTCTTCTAAAAATGCATGATTTGAATACATAAACTCTCACATTTCAAAATATCAACTGACATCCGGATGAAATTTGCTATATGACCTTAGTTGCTTTCGGGTTGCGAGTTTAGCTTAGATCGATTAACGTTGCCGTGGGGCTGAGATGGATGATATAGCCACTCTTAAACATACGTATGTATACGTCTACAGACAGATGAACGTTCTCACAACGAGTATGTCAAATGTCGAAAGCGAAAAGAATTTGCAAAAATAACCAAAAGAAATATTTAACAGAATAAATGCTAGTGCCTCTTACTCAACATGCTACCAGCGGGAATGCAGGAAATATATTTCTAATGTTACCCAAAAGTCTGCCAATATATTTTCCTCAATTTTCTTTTCACTACCTTTTCTAATACATAAAAATGTGCATGTAGATACGTACGAAGGAGCTGACTTAGGTGAGCATTTGACGAGCTAAAGTTGTTTGGTGTGGGAAAATATAAGCATTTTTATACTCAGCTGTTAGTGGCACGAACGGTACTACAATTTTAGTACGTTGTACGTTCTAATACCATAAACCAAACAAGATAAAAACTGACTTCTATGTTTCTAAATCTTCGGATTGAATAAGCCATGTCTGTTGATCAGACCCTGAGTGCACTCGAAAACTTGCCTGATTTGATGTGATTTTTCCTGCCACTAGTGTCGGTGACCTTAGGTTGGTTGTGACAGCACAATATCTCTATACCTTGGCGGTCGGTTCAGCAGAAAGCCAGAAGGAAATTTTTCTCAAAGTAACTAGAGTGTACTATTAATCTTTGCAGAAAGTACTCTTTTTCTTACCAAGATAAATCTATTTATGGGTAAAATATTTGAAGTGGGGGTGGGGTTCCGCCGATGTTTTGACTTGCGCTGAAACTCAAACTTTGTCGCTAAAGCTCACATATGGGTATATGTTCAGTTCTACCCGAAAGTAGACTCCCGTTTGCGTTGTTAACGGTCATGATGAAGATAATGATGCTTGATGATGATATTGCGCTGCTGATGATGATGCGTTGATTATGGTTGTCCTATGTCAGCTATGTATGGTTGTTTGTTTTACTTGCCCAATTTGCATTTCTTTCCTCCCACTTCTAAGTTTGATGATGATCATTTCAATAGTGTAGCATATCAACATCGTCTGTCATTGCAGTTTTTTTCAGCATTGCATAGTTTAAATTGAAGAACACGTGAGTGCCATTTTAGATAGGGCATGGCACACGAAGGTGATACCAAGCTGAGCGTCTATCAGAGGGGCTAGGTATCTAGGTGTGTGTGAGTTTGTATGTATGTGCTTATGTTATATCTGCTTATACTTTGCAACAAAATAATGTAAAGCAGCACTTAAAAAACAATTGATGCTCGGGGAATTTGTGGGATCAACACAAAATACACTATTAGTGCATACACAATGATCCCAAAAGACGCACAAACGAAAGCAACAAAATGAAACATTCATGGTATTTACAATGAAAAAATTTGTGGATTTCGTAGGAATTTGAAATAGAATATATTGAAAGTGGTGTACAAATGAAAATAAAAACACATTGAAGCAATTGCTGAAGCATTACTATTTGTTTAATGGCGCCGTAGCCTGATTGATTTAACGCGTTCAAGATAAATGTTATTGCTCTAAAATGCACATACAATCATACTGGGTTCATACATGTAGCCAATAAATATGCTGCATTTCATTCTTCGTAGGTTTGCGAGTTTAAGTACACCGTGGCGTATACGTATGTATATTAGTGAAATTGTAATAAAATTGCGCACAGCGCCACTAGCCACAATGGCAGCGCACAGATATATTTGCGATTATTAAAACATGAAATAAAATTGGAAGCATTGCAAGCAAATAAAATTGTTTGCTATTTAATAGCTATTAAAATACCGAAAAAGTTTTTATATTGTACATTTTTTTTATGTATATATGTACATATGTTTGTGCTTATATGAAATGCACCAGGGAATTTTATTAGTGGTGTACTTCTCTGCTTAATAGCTTTTTGTTTAGGATGCATGCAAACTTTGTACTTTCGCATAATTTGCCTTATAGAAATTAGGCTTTAACCCAGATATGCCGACGGACCTCCTGGTGAAGCAATTTCCACAATTTTTTTTAATACCGTTCTTTTAACATAAAATATTACAGAAACTAAGATAAATTTAAAAAATATATATATATTAAAACGATTTTGTAGGGTACACTACATGTAGTACGCTCGGCAAATACACAAAGAAAAAGTAGTAATTTTTGGTTATATAGGAAAAATCGTTTTTGTTCTTCCAGAGTACTTATTATTTCATTTAAAGTTAAAAACTGGAAACAAAAAATTTGTTGTTTTTTTAATTTTTTTGTACTCTTGTGCCGAGCGTACTACATGTAGCAAGCCAGCAAATAAATCAACAAAAATCACATATAATTGGGTTTTACACTTCCACTACTGGTGTACCTCAATTTCTACAACTATTTTTAATAAAAATATACAAAAACAGAACAAAACAAGTAAGGAAGGCCAAGTTCGGGTGTAACCGAACATTACATACTCAGCCGAGAGCTTTGGAGACAAAATAAGGGAAAATCACCATGTAGGAAAATGGACCTAGGGTAACCCTGGAATCTGTTTTGTATGCCATGGGTATCAAATGGAAGGTATTAAAGAGTATTTTAAAAGGTAGTCGGCCATAGTTCTAAAGGTGGACCAGGGGTAACTCTAGAATGTGTTGGTACGATATGGGTATCAAATTAAAAGTATTAATGAGGGTTTTAAAATGGAGTAGCCCATGGTGGTATATGTGAAGGCGTTTTCGAGATACCGACCAAAATGTGGACCAGGGTGACCCAGAAAATCTTCTATTGGGTACCGCTAATTTATGTATGTATGTCATACCACGAACAGTATTCTTGCCAAGATTCCAAGGGCTTTTGATTTCGCCCTGCAGAACTTTTCATTTTCTTCTACTTAATATGGTAGGTGTCAAACCTATTTTACAAAGTTTTTTCTAAAGTTATTTTTTGCGTCAATAAAACAATCAAATTACCATGTTTCGTCCCTTTTTTCATATTTGGTATAGAATTATGGCATTTTTTTCATTTTTCGAAATTTTCGATTTCGAAAAAGTGGGCGCGGTTATAGTCGGATTTCGGCCATTGTTTGTGCCAAGATAAAGTGAGTTCAGATAAGTACGCGAACTGAGTTTAGTAAAGATATACCGGTTTTTGCTCAAGTTATCGTGTTAATGGCCGAGCGGAAGGGCAGACGGTCGACTGTGTATAAAAACTGGGCGTGGCTTCAACCGCCCATTTTCACAGAAAACTGTTACCGTCATAGAGTCTATGCCTCTACCAAATTTCAGAAGGATTGGTAAATTTTTGTTCGACTTATGGCATTAAAAGTATTCTAGGCAAACTAAATGCAAAAGGGCGGAACCACGCCCATTTTTGAAAATTTCTTCTAGTTTTGTATTTTGTTGCACCATATCATTACTGGAGTTGAACGTTGACATAATTTACTTATATACTGTAAAGATATTAAATTTTTTGTAAAAATTTTGCTTTAAAAAAATTTTTTTTTAAAAGTGGGCGTGGTCCTTCTCCGATTTTGCAAATTTTTGTTAAATTTTTGTGTTAAAATTTGACTTTTAAAAAAAAATTTTTTTTAAAGTGGGCGTGTTATTCAACCGATTTTTCTAATTTTTAGTTAGCACATATATAGTAATAGTAGTAACGTTCTTGCCAAATTTCATCATGATATCTTCAATGACTGCCAAATTACAGTTTGCAAAGCTTTTAAATTACCTTCTTTTAAAAGTGGGCGGTGCCACGCCCATTGTCCAAAATTTTACTAATTTTCTATTCTGCGTCATATGTTCAACCCACCTACCAAGTTTCATCGCTTTATCCGTCTTTGGCAATGAATTGTCGAATTTTTTCGGTTTTCCGAAATTTTCAATATCGAAAAAGTGGGCGTGGTTATAGTCCGATATCGTTCATTTTAAATAGCGATCTGAGATGAGTGCCCAGGAACCTACATACGAAATTTCATCAAGATACCTCAAAATTTACTCAAGTTATCGTGTTAACGGACAGATGGACGGACGGACGGACATGGCTCAATCAAATTGTTTTCGATACTGATGATTTTGATATATGGAAGTCTATATCTATCTCGATCCCTTTATACCTGTACAAACAACCGTTATCCAATCAAAGTTAATATACTCTGTGAGCTCTGCTCAACTGAGTGTAACAAAATAGGCCTAAATATATTTCTTACCGATTATTACGCGACATCTTCACACTTTTGACAATTTCACAAAACTCGCATTTTTGATATTAAAAAATGCAATCAAGGAATTGCAACAGACATTTTTTTAAAAGCCAACTACGATGCCTGTTTTGTAAAGTAACACAGCGAAAGGTTGGTTACTTAGTTTAAATTACTGTTTACGAAATATTTTGAAAATAACAGGTGTAATACAACGCTCGGCATATCTGGTTTAATACCAAATAGGGATATTTCCTGTATAATAGACAAAGTAAATATGTACAGTTATTTTTTTTTTATGATATCAAGACTGTTCTGCCGTGCTAATAAAGAATGTGGGTATCTGCATTTTGTTTTCCAAGATAAGTTGTTTACAAAAGGGTCAAATTCGTGTATGAGGAGTTTAAATTTGAAAATTTTTTTGCATAATTTAAAAGATCATATCCAAATTAGTCTTATACACTTAGTTTTAACAAAATCATCATATGCAGGAAAGTTCCAATCAATTAGTCAATATGTGAGTTTCCGACAGAGTGTAGATACCCACATTTTTTATTATTCAAGTGTCTTTCAACCACCTCGCTACCTCTACAGCGTTAAAATCAGTTTTAAATGAAGGTTGAAGGTGTAACAGATGTCTAGTCAAAGTTGCAAAAATTAGATTTTTTTTCCAAAAGTATTTTTACATTATTTGTCTCGTTATTGGCCGTTAGTGTTTAGAAAAACTGATATTTTTGGTTGAGCTCAAGGCCGGGTTTTCTTAAATAAAACACTTGGATGTGTATTTTATTTTGTTTTTAATTTTCAATATTTCGACTTCAGTCTGAAGTCATCCTCAGGACTGGAAATTACATAAAACATAATTATTAAAACCAAAAAAGGCATCAACAAACATTTATTACTTAAATCTTACTACGCTTTGAAGACTAAAAAAGCTCTACAATAGTTATATGTAACAAGCATACAATTGGTATAGACCGAAAAAGTAAACCAACAAAAGAACAGTAATCGTAAACAAAATTCATAAAAAACAACCATACATAAGACAGCAAACAGATGATCATCCCAATATGTCATAGTTGTTGTCCCGACGAACGTACATACATACATATATGTAAATAATTCGATCAGCATTGTTTTTTTGGGCCTAAGTAACAGGTTGCGGTATGCATATGCACAATCGGCTGTGTCTGATTTGAAATTCATTTTCCTGTCATTAGGGGTGTCTAAAATATGTAGCATTTCTAATATAAATCGTTTGTTATAGTTTTTCTCTTTTTCTAAGATGATTACATTATCGAAGTCAGGGTAGTGTCCGGTATCCTTACAGTGGGATTATAACGCCGTTGTGTTGTCCGAAAAATTTTATTTTTTTTTTTTTTTTTAATTATATTCAGTTGAGCAGAGCTCACAGAGTATATTAACTTTGATTGGATTGGTTGTACAGGTATAAAGGAATCGAGATAGATATAGACTTCCATATATCAAATTCATCAGTATCGAAAAAAAATTCGATTGAGCCATGTCCGTCCGTCTGTCCGTTAACACGATAACTTGAGTAAATTTTGAGGTATCTTGATGACAATAACCACGCCCACTTTTTCGATATCGAAAATTTCGAAAAATCGAAAAAGTGCGATAATTCCTTACCAAATACGGATAAAGCGATGAAACTTGGTAGGTGAGTTGAACTTATGACGCAGAATAGAAAACTAGTAAAATTTTGGACAATGGGCGTGGCACCGCCCACTTTTAAAAGAAGGTAATTTAGAAGTTTTACAAGCTGTAAATTGGCATTCGTTGAAGATATCATGATGAAATTTGGCAGGAACGTTACACTTATTACTATATGCCTGTTTAATAAAAATTAGCAAAATCGGAGAACGACCACGCCCACTTTTTAAAAATTTTATTTTTTTAATTCAAATTTTAAAAGAAAAGTTAATATCTTTACAGTATATAAGTAAATTATGTCACCATTCAACTCCAGTAATGATATGGTGCAACAAAATACAAAAATAAAAGAAAATTTCAAAATGGGCGTGGCTCCACCCTTTTTCATTTAATTTGTCTAGGATACTTTTAATGCCATAAGTCGAACAAAAATTTACCAATCCTTGTGAAATTTGGTACAGGCTTAGATCCTAGGACGATAACCGTTTTCTGTGAAAAAGGGCGAAATCGGTTGAAGCCACGCCCAGTTTTTATACACAGTCGACCGTCTGTCCTTCCGCTCGGCCGTTAACATGATAACTTGAGCAAAAATCGATATATCTTTACTAAACTCAGTTGACGTACTTATCTGAACTCACTTTGTATTGGTGTAAAAAATGGCCGAAATCCGACTATGACCACGCACACTTTTTCGATATCGAAAATTACGAAAAATGAAAAAAATGCCAAATTATATACCAAATACGAAAAAAGGAATGAAACATGGTAATTGTATTCGTCTATTGACGCAAAATATAACTTTAGAAAAAAATTTTGTAAAATGGGTGTGACACCTACCATATTAAGTAGAAGAAAATTAAAAAGTTTTGCAGGGCGAAATCAAAAGCCCTTGGAATCTTGGAAGGAATACTGTTCGTGGTATTACATATATAAATAAATTAGCGGTACCCGACAGATGATGTTCTGGATCACCCTGGTCCACATTTTGGTCGATATCCCGAAAACGCCTTCACATATACAACTAAGGGCCACTCCCTTTTAAAATCCTCATTAATACCTTTAATTTGATACCCATATCGTACAAACACATTCTAGAGTCACCCATGGTCCACGTTTATGGCGATATCTCGAAAAGGCGTCCACATATAAACTAAGGCCCACTCCTTTTTAAAATACTCATTAACACCTTTGATTTGATACCCATATCGTACAAACAAATTCTAGAGTCGCCCCTGGTCCACCTTTATGGCGATATTTCGAAAAGGCGTCCACCTTAAGAACTAAGGCCCACGCCCTTTTAAAATACTCATTAGCACCTTTCATTTGATACCCATATCGTACAAACAAATTATAGAGTCACCCCTGGTCCACCTTTATGGCGATATTTCGAAAAGGCGTGCACCTATAGAACTAAGGCGCACGCCCTTTTAAAATACTCATTAACACCTTTCATTTGATACCCATATTATACAAACGCATTCTAGAGTCACCCCTGGTCCACTTTTATAACGATATTCCGAAAAGGCGTCCACCTATAGAACTAAAGCCCACTCCCTTTTAAAACACTTATTAACACCTTTCGTTTGATACCCATATTGTACAAACGCATTCTAGAGTCAAGCCTGGTCCACTTTTATAACGATATTTCGAAAAGGCGTCCACCTATAGAACTAAGGCCCACTCCCTTTTAAAATACTCATTAACACCTTTCATTTGATACCCATATCGTACAAACAAATTCTAGAGTCACCCCTGGTCCACCTTTATGGCGATATCTCGAAAAGGCGTCCACCTATAGAACTAAGGCCAACGCCCTTTTAAAATACACACTAACACCTTTCATTTGATACCCATATTATACAAACACATTCTAGGGTCACCCATGGTCCACGTTTATGGCGATATCTCGAAAAGGCGTCCACATATAAACTAAGGCCCACTCCTTTTTAAAATACTCATTAACACCTTTGATTTGATACCCATATCGTACAAACAAATTCTAGAGTCGCCCCTGGTCCACCTTTATGGCGATATTTCGAAAAGGCGTCCACCTTAAGAACTAAGGCCCACGCCCTTTTAAAATACTCATTAGCACCTTTCATTTGATACCCATATCGTACAAACAAATTATAGAGTCACCCCTGGTCCACCTTTATGGCGATATTTCGAAAAGGCGTCCACCTATAGAACTAAGGCGCACGCCCTTTTAAAATACTCATTAACACCTTTCATTTGATACCCATATCGTACAAACAAATTCTAGAGTCACCCCTGGTCCACCTTTATGGCGATATCTCGAAGAGGCATCCACCTATAGAACTAAGGCCCACTCCCTTTTAAAATACTCATTAACACCTTTCATTTGATACCCATATCGTACAAACAAATTCTAGAGTCACCCCTGGTCCACCTTTATGGCGATATCTCGAAAAGGCGTCCACCTATAGAACTAAGGCCAACGCCCTTTTAAAATACACACTAACACCTTTCATTTGATACCCATATTATACAAACACATTCTAGAGTCACCCCTGGTCCACTTTTATAACGATATTCCGAAAAGGCGTCCACCTATAGAACTAAGGACCACTCCCTTTTAAAACACTTATTAACACCTTTCGTTTGATACCCATATTGTACAAACGCATTCTAGAGTCACCCCTGGTCCACTTTTATAACGATATTCCGAAAGGCGTCCACCTATAGAACTAAGTCCCACTCCGTTTTAAAGCACTTATTAACACCTTTCGTTTGATACCCATATTGTACAAACGCATTCTAAAGTCAACCCTGGCCCACTTTTATAACGATATCCCGAAAAGGCGTCCACCTATAGAACTAAGGCCCACTCCCTTTCATTTGATACCCATATAGTACAAACAAATGCTAGAGTCACCCCTGGTCCACCTTTATGGCGATATCTCGAAAAGGCGTCCACATATAGAACTAAGGCCCACGCCCTCTTAAAATACTCATTAACACCTTTCATTTGGTACTCATATCGTACAAACAAATTCTAGAGTCACCTCTGATCCATCTTTATGGTGATATCTCGAAACGGCGTCCATCTATAGAACTTAGGCCCACGCCCTTTTAAAATACTCATTAATACCTTTCATTTGATACCCATATCGTACAAAATAAATTCTAGAGTCACCCCTGGTCAACCTTTATGGCGATATCTCAAAACGGCTTCCATATATAGAACTTAGGCCCACGCCCTTTTAAAATACTCATTAATACCTTTCATTTGATACCCATATCGTACAAAATAAATTCTAGAGTCACCCCTGGTCCACCTTTATGGCGATATCTCGAAAAGGCGTCTACCTATAGAACTTAGGCCCACTCCCTTTTAAAATTATCATTAACACATTTCATTTGATACCCATATCGTACAAACAAATTCTAGAGTCAGGCCTGGTCCACCTTTATGGCGATATCCCTAAATGGCGTCCATCTATAGAACTATGGTCCACTTCCTCTTAAAATACTCTTTAATACCTTCCATTTGATACACATGTCATACAAACACATTCCAGGGTTACCCTAGGTTCTTTTTACAACATGGTGATTTTCCCTTACTTTGTCTCCACAGCTCTCAACTGAGTATGTAATGTTCGGTTACACCAGAACTTAGCCTTCCTTACTTGTTTTATATTTGATTTGTGTGCAGACATCTCTGTCTTGAGTTTTGATTTTGTAGTACCCACATATACCTTCTGTCATACATACGTGGGACCCGTCGCCATTACAAGGAATCTTGTATAACACATCGGACTGATCCTGTATGGGTATCTTATCTTTCATGTTACTGAAAATATTCCGCAGAGTATTGCCATATGTAAAGGCTAGTCGCACGTTTTCTTTATTATACATATTAGAATATTTTATTTTTTTGGACAATCCTGCGACGTACCTGGCCGATTTATATACTTTATCATTTGAAGATCTTTCGGTATTTTTATTACTGGGCCGATAATTAAAAATCAGTTTCCTTATTAATTTCACAGAAAATCGTGATCATCGAGTATATTTTCGATAATCTTCTTATTCTCAGGGTGGAAAATTTTATCGCTTATGGAAAGAACCCGTTTTACAAAATTATTGGCAGTATTTATTATTAAACTCTTTTCATGGTTTGAGTTGAAGTTTATAAGCCTCCCAGATGCGGTTGGCTTTCTGTAACAATTTATCTTCAACTTGTTGTTCCTTTTAATTATTAGTGTATCTAGAAATGGTATCTGTCCATCTTTCTCTATCTCTATCGTGAACTTTATAGATTTATAATAGCTATTAAGAAGATTAAGCATCACGTCTGCGTGTTCTGTCTTGATAATAGCGAATATGGCATCCACATATTTCGTGAGTAATCGTGGTTTATTTATCGAGTCCTTCTCAAACCTTCTTAACAGATCCTCCATTACAATGTCTGCTACGACAGGTGACGCGGGTGATCCCATCGGCATCCCTGAACGTTGCTCATATATTTTTTCATTGTACTTAAAGTACCTGTTATCTTTTATGCAGAACTTGACCACTGTCATTGAAAAGTTCTTTGGTTATGGAGGTGTGTTCCTTAATCTTGTTCCACTTAGACTCTATAATATCGAGAGCCAAATCTACGGGGATACTCTGGAATAACGAAACAACATCAAACGACACTAAACTCTCATCGTCATAAACATATGTATCTTTTATTTTATTCTTGAATTCTATCGCATCTTTAACATTATACTTCGATGATATAGTCAATTGTTTTTTAAATTTGGACAACAAATTGACATAAATTGTAGGACGGAGAATTGACGGAAGAACAAATGGGCCTGAGAGGAATGCCGCTCTTGTAGATTTTGGGCAGACCATATATACGGGGAGCATTGGACGTTATACATTTGAGACGAAATTTTTCTTTTAAGTCAATAACTTTATTGTTGTACATTTTCTCTACTATCTCATTATTCTTTTCTTGCAGTTGATTAGTGGGGTCTCGCTTCAACACTTTGTAGGTAGTTATATCATTAACTATACTCTGCATCTTTTGGTCGTACTCTGATTTGTCCATTATTACCGTGACATTACCCTTGTCTGCATTTAATACTAAAAGTTGCGTATGTCCTTTCAAAAATTCTTTAGTGGAACGAAGTGTATCTCGTGTAAACTTGGCTCTTACCGAAGTTGTCTTTTTGCTCATGTGATTTCTTATAAGTGTCGTCAAGTTGTTCCACTCAATCTCTTGTGTATCTTTATCTTTAATTGTTTTGATGTAATTTTACCCATCCGCTATCATTTTAAATAGTGGAACCTATTTGTTATCTGTTGGTAAAGCGTATTTGGGGCCAAGAGAGAGAAGCAACTGAACGTTTGTCGGTATTTGTAAATTTGTCGTGTTACAAATAAATTCAGGTATGGCCCTCATATTCAAAAATTGTTGTTGTTTGTCTTCCAACCTCTTGTATTTGTTAATTTACGTGTTTTTGATTTTGATTTTTCGTTTTTTCGTCAGAAGCTCTTCACTTTCAAAGAAAGCGTTGAAGTCGCCTTGGTTCATGTATTGTTTTATTTGTGTTTTAAGTCTATTTACCTCTTTTCCTTTTTGTAGAAGAAATTGGTATTTGATGGTGATAAGAATATTTAAAAGCTTAATTTTGATCTTCTCCAAGTATGCATTCACTGCGCGCGAAATATTTGTTGGCAATTTTTGGTTCGTTGTGTTGTTGTTGATTGTGTACAGGATGTTGTTGGTTGCATTATTTATGAAATTAGGTATAACTCCATTTCTTCTACACCTTGCTAGCAATATCGCCGACTCTGACATTCTTGTTGTTTGATGTGAAATATGTTGGTATTGTTTTACGTGTTTTTTAGTGGTAATATGTTGTTGTTGTTGTTGTTGTAGCGATAAGGTTGCTCCCCGAAGGTTTTGGGGAGTGTTGTCGATGTGATGGTCCTTTACCGGATACAAATCCGGTACGCTCCGGTACCATAGCACCATTAAGGTGCTATCCCGACCATCTCGGGAACGATTTATGTGGCCACGTTAAACCTTCAGGCCACTCCCTACCCCCAAGTTCCATGAGGAGCTTGGGGTCGCCAGAGCCTCGTCTTTTAGTGAAACAGGATTCGCCGCGGATAGGTTAGGTTGACAATTGGGTTTGGAGAAACTATATATTGCGCTGGCAACCTGAAAGGTTGCGCTACACAGCCCCTTGAATCTGGTATTTTAGTCGCCTCTTACGACAGGCATACCTACCGCGGGTATATTCTGATCCCCTAACCCGCTGGGGTTATATCATAACCCTTTTTGATGTTTTTGTACACATTTGAAGGGTCTAGAACTTGTCGGTGTGCACTCCGTTTTAACATTATTTGTCTCGTTTTTGGCCGTTAGTGTTTAGAAAAACTGAAATTTTTGGTTGAGCTCAAGGCCGGGTTTCTTAAATAAAACACTGGGATGTGTATTTTATTTTATTTTTATTTTTCAATGTAGGACTGGAAATAACAAAACATAATTATTAAAACCAAAAAAGGCATCAACAAACATACATTACTTACATCTTAAGCTACGCTTTGAAGACTAAAAAGTTATATGTAATAAGCATACAATTGGTATAGACCGAAAATCTGAATTTCCCTGAATAAACATTAAAAATTAATTCTCTGTTTACTTAATGTTTTGTTCGTACGCAGACTCATCCCAAAACCCGCATGTAAACAATTAACCATTTAAAAGTTCCGACCAGCAAATCAAAAATGGCTTAAAACTCTACTTAAACGATTTAGCAACCAACAACAGTTGCCCTTGTAGGGTAGATAGAAAAATTAATAGACTCTAACCACTCCATTAACAGCGGCAAAAAAAGGTTTGTGACAAAATATGCACACAATCACAAAAAAAAAATTTTTTTTAACAAAATACGAGGAATGGCCGGAAGTGTGAAGTGAGCGAAAATGATATTGTGTGTACGCTTATATACTCCACACATACATGCATGGCTTTCGAACCAAATAGAGCTTTAAACTTGGCAAAGAAAAAAAAACAAAAAAATTAAAATAAAAAATCAAACAGACAAATTGAAAATCTCTGCACTTAATTAAAATTGTGCAGTAGACCATTACCACATGGCGGCGCACAAAAGCATGCAAGGCGTTTCGCACCATTCGAAACCCGAAAAATTGTATAGAAAAAAACAATGGATATAATATAAAAGAAGGTAAGGACGGGACTGTCTTCGGCTGTGCCGAAGACTTCATACCTTTCATGAATGGGGCTGAACAATAATCTTATCCCGTTCGTAATCTCCAAATAATCGGATGTATAAGATAAGAAGTATATAGTGAACAGATGTACATACCTAAACGATTTTTAAGATAAATATAAAATAACAAAGTAATTTTTGTGAGGATGCAAAGCTTCATGTTTTTTGTGGTCTGCATGTAAAAACTATGACTACGAATCACGTATTTCATCAATATATGACGTAAACGTAACTATTTGATGAAATTTGATGAATTATGAAGCTTCTAGCCGTAAAAAAAGGGGCAAAAATGACAGTTTATATGGGGTATATAATATATATACCACCGATCTCTATAATTTTTTCAGACAACAATATATGCTATATACGTAAGCATTTGGTGAAATTTGAAGCTTCTTGCTGTTAAAACGGGGCAGAAATTGCGCAAAGTTTCTTATCTGAACAATCGGTTGTATGAGATATATACTATGTACACCACCGATCTCAATGATTTTTTCGGACATCAATATATGCTATACACGTAAGCATTTGGTGAAATTTGAAGCTTCTAGCTGTTAAAATGGGGCTGAAATTGCAAAAAAAAATATATAGATACTATATATACCACCATATATGTATATACTATATATATCACCGATCTTTATGATTTTTTCAGACAACAATATTTGCTATATACGTAAGCATTCGTTGAAATTTGAAGCCTCTAGCTCTTAAAATAGGGCAGTAATTACGAAAAGTTTCTTATCTGAACAATCGTTTGTGGGGGATATATACTATATATACGACCGATCTCATTGATTTTTTGAGACAACAATATGTGCAATATACGAAAGTATATGGTGAAGTTTGAAGCTTCAATCTGTTAAATTGGGGAAGATATGACAAAAATCCTCTTTTTCTGAAAAATCGGTTGTATGGAGGATATATGCTATAGTGGTCCGATCCGGCCGGTTCCGAAAAATGTCTAATCGGACACCCAAATACACCCGCTCACCAAATTTTATCAAGATATCTCAAAAATTGAGGGACTAGTTTGCATACAAACAGACAGACGGACAGACGGACATGGCTAAATCAACTCAGCTCTTCATCCTGATTATTTCGGTATACTTAATGGTGGGTCTATCTATTTTCCTTTAAGGACAATTTTGGGTTTCGTGACGAAATTAATATACCATTTCATTTTCATGAAAGGTATAAAAACACCAGCCAAGAACCCAAATATGTACAGAAATTTGTACAAGAATATGCGCACATATATGTACATAGACTTAATAAACATAAGGGTAGCATAAACATGAAAAAAAACAACTACAGTGACAATCAGGATAGCAAAGCCGGGTTGGTTGTTGGAAACAATATGAGGAAAACCTATGCAAATTTGAGAATGTAAAGATAAAAGAGGCAACGGCAACAAATAGAAAAATATGTTGTTGTTTAATGGTCAATAAACCTGAGCGAAGCAGTAGTTTTGAAACCAACACTTTAATGAAGAAGATTTATTTTATAATCACCACCCTACATAGAATTAAAAAATAACTCCAGTCAGCTAAATATTTATCGTGAGTTTTTTGAAGCTCGCAACGGCTCTTGTCAGTTCTACCATAAGAAGTTGTAGTTATTGTTGTTATTTAAAAAAAGTTTCTCCTAAAGGAGCATCTTCTTAGTAGCCCGACAAGCTGGAACTAACTTTTTTTGACCACTTGAACTTTCGGGTCGGTTCTTAGTGTCGTCATGCTTGTAAAATTATATTTACCTTAGAAGAAAAAATTGGGGGAGGCGGTGAGTGCTTAGAAAAATAAGCACATTAAAATCCTTATGCGCACCACCTCTATTACATAGACATTTGTACATAAACTAATATATAGATCTATTTTAAAACAAATCGAACTGAAAATCTAATATTTGGCACATAAAATCCTTTAAATCGTTGAAAAAGCTAACATTAGCTTGCATAAGCGATTTCTGTAAATACCTCACAACTCCAAGTAGATTTTATTACATTTGCAGCCATGTACGCACATTATTTGGTATTTGCGGTAATGTAACTGAGCTGGCGCCATAGTGGTAACTTTAAATGAAATCAGCCAATGAATTGACAAATCTTAATCTATTGCTTATACATATTGGATATGTATGTGTATATTTTAATTTCAAATATATACTACATTGTGAGAAATGCAGCCGAATTTTGTACAAAAAATATTTTGTGGAATAATTTCATGGCTGCATTAAAGTGTTATATGTACATTAGGGTAGTTCTTGTAAATCAAATAACCTGCTCATATAATATTAAAATAATTTTGTTTGTTTTTAATACCCAAAGGCGTTAATAACAAAGTAGGCTATCATGTATAAATTTTGGAACTGGTCGGAACTCGTTAAGGGTCCCGCGCAGTACTTTAAATTCATATATAAATATATTGAGTCTTCATAACGTAATCTGAACTAGAATCCTTATGCAACACATCCTAACCCGTTTCAATCGGTCCAAAACACATATATGATGTGACTTACTACATACTCACCATAGTACTAACGGTTTTGGGTATTAGGAAAAAAAACTAAGTTAAAAAGCCTCCAAAGTGAAATCTAAACTAAGACCCCAGTGCCACACCTCTTAACCGCCCTCCTGGGGACCAAAATGTATATGCAATGTTTTTTCCCGACCTAAATATTACCGTTTGAAGGGGTGATAATCGCAAACTCCTTAATTTAAATAATAGGGACCACCCTAATGTATATATGGCTGTGTATGTATTGATAAGCATTTGATATTTGGTAATGTTGTTTGCACAATATTTTTAACATTAGTTAAAGTACAACTGTACCTACCTAATTCCATATACTATTAGGGTGTTTGTTCACCTAATTAGCTTTATTTTCTCGAAAGAAAGTGAAGAATATTTTAATATTGAGTAAACCGTGCGATAATCCAGCTGCACGTTTCCTACAAAAATACGTTTCCTCTCCTTTCCTAAACTCAAGAGCGTGAGATGAACTTGCGAATATTGTACATGTGTGTATGTATGTATATCTCAATATTAGCCGTGTTTTTTAACCGGTATACGTTTACGGTTGCTCGTAAAACAACGCTTATCCTCGCATAGATAATGCTTAGGAGACCCATCTAGCGGCAGTGGTTAAACAACTAGCTACAGCACAGGGTTTACGGAAAAGCGGAGACACAACTCTCTGATGGCCATAGTGTATAACATATAGCTGAAGCAGTTGCGATGAATTGTGGACACGCATCATTTTAAGAGGTGATACATAGAATTAGTGTAGAGGTAAAACATAGACACATATTGCAGTTACATCTGAGTATATTGAAATTTAGTAGTACTAATTTTATGCGCAGCAATTTCAGAGGTGTATTTAAAGTTTGACGCTTAGCAATCCATATAAAGTTTAAGCGTAAACATCTACATATAGATGTAAAAAAAACACAGCTATTATTTAACGCGTTTCAGTCCTGATGGTGACAAATATGTAGTATGTATAGGTATTAATGAACCGTATCTATATATTGGTTGTTGTTGTTGTAGCGATAAAGACACTACTCGAAGGGGAGTGTTATCGATGTTGATGGGCCTTTGCCGGATATAGATCCGGTACGTTCCGGTTTAAGATACCAGCCCGACCATCTCTAGAACCCCCTAGTTCCATGGGGAACTTGTTGTCGCCAGAGTTTCGCCTGTTAAGTATGTGTATGATTCATTATCGTAACAGGATTCACCTTACGGAAGTTCTGAATCCCAATATTGGTCTAGAGCTCGAACGTTACCCTAAATTTATGGAATAATAAAAGTTTAAGATTATGGTTTTAGACAAAATCTTTGCAGATATGTTCGCCACGTAAACAAACTTAGAAATGTTCAAAATTTCCTTTTAGAAATTCGTAAACGTTGCCTCCAAATATCATTTCTTGTGACAAATATGTTAATTTAAACGGGAAAAAGGTTTTATTCAACTTAATCATTAATTTAAATAACAAAAGGACGTGTGGCACTCGAGGACTGCCGCGGTAAAGCTATTGCATATTATCAACTTAGGCAATTATTATATTTAAGCAACATTTTGTTTTCTTTGATATTAATTCAAGTTAACCTTTTTCAGCGTGGTGACCGATAAGAAAACAATTTTTTTACTTTTATTGAATAAATGAGAAGTTAATATTTAACTTTCACTTTAACTTTAACTTTATTTTTAACTTTAACTTTAACTTTCATTTTAACTTTAACATTCATTTTAACTTTATTTTTAACTTTAACTTTAACATTCACTTTAACTTTGACTTTAACTTTTACTTTAACTTTAACTTTAACTTTCATTTTAACTTTAACATTCACTTTAACTTTAACTTTAACTTTAACTTTATTTTTAACTTTAACTTTAACATTCACTTTAACCTTAACCCGAAGTAATGCTAAACGCGGTCCCAGGTACGGGGATTTGCGCGGGCCGTGGGAGGTTAGGTTTTAGTGGGTAGGCCTTCATGGAAGAAGGGAGTCCTACACTCGGAGAGTCTCGCAGTGAGGCTTAAATATCCCGGTCAGTGCATAAAGCATTTCCTCCTTCCACGAAACACAAAAAAAAAAAAAAAAAAAAAAAAAACCTTACCTTTAACTTTAACTTTAAATTTAACTTTAACTTTAACTTTGACTTTAACTTTCATTTTAACTTTAACTTTATTTTTAACTTTAACTTTCATTTTAACTTTAACATTCACTTTAACTTTAACTTTAACCTTAACTTAAACCTTAACTTTAAATTTAACTTTAACTTTAACTTTGACTTTAACTTTCATTTTAACTTTAACTTTAACTTTAACCTTAACTTTAACTTTAAATTTAACTTTAACTTTAACTTTGACTTTAACTTTAACTTTAACTTTTACTTTAACTTTGACTTTAACTTTCATTTTAACTTTAACTTTAACTTTAACTTTAACCTTAACTTTAAATTTAACTTTAACTTTAACCTTAACTTTAACTTTCACTTTAACTTTAACTTTGACTTTAACTTTAAATTTAACTTTAACTTTAACTTTAACCTTAACTTTAACTTTAACTTTAACTGTAACCTTAACTTTAACGTTAACTTTGATTTTAACTTTAACTTTTACTTTTACTTTAACTTTAACTTTAACTTTAACTTTATTAACTTTAACTTTAACTTTAACTTTAACCTTAACTTTAACTTTAACTTTA
The DNA here is from genome assembly GCF_040869045.1 of Eurosta solidaginis. Classification (NCBI taxonomy): domain Eukaryota; kingdom Metazoa; phylum Arthropoda; class Insecta; order Diptera; family Tephritidae; genus Eurosta; species Eurosta solidaginis. The sequence continues at coordinate 953,215 of NC_090320.1, read as the reverse complement.
ACTTTAACCTTAACTTTAACTTTAACTTTGACTTTAACTTTAACTTTAACTTTAACTTTAACTTTAACTTTAACTTTAACCTTAACTTTAACTTTCTCTTTCACTTTAACAATCACTTTAACTTTAACTTTATGTTTAACTTTAACTTTAACCTTAACTTTAACTTTAACTTTAACTTTGACTTTAACTTTAACTTTCATTTTAACTTTAACTTTATTTTTAACTTTAACTTTAACTTTCTCTTTAACTTTAACAATCACTTTAACTTTAACTTTATGTTTAACTTTAACTTTAACTTTAACCTTAACTTTAACTTTAACTTTACCTTTAACTTTAACTTTAACTGTAACTTTAACTTTAAATTTAACTTTAACTATAACTTTAACAGTAACTTTAACTTTAACCTTAACTTTAACTTTAACTTTGACTTTAACTTTAACTTTAACTTTAACTTTAACTTTAACCTTAACTTTAACTTTAAATTTAACTTTAACTTTAACTTTGACTTTAACTTTAACTTTCACTTTAACTTTAACTTTATTTTTAACTTTAACTTTCGCTTTAACTTTAACATTCACTTTAATTTTAACTTAATGATCCGGAGTGGGCGTGAGCTTAGCACCTGCTAACAAGCCAACCTAATATAAACGCACGCAAGTCATTTTCTGTCAAAAATGTCTCATGCACATACAACTTGTATGAGAGCAACTGAAATTGAATTTGCTGCGTGAAAACCGAACTCGATTTCCAATTTTTGTTCTGCGTGACATTTAGATTTGACGTTTGCACACATGCTTTACATTTTGGCAACGCATGCTTATTTGGGTTAGAGCAAAAAACGCCGGTTGTTTGCGTGCGTTAAAAAAACGCAGTGCGGTTTTATTAGGTTGGCTTGTAAGCGACCATATATGTATACGATAAGCGATAGCACAATGGCTACTTCGTGAAAATCAACGACAGCTCTTTTAGTTTGATTTCGATGGTCGTACGGTGAGGAAGTGTCGCACGCGCGCTTAAAACAGAGTACCAAAGAGTGCGTGTGACACGTGTTCCCCTTCAAGCATTGAAATCAAACTAAATAAATAATTGATTTTGCTTTCGTGCTCGCTACGCGTTCGTGTTTGCTAACACATTCTCAATTTGGTAACCTGCCCACCGCTTATTATGATAGAGATCCAATTTTATGTATTTGGCCTGTTGCTAACATCGAACCTTTACGAACTTTTTCGAGCCTTTCCGGATCTTTTTTGACAAATATCCGTTACGGTTTTTTTTGATTTAGTCGCCAAGCCCGCGATAAAATCTATGCAATAGCTTAAAAATCTTTTTTTTTGTTACAGGAATCAATGAATTTTCTAACTGTAAATTTTTGTGAACCACCCTATTATTCATACATATTTATGTACTTCCAATTTACATGATTCCTCACATATTTTCTAATCATATTTACTCTGTGCGTGCGGGTGTTGCTAAATTTAAAAAGTTGTTGTATAACAAGTCATAAACATTTGTCGGCTGTCATGTAACAAGCTGCGGTTATGTCATGCCATGCTATTCGTTTTAGAATGTTATGTTGTTAGCGGTGTCCCGCAGAGACAAAAACATATTGGAATGCACATTCGTTAAACTTTTTCTTACGCACATTTCAATGCAAATATTTAACAGAACTTATTTTGAAAATGCATTTTGTAAATTCATAAGCTTGATCCAATATTTTTTTTCGGAATTTGAAATATTTCACTTTGCTTAGAAAATTTTACTTGTATTCCTTGATATAATGTACTAAGATTATTTATTGTGAATAAGTACACTTAAAACGATTTTCTCCAAAATGGGATTTGAATTTTTACCATCGAAAGCAGTTTGCCAAGTTACATGTCTGCATATCTTGGTTTTCGTTTCAAAAACGCCCTTCCTATCCGGTCAATTACTTGAAAAAAAAACTTATTTCATAATTTGCTTGAATAATAAGCTAGCCCCGAAAATGTAGCAAAATTCCCTATTACAGCAACAAATTAATAGGGGGACTCGCTTCGTCTTCCAAACGGTGCACGGATTCAAATGCATGCATGGATTGCACGGATTGTAAAGTAACAAAAAAAAAAATATATACTCACAATAGTATATGCAAAAAGTATATTCAATTTATAGTTTGCAGTTGTTGTTATTGTTGTAGCGTTAAAAACACTCCCCGAAGGTTTTTGGTGTGTTATCGATGTTGATGATTCTTAGCAGGATATAGATCCGGTACGTTCTGGTAACAAGCACCATGAAGGTATTACCCCGACTTTCTCGGGAACGATTTAATATGACCACATTGAACCTTCTAGGCCATCCCGCCCGTAAAACCCTACTTCCATGAGGAACTTGGGGTCGCCAGAACCTCGGCCGCTAAAGAAACCGTATTCGCCACGGGTAGGTGAATTTGACAATTGGGTTGGAGAAGCTATAAATTGCGCTGGTAACCCGCTGAATGGGTTGCGCTACACAACTCCTTGAATCATCTCGGTATTTTAGTTGCCTCTTACGACAGGCACCCCAGCCGCGGGTATATTCTAAGCCCCCTAACCCGATGGGGGAGGTTTATTGTTTGAAAGTCAACCGTGCTTCCACGAAATTCCTCTCATTTCCCTCACGACAAAAATTTAGTATTTCGTTTTATAATTCTTCATCGTATTTTGTTATTTTTGCCATATTTTTGGCGCTTCGTAAAGATAGTCGCTATAACTTAGGAAACGGGTACTCTCGAAGTATTGCATATTTTGTCGTAGGATTTATGGAATTTGTGCACTTTGCAAGGCATAGCGAATTACGTAGTTTATTTTGATCTGAGATAGGGCGTTGATTAAACAAATTCTGAAATAGGGAGTTAGTTCATCGACCAAAGTCTGAGGTAGAGTATTTTTAAGGCTTATGCTGAGACAGAGCGTTATTCAATTTTATTTTGAGTTCGGCCGCCTTTGGACAAATTATTGAGATTGGATGTTTCTCAGGGTTCAGTGCAGGTATCATTAAGTTGATTATAAAGTTCAGTAGGATTTAAATTGCGAAGCCTGAGTTGAGTTAGCTCCTTATGGATCTATGTGCGCAATGCAAAATAACAACAAAAGTGTACATATATATTTAGGCCTCAGAAGTCAGTCAGTGTAAGTTGAAATTTAATTAAAGCGACAAGTCATTGCTAGCAAATGTCAGCAACTGATGGCTGTCCCTATTGTGACATTCGAATAGAAAATGCGAATTTATAAAAAACTAAAAACTACTTTATTCAATGTTTTTGCTTTACTGTCTTATGCTAATTGCCTGCTGTACTCTCCATATATTATTACCAAGAAGCATCGACGTCCCCGCTAACCATTTCATTTCAAAGGCACACATTATATTGCCGGGTTTCCGTTTCCTGCTATTTATACATTTCGTGTTAGTTCGCATACCAGACATAATATGAACTACTCGTCATCACTCAGCCATATGTGCACATTCAATTATATATAAATAGGTACATGTCTGTTAACGGAAAATTACTCTCTGCTGTTGACACATATAACAAAATTGACCAACTTTTAGCAAGTTACTCCTCGTTGAAATTTCGACTCATTTACATTTTGTTGGTGTAGTTATAACATTAGCTTGTAACCTTGTAAATATGTATATGTTATTTGTGTTTTGTAAGTAAATACGTGCAAATTTCCGCTATATGAAATGATTCACAAGTTCATATATTAAAAGTATTCAAATGTAATTTTTCCGCTTTTTTCTAAATAAAATTTTTTTCTTTAACTAATCACTGTCATAAGAGAGTATGCTTAGCAATATATATTTTTATTTTGCAAGATGCCACGCTACATTCCTACATTTTGCTGAAGGTGTTGGAGATTCACAGGACAATTTTGGCTACTGTGTTTCACCCTAAAACAGTCTTTCTAGTAACCGGTTTTCGGAATTTCGTAAGACAGTTTGTAAGATATGCTGTTGAGGTGGTCTTAACTATGCAATCTTCGCATTTTCCTTTGCAAATATATATAAAAACAATAAAAAGGCAAGCAATTATATTAAGTAGAGAACACGGACTAATTAACCGGTATAAATAACAAAAACAATTTTAAAACTAAAAAAAAAATAATAAAATTAATTTTTTTGAAATGTGTTTGGATAGAAACTTAATAAATTAATTTAAAAAAAAATAAATAAATAAATAACTGAAAAACGAGGACCTCAAAATAACTTAAACTGTCTGAAACACTATCTCTATGACCTCACCTTGATATGACGCTGCACATTAACAACGCCTTCTAGAATAAGCTGTAATTTTTCCAAGGTAAGAATTTTAATCGTGAAATACGTAAACCTAGTCTATTTTTTCAAAATAATTAGACAACCCACAAGTCTTAGATTACTTATTAGCCCGTTAAGCACTATAACTTCTATGTTAACACAATACACAACGTTCATATTACATTTTTAATTTGTATAATACAAAATATGAAATAACCATTGAATAAAATTTTATGTATTGCCAGAAAGAGCTATAAAATAATTACTGTGCCATATTTTGGTTAATTTGTATAATTAATCATTAATTAGTTAAGCCCACTTCAAATGCCCCCAAATCTCATAACGTACAAATTTACAAAAATAAAAGGGGCTAAATTTTTAATGAATTTCCGACGCATTTACTCAATCATATAATATTACCGTAATCCAGACACTAAACTTAATGATAGTAAATACAAGCAACATATTTATATACATAAATGCCAACATACAAACTATATAATAAAAACTTGTATGCAGTAAGTCTATGTAGTTATGAGCTCACACTATGTAACCTTCAATCAAGAGCACCACAAGATAAACACTTAAAATTTGTGGCCAAGGAATACGAGAGCGTTTAGAAGGGGGCGGGGGGGGGGGGGGGGGGGGGGATTTTATTTAAATCCATCTACATACCTACATAGTACATATCTTCCTCGATGTGTATACGCACCCCAGCAGGAAAAGAAGTTACCTACGATTAAACTTCAAGTTAGTTTCAAATTAACTAACCTGCACTATTATCTGCGTATTTTCCTTGAAAAAAGCTAACAACTTTTGCATGGCAATGACCGAAAGATAGGCAAGGGTGGTTAATCCTGCCCTAGAAGTGAACTAACTAGTCAACTAGTTTTTGTCGAAATATAATAAGTTAGGCAACTGCTGCATGTTACTGTTATACTAAAAAACATGCCCCATCTGCGAAGCATATGATCCAAATAAAAGTCAACAACAGACGGATGGCAGTTTTAAATAAAATTCTTAAGGTTAAAAAAGGACGTGCAGAACGGCACGAAAAGATAAAAATTGTCTTATATTTCGCAATTTTTTGACAGTTGTTATCTGACTTAGAATCGTTTGAGTTTGGTTTTTTTCTGCAGGGACATGCATTTGTACATACTTGCGAACTGGGTCATCATGTATGCTTGAAAGTTATCCCAAGGCTAGATTTAAAATGATATGAAAAAAAGGGAGTGATCACTGCTCAGACTGTACAAGTACATACATAGGTGTGTATTTACATGCAAGTCCCAACCTAGGTTTCGACAGAAATTGTAAAAAAGAAGAAAAGAGAAAGTTAAGGCACTACGCAGCTTTAACTGGCTATATGATTTTCTGATATTAGGGTACGTATTTTAGTGAGAATGTTTTTGGTTTATATCCAGCTAGAGCTACAAGCTCTAATTTCAGGAATATTAATAAAGTGTGTAATAAGTGAATATTCAATTATTATGCTTGTACAATGTATAATGAGATAAACTGAAATAAGGAAAACAAATACAAGCAGGATAGCGTAGTGGTTAAGGCATCTGCAGTTTCACTGTGTGATTCGTGGTTCGAATCTCAGTGAAAGCTTTGATAACATTACGAAATTGCCTGATGTTTATTACGTAGCGGTTTTCGAAATGGTACCATAGCTATATGCCAGTAAATTTTTTTTTCTTTTCAGTTTCTCTTAAACAAAAATTATAATGGAATATTCAATTATCATATACCGCTCTTAAGCCCATGAATTCTTAAATATTGGGTAAAAATTCAACATACCATTAAACATACAAACATAAATTAAGATTTATGTTAAAGAGTAGTTGTAACCAGGCCCGTCGAGAGGGGGGGGGGGGGGGATTCCCCCCGGGCCCGGGGTTTCTCAGGGGGGCCGCGATTTAGAGGTACTAAGACATTTTTTTTTAATTCTTTAGTTGTTCCATGTGCAAATTTTAAGCCGTTTTTCAAAACCAACGAATATTGATAATGATTTTTTGCCTGGGCCGGAGGAGACAAGAAAAACATCAAACAAAAATGTATGTTTACATGAATCCGAAATCGTAATGTTTCGTGGTGACACTTATGAAGGTTCATCTTCAAAAAGTCTTCCAAAAATACTACCAACTCTGTAGCAAAGTCCAAATTATTTAAACGACTTCGACATCGGTATCGTGAGTAATAGGTTATTGTAGTCGTCAACGAAATAATTCGTACATGTCATCAAGAGTGTCCTGTTATTTTTCCACTTGTCGTCGTGACGAGATATTTCCTACCTCGTTGTTAAACAGAATCTTGCCAAATGGAGAGAAAGTGGAGCGTGACTGGTTAGTGTGGAGTGCCAGTAGCAATGCTTTTTATTGCCTACCAAGTCGTCTGTTAAGCACCAATACTTTAAATCGACCTAAAATTTGTTGTCCTGGCGGATATTCGAAATCCCAGGTATGGAAGAAGCTATAGGATAAACTGCCATCACACGAAAATACTCAAGATCACATTAAATGTTATATTCAATGGCGATCTTTAAAAAATCTAATTCAGAAGGAGGCTACAATTAATACCCTTATCAATGAACAGCTAATCACTGAAACTCTAAAGTGGAAAGAAATTTTATATAGAATTTTGGACGCTATTTTATTTTTGGGTGAAAGAGATCTAGCTTTCAAGGTATATATCTAGGTGAACGAAACGATGGACATTTTTTGGGCATCTAAGATCTCATAAGCCATTATGATCCCACACTTAGAGATCATTTGGAGAAAGTTGGGATTTCACAACAGCAGCACAAACCTATACAAGTTCACTATCTTTCCCCAGACATTCAGAACGAGTTTATAGAAATTTGTGCAAAGCACGTGAGGGAAGCTATATTATATCAAGGCAAGAAAGCCAAGTATTTTTCTATTATCGTTGATGCTATGCCTGATGCTAGCCACGTTGTCTACGTTCATTTCTTTCGTAAATTTGGCTTTCGTGAATTGTAACCAAAAAAACTGGTCAAAAAATCGCTGATCTAATTTGCCATACTTGATTGAAGATTGTCCTGCACAAGGGTACGATAACGGCGCCAATATGAAAGGAGCTTACAACGGAGCACTACGTTACATTCTCGACAAAAACTCGAATGCTGTTTACTCGCCTTGTGCAACCCACAGCCTCAATGTATGTGGTGTTGGTGCTGCAGAATGTTGTACGGCTGTAATTACATTCTTCGGAATTGTACAAAAATGTTTTACTATTTTCAGCAGCACTCCACAAAGATGGGACATCCTCAAAAAAAATGTACCGAGCTCTCTTCATAGTCTTTCAGCCAAAAGCCAAATTTGACTGCACAAGCATACGGCGATGTTACCGGCATTCTCAAGAACATCAACAGGTTCGAATGTATCTTGCTGTCCTCAACTTGGTTCAAAATACTAACTACCATTAATGAAAGAAACGTGGTCCTCCAAGATAGAGACACCACCATACAATACGATTTTCCCCAACATTTGTGTTGCTTTACGTATCTTTTGCATTATACCTGTCACTGTAGCTAGTACAGAACGTTCCTTCAGCGTCCTTTAAAGAATCAAAAATTCATAGATCGTGTTCATCTCAAGAGTGAGTTTCCGGACTTGCCACGCTTTGTGTTGAATCCGTTTTGGCAAGACAGTTAAATTTTGATATTAAAAAAATTTTGCAGTAAAGCCACTCTTTGATATCCAAACTTTCTATATTGAATAACTAAATTTATAATCATCATTAAATTTACCAGAAATGTATTAAAACGTTACCAAATAACTAGAAAAGATTATTTGAAACAATATGTGGCTGTTAAAAAAGAATTTTATTTCTACGTCAGCTCTTAGTCCAAAAATCATATAGTTGATATGGTAAAATTTTGTTTGATGTAATCCATCAATAATGATTCATGAATGAGACGTCATTAATTCAGGTTAATCAAATGTATTAGTGGATTTTTTATAGGGGGCCCGTAAATTGTTCAGTCCCGCGCCCGAATTTTCTCTCTACGGCCCTGGTTGTAACATAATAACTTAATTAATTCTGTGGCTTCCCGGAATAACCGAAAAAGTCACCTAAAAGTCTTAAAGCTTTTGAAACTATTATGGGCCGTTTTCACCAAATCGACTTAACTTAGTTAAGTCATATATTTAAATTTTTCTGTTTCACCACCAATGCTTAGCTGAGTCAGAAACTAGCCTTCCTGTCAGCTGGCTTATTCTCGACTTCAACAGTGTTGCTGTAGTACAAATTTTGAGTCGAATTAAATGGCAGCAATGATACTGGGTGGCGTGTTATTAAAACGTAGTCAAAAATACTACTATGTATAAAACAGCTGATAGGGTTTTTGTATGTCAAATGGGTTTAGTAGCTAAGTTGGTGAAACCAAAAAAAAACTTAGCCTCGGGCTAACTTAAGTTGCAACTAAGTTTTAGCCTAAGTCGAGTTGGCGAAATCGGAGCTATGACTTTTTTATAATAACATTGTTTGCGTTGCAAAGGTTAAAATATTAAAAGCTTTTCTTTTTTATGCCGGGAAAACTATGAAGCGGTTATGCCGGAAAAAATTCAGTTGTTTGGTTGAAAAATGCCGATATTATGAACTGAATGTTAGATATTACAGTATAAATTGATATTCTCTGGAAAGATTAACGTTTACTGATATCGAATCACGCACAAACTCAGTTTTAAGAAAAAAGTGACTTTTTCGGCTATGCCACGGTAATCCACAGAATTTTATACGCATATGTATGTGTATGTATGTACATTAACCTGGGTCGATTTATATGGACGAAACGATATCGCGTCATCAATTTTACGATAGGATTTGGGCTCAGGAAAAAAAATTCCACTACGCGTACATAATTGCGTTAAGGGCCCTCATCAACTAAGTAGGAAAACAAGTGGGCCCAAATAATTATTGATGATAAGTTATCTTCGTTTGTACTAAACAATATAAATACATATAGCACCAGCATATAGATTTCTAAAAAAGTACATTCGCTTTGGTCTACATATTAAACATATTTATGCATGTACGATACGCGTAGATAATTTTGTCCTTATATATTTTAGAGAAAAATTTCTTTAGTATGTAACCAATTTTTGGTTAGCTCAAAATGTTTAACGTAGCCTGTTAATTAAAAGTAAAACCGCAACAAGAGTAACACTGGGGATCTCTTCAGCCACACGAGTTCATAAGTAAATACATTTTGTTGTATCAACAAGGATGCTTATAGGTATATACGTACATGGCATGAATGTTGTTCTTGTTGTAATACACATATAAATTTTGTGAAAATTAACACGCCCACTTGAAAAAAAATTTCAGGTTTCTTTGGTAACAAAAAATTTAATACCTTTTGCGGTACTTAACTAAATTATACCGATATCTCACCTCAGTAGTGTTTTGTGTAGGACAGTTTAAAATTTTGGAAAAGGGGCGTGGCCCCAACTAAAATCAATTTAAAATACTATTGTTCATAAATCAAAAACGGTTTAACTCCTCACCACAAAACTCGGAAAATTGATTATCTTGGCATGAAAAGTGGGCGAAATCGGTCCTTAGTCGCGCCCACTTTTAAATTTTTTTAAGCGAAAAACAACTTTTAATAATGCTATTTCACGTTCGAAATATGGTTATGAAAAAAATAGGAAAAATTTAAAGTGATTGGAAATGGTCGGACCATCGCCTCTACTTTTCGGGATCCATAACTGGAAGAAGAATCGACATATCGCAAAAAACACCCGTTACACTTGTTTCCTTTAAAAAGAAGAAAATTTCTTATATAAGTGGGCAAAATTGTATATAGCGATACATATTGGTATTGATAATAACACTAGGATTTATCGAGTGCTTGTATTTATTTAATCTGGGAGCACATTGCTCTTGTTAGGCACCCTCCTCCATATAAATTCCATGACTCAATTTAATTTTATTTTATTGCTAATTCAAAATGTTTGGCGTCTGTTCGAACCGATTACTTTAATCATCGGGTGTTTGCTGTTGATTGCTTAAGTAACGGTTGGTTAGATCAATGTTTGACTGCTTGTAGCGGCAATATGTTAATATGCTATTCTATTGAAAATTACAGCTATTGAGCACATAAGCAGCCGCTCTAATTGGCAATCCTGTTGTTGTAGGCAAATAAGGTCAACACTGAGTAACAAAAAGGGCTAGGCTGAGTCGAACGATATTGATTTTTTCGAGAACCATAAAAAAAACTTCAAGTGCACTTATTTGACATGTATTTGTGGACGTACTTACAAATATTTTTATGCACATAAATAATCTTTTCATGCTAAAACATATTATGTAACAGTATTAGTATGTAATCCTCATTCCTGCTATTATCCTGCTAAATATGCGATAAGTCTTGGATGGATACACGATGAGTCGCAAAAGAATATGCGACTATAGCTAGTTGTTATATCTTTATATGCGTTGGTGTGGTCCGTTTTGTTCTTCCTTCCCCTACGGGAATCCTTACTGATTTTATAATTTCTTTAATTCTAGGGCCCACTGGCAGAACGAAAAGTTATACTTTAGCTTTTCATGTAAGCCCTAAAAAATTTTCGAAAATTTAAAATTAACTCTGAGAAAAAAATTCCTTTCCTTTCTGCAAGTGGGCTTAGTATAATATTTAAAATTTTTTTAGGTACTGTATGAAAATAAAACAAATACAAATTCTTCTATAATGGAAAATAGAATAATAGTATGGGATTCAAGGGGTTGATAAGCGAAATACAAGGCTTTATAGCTTCAGAGCTTCCGCAACCCAATTATCAACCTCACCTACGCGAGGGGAATCCTGTTACAAATATGAATGTATCATACACATATTTATCACGCTCTGGCGAACCCAATTTTCTCATGGAAATAGGAGGTGGGGTGTGGGCTGGCCTAGAAGGATCAATGTGGTCATATCCCGGGTGGTCGGGCTAGTACCTTAATGGTGCTTGTTACCGGAATGTACCAGTAAGTTATGTTGAACGAAATATATGAGCTATCACAAAAACCAATTCATATTGAGATCCATACCAAAACGTAACATTTCCAAAATTAAAAAAAAAAAAACTGACTGAATGCGGATTTCCAGTACCCAATGATTTCTAACCAAATTTCATATAGGGTAGAGCGAAAAAATATATTATTTTTTCTGTCTATGAGCCAAGGTTATCTATCCCATGTTAGAATTACTCAGCTCTGAAAATTGTAATTATAAGTAATAAGGCAATTATTGAATCTGTGAATTTGCATGGCCGGTGCCAGCACTTAATTTATCATTCGAATCATTTGTTCATTGATTTCATCTACATTGTTCATCACTCCAGGCATTTACCTGCCACACTGCCATTGTAACTATGAACAGTGGACAACATTTTTTTATTTGCTGATATTGAATCTACCTACATTTAATGACCTTCGTCCTTTTCACCTCTTATTGGCCTATTTTAGTCAATTGGGGACCACCGTTAGTCATTAATTTACAATTCGCTAGAAATAGATATTTAGTACCACTTACATACATACAGGTATATTCGTAGATCAATCTATTGCAAAGTGCGCTCAGTGGAGTGTCAATAGCAGTGAATATCTGTTTACAATTCAATGGTAATATCCTCTCTTGAAATATTTATTTACCTACCTACATAAATATAAAACTTTTATGTAAATACCAATCTATACATTTATACACTCACGAAGTGTTGTTTTTAGTGAATTTTCACACTAAGCGCACAAAATCGGTATTGTTCTTCGGTAGCTTTTGTTCTGGATTTTGCTTTCATGTTGCTGGCGGTTCCCACCCATCATTTACAATTTGCTTACAGTGAATTGTCGCCTCTATGATAATTAATTTTGAGTAAAGCTGTATTACGTTTTGTCTGTTTAGGGCAACTCTATTCAATGGTGTTGATTTAGTTATTTGCATTTTGATAGTTGAAACCAGTTAAATCAATAAATTCAAAACGTTTATAACCTAAATTGGAAACCATTGGAGCTGAGGGATCAGATTACTAATACAACAATAAATTTTTGTAATTTGTGAATTATTCACATTCATTCGGTTAAATGTGTAAGTCTTGTGCACAAAAAAAAAAAAAAAAAAAAAGCAACAATTGCCAATCCCTTGGGGTTATGAAGTCAATCCACTCTATAATTTTCTTGCAAGCGAACAAGTTTCAAACAAATTTTCTAGATATAAAGAACAAAAGTTATGTGTCTTTAAATGCCTTTTTCCATCATCCTCTCTCCTTACTCTAACTCTATATCAGTTCATTCCTCGCTCTCTTCCCTGTCCATCTTTGTTTTATATTATGCTTAATGAATATATGGCGCATTCCAGTCCTTAACTTAAACAAACAAAATTTTAATTATTTTTCTCTGTTCACTAAAGTGTGATACATTTAAAATATACTACCACTAAAAGTAAATCGGCCGAAAATTTTCATTTTCCATGTTGTGCTCGTTATAATTATCCACCCATACATATTTAAAAAGTTGCGCATAGAATTCCCCACTATACCAAAAAATTCCACATACATTTCTAGTTAAAATTTAACGTGTTCGCTAATAGATCACTGCAATAAAAACATAAAAGAAAAAATGTAAAACCACTAAAGCAATTTTCAGCTATGAACTATGTATGTATATTAAACTGAAACCGGAAACGGAAACAAGCTGAAAGAAAATCAGTAATATATTGCAATATTTTCAAAAGCGCAATGAAGTTTTGTAAGGAAAACAATGGCTGTAATGACTGAAAACTCAAACATACAAGCATATATACACACTAAAGCTAATATTTAACATTGTAAAATAACTACACTCTAAATGCCAGGGACCGCCGATGGTTTTTGTTTTATATTTTTTTTGAAGGACTCATTTCATATTTATTACAATTTTGATATTTCATATTGACTGCACCTGATCTGTTAATGATGTTTTTTATATTATGCTATTTATTTTTTCATAGAAAATGAAACTAAATATTATTGGCGATCCCTGCTAAACGCTGCTAATCGAAAGTATGTACATATATCACTCTGGCGTATAATAGATATCTGTAAAAAAGAAAATAACAGCAACCACAGACCGCTAGTAACATAAAAAGTACATATGTATTTATGTATGTATATATGAGCGGTGAACATAACTATGATAAAATAAAAAAAAAAATTGGATATAAAGTAAGTCGAAGTTCCCATGTAACAACCCTACGAAACTCATCAATTATTTGCAACACTGATTACAAATGAACATCAGAAAAAGGAATAAAATCAATGGCAAAACAAATGAAGTAGAAATACATGAATGCTTAAAAACCAATTAATGTGTGAAAATACTAAATAAAAGTGAGTCATTGCGAGAGCAATGTTGAATTTGAAAGGAATAAAAAAATAAATGTCTGATTTCTAGTTTATATTTAGTTGGTATATCAAAAACACAAAATAAATAAATAAAAACTTAAAACCACACTAAATTGCAATAAGGCTTAAACAAAAACAGTTTCATGTATTTCATTATGTACATGGCTATATTCAAAACAAAATTAAAAGTATTCCAGAATGTAAATAAAAATAGACAAGTATAAATACTAACAATATGAGTACTCACAAACAAAATTGAAAAAAAAACTGTTCAAATTGGCTATTCATGCATTTGACATGTCTCCCAAGTGACATGTGTCGCATGCATGTTACAAACATACATACATATTTACTTTTATGGCATATACCATCAGTCTAAAGAAATAGTTGTAAAGTACTCCACAACTTGTGTGAATCCCAATCCCAAATATTTAGCCAATTAGAGGCGTAGACATAGTTTTGCTGGCTTAACTTATTAACGGGTCCCGACTCAAGTATTCTGCCAACTAACTTTAAAATACAAAAAAAAAAAATTCTAAGCGTGGTCGGCACTTGGCAGTCCAAGACCTTCAAGTGTGTGCAAATGTGAATAAGCCATACACCACAATTGCAAGAGAGGCCCGCTTTAATCTCCTCTGAGATATACCGCACCGAAATATTTTTTTTATTGTGACTATTGCTTTTTTATAAGGATGTGAAGAAATAATTTTTGTTTTAAACTAATACCAATTTCGCACAGATAGTAAATGAGTTGAACTTTCTTTATTAAAACGCTTATTGAACTCAATCTTCCATACAAATTCTTAACTTTTTCGTTATTACTTCATTGAATGCCTAATGAACTCAAAAATCCAGTCTGGGCCCGTATCGTATCGAAAAGCAATTTCACTCAAATGATAAATAAGAGACTGTCAAAAGATTCGTGAAAATGATAAGTTATGGATCTTATGAGTACTGGCAGCTACCATTTCACATATTTCCCTAATCCAATTAACCATTTCAGAGCTATTGGAGTTTAAAAAATTTATTTCGTTTGCAGCAATATATAATATGGTCTTTTCTTAAAAAATAGGAACATATTTTGTAAGGATAACATCTACATATGAATAGTTGCATATGCTTTTTAATTCGATTATCTTCAAATTTAAAGAGGAAAAAAATTATTTCCGTTTGTAAAAACGTAATATTTTTTTAAAGGCTGCAGACGGAAAGGAAAACTTAATTATTTCATTAACAAACTGGATTCCATTAGGCTTTTGGATTAGTTTGGTGTGTAGTTGAATGATAAAAACAGCATGCGCTTTCATATGTATGTATATGTGGATATATATGAGAGATTCCACAAAATCAGACCCCTCTGAGCTAATAATTAAATTGTATCTTGCACAATGCAAAAAGCTTCATATACGTTCACGATCAAGTTGCCCTTCTTTTAAAAACATCAAATTAAGCTGGGATGAATTTGGCAAACTTCTTCTCTAATTCGCAACAAATTCAATATCTTTGGAAGTATGTAAGGGTCATAGTAAATATATTAACTTTAAAAGGAATGTTGTCGCGACCATAACAGAAACAGGGGGAAAAGAACTAGAATTTTCGCAAATTTAATTATATGCATACGTGCCAAAAAACATTTAAATACTACAATACCAAAATTTCAATAAGAAATGTTAGACCGTTTATTCCGTTTCTAACTTTTTATACGTGTCGCGACCGTAGCATTTGGCACATTTCTATGAGACTAAAGGCACTAACCTTAAACCCGAGTTTTTTAATGTAGCGAGAAAATGTACAAATTCAACTATACTAAGTCCACTGACTTTGGTGGTGCTAATAATTGTTCTATGTAAGACCTCATTATAGGGATATCGACCAAAACTTGGACCTGGATGAATATTTTACTTCAAGATAGTATGGATTTCGTTTGTATACAACAACCGGTAGTGGAGATATCGCCCAAAAAACACTAACGCGACCTTAGCATTTTGAACTTATACATCAGAAATTGCTAAGAAACGTTTTTTCTTTCATTGCAGTATCAATAGATATAATTATAGATTTAGATATGGTAAGATGGTTCTAAAGAGTTCAGTGATAACAATTTTAGAGTGTATGGTACGGAAATGGGGAGCTCATCACAATTTATAAATTTTAGAATGGTGCGACCGTAAATGTATTTCATCCTTCTTGCAGTATATATTCGTATAACAATCCAACCATTACTTTTTCTTTAAAATTATTAAATTTTTGCACAAAAGTGTCGCGACCGCAACACTGGAAACTCTCATATATAAAAATTTTGTTGAAAATATAATAGATTTTCTCTGAACATATAAAGCTACAACAAGTATACAAATTTAACAACATTCAATATTAGCATATTTATAAATTGCGTTTGGAGACCTATCAACAAGTTTTACTTGAGGCTGCGGTATTTTTTTGTTTAGTAAATGTAAATTTTGAAAAATCTGTATGTAATTTGTATTTAATATACATAACACACAAAAAAAGCAAGTAAGGAAGTCTAAGTTCGGGTGTAACCGAACATTACATAGTCAGCTGAGAGCTTTGGAGACAAAATTGTCTTTTTCATGGATACATAGAAATGGTAATACTAAAAAGTGGAGCAACTTGCCTTTGCTATTTTTCTTCAGCTATCAATTCGTTTTAATCGAATATTTTTTTAAATATGAAAATTTGGTTAAATTATAACACATTTCTTTGTCATTTTTTTTTAAATCACCCGTGAAATATTTTCGAAGCGTTCTTAATTATGAGTCCTATAAGAGTCCGAAATTGTGGACCAAGAGTGAAATTTTTTGGAACGATTTTCCTTCATCATTTGTCAAATAAGGCAAAATCACCATGTAGGAAAATGATCCTAAGGTAACCCTGGAATGTGTTTGTATGACATGGGTATCAAATGAAAGGTATTAGAGAGTATTTTAAAATGGAGCGGACCTTAGTTCTATAGGTGGACGCCTTTTCGAGATATCGCGATAAAGGTGGACCAGGGGTGACTTTAGAATGTGTTTGTACTATATGGGTATCAAATTAAAGGTATTAATGAGGGTTTTAAAAGGAAGTGGCCCTTAGTTGTATATGTGAAGGCGTTTTCGAGATATCGACCAAAATGTTGACCAGGGTGACCCAGAACCGTATATGTATAACCACGAACAGGTTTCCTTCCATGATTCCAAGGGCTTTTGATTTCGCCCTGCAGAACTTTTTCATTTTCTTCTATTTAATATGGTAGGTGTCACAGCCATTTTATAAAGTTTTTTCCAAAGTTATATCTTGCGTCAAAAAAACCAATCCAATCATCCCTTTTTAAACGGGTCTATTTAGCTTGACTTGACAGGCCGGCCGCACGGCCGTTGTGAACGAATTTTGTAATTAAAATTTAAACAACTTCCCGATAAGCTACAAGCTTGATTATGACGAAGTTAGAATAGAAATAAACAGATTGAAAAACAACAAGGCCGTGTGCGCTGATGGATTGCCTGCGGAGCTATTCAAGTACGGCGGCGAGGAGTTGGTAAGGCGCATGCAGCAGCTTCTTAGCAAAATATGGGCGGAAGAGTGCATGCCCGACGGTTGGAATCTAAGTGTTCTTTGCCCAGTCCACAAGAAGGGGGATACTGCAAAAAGCACCAACTATCGTGGAATCAGCCTTCTCAATATCGCATATAAGGTCCTTTCAAGTGTATTGTGCGAAAGATTGAAGCCGACCGTGACCTGGCTGATTGGACCTTATCAGTGCGGCTTCAGATCTGGTAAATCTACCATCGACCAGATTTTCACAATGCGCCAAATCTTGGAAAAAACCCGTGAAAAGAGAATTTACACACATCACCTCTTCGTCAACTTTAAAGCCGCCTTCGACAGCACGAAAAGGAGATGCCTATATGCCGCTATGTCTGAATTTGGTTAACCCGCAAAACTTATACGGCTGTGCAAAATGACGTTGAGCAACACCATCAGCTCAGCCAGAATTGGGAAGGACCTCTCCGAGCCGTTCGAAACTAAACGAGGTTTAAGACAGGGTGACCCCCCCCCCCCCCCCTATCGTGCGATTCTTTAATTTGATGCTGGAGAAAATTATACTAGCTTCAGAACTTAACCGCACTGGAACAATATACTATAAAATCGTTCAATTACTGGCATATGCTGAAGACGTTGATATCATCGCCTAAACACCCGCGCTGTTAGTTCTGCTTACTCCAAACTTGAAAAAGAAGCGGTAAAGATGGGTTTGATGGTGAATGAGGACAAAACGAAGTACCTGCTGTCATCGAGCAAAGAGTTGGCAACCACGCTACTGTTGGCAGCCATAATTTCGAAATAGTAAAAGACTTCGGTTATTTGGGAACCAGCATCAACACTAGCAACAACATCAGCACTAAAATCCAGCGAAGAATCAATCTTAAAAAAATTTTTAAGTTAAAACGGTTTTATTGAAAACAATACTTACATTAAGTAATAATAATACTAAAAGCTATAAAATAATAGGCAGGTGTTAGGTACTAGTCATCACACTCCTCATCAATCTAGGACGTTCATCAGACAATTAAATAAAGGCGTTGGACGCGTCAAATTTCTATTGATAGTCATATATAAGACCACATGAACCTTAATAAGGTTATCCTACGCCACGCGCCCAACGCTTTTATTTGTCTGATGAACGCCCTAGATTAATGAGGAGTGTGATAACTAGTACCTAGGACCTACCTAATTATTTTCTAGCTTTTAGTGTTATTATAACTTCATGTAAGTATTGTTTTTAATAAAGCCGTTTAACTTAAAAAATGTGTTTAATTATTTTATTTTTGCGTTTTGCCCCAAAAATTCCAGTTTAGCCCCTAGCTGTTTTTTGGCCCTCTTTAAAATGTTTGCCCTTTTTGGCTCCAAATCTATTTCGGCAATACGTATTGTGAAATTTCTAATGTGTTTTATATATGCCGAAGTTTAATTTTATTTGTTTCGTTATGTATGATATGGCAACTCGGTACTCAACTGATAGCAAAACCTTTAATAGATAAACCGTGTCATGAGGTTGTATATTTGCTTTCCAGCTTGTGCAATAGCATAGTGTCACCTTCTAAGAGTATCGACCCTTTAACATCAGATTATAATAAAATTTTGTCTCCCGTACCTTATTTTCATTATACCTTTGAAGAATATATACGAATTAAAAAATAAAATAAATGTATAGACGAATTCATTGAAATAAAGATACGTAATATATGTCGCGACTTCATAATTAAATTAATAGAGCAATTAAGGCAACGTTTTACGCACAATATAAAAACGCTTAGCAAAGTAGATTTTTTTTCGATTGAAAACACATTGAGAATTGTAAAACCTCAAAGGTTTTCATATTTAACAAATGAAAAAGACAAGTATAGCACAGATGAAATAACGAGATTACGAATGCAGTGGAAAAATTGGAAAAATGTGACTTCAACATTAAATTTTTGGTTTGATGTTTATAGTGTTAACTACTTTGTACTCTTTACTTTAATTTTTAAAATAATTTTAATTGAGTTTTCGTGTTAACTTAAAATTTTGAATAACTTCAAAAAAAAGAAAATTCTAATTAGTTGGAAAATATCTAAACTCAAAAATAAACAAAAATAAATTTTTATATTTCAAACCAAAAATAAAAGATTTTTTTAAAATATCAACTTGAATGTTGATATATTGGCGATCCTCAATCGAACCAATTAAATCGCAATAAATTCAAGAACAATATATTTTATCTTTTTTGACAAAAGTTGTGTAATTCTTCCGCGCAACCAATTTTTCCCATCTAACTGAAAGTAGCTTCTAAAAGAAGCTAATAAGAAGTTTCAATATATTTTCAACAGTCGCCTTGTCAATATTAAATGCAAAACTAAAATATAAAAGACATATTTAGTTCAAGTGATCATGAATTGCTCAAGAGAATTTAAAAATATATAAAGAAAAATGAAGACAACCCAGTGTAGTTTGTGAAGTAGAACATTTAATACATGAACGAAATGAATAATTAAACCGAACTTTCGCGCTTAATTATATATTATTATATATTTTACAACGTGACATAGACAATAACAAAATGAAATTGCACCAACAAAGAAATATAATTTATAATAAAATTATTCCTTAAATTTACCTAAAATTCCGATATAAAAAGATAAAAATTTATCATTTAAACAAAATTTATCTTAAGAGATAACAATACAAAGATAAATAAAAATAAACAAAAAAAAAAAAAAAGAAATTTTTAAAAAATTGAACAGAAACCAAAAATCATAGTGCAGATTTAAAAAACAAAACTGAAACGTCATCCACAAACAAAATAATTTCCTCATCTCCAGATAGATATCTACGTCATTCACTGCTGTATTTTTAAATCAATTTTCACATTCTATTTCACTTATTGAGCAACAAAATCATAAATGCCATTGCAAAACAACAAAGCCATTCATAGACAACAACAACGATGTATTTAATTATCATCACGTCAAAAAAACGCAATTGATTCGCTTCAATCAACTACTTATTAATTTTAATATTTTTTTTTTTTTATTAAATTAAATTTTATGTAAGTATAATTTTTATTTTAATATTAAATTTAAAATTTTCAATTATAATTCAAATTAAAATTTTAAAGCCTTTAAATTTTCAAACTTATTTTAAGATTATTTTTATATTTTAACAATTTTATATAAATTATTTAAATTTACTTTTTTTTTTTATATAAAAATATATATTTTATTTAAGTTGTTAACTCCCTTTCCAAAAAAATTCTTAAATATTTCCTAATTTTCAAATTTTTAATAAAATTTTTTTTTTTCACCAATACGAGCTCGTAATTTTACAAGTTGTGAAAATCAAAATAACAATCATACAAATAACATCATGACTCACAATACAACTCAAAATTCTAACATTAATACAACACAAAACAACATCTCTAATATAACACAAGATACTTCAAAGCAAAATAACTTTACAAATGTTTCTTCTATTAAATCTATTAAATTACCACAATTTTGGCAAGAATCTCCCGATGCCTGGTTTTTACTTGTTGAAGGTCAATTTGAAATTAATAATATCACTGATGATAATTTCAAATTTCAAAATGTTCTAGTTACTCTTCAACGAGATACTATATCTAAAATTTTAGATGTTATTAACCCTCCTCCTCTTTTTAATAAATATGATACAATCAAAAGAATTCTATGTGAAAGATTTTCTCTTAGCGAAGAAAAACGATTAGAACAATTATTTTCAAAAACTGAACTTGGTGATCGTTCACCATCTGAATTATTCAGATTTATGAAATCACTTATAGGTTCTGCCTCCATAGTTAGCCAAGAATTACTCTTTAAATTGTGGATTCGTAAATTACCACAAGAAATACAAATTCATTTGACTTCCAATAATAATCAAAACAGAGATGAAATTATTATTTTAGCTGACAAACTTTTTGATTTAATCAATAAACCTCATTCTTCCAAATCTCCTGTAGTCTCAAGTATAAATAATAATATTTTAGAACAATGCGTTAAAAATTTAACTGAATTAACTACGGCTATTTATCAAAATTTAAATAAAATTTCGAATGATATTAATCAATTACAAATCCGTTCAAGATCTAAAGATAGAAATAGATCTAAATCTCGAAATTTTTCAGGATCAAGAAATTTTTCAAACAATCGTAATTTTAATTCACAAACAACTATTTGTTGGTATCACAAAAAATTTAAGAATAACGCTCTCAAATGTATACCCCCATGCAATTTTAATCAAAATCATAATTCAAATTACGAACAAAATTTAAACTGAAACGATCCATTATGACGGTGACGGATAATGGAACTATTATTAAACCTACTCGTCGCCTATTCATATTTGATAAATTCAATAAACTTAATTTTCTTATCGATACCGGCGCAGTTGTATCAGTTATTCCTTTTTCTAAATTTAAAATTTATAAAAGAAATTCTGATCTTACTTTAACTGCAGCAAACGGTTCTTCAATTGAAACTTTCGGTACAAAACTACTTAAAATTGATTTAGGTTTAAGAAGAGATTTTGAATTTCCATTCATTATTGCGAATATTGATACACCAATTTTAGGAGCAAACTTTTTAGAAAAATTCGGAATTATTGTCAATATTAAAAATAAAGAAATAATGGATTCTACTACAAAAATTAAAGTTACTGGATCTTCTGGATTTTCTGATATTTTCTCACTAAAAATTCCTATTGTCGAAAATAAGTTTTCAAAATTACTTAATGAATTTCCGTCTATTACCTGTGAACCAGATTATACTAAAAAAGTTAAACACCATACGGTTCACAGGATAGAAACAAAAGGTATTTTACCATTTTCGAAACCCAGACGTCTTGATCCAATCAAACTTAAAATTGCTAAAACTGAATTTGAATTTTTAGTTAAAACTGGTATATGCAGACCCTCAAATTCTCCTATTGCATCTCCACTTCATCTCGTTCCTAAAAAAGAACCAAATGATTGGAGACCTTGCGGAGACTATCGAAGACTTAATTTTACTACTACACCAGATCGGTATCATTTACCACATATTCACGATTTAACAATTGATTTAAAAAACAAACAATTTTTTTCCAAAATTGATCTTGTGCGTGCTTACCACCAAATTCCAATGGCAGAAGAAGACATTCATAAAACTGCAATAACTACCCCTTTTGGAATGTTTGAATTCGTAAGAATGCCTTTCGGTTTACGAAACAGTGCTCAAACTTTCCAACGCTTTATTAATGAAGTATTTTCTGATTTCGATTTTGTATTTACATACATTGATGACATTCTTATTGCCAGTGATAATGAAGATCAACATATAAATCATTTAAAATCAGTTTTCAAAAGACTTGAAGAATATAATTTAAATATCAAACCTTCAAAATGTACTCTCGGTGTAAATAAATTAAATTTTTTAAGTTACGAAATTTCAGGCGAAGGTATTAAACCATCTTTCGATAGAATTGAAATCATAACAAATTTTGAAAAACCAATTTCTATAAATAAATTACAAAAATTTTTAGGTATGATAAATTACTATCACAGATATATTAAAATGTTAGCAACAGAACTTAGTCCTCTGCATGAAATGTTAACACATGCAATTAAAAACAAACTCAAACAATTAAATTGGACAAATGAAACCACAACAGCTTTCGAAAATGTTAAAAAACTTTTTGCTAAAAATACTTTACTTACACATTTCGACAAAAATGGTACTTTATCATTAGCAGTAGATGCATCAAATGTTGCTATTGGAGCAGTTCTTCAACAAACTAGCAATAATATACTAGAACCCTTAGCTTATTTTTCAAGAAAACTAACTACAACAGAAACTAAATATTCAACATTTGATCGCGAACTTTTGGCAATTTATAATTCAATTAAACATTTTAAACATTTTCTTGAAGGTAGAACTTTTACAATTTATACTGATCATAAACCTTTAATTCATGTTCTAAATTCTAAAGTAGATAGATCTCCTCGTCAACTACGTCATCTTGAATATATTGCTCAATTTACAAATGATATTCAATATATACGTGGAAAAGACAACATAGTTGCCGACACACTTTCCCGTATTCCAGAAATAAATGCAATTTCAACTCAAGATATAAATTTAGAAACTTTATATAAAGAACAGCAAACTGATACATTTTTACAAAAAACCATTTCTGATCCAAATTCTAAAAATAATTTAAAAGAAATTCATATTCCAATTATTAATTTAAACATATGGTGTGATGTTTCTCTACAACCTTTTCGACCTTATGTTCCACATTCTATGAGAAGAATTATCTTTGACAAAATTCACTCATTATCTCATCCAAGTATAAGAACAACTAGAAAATTAATTCAAAATAAATATTATTGGCCTAACATGCGTAAAGAGATTAACGATTGGACTTCATCTTGCATCAATTGTCAAAAATCCAAAATTTCAAGACATACTAAATCTCCTATCCAAAAAATTCAAATACCATCAGGCCGTTTTGAACATATTCATATGGATATTGTTGGACCTCTTCCAGTTTCAAATGGAAATTGTTATATTTTAACAATTATTGACAGATTTTCACGTTGGCCTGAAGCTTATCCACTTAAAGATATTTCAACAAATACTATAGTAAAAACTTTTATTCAAAATTATATACCACGATTTGGTATACCATTGAATATTACAGTAGATCAAGGTTCACAATTCATCTCAAAATTTTTTACGGAATTAACTAAACTTTTAGGTTCTCATAAAATTCATACATGTCCTTACCATCCCCAAGCAAATGGCATGATAGAGAGATTTCATCGAACTTTAAAAGCAGCAATTATAGCATCAAACGACTCGGTTCATTGGTCTGACATTTTACCATTCATTCTACTTGGTTTACGAACTTCTATTAAAGAAGATTTAAAATGTTCATCTGCTGAACTTGTTTATGGCCAAACACTTAGAATACCTGGTGAATTAATTATTTCAAATAGTAATAAAGAACATGATTTTTCTAATGACGCTCTTCATAAAATAAGAGATTATTTTTCGCTTGTTCGTTCTAAAGTTTTTCATCATAACAAAGAAAATTTTTTCGTTCCTAAACAATTAGAAAATTGTGAGTATGTTTTTGTTAAAGTTCTTCGTAAATCTAATTTAGAATCACCTTATGAAGGACCTTTTAAAGTTATCTCTAAGAAACAAAAAACATTTACAATTCAATACAATAATACTATTAAAAATATTTCAATTGATTTACTTAAACCAGCAAACATACTTATTAACACTAATTTAAATACAAATACATTAAACAACAAAAAACAAAAAAAGGTTACATTTAATATTAATTAATAATTTGTTTGTTTCAAATTTTCTTGGAGGGGGAGTAAATATAGTGTTAACTACTTTGTACTCTTTACTTTAATTTTTAAAATAATTTTAATTGAGTTTTCGTGTTAACTTAAAATTTTGAATAACTTCAAAAAAAAGAAAATTCTAATTAGTTGGAAAATATCTAAACTCAAAAATAAACAAAAAAAAAATTTTTATATTTCAAACCAAAAATAAAAGATTTTTTTAAAATATCAACTTGAATGTTGATATAATGTTAAACAGTGTAATTCCAAAAGCTTGTATATTTTGTGCTGCCACTAAGTAATTCTGAAGTTGCAAGAACGTTTTCAAACATGAGTTTGATTAAAAGCAAACACAGAAACAAAATGAGTTTAGTTATGTTGAATTCGCTTCTGACAAAAAGAAGTGGTCTTAAACGGCTGAATAAATGCTGTCATGACTTTGAAATAAACAACGATTTCTTAAAATTTGTGAACACAAAAAATATTTATGAGTGTAGCCAAAATAATAATTCGTCATCTGAGGAGGAAATCATAGATTTTGAAGTCCCAACAGAAACTTGAATATAGCACACGTTTATTTTAATGGTGATTCGAACATCCGTAGGACGTTAAAAATTTAATTAAAAAAATTAGGAAAAATTTAAATTTATTTTCATCGGCCAACATTTTGGCAAGTCGTATTTTTGGCGAACCTGTAGCCGTGCCGTGATTGTAGTAGTTGAAAAATAATTCTTACTTTTTAACGACACCTTAACGCCAAATGACCAAACAAAAGTTAAAAAAAAATACTATAAAAAACAATATTATTTATGTACCCCTCTTGTACCTATTTTTTTTTTGTTTTTGTTAGTTTACTGTACCATTTTTATAACTTTGTTTAAGTTTGATTTGAAATAAATGTGAAAACTTACATTGAAAAATATGACGTATGTATACCTTTAGCTCATTTTGCAGCGGGTTTTGGATTTTCTTGAAGAAATTTAGCTCTTTCTAGCCCTTTTTTTCTAGATTCTAGACACAAAGAAATTTTTTTCTGGCAACACTGGTAGAGACAACTACGGCTTCATACTGAAAGTGGTTTGTTTTAACATCAGGAAAATGTAACTTACGATCCTTGAATTATGCAATAAAGTGCAAGCAACAAACAGAACTGCGCGACAACAAAAACTAAATATATACAAATGACAGCTTTGATTAATGAAATCACTTCCTCCTGACCTCAGAATGGTGAATTATAACTAGGTACATTCCTAGTAAAAAGGTTAGTGATTGCAAAATTTCGATTTTTTAGTGTTTCTAACTTATGGCTGAACATATATGAATACGACACACGCAAAAAATTAAACAAAAAAAATTACAACTTGGCGCGATTTACCTACGAGGAGAGGGGGTTTTTTTTAATATGCGTCATGCTCGTTTTTCATTTTCTTTACAAATTGGTGGGACGGGACCTACGTGTTTTATGCCGACTCCAAACGGCATATGAAAGGCAATTGAACTTTGACTAAGAAGCTTTTCATGGCAGAAATACACTCGGCGTGTTTGCCAAATCACTACCGAGGGCGACCCCGATAAGAATTTTTGTTTCCAATTAAAATTACTTTTTTCTACTTTTTTGTTGCTATTTTGCCCGTGAGTTGAACACAGGACCCTCGACGTGGCAGGCTGGGCACGCTACCAACACACCACAGCAACCACCATACGACGCACAAATTCCCAGGTGATTTTATGAAATTGCTCGAACCGATACGATAAGAATATCGCAACAGATTACGCCGAATTCAGAAAAAATTAATCAGGTCTACGTACATATATGACCTGTACGTATATGAGCTGTGAATCTACGTAAAGACGACATAGCATCAAAAAATCCAATATGTAATGAAGAATTTATGGATTAAAAAATATTTGAAATAATTTTAAAAGATAATACTCCTTCAAAAAAATGTGGAGTATCAGGTGGTAATTGCTTGAAAAAGTTTTAGAAACAAAAATTAATCACTCACCCTACCTGAATATAAATTAACCCTCTCTTCTTGATTGTGTGATTTCCACTTCTTTTTTTCATACATTTCTATTATACATTTCTATTGATTTTTTCTAAAATTACGATTCATGTTTCCAAGCACTTTTACATATTTAGCAACTTTCACTTCACTTACATACATTTTTCATTTTTATATAATAACAAATTTACAGCAATATTGCTCAAAATTTTATTTCAAAAAAACCTTTAACCACTTTTTTCTTGCTTTGCGCTATAACGATTTTTTAAAAGCAACACTTTTATATATACACAAGTATGTATGTAGGTATGCGCATTGAATCGGGAGATAAAATTACTTTCAACTTGCAATATTACTACCACAGAGCACAAACACAAAATTTAACATTAGATATCTATGAAACGGTCTAATGTACATACCTACATAATTACACAAACGCGCATATATAACTACATACATACATATGTATAGACTTTTTCTACACTTCTGGAACATTCGTGCTTCCGCAGCCACTTGTTGGATTATCGCGGTTTGTGAACTTAAAATTTTCTTACATAAATGCAGTACACTGAACTTTTTACAGTTTCATTTAAATAAATTGATCTTAGCTTACTTTTAATGATAACTATTTTTTAATAGTAATTATTCTTTCATAATATTTCACACTTTTCACTCGCGATTCAACTTACGTGTTTAAAGTTTCGAGGCGGAACTGGAACTAGCAAAAATTAAATTTTCGAACATTATTTCCATGTCGCCTTCTTCCTCTCGTAATTCGGTTAAAAAAATGTGACTTGCATACATACTCCTACACATGCCGTCACTATATATTTCAAAGTAAATCACTACAAAAACGCATCCATATAGTTCGAAGTTAAAAACTACCGTTATTTATATGTAGATAGTCTCTCGCATGCATTTCACCACTCAATCGCTCGACTGAGATTGCTGATTTGAACTACGCTGTTAGCCATTTCGTTTTTAGGTTATTATTTGGCGCAATCATATAAACTATAACATTTTATTAATTCGTTCTAGGTTCAAATTCCGTTCAGTTTAGTAAACTTTTTTTTTTTTTCACCGACATAAGAAAAAGTAGATAATGCACCAAATTAAAAAATTTTGCCTATAAAGCGCTTTTTCTTACAAATCAAAAGCTCTTGCACGTAGTGTAACATGATTTTGTTAAACCTACACTCAAAACTCAAACTTATCTAAAATAAGGAAAACATTTTCTTTAAATAATTTCAATATAATGCGGACGAATTTCTTCTTTTTGTTCAAAAATTTTCTTTAATATGAGGAAAATTGTTTTTTAATTTTTTTCAATTAAGAATATTTGATTGAACATTTCTCACAATATTTACATGTACGAGTTATCTCAGTAAATAAGGCCCACTTGCATAATGGCAATTGAAAATTTTAACTCAGAGTCAACCAGACATGAGGGGCTAAGCTCATACATTTTTGCAAACTTTTAAACTAACCCTTTTCTAAGGAAACTTCCACCCGATCGTTTAAAAATTTCAAAAGCTAAATAGGTACTTCGTATTTAAAACTGTATTGACATTTGAAATTCTAAATTTAACACACTTTAGCTGACCAACTTTATAGCGCCGCCTATTTTATCCCCATTTCGATTTATGTGTTTGGCCGTTTTGCTGTTTGTAGCATTTGAAAAGGGGTACACATTTGGTCATAACCCTGCAAAAATCGTTGGATCATGTGGTCCACTGGAATACTTACCTTTATACTCCTCTGTAATGCAGCAATGGACCAACTCATGTTTCTACACGAACACATTGTAAGCCAATCATTGCTCGTTTTTAACGATTGTAATCACTACACGATGTTTATTAGACTGTGGGAACTCCATGGATTACTCTGATGTAATGCGAAGCTGGAGTATATGGTCCAGTCCTAGGACATCGCAATGTTAATTGGACCATATTTTTTGTATGAATTGTGGTTAATTTTGGAGTACTCGGTTGGTCCATAGCGAGTACTCCATACATGCATGCATGGAGTACTCGCGATTTTTGCAGGGAACTTATACTTGCAAGACACATAAGCAATTGTTTTATAACCATTTCGTTTGAGAAGTGCGAGTGTGAGTATTCGACTAACCTATTTTCAGCAAAATAGGCAAATACATGTTGGCCAACAAAAATGGCCATTTCATTGCCTCATTGTCCGGCATTCACTACCCTGCAAAAATCGCGAGTACTCCATGCATGCATGTATGGAGTACTCGCTATGGACCAACCGAGTGCTCCAAAATTAACCACAATTCATACAAACAATATGGTCCAATTAACATTGTGATGTCCTAGGACTGGACCATATACTCCAGCTCCGCATTACATCAGAGTAATCCATGGGGTACCCACAGTCCAATAAACATCGTGTAGTGATTACAATCGTTAAAAACGAGCAATGACCCTGCAAAAATCGCGAGTACTCCATGCATGCATGTATGGAGTACACGCTATGGACCAAGCGAGTGCTCCAAAATTAACCACAATTCATACAAAAAATATGGTCCAATTAACATTGCGATGTCCTAGGACCGGACCATATACTCCATCTCCGCATTACATCAGAGTAATCCATGGAGTACCCACAGTCCAATAAACATCGTGTAGTGATTACAATCGTTAAAAACGATCAACGATCGGCTTACAACATGTTCGTGTAGAAACATGAGTTGGTCCATCGCTGCATTACAGTGGAGTAGAATGGTAAGTACTCCAGTGGACCACATGGTCCAACGATTTTTGCAGGGGATCGGCTTACAATATGTTCGTGTAGAAACATGAGTTGGTCCATTGCTGTATTACAGTGGAGTATAATGGTAAATACTCCAGTGCACCACATGACCTAACGATTTTTGCAGGGTACTAAAAATGGGCTTAAGGCCGAAGAAAGTTAAATGTGTAAGTGCATATGTTTTCTAATTCTTTGTTTAGGTAGAGTGGTGTTAGTACTTTTTTTATTTGATTTGATACACCAACTTCCGGCGCAGTACGATTTTGACATTAGTCTATCGAATTCACAAAAACAAAGTACATGGAACTTTTATTTATGTCTGTAGGTATGTCACCTAGCGTTGCCAAATGTCCCGTATTGGCCGGGACATCCCGTATTTTGCACGAATTTTAAAATGTCCCGCCGGGAAATGCTATGTCCCGGCATTTTCACAATAGCCGTGTTTTTTAGAAGCATATACGTTTACGCTTGCGCGTAAAAAAACGCTTATCCTCGCCTACATAATGCTTAGAAGACCCATATAGCGGCAGTGGTTAAATAACTAGCTACAGAACACCCTGTACCTAAAATCGGAGACACAAACCTCTGACAGCCATAATGTAAAACATATAGCTGAATCAGTTGCGATGAATTGAGGGGATGAGTGGAATAACGGTATAACTCAAGAATCAACCTTTTGAGAAGAGTGAAAAAAACTTAACAATGCAGGTAAAAATAAATTTATAATAATCCTACTTGGTAGGATTTTAGATAGTATGATTTTTTGATAAGAAAAAGTACCAAATTTTATATATACATAATTTTATTAGAAAATGGATGATTTCTTTTTTTTTTAGTTATACCGTTATTCCATAGATCGAATATCAAATATTTTGATTAAGATACTTTATTACACAAAATAGTAGATACATTAATAACCATTGTTAAATACATTATATTCTATTATTTAGATGTGCTTATAACTATTTGTTATTTCCGTTTGTAATTTTTACCAAATTTTTTTTTACTACTTTTATCATTTTTAAACTTTTTCTATTTTTAACAATGGAGTTCTATGCCTGCTTAATCGTTTTTGAAACTACTTCAATTCTTTTATTTTTCAGTTCTTTCTGGTCTACGACATTGAATATATTTTCATACCATTTCGATGCTTCACTACTGCAAAATTTTATTAGAGAGTTATACCGTTTTTCCATAAATGAACGTAATATCTTTGTTAAATATCACTATTATTTTCTAAGATTAATATGGTATGTGTATGTAATCGTGCTCTTTTTATTTAGTTGATTTATGGAAAAACGGTGTAACTCGACTTATACCATTATTCCACACATCCCCTCAATTGTGGACGCGCACCATTTTAAGAGGTGATACATAGAATTAGTGTAGAGGTGAAACATTGACACATATTTCAGTTACATCCGAGTATAATGCGTATTTAAATTTAGTAGTACTAATTTTATGCGCAGCAATTTCAGAGGTGTATTTAAAGTTTGGCGCTTAGCAGTCCATATAAAGTTTAAGCGTAAACTCCTACAGATGTAAAAAAAAACACAGCTAATAAATAATTAATAAATTATAATCTGCTACGAAACATAGCCATATTTGCGGCTTCGATTGTATTCAGCTCCTTAGCATATTGCATGCAACTCTGTAAAGAAGAAGAATTCATCCCTACTGTGGTTCTGAGTATTGTTAATGTTTGACATTTCGCACACCTAAATATTCATATTGCAAGGCAAGTGTTGTGTTTTAAAATAACGTTTGGAAAATGAATCCATAGAATATTGAATTCGCATTAAACACAGTAAACGTATTAATTGTTAGCCTGTTTCATAAAAATATTTGTTATAAATAAAAGAGTTTAAAAAGTTTAATTCTATGTAAAAATTAT
Organism: Eurosta solidaginis; assembly: GCF_040869045.1. Taxonomy (NCBI): domain Eukaryota; kingdom Metazoa; phylum Arthropoda; class Insecta; order Diptera; family Tephritidae; genus Eurosta; species Eurosta solidaginis. The sequence continues at coordinate 921,976 of NC_090320.1, read as the reverse complement.
TTCGCCGAATGAGCAACCAATACAAATATATAGGCGTTTCTTATTTTTCAAATGTCCCGGGAAGTTTTTAAAAAACCCTGGAATTTGGCTCAAATTTGAGGTTTGTCCCGGGAAACCGAAATAAAAATCTGGCAACCCTAATGTCACCACTCTGCCACCTTGTATGGTTCCGCCATGATTGCATCCATAACTAACAAATACATATTCAAATCAATTTTTCGAATATTACTTTAATTGACTATAAACATTTCCCCACTTACATGTTGCCATCTTCCCCATCTACAAATTTGTTTGTGTTCTTCCTCATCGCACATTCGGCTTATTTAACGAAATGATTTTAGATAGTTGGTTAGGAGTTTTGTAGTTTCTTGGTTCGACTAATGCTGTGGCCCATACTTTTTTATTCCTTTGTGATCAATCAGAATCCACAGAGTATGATGGAAAATTTATTAAAGGACAAAATTCAACAGGCCAACCGAAAAATGTGTAGGGTTGCGGGAATGGGTTAGAAAAATATAGCTTGCATACATACTCATACACACCCGTAACATATATTTCAAAGTAACCCCGCAAAAAATGCGATTAGTCTAGGATGAATCCGGGATGAATCGCAAAAGACCGATGCCAGTTTTGATCTCTTTGTATGAGTTTAACTGTTCCATTTTGTTTCAGCATGTCCTATGAAGAGACTAATAGCGTTTTCTTTTCTGGCAAAAGTGTTACGCTTTTTGTATGCCGCGCAAGGGTTGTAAATATATTTTGTTCTGTTCTAAAAAGCAGGTAACGCCTTTACGTGGTATTTCGTTCCTTTGTAAAAATTGTTGCCTGCTCGCAGCGCAAAAGCATTACACGTGTACCCTGCATAAAATGGCGGTGTTGCAGTGCAACTCTGCTAAACTAGCTGATTGTGACAATTTATTTTCGTAACTTCACATATTTTTAGGCGAAGAAAATTGAAATGAAGGAAAGAATCGCTAATGAATTTGTATATCATTGACAGCGCGTTTGATAAAATCAGCTAATACACGGGGTAGCCATTTATGTTTTTGCATGCACTATAAATGTTCAAAATTTTCTGGGGTAGGAGTAGCGGTTTACGACTATCACTTTATCGGCGGCGGCGGCGTGGGCAGCGCGCTGGTGTTGTTACTTTAAAAAGCTTGGTTTTTCTATTTAAAAAAATAATATTTAGGAAAGGTTTTATTTCTATGTATTTAAGAAAATCAACTTTTTGGCCATTTCAGAAAGATCCGGGGTTTTTGCCCCAAAAACTCGCAGATCGTTCTAAAATTTTCAGGAGTAGCTCTTTGCGGAGTGATTTTCCCTCGTTCACTTATTCCAGGGAGGCTTTGAGCCTAACCACGGTCTTTGGAATTGGTACTGCTGTGTCTGCTGAAAAGAAATAGAGCTACATAAAATGGAGGCACTTTTGTCTGTATATCTCGTGCAAAGCGTAGTTTCACCTGGGGTTAACTCCTACTAATCGTGGCGAACACAATTTATTTAAATCATTTGTGGCTACTTTGCGTTCACGCACAAAGGTGACTTACGGTTGCTATTAGCTATAGGACTGCTACTTCGAAATTATACCTACCCTGACGTCACTTTCCTAGAAGCTCTAGGTGTAACTCCGAAGGCTTTCTAACGGATGTTTTTGTCGCGCTATGCTGCCGAGCTACACCAGAGAAACACCTTGAAACGTTAGGGGGTGACTATTCGGCCAGGGGTGCCCCCTCTAAATCATAAGCAGTCTAAGTGGATGTCATTGCGTAACTCATGGGAGAAAATCGTATAATCCTCGGCGCATCTACATAATTAAAACTTTGCAAGGACGCTGGATACAATTTTTAAAATGTAGGCCAAAGTTTGCAGACGTTTGTGTTCACAACATTGATTTCAATAGACTTCGTTAAATCAAAACGATATTTTTGAATGGATGACAGCGTAGCTTCAGTTTTCAGACTAGTTCGACTGTCCACTACGTTAGGGTAGTAGCACACACGGTCATTAGTTCGACTGTCTTGGGAAAGCTTTTGCTTCACCACTTTGACTGTTCTTGCGAAGGACAAAGCCTCACCTGGTAAATATATGTGCCTATGTATTCACATTTGTAAAAGGAGCCGTATGTTATATTTAAACATGGTTGATAGGCTATATCCAATGTGATTCACTCCAAGGGACTAGTTTTGGATAGGGCCGCCAACTTTAGGAAATGTCAAACCGAGAGACTTGGGTATTCAAGGATGAAGTGTAAAGTCTAAATTAACATTTCAGACGCTATTGTATGGTTTCGCAAATAAAGAGCAGGTGTTTAAATGTAAGCCCAAGTGATTTTTCAAACCGTTCTTATACCTACATATATCCTCAACTTAACTATGAGGTAAGAATCATTTCAAAGGAGTGTTTATGACCCTAGAACCTACTATAGGATTAAGCATCACTGATTTCGCTTATTCCTTCAACCAATCGCAATGTAATTTTTTTTAATCGACACCTTTTTTGAAAAACTTTATTATAAACCTTTTCTTTTAGTGTTTTGTTTTAATAACTTGGTAAATTGGGTGATGCCAAGTCAGTGTTAAGTTGACATCAAAAGCGCCTGTTTTTTTAATAACTTATGAACAGTTAGAAGGAGTTAAATTTCGCAATTAGTTTCTTATAACTGGCAGTGATGTGCATCCGTTGATACCACTTTCGACCATATCCGACCAATTTTCCACATGAACAATAAATGGCCTAAACAGTCTTAAACGAGTAGAAAATACAGTAACGCACCGGACGCCCCCGATGCCGCGCCGTTATCTGTGACATTCGGCCGCGGCGTGCGAAAAACGACAAAAATCGGCGGCGTATATCTCTAGGTAAGAGTAACTCTATTAAATCTTTACCATTTACTTAAGCAACAATTTATTTCAGAAAAGAAAACGCTATAATTGTACCTATTTATACCCGAAAGGGATCGATAGGACCAATCCTCTTTGCAGCCATATTGGATTATAAGAAGACTAGTCCCTTTTCGGTTCTATAAGGACTCAAATAGGACCAGACGCATTTTTCATGACAGAAACGCAATCGAAGGGTTTGCCAAGCCACAAAATCAATTTGAGCGCGCGGAAAAGATTTTCTACATGGAATAAAAAATATTCTCCGAAAATTTAACCCTAACTGCGGCGTAGTCGTTAAGTCCTGGTAACTCAGGTTGGTATAGCGCTTCGCATTTTTCGTAAATAATTCGATACAATCACCTGTAATCTTTTTTATTTTACTTTGGTGCTGTTTTTTTTTTTTAAGTGGGCAACATAGATATCAAACTGACTAATCCCAACTGTACCAGAAAGGGACTATAGGGGCTCAATTATGTTCAAATGTAGACAAAAGAGATGAATCGGAGACCAATGTCTTTAGGAATTAATCGGACGATTTTTTGCAGGGAAATTACTAGCCGAACACATCCATATTTTTCGAAGTTAAACACTACCGTTAGTTTTATGCATATATGTCTCACACATTCATCTCACCACTCACTTGACTGACATTCATGCGTTGAAGTACGCTCTTAGCCAGCGAACTTTAATGAGAAAGTTTGACGCAGTTCGTATAAACTGCAGCATTGTTTTACTTTGTTTTGGGTTCGAATTCCCTTCAGTTTTCTTTTAAATTTATCTTTTTTTTATTGAAATCAGAAAAATCTGAACTGCGCCAAAATATTTATTTATATCTCTACAAAATATATGACATTTTTTTAATTCGTCCTACCCTACTCTAAAGGCTAACGTCAAATCCGTAATACACTTATTCCAGATTGAAAGCAGTTGTATTTCAGAATAGATAGCTGGATTTTAGAATTTTTCATTTAGATTTAAGAATAGATAGTTGGATTTCAGATGGTGCGAATAGAAATTCAGAAAAGACAATTTGATTGCAGAAAATTGAAAATGGATTTCAGATTTTTTAATTAAATTCCAAATGTGTAAATTGGATTTCAGAAATGGCGGAAATCGGCAGTTAGATATCAAAATGTATTAAATAACATATAACATGTATGTATATTGGAACGATTTTCCGTCATCCCTTGTCAAATTTGGTATCGAAACAAACTGCCGATGACGAAAAATCGTTCCTATTTATATCAATTATCCATTCTGTGGATATAAGTTAAAATAGGATATATGTACATATATACAGGATTGCATATACATACATAGGTATGAAAAATTAGAAAATTTTGAAACATAATAATTCTCCAACAGTCATACCTCGCATCGCAATTGCGTATGCATAGAAGGTTGTACCGTGTTGTGCTGCTCGAGTACAACCAATGCCTGGTAGCCTTTGCTTATTTTTCATTCTTCTCGCTAGGTGTTGGAGCCATTGCTCCGAAATACTGAGACCTCACACTTTTGCAACAAATTGGCTTTTACGACAATATTGTATAAAATAGTTACATTTTACATGGAATTCTTTAAAAATAACGAAATTCAATTTTTTTTAATCCTATGTTCACATTCCGAAATGGTTACCGATTCTGAAAATCGAATGGAGTTTTGTGAAATAAAATAAACCATATCTGCAACCAAATTAACATTTTCTGAAATCCAAACACGAAAAATATCGTTCGTAAAAATTCCTGAAAACAAAGAAAATATTGGGTTGATTTTGCGACATAGAAACCATTCCTTAATTTATGCAATTAGGTTTCTCAACAGCTCAGAAAAATTTTCTTAAAAAATAAGACAATTATATTTAAAAAAAAAATAAAAAATTAAATTGTGTAACTGTCACGGATTTCTAGTCGAGCTCCACAACTTTACAGTCGAGTACTATTTCTTAGGCCAACTTGTAGAACGTTAAGTTACTTTGTAAGCTCAGGGTTAGTTTAAAAGTTTGCAAAAATGTATGCGTTTAGCCCCTCATGTCTGGTTGACTCTGAGTTAAAATTTTTAATTGCCATTATGCAAGTGGGCCTTATTCACTGAGATAACTCGTACATGTAAATATTGTGAGAAATGTTCAATCAAATATTCTTGATTGAAAAAAATTAAGAAACACTTTTCCTCAAATTAAAGAAAAGTTTTGAACAAAAAGAAGAAATTCTTCCGCATTATATTAAAAGTATTTAAAGAAAATGTTTTCCTCATTTTAGATAAGTTTTAAGTAAGTGCAGGTTTAACAAACTTATGGTACATATACTATGTGCAAGAGCTTTGCTTTGTAAGAAAACGCGCTTTATCGGCAAATTTTTTTAATTTGGTGCATTATCTACTTTTTCTTATGTCGGTAAAAAAAAAAATTGACTAAATTGAACGGAATTTGAACCCAGACCTAAATTATAGAACACCCTGGTCTATACAACTGCACCAAACTTAACACTAAAGTTTTTGTGGCTAACAGCGAACTTCAACTCAGGAATGGTAGTCGATCGATTGAGTAGTGAAATGCATGCGAGAGAATATGTATGTACATATAAATAACGGTAGTTTTTAACTTCGAAAAATATGGATGGGTTTGTGTATATATATTGAAGGCATGTGTAGGAGTATGTATGCAAGTTATATTTTTTTTAACCGAGTGCCGAGAGGAAGACGGCACAATGGAAATATTGTTCGAAAATTAAATTTTTGCTAGTTCCTGTTCCGCCGCGAGATTTAAACACGTAAGTTGAATCGCGAGTGGAAAGTGTGTGAAATATTATGAAAGAATAATTACTATTAAAAAACAGTTATCATTAAAAGTAAGCTAAGATCAATTTATTTAAATGAAAATGTAAAAAGTTCAGTGTATTTCATTTATGTAAGAAAATTTTAAGTTCACAAGCCGCGATAATACAACAAGTGGCTGCGGAAGCACGAATGTTCCAGAAGTGCAGAAAAAGTCTATACATATGTATGTATGTAGTTATATATGCGCGTTTGTGTAATTAGGTATGTACATTAGACCGTTTCATATATATCTAATGTTAAATTTTGTGTTTGTGCTCTTTGGTAGTAATATTGCAAGTTGAAATTAATTTTATCTCCCGATTCAATGCGCATACCTACATACATACTTGTGTATATATAAAAGTGTTGCTTTTAAAATATCGTTATAGCGCAAAGCAAGAAAAAAGTGGTTAAAGGTTTTTTTGAAATAAAATATTGAGCGATATTGCTGTAAATTTGTTATTATATAAAAATGAAAATGTATGTAAGTGAAATGAAAGTTGCTAAATATGTAAAAGTGCTCTGAAACATGAATCGTAATTTGTAGAAAAAATTAATAAAAATGTATGAAGAAAAGAAGTGGAAAACACACAATCAAGAAAATAGGGTTAATTTATATTCAGGTAAGGTGAGTAATTAATTTTTGTTTCTAATACTTTTTCAAGCAATTACCACCTGATACTCCACTTTTTTTTTGACGAGTATTATCTTATAAAATTATCTCTAATATTTTTTAATCTATAAATACTTAGTCACGTATTGGATTTTGTGATGCTATGTCCTCTTTACGTAGATTCACAGCTCTTACGTATATGACCTGATTAATTTTTTCTGAATTCGGCATAATCTATGCGATGTTCTTATCGTATCGGTTCGAGCAATTTCATAAATTTTTTTATTTCTTTGTGATCAATGAGAATCAACAGAGAATGATCGAAAATTTATTAAAGGGCCAAATTCAGCAGGCCAACCGAAAAATGTGTAGGGTTGCGGGAATGGGTCAGAAAAATATAGCTTGCATACATACTCATACACACCCGTAACATATATTTCAAAGTAATACTGCAAAAAATGCGACCAATGCCAGTTTTGATCTCTTTGTATGAGTTGAACTGTTCTCGTATATTTGAGCATGTCCTATGAAGAGACTAATTGTACACATTTATACCCGAAAGGGATCGATAGGACCCATCCTCTTTGTAGCCATATGGGATTATAAGAAGACTAGTCCCTTTTCGATTTTATAAGGACTCAATTAGGGCCCAGACGCATTTTTCATCACAGAAACACAATCGAAGAGTTTGTCAAGCCACAAAATCTATTTGAGCGCGTGGAACAGCTTTTCTAAATGAAATAAAAAACATTCTCCGAAAATTTAACCCTAACTCTGGCGTAGAGTTAAGTCCTAGTAATTTAGGTTTGGTATGGGGCTCCGCATTTTTCTTAAATAATTCGATTCAATCACCTAGTCTTTTTTATTTTACTTCGTTGCTATTTTTTTTTTTTTAATATTTTGTAAAGTGGGCTATATAGATATCAAACTGACTAATCCCAACTGTACCCGAAACCGACTATAGGGGATCAATTATGTCCAAATGTAGACAAAAGAGTCCAATCGGAGCTCAGTTTCTTTATGGATTAATCGCACCATTTTTTGTAGGGGAATTACTAGACGAACACATCCATATTTGTCGAAGTTAAAAATTACCGTTAGTTTAATGTATATATGTTTCCCGCATTCATCTACCACTCACTTGACTGACATTCATGCGTTGAAGTGCGCTATTAGCCATTGAACTCTGATGAGAAAGTAGGGCGCAGTTTCTTATAGACTGCAGTATTGTTTTAATTTGTTATGGGTTCGAATCCCGTTCAGTTTTCTTTTAAATTTTTCTTTTTTTTTTATCGAAATCAGAAAAGGCTAAAGTGCGCAAAAATATTTATTTATAGCTTTACAAAAGATATGAAATTTTTTTAATTCATCCTACCCTACTCTGAAAGATAACGTCAAATCCTTACTACACTTATTCCAGATTGAAGGGAGTTGTATTTCCGAATAGGTACCTGGATTGTAGAATTAAGAATTAGATTTAAGAATAGCCAATTGGATTTCAGAAAGTGCGAATAGAAATTCAGAAAAGGCAATTTGATTTCAGAAAATTGAAAATGGATTTCAGAATTTTTAATTAAATTCCAAAATGTACAAATTGAATTTCAGAAATATCGGAAATCGGCATTTAGATATCAAAATATATTAAATAACATATATATTGGAACGATTTTCCGTCAACCCTTGTCAAATTGGATTTCGAGAGAAACCAGCGCAACGCCGATGACGGAACATCGTTCCAAGTGACATCAATTATCCATTCTGTGGATATAAGTTAAAATAGGATATATGTTCATATATATGCATAGGTTTGCATACACATACATACATAGGTATGTATATTTAGAAAAATTTTGAAACATAATAATGCATAGAAGGTTGTACCGTGTTGTGCTGCTCGAGTACAACCAATGCCTGGTAGCCTTTGCTTATTTTCCATTCTTCTCGCTAGGTGTTAGAGCCATTGCTCCGAAATACTGAAACCTTGCACTTTTGCAACAAATTGGCTTTTACGACAATATGGTATAAAATAGTTGCATTTTACATGGATTTCTTTAAAAATAACGAAATTCAATTTTTTTTAATCCTATGTTCACATTCCGAAATGGTTACCGATTCTGAAATCCAATGGAGTTTTCTGAAATAAAATAAACCATTTCTGCAACCAAATTAACATTTTTCTGAAATCCGAACGATTTTTCCGAAAATACGAAAAAAATAGTTCGTAATAATTCCTGAAAACAAAGAAAAGATTGGATTGATTTTGCGCCATAGAAACCATTCCTTAATTTATGCAATTAATTTTCTCGACAGCTCAGAAAAATTTTCTTAAAAAATAAGACAATTATATATAAAAAAAATTAAAAATTGAATTGTGTAACTGTCACGGATTTCTAGTACAGTTCCACAACTTTTCAGTAGAGTACTATTTCTTAGGCCCACTTGCAGAATGGCAAGTTACTTTTTAAGCTCAGGGTTAGTTTAAAAGTTTGCAAAAATGTATGAGCATAGCCCATGTCCGTTTGGCTTTGAGTTAAAATTTTCAATTGCCATTATGCAAGTGTGCCTTATTCACTGAGATAACCCGTATATGTAAATATTGTGAGAAATGTTCAATCTATTCTTGATTGAAAAAAATTTAAAAAACACTTTTCCTCAAATTAAAGAAGAGTTTTGAACAAAAATATTCTTCCGCATTATATTGAAATTATTTAAAGAAAATGTTTTCCTCATTTTCGATAAGTTTTAAGTAAGTGTAGGTTTTAGCAAAATTATGATATACTACGTGCAAAAGCTTTTGCTTTGTAAGAAAACGCGCTTTATCGGCAACATTTTTTTTAATTTGGTGCATTATCTATTTTTTCTTTTGTCAGGTAAAAAATTTTTTTTTTGACCAAATTAAACGGAATTTGAACCCAGGCCCAATTTATATAACATCTTGGTCTATACATCTGTACCAAACACTACACTAAAGAGTTGTTGGCTAACAGCGAAGTTCAATTGAGGAATGGTAGTCGATCGATTGAGTGGTGAGATGCATGCGAGAGACTATACTATGTACATATAACTAACGTTAGTTTTTAACTTCGAAAAATATGGGTGAGTTTGTGTATATATATTGAAGGCATGTGAGGAGTAACTATGTATGCAAGTTATATTTTTTTAACCGTGTGCCCAGAGGAAGACGGCAACATGGAAATAATGTTCGAAAATTTTTGCTAGTTCCTGTTCCGCCGTGAAACTTTAAACACGTAAGTTGAAACGCGAGTGAAAAGTGTGTGAAATATTATGAAAGAATAATTACTATTAAAAAATAGTTATCATTAAAAGTAAGCTAAGATCAATTTATTTAAATGAAAATGTAAAAAGTTCAGTGTATTGCATTTATGTAAGAAAATTTTAAGTTCACAAGCCGCGATAATACAACAAGTGGCTGCGGAAGCACGAATGTTCCAGAAGTGCAGAAAAAGTCTATACATATGTATGTATGTATTTATATATGCACGTTTGTGTAACTAGGTATGTACATTAGACCGTTTCATAGATATCTAATGTTAGATTTTGTGTTTGTGCTCTTTGGTAGTAATATTGAAAGTTGAAATTAATTTTATCTCCCGATTCAATGCGCATACCTACATACATACTTGTGTATATATAAAAGTGTTGCTTTTAAAAAATCGTTATAGCGCAAAGCAAGAAAAAAGTGGTTAAAGGTTTTTTTGAAATAAAATATTGAGCAATATTGCTGTAAATTTGTTATTATGTAAAAATGAAAAATGTATGTAAGTGAAGTGAAAGTTGCTAAATATGTAAAAGTGCTCTGAAACATGAATCGTAATTTATAGAAAAAATTAATAAAAATGTATGAAAAAAAGAAGTGGAAATCACACAATAAAGAAAATGGGTTAATTTATATTCAGGTAAGGTGAGTAATTAATTTTTGTTTGTAATACTTTTTCAAGCAATTACCACCTGATACTCCACTTTTTTTTTTGGACGAGTATTATCTTATAAAATTACCTTCAATATTTTTTAATCCATAAATACTTGGTCACATATTGGATTTTGTGATGCTATGTCGTCTTTACGTAGTTTCACATCTCTTACGTATATGACCTGATTAATTTTTTCTGAATTCGGCATAATCTATTGCGATGATCTTATCGTATCGGTTCGAGCAATTTCATAAAATCAGCTGGGAATTTGTGCGTCGTATGGTGGTCGCTGTGGTGTGTTGGTAGCGTGCCCAGCCTGCCACGTCGGGGGTCCTGTGTTCAACTCACGGGCAAAATAACAACAAAAAAGGAGAAAAGAGTAATTTTAATTGGAAACAAAAATTCTTATCGGGGTCGCCCTCGGTAGTGATTTGGCAAACACGCCGAGTGCATTTCTGCCATAAAAAGCTTCTCAAAGTTCAATTGACTTTCATATGCCGTTTGGAGTCGGCATAAAAGACGTAGGTCCCGTCCCACCAATTTGTAGAGAAAATGAAAAACGAGCATGACGCATATTAAAAGAAAAGCTCGATCTCATCGTAGGTAAATCGCGCCAATTAGTAATTTTTTTTGTTAAATTTTTTGCGTGTGTCGTATTCATATATGTTCAGCCATAAGTAAGAAGCACTAAAAAATTGAAATCTTTGCAATCACTAACCTTTTTACTAGGAATGTACCTGGTAATAATTCACCATTTTGAGGTCAGGAGGAAGTGATTTCATTAATCAAAGCTGTCATTTGTATATATTTAGTTTTTGTTGACGCGCAGTTCTGTTTTTTGCTTGCGCTTTATTGCACAATTTAAAGATCGTAAGTTGCATTTTGCTGAAATTAAAGCAACCCACTTTCAGTTTGAAGCCGTAGTTGTCACTACCAGTGTTGCTAGAAAAAAAAAATCTTTGGGGCTAGAATCTAGAAGAAAAGGTTAGAGAGTTCTAAATTTCTTCAAGAAAATCCAAAACCCGCTGCAAAAAGAGCTAAAAGTATACATATGATATATATTTCAATGTAAGTTTTCACATTTATTTCAAATCAAACTTAAACAAAGTTATAAAAAAGGTACATTAAACTAAAAAAAAAAACAAAAAAAAAAAAAAAATAAGGTACAAGATGGGTACATAAATAATATTGTTTTTTATAGTATTTTTTTTTTCACTTTTGTTTGGTCATTTGGCGGTAAGGTGTCGTTAAAAAGAAGTATTTTTCCACTACTACAATCACGGCACGGCTATACGTTCGGCAAAAATACGACTTGCCAAAATGTTGGCCGATGAAAATAAATTTAGATTTTTACTAATTTTTTTAATTAAATGTTTAATGTCCTACGGATGCACGAATCAACATTAAAATACACGTGTGCTATATTCAAGTTTATGTTGGGACTTCAAAATCTATGATTTCCTCCACAGAAGATGAATTATTATTTTTGCTACACTCATAAATATTTTTTGTGTTCATAAATTTTAAGAAATCGTTGTTTATTTCAAAGTCATGACAGCATTTATTCAGCCGTTTAAGACCACTTCTTATTGTCAGAAGCGAATTCAACATAACTAAACTCATTTTGTTTCTGTGTTTGCTTTTAATCAAACTCATGTTTGAAATCGTTCTTGCAACTTCAGAATTACTTAGTGGCAGCACAAAATATACAAGCTTTTGGAATTACAATGTTTAACATCAAACCAAAAATTTAATTTATGGCCACAAATGCTCATTTTAGCAAACCAAATATTTATAAATTGGCCCAAACAACATAACAAAAATTTAATGTTGAAGTCACATTTTTCCAATTTTTCCACTGCATTCGTAATCTCGTTATTTCATCTGTGCTATACTTGTCTTTTTCATTTGTTAAATATGAAAACCTTTGAGGTTTTACAATTCTCAATGTGTTTTCAACCGAAAAGAAATCTACTTTGCTAAGCGTTTTTATATTGTGCGTAAACCGTTGCCTTAATTGCTCTATTAATTTAATTATGAAGTCGCGACATATATTACGTATCTTTATTTCAATGAATTCGTCTATACATTTATTTTGTTTTTTAATTCGTATATATTCTTCAAAGGTATAATGAAAATAAGGTACGGGAGACAAAAATTTATTATAATCTGATGTTAAAGGGTCGAGACTCTTAGAAGGTGACACTATGCTGTTGCACAAGCTGGAAAGCAAATATAAAACCTCTTGACACGGTTTATCGATTAAAGTTTTTGTTATCAGTTGAGTACCGAGTTGCTATATCATACATAACGAAACAAATAAAATTAAACTTCAATATACATAAAACACATTACAAATTTCACAATACGTATTGCTGAAATAGATTTGGAGCCAAAAAGAGGCAAACATTTTAAAGAGGGCCAAAAAAACAGCTAGGGGCTAAACCGGAATTTTTGGAGCTAAACGCAAAAATAAAATAATTAAAAAATGTTTTTAAGTTAAACGGTTTTATTAAAAACAATACTTACATGAAGTAATAATAATACTAAAAGCTAGAAAATAATTAGATAGGTCCTAGGTACTAGTCATTACACTCCTTATCAATCTATGGCGTCGATCAGACAATTAAATAGGACCTGCCTAATTATTTTCTAGCTTTTAGTATTATTATTACTTAATGTAAGTACTGTTTTCAATAAAACCTTTTAAATAAAATTTTTTGTTTTTATTATTTTATTTTCAAGTTTTTAGTCTTTATTTATTTGCCTATTATTTCTCATTCTATTTAGTTCATTTAGTGACTCATTGTTTAGGACTCTTTCCATTCATTCATACATTCATTCATTCATTTATTTATTTATTATTATTCACATGATTTACAACAGGATTACACTTAACCCGCGAAGATAGGAGCTTGTCTGCGGGACAATTTGTTACAATCTAGGTCACATAATCCTTCCAAAGACTCTAATCTACTCGGCGCCAAGTATGCTTGCCCTCCTCGAACTTCAAAATATTTTGATGTCACTTCTACCGGACTGTATGGAATATTTGTTCCAAATGTGAGCCAAATCGGATCACAAATATGAGTATTTTTAATACCTCGATCCTTGCCACACCTAGCGGGATATTTTTTTATGAAGTGATTTCTATTTCTGTATGTAATACGCTTTCTATTCATGTATGTAATATGTGTTCCAAATATGAGCCTAATCGCACCACAAATACGATTTTTTGAATATCTTATTCCCTGCGCCATCTAGTGGCGATTGACTTTAAAATGTGTTTGTACTATATGGGTATCAAATTACAGGTATTAATGAGGGTTTTAAAAGGGAATGGTACTTAGTTGTATATGTGAAGGCCTTTTCGAGATATCGACCAAAATTTGGACCAGGGTGACCCAGAACATCATCTGTCGGGTATCGCTAATTTATTTATATATATAATACTAAGAACAGTATTCCTGTCATGATTCCTAGGGCTTTTGATCTCGCCCTGCAGAACTTTTTCTTTTCTTCTACTTAATATGGTAGGTGTCACACCCATTTTACAAAGTTTTTTCTAAAGTTATATTTTGCGTCAAAAAACCAATCCCATCACCACGCTTAATCCCTTTTCTCATATTTGGTATAGAATTATAGCATTTTTTTCATTTTTCGAAATTTTCGATATCGAAAAAGTGGTCGTGGTCATAGTCGGATTTCGCCCGTTTTTAATACCAAGATAAAGTGAGTTCAGATAAGTACGTGAAATAAGTTTAGTAAAGATATATCGATTTTTACTCAAGTTATTGTGTTAACGGCCGAGCGGAAGGACAGACGGTTGACTGTGTATAAAAACTGGGCGTGGCGTCAACCGATTTCGCCCATTTTCACAGAAAACAGTTATCATCATAGAATCTATGCACCTACCAAATTTCACAAGCATTGGTAAATTTTTGTTCGACTTATGGCCTTAAAAGTATTCTAGCCGAATTAAATGAAAAAGGGCGGCGCCACCCCCATTTTGAAATGTTCTTTAATTATTTTATTCTGTTGCACTACTGGAGTTAAATGTTGACATAATTTACTTATATACTGTAAAGTTATTAAATTTTTTGTTAAAAGTTGTCTTTTAAAATTTTTTTTAAGTGGGTGTGTTCGTCATCCGATTTTGCTTATTTTTATTTAGAACACATATAGTAATAGGGGTAACGTTTCTGCCAAATTTCATCATGATATCTTCAACGACTGCCAAATTACAGCCACTGATGACCTGATACGAAACATTCATTCTCTCTTAATTCGTTTCCAGGATTGGGTCTTGAAGTTCACTCCATTGTAAACACTGGTTCATTCGATTGTAAACAAAAGTTCATTCGTTTCCAAGAATGGGTCTTGAATATCAGATGGCTATAGAGTTGCCTAAAACACGCCAAAAAACCTCCAAGAAATCTGTTCGGTTTCATTATTTTAAAATAAATCAGCAAGTAAGCTGATAAAAACTTATTAAAATTTATAAAAAAAGGCAAAGTTTTGTAGCAATATTTTGTGGTAGATAAGTGAAAAATATGAAATAATATATTTCGATTGCGTTGCTTTGCTTTGTTGCTCTGGCACCGCTATGAGATAACAATGAACGGCTAGCCACTTTTTTCACTTTGATGCGACCAAAACGTTTATGTGCACTCATATGTTTATCCACATACAATAAAAAATGCAAAACATTTATAAGAAATTATGAAATTAGATCACTTGGTGAAGTATCTGCGTTGTCGTTGGCAAAAGGCTGTTAATTATTCACGTTGCGTTAACCAATACGTATACCTACAATTTATATCAGCTGTCAAAAGTGTAATGTTGCAACGCTCCACAAAAACATGGCCTTTATGCATCCATTTACATCAATGAGAAGACTAAGAAGTTGACTTTTTCACCAATCGAAAGCTGCTACCAAAACCCGTTTCGTGTGCAGCCCTTCCATGAAAGGTGTTGTCACTGATAAATTTTCCACGGGTGAAAAAGAGTTATTTTTTTCTTCAGATTTGTAATTCTGACAAAAATTCGAGTTTTTTGATATCCCATTTGACAATCTTGTGTAAATTTTCGGTGACAATCATAAGTTAAACCTTTACCATGTAAAATACCCCAAATTTATTCTGAAATGCCCAAATTTGATTTTGAGCATGCTGGTATCTATGACCAATATTATAAAAAATGCACATTTTCACGCGCTCTCAGAGAGCGAGAAGTTTCATATCAGGTCATCAGTGATTACAGCTTGAAAAACTTTTAAATTACCTTCTTTTAAAAGTGGGCTGTGCAACGCCCATTGTCCAAAATTCTACTAATTTTCTATTCTGCGTCAAAAGTCAACCCACTTACCAAGCTTCATCGCTTTATCCGTCTTTGGTAAATAATTATCGCACTTTTTCGGTTTTTCGAAATTTTCTGAGATGAGTGCCCAGGAACTTACATACCAAAATTTCAATAAGATACCTCAAAATTTACTCAAGTTATAGTGTTTATGGACAGACGGACGGACATGGCTAAATGAATTTCTTTTTTCGCCCAGATCATTTTGATATACATGTAGAAGTCTAAACCTATCCCGATTAGTTTATGCCGTTACGGGGTACCTTTATGCGAACAAAATTAATATACTCTGTGAGCTCTGCTCAGCTGAGTATAAAAAGCATTTTGCTTTGTTAAAAACCAACCAATTACACGCAAACATATGCCAACTGAAAAGACGGCAGGACGGGATTCAATGGGTTGAAAAGCGCAATTCATATCATCCGCAACCCAATAGTCAATCTCACTTACGTGAGGCGGATCCTATAACAAATATACATGTATCATACACATATTTAGCAGCCGAGGCTCTGGTCACACCAAGTACCTCATGGTGTTAGGAGGTAAGGGTTAGAAGGGTAAGGCTAGAAGGTTCAATGTGGTCATATTCAATCATTCACGTGATGGTAGGGCTAGTACAATAACGGACCTTGTTATCGGATTTATATCCCGCAAAGGACCATCAACATTGATAAGACTCTACAAAATCTTCGGGAGTGTCCCTATCGCTACAACAACAACGGATACCAGTGCGTACAAGTAACATTTTCTTTTTTATAATTTGGTCAAAGAGGTGTCACTCGATACTTTTGTTGTTGCCAAAGCAACTCTGTCATGTCGAATGTGATTCTCAAGGAAGTTTTGTTTAGTTTTTTTTTATTGAATCCTATATAGTTATGCGGTAAAGTGACTTTGCATAATTAAAATGTTTGGAAAGAGAATTAATTAATTAATTTAATACAATCAATAAAATAAACACAAATACCCCACGAAAATGTATAGAAGGCGATTTTATAAATATATCTGACAAAAAAAAACAACAACTACCTTGAGAAAACATCGAGTAATTTGCTTTGGCAACAACAAAAGTATCGAGTGACGCCTCTTAACAAATATATACTCTTTGATTTGGTATACAATGACACACAAAAATGCAACTGAAGGGGCACATAAGCGTGTTAAAAAATGCTTAAATTTAGAAAAAAATTATTTGGTAGTAATTTTATGTGTATTTGATTTTATAAGTTGCATCTAATGAATTGTAAATTATCAATTTTTAATACATAAATATAAAATACACATCTAAAAACTGCTAAAGCCTCTTTTAGAACTACATAGAACTAATACAAGTATGATAAAACATTTCTTTAAGACAATCTTCGAGGTTTCTAATCATTTTTTTCTCTAAAATACATTTTTAAAACACACTTAAAATATTCAGGTTTTAGCACTGATTTGCATCGCACTAATTTGGTTTGCGTTCATTTAAACTCACTTTATTGATTGATTTTTACTTCCTGAGAATTGTTTGCATTGGGAAAATACTTTAATTCTAATATAGAACTAGTATAGTAGGTCGTGTGCCCTAGCCTTCGCATGCTTGCCCGTATACGGCACAATTATTCTCGAATTTGGCTGCTAATAACTGAAAATGTGATAAAGACATCGACCGCCGGTTTAAACCAATTTCTAGAACGAACTATCATTTGCAATAAATTGTTAAAAACACAATTGATTTTTTTCGAGTATTGGGTTCTTCCCGCGGGTGTCATATATCATCCCGAAATCTATGAAAAACGCTATGTCGAAAAATGTATTATAAAACTAATTTGCATCTTTTTAAACATTTTGAGCTTCCTTCGTTTTTCAAAATTAAACGGCCCATATAACATTGAATTTAAAGAAGTTAAAGTTCGCATTTTCTAAATTCACGCATGCTAATATTTACATTTAAACTAGAAGACCCGGCAGACGTTGTCCTGCCCTAAATTTGGCCAATCTGCATACATTTTAGTAAGCTTTTTCCGTCTGACTCTGCCCTCCCCCCTCTTCACTTTTTCCTAATCCTTTTATTCACTCCTCCCTCCGTCTTTTTCGCTTCCTCTATCTCCATCTACGTCTCATTCTATCTATTTCTCAATCTCCTTCTCTCTTTTCTCTTCTGTCAATTTCTTCTCATTTTTCTGCATCCCTTATTGCCTGTCCCAGAAGGTGCTATGTATTACATTCCAGTCCCAGTCCCACTCCGAGTCTCAGTCCCAGTCCTAGTCCTAATACCAGTCCGTCTCTGGATAATATATTACTCTGTACTAAAACACTCATCAACAGCTTTCATTTGATATCCATATTGTATAAACACTGTCTAGGCATTCACTGGCCCACGTTTTGGCCTATATCTCGAGATCCTAGTCACCCAGGGGTATGAAAATTACCCTCTGTTAAAGCACTCATCCACAGCTTTCATTTGATATCCATATTCTATACACACATTCTAAGGGTACCCGGGTCCACGTTTTGGCCTATATCTCGAGACCCTAGTCACGCAGGGGTATGAAAATTACCCTCTGTTAAAGCACTCATCCACAGCTTTCATTTGGTATCCATATTCTATAAACACACTCTAGGGGTACCCGGGTCCACGTTTTGGCCTATATCTCGAGACCCTAGTCACCCAGTCACCTATCCTATATATCAAGTTAGATCAAACTACACACGGGGTGCAAAACAAATTCAAAATCGGTTCAGTAGTTTAGGAGTGCAATGGCCTCAATTGTGTGACACGTGTTTTTTGTATATTAAGATTAAGTTTAAAATGGTGGCGATGCTTCTGCTTTGCTTTGGTATTTCTCTTGCATTAATCTTTTGTATTATTTTGTTGCCATACACCACAATTTGTATTCATATGCGCCCATTGCTCATGTAAAGAGCAGCGTAATACAAGTAACAACTCTTTGGTTCATCATTGATAATCAAGGCGCATTTTATTTGCGATAGTACTAGGCACGCAGTTGGCAAAGCTAAATTGGCTTAAAAAATATATATATATCGTCGACGACGCGCTAAAAGCTGCTATCTCCACTCAATAAATTTCTACAGTAAAACGAAAAAACTCAATTAAATTAAAATGTTGAAATTTCAAATTGTATTAAAAACATATGGAGTTAGCAGAGTTACATAATTTTGTTCGAGGTGGCGGCTTTTATTTCCAGTCATTTTTTTAGTGGTTCTGGATATTATATACACGCTTTTTTCTAACAACAATGTGCATAAATCATTCCCCATTCCATCAGTATCAAAAAGTTGTTTAGAGTGAAAAGTGGAGTTAGCAGCTTTTACCACGGCATCGGCGATATAATTCTTTTAATTATAGAAGCTGTATGCGCCTTCATGCAGAGCATCATGTATTGGTACAGAGACTAATAGTATTTTTCCATATCCTTTTAATTTTTATTTAATTCTCCGTTTGTTTCTTTTTGCCATTTTCCCCAATGTTCTTTTTATACTCAGTTGAGCAGAGCTCACAGAGTATATTAAGTTTGATTGGATAACGGTTGGTTGTACATATATAAAGGAATCGAGATAGATATAGACTTCCATATATCAAAATAATCAGGATCGAAAAAAAATTTGATTGAGCCATGTCCGTCCGTCCGTCCGTCCGTCCGTCCGTCCGTCCGTCCGTCCGTCCGTCCGTTAACACGATAACTTAAGTAAATTTTGAGTTATCTTGATGAAATTTGGTATGTAGGTTCCTGAGCACTCATCTCAGATCGCTATTTAAAATGAACGATATCGGACTATAACCACGCCCACTTTTTCGATATCGAAAATTTCGAAAAACCGAAAAAGTGCGATAACTCATTACAAAAGACAGATAAAGCGACGAAACTTGGTAGATAGGTTGACGTTATGACGCAGAATAGAAAATTAGTAAGATTTTGGACAATGGGCGTGGCCCCGCCCACTTTTACAAGAAGGTAATTTAAAAGTTTTGCAAGCTGTAATTTGGCAGTCGTTGAAGATATCATGATAAAATTTGGCAGGAACGTTACTACTATTACTCTATATGTGCTAAATAAAAATTAGCAAAATTGGATTAAGAACACGCCCACTTTTTAAAAAAAAAATTTTTTAAATTCAAATTTTAACAAAAAATTTAATATCTTTACTGTATATAAGTAAATTAAGTCAAAATTCAACTCCAGTAATGATATGATGCAACAAAATACAAAAATAAAAGAAAATTTCAAAATGGGCGTGGCTCCGCCCATTTTCATTTAGTTTGTCTAGAATACTTTTATTGCCATAAGTCGAACAAAAATTTACCAATCCTTCCCAAATTTGGTAGGAGCATAGATTCTATGACGGTAACTGTTCTCTGTGAAAATGGGCGAAATCGATGGAAGCCACGCCCAGTTTTTATACACAGTCCACCGTCTGTCCTTCCGCTCGGCCATTAACACAATAACTGGAGCAAAATCCGATATATCTTTACTAAACTTAGCCCACGTACTTACCTGAGCTCACTTTTTCTTGGTATAAAAAATGGGCGAAATCTGACCATAACCACGCCCACTTTATCGATATCGAAAATTACGAAAAATGAAAAAAATGCCATAATTCTATACCAAATACGAAAAAAGGGATGAAACATGGTAACTGGATTAGTTTGTTGACGCAAAATATAACTTTGGAAAAATCTTTGTAAAATGGGTGTGACACCTACCATATTAAGGAGAAGAAAATGAAAAAGTTCTACAAGGCGAAATCAACAGCCCTTGGAATCTTGGCAGGAATACTGTTAGTGGTATTGCATATATAAATAAATTAGCAGTACCCGACAGATGATTTTCTGGATCACCTGGTCCACATTTTGGTGGATATCACGAGAACGCCTTCACATATACATCTAAGGGCCACTCGCTTTTAAAACCCTCATTAATACCTTTAATTTGATATCCATATCGTACAAAAACATACCAGAGTCACCCCTGTCCCACCCTAATGGCGATGTCTCGAAAAGGCGTCCACCTATAGACCTAATGTACACTCCCTCTTAAAATGCTCAGTAACACCTTTCGTTTGATACCCATATCATACAAACATTCTAGAGTCACCCCTGTCCCACCCTAATGGCGATATCTCGAAAAGGCGTCCAACTATAGACCTAATGCCCACTCCCTCTTAAAATGCTCAGTAACACCTTTCGTTTGATACCCATATCGTACAAACATTCTAGAGTCACACCTGGCCCACCCTAATGGCGATATCTCGAAAAGGCGTCCACCTATAGAACTAAGGATTACTCCCTTTTAAAATACTCATTACCACCTTTCATTTGATACCCATATCGTACAAACACATTCTAGAGTCACCCTGGCCCACCCTAATGGCGATATCTCGAAAAGGCGTCCACCTATGGAACTAAGGATCACTTCTTTTTAAAATACTCCTTACCACCTTTCATTTGATACCCATATCGTACAAACACATTCTAGAGTCATCCCTGGCCCACCCTAATGGCGATATCTCGAAAAGGCGTCCACCTATAGACCTAATGCCCACTCCCTCTTAAAATGCTCAGTAACAGCTTTCATTTGATACCCATATCATACAAACACATTCTAGAGTCACCCTGGCCCACCCTAATGGCGATATCTCGAAAAGGCGTCCACCTATAGACCTAATGTCCACTCCCTCTTAAAATGCTCAGTAACACCTTTCGTTTGATACCCATATCGTACAAACATTCTAAAGTCACCCCTGGCCCACCCTAATGGCGATGTCTCGAAAAGGCGTCCACCTATAGACCTAATGTACACTCCCTCTTAAAATGCTCAGTAACACCTTTCGTTTGATACCCATATCATACAAACATTCTAGAGTCACCCCTGTCCCACCCTAATGGCGATATCTCGAAAAGGCGTCCACCTATAGACCTAATGCCCACTCCCTCTTAAAATGCTCAGTAACACCTTTCGTTTGATACCCATATCGTACAAACATTCTAGAGTCACACCTGGCCCACCCTAATGGCGATATCTCGAAAAGGCGTCCACCTATAGAACTAAGGATTACTCCCTTTTAAAATACTCATTACGACCTTTCATTTGATACCCATATCGTACAAACACATTCTAGAGTCACCCTGGCCCACCCTAATGGCGATATCTCGAAAAGGCGTCCACCTATAGACCTAATGCCCACTCCCTCTTAAAATGCTCAGTAACACCTTTCGTTTGATACCCATACCGTACAAACATTCTAGAGTCACCCTTGGTCCAGCTTTATGGCGATATCTCGAAAAGGCGTCCACCTATAGAACTAAGGATTACTCCCTTTTAAAATACTCATTACCACCTTTCATTTGATACCCATATCGTACAAACACATTCTAGAGTCACCCTGGCCCACCCTAATGGCGATATCTCGAAAAGGCATCCACCTATAGACCTAATGCCCACTCCCTCTTAAAATGCTCAGTAACACCTTTCGTTTGATACCCATATCGTACAAACATTCTAGAGTCACCCTTGGTCCACCTTTATGGCGATATCTCGAAAAGGCGTCCACCTATAGAACTAAGGATTACTCCCTTTTAAAATACTCCTTACCACCTTTCATTTGATACCCATATCGTACAAACGCATTCTAGAGTCACCCCTGGCCCACCCTAATGGCGATATCTCGAAAAGGCGTCCACCTATAGACCTAATGCCCACTCCCTCTTAAAATGCTCAGTAACACCTTTCGTTTGATACCCATATCGTACAAACATTCTAGAGTCACCCCTGGCCCACCCTAATGGCGATATCTCGAAAGGGCGTCCACCTATAGACCTAATGCCCACTCCCTCTTAAAATGCTCAGTAACACCTTTCGTTTGATGCACATATCGTACAAACACATTCTAGAGTCACCCCTGGCCCACCCTAATGACGATATCTCGAAAAGGCGTCCACCTATAGACCTCATGCCCACTCCCTCTTAAAATGCTCAGTAACACCTTTCGTTTGATACCCATACCGTACAAACATTCTAGAGTCACCCCTGGCCCACCCTAATGGCGATATCTAGAAAAGGCGTCCACCTATAGACCTAATGCCCACTCCCTCTTAAAATGCTCAGTAACACCTTTCATTTGATTCCCATATCGTACAAACACATTCTAGAGACACCCCTGGTCCACCTTTATGGCGATATCTCGAAACGGCGTCCACCTATGGAACTAAGGATCACTCCTTTTCAAAATACTCATTAACAGCTTTCATTTGATACCCATATCGTACAAACACATTATAGAATCACCCCTGGTCCACCTTAATGGGGACATCTCGAAAAGGCGTCCACCGATAGACCTAAGGCCCACTCCCTCTTAAAATGCTCAGTAACACCTTTCATTTGATACCCATATCGTACAAACAAATTCTAGAGTCAGCCCTGGTCTACCTTTATGGCGATATCCCTAAATGGCGTTCATCCATAGAACTATGGCCTATTCTCTCTTAAAATACTCTTTAATACCTTTCATTTGATACACATGTTATACAACCACATTCCAGGGTTACCCCAGATTGATTTTCCTTATTTTGTCTCCATAGCTCTCAACTGAGTATGTTATGTTCGGTTACACCCGAACTTAGCCTTCCTTACTTGTTTAAATTCACTCTTCTTTTTATGGCTACCCGTGTATTGCCTCATTCGATTCGTGTTACTCATACGCAGTGTTGGATTTCGGTTTCAAAGCCAGGCAGCAAACGCAACATTCTCGCTATACTTCTACACAAGTATTAAAGTTTCTGATGTGGATAAAAAAAATGCTTCAGGAGCGCATAATAGTGGTGATGGAAAAATGGAAAATATATAATACTTACATACTTGTATACGAGGGTTTTAACAATAGTTCGCCCATTTGACCAAAATCAATAAATTGCTACATATTTGTTTTTAGTCCTAGAAGTTGGTTCTCTTCTATGTGTTTGTCATTAAATTCAAGACATTCGGATCAATTTTTCTATGGACTCTTCTGAGTTATACAAAAAGCTACCAGTAAATGTCAAAATATATCGTAACGTGCAAACTTTTAAAAATTAATCATGCCATTATTTCAGGACAACAATTTCGACATAAACAATATTGATGAATCCTTAGGTCCACATGCTGGAAGGACTGATAGCTTATGGTGCTTCTTACCGAAGCGTATGTTATTGTTGTTATTGTAGCAGTGCTTCGCCCCATCCAATAGGTGCGACCAATCACAAATTGTCATCAATGTCCTCTAACGGGAGTCCAAGGAAGCTTGAAGTTTCAACAGGGGTGGACCATAATGAGAGGGGTGTTAGAGGCGTTGGTTCCACATTACAACTAAAGAGATGGTGCCATGTGCGGACAAATTGCAAGCGGGCATACATTTTGTATGTCGGGGTTGATTCTGGATAGGTAAGAGTTTGACCTGTTACAGTATCCAGATCGAAGTTGAGCTAAAGTGACTCGCGTTTCCCTGGGGAGTATGCGTTCCTTTTCCGCCAATTTTGGGTACTGTTCTTTGGATACTGGATTCACCGGGCAATTCCTGGCATAAAGGTCCGACGCCTGTTTGTGGAGTTAACTGAGCACCTGCTGGTGTTTTTTCGCTTCAACCGGCTGATTTCTCAGGTGCCGTAGTTCTTTGAATACTGGATTCACCGGGCAATTCCTGGTATAAAGGTCCGACGCCTGTTTGTGGAGTTCGCTGAGCACCTGCTGGTGTTTTTTGGCTTCATACGGCTGAGTTCTCAGGTGCCGTAGTTCCTTATAATGCTTACGGAGATGACTCCTTAAGACCCTGGGCGGTGTTGGCTCATCAATCATATGTCTGTTGGGATGCCCAGGTTTCTGTGTATTCAACAGTAACAGTTTGGTTAGCATCTCCTTTCCTTTCCTGATAGGGAGTATTCTCTCCTCATTATGTAGATGGTGTTCTGGGAACATAAGAATACAACCCGTGGCGGTTCTGAGGGCAGTATTTTTGCAGGCCTGTAACTTCTTAAAGTGAGTGGTCTTTAGGCTTGGCGACCATATCGGGGACGCGTAGCATGCAATCGGCTGGCCAATTGCTTTGTAAGTGGTAATGAGCGTTTTTTTATCTTTTCCCCAAGTACTGCCAGCTAGAGATTTGAGGATTTTATTACGGCTCTGGATTTTAGGTATAATAGCGGCAGCATGCTCACCAAAATCTACATCCTGATCAAACGTCACACCCAAGATTTTGAAGTGTAGGACAGTCGGTAGCGTAGTGCCATCGACGTGGATGTTCAAAATGGTCGACATTTGGAACGTCCATGTTGTAAATAAGGCCGCGGAGGATTTAGTCGGTGATAATGCCAGGTTTCGCGAGGCGAAAAAACTGGAGAGATCAGGGGGGTAGCCGTTTATTCTGTTACAAAGCTCATTGATCTGTGGGCCTAGGCCTGTGGCCATTATTGTGCAGTCATCGGCGTAGGAAACGATAGTAACTCCTTCTGGTGGCGAAGGTAGCTTTGATATGTAGCAGTTAAACAAAAGTGGGGATAGGACACCACCCTGTGGCACTCCTTCTTTAATTCTTCTTGGTTTTGATGTTTCGTTTCTAATTTGCACCGATGCCTGCTGAACACCCAGATAATTTGCGGTCCACCTTTTAAGACATGGGGGCAGGGTAGACCCTTCCAGTTCCTGCAGTAACGTGCCATGGTTGACCGTATCAAAAGCTTTTGATAGGTCTAGCGCAACGAGTACTGTTCTATGGTGGGGGTTTTGATTTAAACCGCAATTTATCTGGGTGCTAATGGCATTTAGCTCGGTGGTGGTGCTATGGAGTTTTCTAAAGCCATGCTGTTGACAGTCTAGCTGCAAATTTGCTTTGAAGTAGGGGAGCAAAATGGCTTCAAGCGTCTTGGCTACTGGCGGTAGGAGAGATATCGGGTGATATGACTCTCCTATGTTAGCTGGTTTCCTAGGCTTTAGTAGCGGGGCCACCTTGGCCATTTTCCATTTTTCGGGGATGACAAAGGTGGACAGAGACAGGTTGAAGACATGTGCTAAATATTTGAAACCCTCTTTTCCTAGGATTTTAAGCATCGGCATGGCTATGCCGTCTGGGCCCACTGCTTTGGATGGCTTAGCATGAACAATGGCGTCCTCAACCTCTTTGGCGGTGATGGTAATTGGAGACGCGCTGAATTTACCAAACCAAAGTCCGGCAGAGAGGTTACAACCACTTAGGTGCTCCTCCCATTTCGCCCGCTTGTGTTCATTCACAAGCAATCTGATGCGTTGGTTTATATCCCTTATTTGGGGTTCGCCGGGATCGAGCTGTCTTATAAGGTCACGTTCTCTCCCAAAATTTGCGGCCTCCGCCGGAAAGTGAGACCGAATTTCGGAAATTCTACCGGCGTGAATGAAGCGAGCCGAGGCGGATTCAATGACCTTGCGGAAAGCACGCTCCCCTTGGCGAGCATAAGTCGGGATAGGGATGGCAGCAAACCGGTTGTCTGTAAAGGATTTGTATTCATCCCACTTTCCTTTTTTGAAGTTTATGAAAGTGCGTTTTTCTGTGACGATGAAGTCGGCGGTAAGCTCGAGCGAAATAAGTAAGTATAGGCAGGTGGTCAGATGCCAATGTTACCATCGGCTGCAAGTTGACGCAGTTTACGAGTCCTGCGCTAACGATTGATATATCCGCGAACTGTGGCAGCTTCCTACCATACGTGTGGGGGCGTCTCCGTTTATTTTGCAGAACGCCGTTTCTTCTATTTGGTCCGCCAACATCTCATCCCTACTGTTTGAATGCCATAGATCGTGATGGGCATTGAAATCGCCTAAGATATTGCGAGTAGTAAGGCGCTGATATTAGGGCGGTATCCAGTGGGGCAACAGGTTGCAGGAGGGATGTAGATGTTGATGATTTCTAGGTTTGCATCGCCTGACCGGACAGATAAGCCTTGACATTCTAAGACACTGTCCTTGCGGCCGATGTCGGGATCAAATATATGATATTGCACAGAGTGGTGTATGATAACGCGAGGCCGCCTCCATTTCCACTCTCGCAATCTTTTCTGTTGACATTATACCCAGAACAGGTCTGCAGAGCAGATCTTGCTGTGAGTTTAGTCTCTTGAATCGCAGCAATGTGGATGTTGTGCCGCTTCATGAAATCGACTATCTCCGTGATCTTCCCAGTTAATCCATTACAGTTTAACTGCAGAATTGTAACCGAAGTGCAACGGGGGACGCCGTCATTCTGGGAGTAAGTGACGGGTGACTACATCTGGGTTGTGAAAGGCTAGGACGCAACTGCTGTTGTGGTCCTGGGACTGGACGTCCTTGGGTAAGAATTGGGGTACCCGGTGTATTTGGGTATGCGGCCTGGCAACATGGCGCAACGAAAACCCGTCGGGGAGTTGCCGTCGCGGAGGCCAGAACATCTAGGAAATTGACACCGTCCAAAGCAGGAGCTGCATTGGGCGGATGTCGGAAACATATATATTCTGTGCTGGCAAACGGTGCAAAAGGAGGTAGGGATTAAGAGTCTGTTTCCCTGACCTACACGATTACTGTCGGAAAAGAGGGGGAGAGAAGACGGGGGCAGGAGCAGCTGCTCGGCATTGCTTCCCACTCTACTACGGAGATTGTAGGTGTGAGTGGGAGCAGCCGTATGAGTTGGAGGCGCCGTGGGGCGCGAGCAGCAGCGGGTACTTGTTGTGGCTTGCTGAGCAGCGGTCTGCTGGACGGTAGTTGGGGCGCACTAAGGCGTAGACTACGCGGCACCCTTGGGCGTGAACAGCAAGGAGCCACAAAAGATTTACAGAAGTTACGTGGACGTCTGCTTTTGGGATCTAGCCCAGAACAACCTGTCCGATGCAACCATCCCTTACACGAGACACACTGACAAGAGTATGACTCTCCTAAAATGATTCTTTTCCGGCAGACGCAGCAAAACCATTTCTCAGGACCGGGGTCAGGAGACGGACCCGGATTGGATTCGATACCTTCCCGGAGCAAGAAAATATGGAGTAGTCCCGCTGCAAGGAGCTGCTGTGAGTATGACAATTTGTGGGAGAGACACAACAAATTAAATGGGGTTACACTGAAATGACCGTCCTTGGTCGGGAAAAATCCCGAGTCGCCCCGGTACATAGAACCGACTGCCTTGGGAATCGTATCGTATCTAAGTATATCCGGCAAAGGACTATCAACAACCATAACAATCCCCAAGATTTTCCGCTAGGTGGTGCAGGGATCGTGATATTTTAAAAACTAGTCTAAATTTGGAAATTTTGAGATCGAGTTTTAAATAACTTTCCAGTGAGCTACTTTAGGAAAATCCAAAAATACGAATACATGCGATTGATTTTCAAGTAACTTCTCATTGAGATAGAAACATACGGATAGGATGGCATCTTACGATACATTTTTGGGAGACTTACTATTGAGCTATAAATTTTAATAAGGAGGAAGATTCTGGCAAGTGGTGGATAATTAGATTTTTTGGGCGTAAGAAACTTTCCATTGAGTTGCAAACTTGCAAACCCCCACACATACAGCAGCAAACACCAAAATTGCAGTGGCAGCTTTTATCAAACTTGGTCAATTATTATATTCGTATTTTTTCTACTTCAGACAATTTAACAAAAAAAAATTAATACATTTGCAAGAACATTTTATGAGTATTTCGAACGTTTTTTTAGGGGTTTCTGAATTTTTTGTTTTTTTTTTTTCCTTTGAAAATAGAGGCTGGAAGATTTATTTTAAATTTTCTCGTCTATATAGCAACCGAGTGCTGTAAAACTTTTGAAGAAGGCAAAACTGTTTCAAAGCACTTGGTTTTTATCGTTAAAAAAGTAGAATCATTAATGATAAAACTTTCACTTGTAGCCACATTCGTAAACAAAGGATTTAGTTTTTAAATGTAATTGTATTGTACCCAACCAAGAGTATATTTTTCATTGTTTTATGGAATTTCATGTTGCATTCGCAAAATTTATTGTAGCTCACGTTCGCCTCTGTGCATTTTTCAATAGAAAACATGCAATATCAACCAGGGACGTGAACCGGTTCTGAACCGGAAGACCGTCATGTTCTGTTAAATAACCATTAACCGAACCGCTATCGTCCACAAATATTTTATCAGCATTACAATGGTTCACTCAATGTTTGTATTTTCTATCGATAAGTTCATAATTTTTTAGTTTGATTGTTTATTATTTGGCACTATCAATCTCGCCAAAATTCAGTACTGATGAGGAAATTAATAAAATTTTAAAAGAAATAGAGAATAATAGAAAGGTTGAAAGATGAAGTCAAATTGTCCAATAAAATAAAGCGGCTTCCGAATAATATTGATGTATTAAACTTATGAAATAACAACCCAGGTAAAATGTAAAATGAAGTGGCCCAAGTTGTCTTCCAACACCGAAACGAACCGATCACATTTTTCATTCGCACATCCCTGATATCAGCTATGACGTGAATTGCGAGTTGGTATTTATATTCGGCCTACGCCAGCCCCACCCTCTTGTCCCGCTGACTGTCACTTTGGTGCACATTCGCTTTTATTTCATTATCAACTTTTTTGTATGTGTATTTATTTTGTATAGTCGGGACTACCTCGAATGATATCTTTGTTGATATTTTTTTTTTTGTTTCTAATTTATGTGTTCACTATAGGCACCATATTGAAAGGTGCAAAATTCCATTTCAATTGATATCTGACAATTTCGCAGAACATTTTTATTAAGTCCCAATTGGGTTTTCAAAACTTTTTTGCTACTTTTTTTGGCTTTTATTTTGAAGTCTATTATTAAAACATTCAGTTGCTGGAATGACCAATTGAGCTATTGTTCTACGTTGCAAGTAAAAAGCAAAAGAAACTTAAGTTTGTCCGATATTAGTTGTAAATACGAAAACGTGGTGCTGGTAGTAACCAATTTTCGACCAATCTCGACCTTGGCTGTTACCGCTTGTGCCTACCGCATTGGCAATGTCATGAAATATGCATGAAATATGTAGTTAAGATAAGTCCGATGCACTACAAAAACTCCACTACGGTTAAAACCTGCTAAGAAATTGAGAGCGAGTTAGAGGTCATGCCCTTAAAAAATCGAAAAAATATACTGTAATATGAAATCAATAGCGAAAAACAAATCATGGCTTCACAACTTAAAACATGCTTGTTATAAAAATATGGAGTGATATATAGCTAACTAAGAAACAAATGATCAAATAAAATGGAATGATAAAGTAATAAATAAGCAAATAAAAGTTTACGTCCAATCAGCGGTGGTTGTTTTCAACAAACACACGATGTACAACTTTTTTAGCTCCTTAAAACAACCAAATTTTTTATAGCTTTTGCTATTTTATTTTTATTTATTTCGAATTTTTGCTATGTTTGGCTTTTCCTCAATGAGTTATAATGGAGTAAATAAAAAATAAATAAAAGAATCGTTAAAGTACTAAGCAAAAGTTGATTGCTAAAGTTTTAACTAATACATATTAATGAAACACCCATATGCACACACATTTTCACATGTGGTTGCTGTACCAGGAGCAAACCAAATCTCTTACCAACGAACGTGTTCTGGGTATACCGACCAACCAGCACAGCTATGCAATCATATGTATGTATTTGAACATGATGTACTAGCACAATTAGCCCCCAGCAGCGAGTTAATCAAGTCGCTGTTAATAACAACTAATAAATATATAAATTAGAGTCACAATCTTTTGTTAGCCATTTGCAAATGAATAGCAGGTAAAATACTTAAATACATTTAAACCCACAATCCCTGTTTAATTGTTTGGATCCTACTGGATTAAGAGTCGTTTTCACTGTCTTCAGTTAGCCACTTACCTACAAGTTATCAAAATTCTCGTTACCTCCATGTGTGTTCATATTCAATCGATGGAGACAAGATATGTGGGATAGGTACCGATTGTCAGGTAGGTGCAAGACAAACGTGTTGAAAGATTTGTTGGTGTTCGGATTTGTATTTGAGGATTCGTCGTACAAATTATTCATTAATTTAACTTTGGGCTAGCCACCCGTGTGAATGAAAGCAACAATGCCAAATGAAGCTATCTGAAAGATTGATGTTCACCAGTTAAATTCTTGCTTTACCATGGATCGTGGAAACGCCTATAAATTCGAAATGATTAACAGCTGCCTAAATTAGAGTCACAATCTTACTACCTACATGTTCGTTGATATTATTTTGTGTAACTAAGCTAAGTTGGTCTAGATGTGATGAGGCATAAGACAAAGTACTTGCTGTGATCAAATAAAGAATCGACGCATTTCAGTCTTGGTGGCCACGCCATTGCCGAATGATGCAAATTCAGCTCCGCATACTAGATCATGTTATGCGCATTTTTGTAGGCGCTCCGGGAAATAAAAGTATTCTTTTGGGCACTCGCACTTGAAAGCAGACCTCCACTGTGTTGGGAGGGACAGATATAGGAAGATTTGATCTCATCCCCCGGTTGGCGTCAGTTATTGTGCAGCTGGGACAACTGGCGTGACTTGTTAGGAACAGCCAAAATCGCCTCGGCTCTTAATGATAACGTTGATGTCCTTTTTCCACTCTTCGGCAACTGGTTGCAACTAACTCAAGTGTGCAAACACATGTAACATCAACCACAGATACATGTGAAGTGTGTAGACTGTGGTCAACTGGCGTTGTGGTGTGATACTTTTAATTATTTCCTACAAATTTTCGAAACGTACGTGTTTTATACATACTCCTAACAGTATCTGCAATGTCGGTGTATTTTCGCTAAAAAAACTACCTTCATACCACATAAAATAACAAAAAATTTGTAGGGGTATCTTTTTATTATAAATATTTGATTTGTATTATAAACGGTGTTTCTTGTAAAAACTTCCGCCTTATTTAACTTTAACTACTCTATGCTGTAACCAAAAAAACTTAAATAAGAAAAGACGTAGCTATGAAACTTACAAATTTATTTATACTTAAAATTGCATTGTCGCTGCATTTTGGAACTGATGCAATATGAATACTTTTGCTTCGATTTCAGAGAAATATTCGAGGTAGAGAAATAAAAAACAAGATCGAAAACGTGAAACCAATGTGCTCATCACTATTTCTTATCAACTTTTTTTGCACCCATGCTTACATAGTAAATTATTTATATTTAGTTGCTATTAAAAACTTTCCAAATGTTACGTTTCCCAATACAGCTCACCTTCTATAAACATACACATACAGAGTATATTTGTTCAGGTTACACACACAAATGTAATGAAATCCAAAAACATTGCCATTGGCTGTTAGTGGCTTTGCTAAATGGAAACTACAACTCATTGTATGTTTCTGAGAATTAAATCTGTATTCATGTGTTGTATGTTTTTGGCATTTGTTTATATACATATTCGTATGGTGGTATATTTTCAATGAAACAACAACAAACAAACACTACAAATTTACAGTTGACCGTATCCATGGAGGTTTGGCATTTACAATGTGGTTGCAATCTTCACTGTCCACTTATAGTTTTTTTTTCGTGTTCTTATTCTTGTTTTTATTGCAGCTCTTGTTGTTGGTCTTTTTGCAATTGCAATGTTGACCCCCACCTGTAGTGAAGTATCAATTTATAATCACACACAACATTTATTATTCGTTATCAAGTTTTAGTTTTTTGTGGTTTCCGTGTGCTGTTTTAGGTAACTCGTTGGTTTTTTGTTTTGTTGTCTTTTTACCCTCACTTTTCCCTTTTATAGTTGTAGAGATAGTTTTATGTTACACATAGGTTTGCACGTTTTACGTTAAATTTGGGGGGAAAAAATTGGCACACATAGCTTGGCTTAGACATGTGTGGGTGGTAGACGGAGGAGATCCGTATATATTTATAATTTTTTTTATAAGAAAGTTGTGACACACTAAAACAATGAAAATCTTTCCATTAACATGTTCGGAAATTTATGATTGCAGCTCAAGAGATCACATTGGTTTTCCTTGCTTACTCAAGATCTTATTTGATCCGTTGCTGGTTATATTGGATTCGAGAAGTTTCGAAATGATTAATAAAATGGAAGTTTTAAAGAAATATAAAATTGGTTTTTTGACTACCATTCCTGCAGCGAATCGCACTAGTTCCGAACTTTCTCATTAAAATACATCACAATTTCTAAGTTCTTCCAGCTGGCACATAATATTCATAGGAAATGAAATGTCGTAGGAGATTCTAAAATCATCGGAGCCTTTGATAATGTAAATATCGTTAGCTTAATTCATAAAGGCCCTAACCAGCAGAATTTTCGAAACTTTTTTTTTAAGGTTTTGGTGTGATATATTAAAATACACCTCCAGTATATAGATAGAACCGATAATAACGAAGTTATGCGACTGTTAGAAAGCCATTCCTGCATGTAGTGAATGTTGAAATAAAATTGTTTTTGCTTCTTTTGTAAAACCGGGACTTCTGCGAATTAAGTTAGCGATATAGAAAAAACCGTGTATCGAAAAACGTTGAATTTTACAGGAGAGCAGAAAAACCTATTTTAGACCCTTTCTAAATTTTTCCACAGTGACATTTGGGTGGTTTTGCAATTCGTCGGCAAATGGTTTTGCAAAGGCATTGACGATATCATCCCGCTATGCATCCGATTAGCACCAGTTCCGAGGAAGTCAAATTGCGTGGTTGACTTTCATATTTTTTGCAGGGATGTCCTTCAGAGATTCGGAAAATATTCGATTGGAATCGAAATAGGATT
Source organism: Eurosta solidaginis (assembly GCF_040869045.1). NCBI lineage: Eukaryota > Metazoa > Arthropoda > Insecta > Diptera > Tephritidae > Eurosta > Eurosta solidaginis. The sequence continues at coordinate 888,641 of NC_090320.1, read as the reverse complement.
CAAGGCTGTTTGCGACCTATTTTTCTGTGCGAGTTAAAGTTAACTACAGTTAAACCCTGTCATTTCGGGCACTTTAGTGAAGTTTAAAATAAATTACTATGGAAATCACGTTTGAATGGAAAATATTGCCTTTAGTTTTTACTCAAGGAATTTAAGATAATTTATTTTGTTTAGTTTTGCTTTTATTTATAAAAATTTCTACAAAATCTACAATAGTTGTGTACTTTTTTGTTTACATTAAGCTGATAATTAGAAATGAATGTGGTTTTCACCACCTTTGCATTTATCATATTTCGTACGTGTACAGGTAACATCGCATATGATACAAAGAGATCCGCACTAATCAAATTTTGGGGGTTAAACGACTCCTGCACTGATAGCCTCATGTATAAATGTGGAAAAACACCTCACCAAAACTTAATTAAAACTAAGCTGTAAACCTTTTGAAGATTTTAACTGTACGCAAGTTCGGTCCAATTAACCTTAGAAATAATAGCCATATAAGATGAAAAAAGACAGAAATCCAAATTTTTGTGAAGACCTTAGATTAGAAATACATATAGTGTGAAATGACCCCATCGGTACAATGTGTGCTATGAAAGACACTCAAGTCAAAAGTCAAGGGTCAACATTTCAGTATATTTTTGACAATGGTATGTTTCATCAAAAACTTACTTTAGACGAAAGTTGTATACCCCATAATTATGCATAAATACAATACCAAATTTTTGCTTCGTATTCACTTATCACAAAACGTATGTATGTATGTATATTAGCGTGCCACTTGTTAGTTATTAACTAACATTCTCTTCTTCCTTCCACTACCAATCAATCGTTTGGTGCATATAACATATGAGTAATACATATAAATATGTACGAAATACTTCAAATATTTAGTTCCAAATTTTACGAACAGCTGAAAATTGTTCGAAAAAAATTTCGCACTGGAAAATCCCTCACTACAAAGTCTCTTCATTTCAAATTTGTTTCAGTGCAAATACGTTGTATTCATTTTAATGTGGAAAAACTTTCCATCAACTGAAATGCCAACAAATTTTCATACACGCACTCAGACCTGACTATGAATATCTGAAACTAAAACGTCCCAAACGACGAACCACTTCACATTGCTATTACAGTCTTGCTCACCCTCCAACTCCCCGTCTTTAAGGCTACCAGCGGCTCCAATATGAATACACTTTTGGAACATCTTTATTGTGGCTTTTAAACCACAGTGGGTGGTCAAAACTTCGACATGGCAATCAACTCGTAATTTCTGATCAAAGCCAATGTTATATGCCAAGGGGGATATGGAATAAAAGCAACTGGAATGGAGGTTACTACCATAAATTCGTACACGTAATTTTGAGTATACTTCATACAGCTTAGTGGTTGTGAGTGTGCTTGTATATGTATTAGATGTATGTATATTTGAAACTAATGCCAATTGCCAAATGTTGGCACGTATAAATTGATAAGTAAACTGCTCAAACTTTAACACATTAGATGTTAGTCGAAGCAGTGCACAGGTGCGGTGGCGTATACGTCACTTTTAACTTGCAGCCTTCAGCAATCTCACCACCGTAGTACAAATTTAAAACAAATTTATGCTTTTAAGCTGCCATTGCTGCTCATGCCAATGAGAGATATTTAAACTAAAGGAAATTGCAACTTTTTTTCATTGCTGCATCTTGTGTATTTGCGTGTGTATGTGCGTTTGGAGTGGATGGCCAGCCAGTTAGCAGGTGCGGCGTTTAAGAATTTTCACTCAGCATTATTTATTTTTTTTAGTTGAACGCCTTCATACCATGCGTGATAATTTTTTTTACTAAATTGCTTTGCTGGCATTCACTTATTATGTTTCTCCGTATTTATTTGTAGGTTTCATCGCTGGACTGAAGGATGTTTCGGTAACAATACCGCAAGCGGTAAAACGTGGAAGCAATGCATTGCTCATATGCAATTACGATATGGAAAATGATACATTATATTCCGTAAAATGGTATAAGGGAAGACGAGAGTTTTATCGATATACACCGAAGGAAAATCCGGCTATGAAAGTTTTCCCAATGGCAGCCGCTGGGCTCAATGTAGAGGTATGTACCTATATGCATATATTTTGATGCAAATCTACAGTTATAAGCATATAAATAAATACCCTCCAAGGAATAGTGTGATACTTACTTATCGCCAAAGGGAAAAGGAAGTAGGTAAAACATTCAGATTTGTAGTCGTGGTGAATAAAGTTTCAACAATTTTGCAATCGTAGTGATATCGAATTATAAAAATGTAGGCGTGCAGCAAACATATTGTAACGAATATTAGCGAAACTAAGGGGTGCTGCTATCTCTAAGCCGATGCTAAGCAGTGACGTGAATTCACATCAATAATTCAATCATTATGTATCTACATAAACGAAACAATAATTGCGTCTACACATATGTACCATGTAAGTATACGAGCAGCGGAGAGACAATGCACAAACACATGCATATATCTGAGATACTCCTGAAAGTATGCAATAAAATCGTGCAATTGTAGTTACAGCTGAGAAGTTTGAGAGCTAGTGGCAACTAGTAGATTCTGGAAGCGCCTTGAAGATGCGAACATTGAAATACGAGAGTATAAAAGGCGGCAATTGTAGAGGCGCTGGAATTCAGTGTGATTTGAGCTGTCAAGCAGTTTCGACTAAGACGCTATCTAGCGAGCAAGAGCAGTATTATTTTGAATAGTAGAGTTTCATTTGAGCTATCAATCAGTTTGGTTATTAAGCAAGCTATTCGTTGCACAGTTTGAGTGTTATTGTGAAGTACTTTAATAAAGGCCATTTTGCATTATTACATATTGGAGTTATTTATTCAACAATTTAGTGATTCGAACTTAGCAGAGGATTGCAAATAAGAGGATTTGCAAGTAAATTCGTAACAATTGGTGTCAGAAGAGGAATTGTTGAATAAATTCCAGAGGACAACAAGGACATGGCAAAGTTCAGTGAATTGAAGATCCAGCAACTGCAGAAGGAGTTGGAGAGCCGTGGATTGAATACAACCGGCATTAAACTCGAACTTCAGGCACGACTACGAGAGGCAATGGAACCAGAAGGAATTAACGTGGAAGAGTATGTCTTTCATCTTAATGTCGACGAGACAACAAAAAGTGAAGAGAAAAACGAAACATCGCAGACAGTTACGAGCACAGACCTGAACATGATATTGGCTGCAATATCTGCTCAAACATCGACAGTAACATCCAAGATGGAAGCACAAGAGACGCGTATTTCAGAAATGTCGACACAGATTACATCCAAGATGGAAGCACAAGAGACGCGTATTTCAGAAATATCGACACAGATTACATCCAAGATGGAAACTCAACTGGAAGAAGAGAAGACATATATGGCATCCAAGATGGAATCACAGTAGACACGTATTGCAGAAATGTCATCTGAAATAACAGCGTAGATTGAAGCCCAAGAGGCACGAATATATGAAATGTCGGCGCAAATTTCAGCACAGAAATCATCGCAGATCCCTGCTCAACTGGAAGAGCAAGAAGGACGCATTTCCTCGAAGTTGGAGGCGCAAGATACAAAAATTTTACAGTTTGAAGAAAAAATCGAGGCCGAGGTGGATGCTTTGAGAGGACGTATCGAGCAATTGGAACTAAATCGCCCAGCAGTTTCAACGAGTAATCCAAAGGTAAAAACACCATCCTTTGACGGTTCTGTTCCTTTCCAGGTCTTTAAGCTACAATTTGAGAAGACCGCAACAGTGAATAACTGGAATGCTGAAGATAAAGTTGCTGGACTCTTCGTAGCATTGAAAGGACCAGCTGCCGAAATCTTACAGACTATTCCAGAGTACGAACGGACCAGCTATGAAGTATTGATGGCCGCTGTCGAGAGACGTTATGGAAGCGAGCATAGAAAACAGATATTCCAAATTGAGCTGCAAAACCGTCACCAAAGAGCGAATGAGACTTTGCAGGAGTTTGCCTCGGATGTTGAACGATTGGCACATTTGGCAAATGCGGACGCACCCGTGGATTACACCGAGAGGGTAAAAATCCAGAGTTTTATAAATGGCATACGGGACGTAGAAACGAAGCGAGCGACATATGCAAACCCAAAACCCACATTCGCAGAAACGGCATCCCATGCACTGACTCAAGAAACAGCGTCGCTTTTGAGTAAGCCCACATACAAAGCTCATCGCGTGGAAGTGGAAAGGTCAGACTGGGTAGACACAATTTTGGAAGCTTTGAAGGGTACGCAGCAGAAGAATAATGATGCAGTCAAATGCTTTAAGTGTGGAAAGCCAGGGCACATTGCGCGTTATTGCAACACCAACCCTAACAGTTCCAACAATGTGGGTGGTCGTAAACGCAGAGCTGAAGGAGATGAGCAGATCTCCAAGACCAATCAATCGTTAAACTAAAGCGAGTCAGCCGCATGGGGCGACAGCTGGCTCCCTCAATTGAATGCCCCATAATCTCTATCTCACAAATTGGAAGAAGGTCAAGCAATCTTACTATCGGAGGACATGTGGATGGAAATGAACGTTTACTGACTGTAGATACGGGTGCATCTCATTCCATCATTCGAGCGGATTTAGTCAACAAGAAGATAAGACCATTACATGGAGCAAGATTGCGTACAGCCACTGGAGAAGACAGCACGGTGCTAGGAGAAGTATCATGTGAAGTCGCAATTGGGAACGTCACGGTAGTACACAATTTTATAGTGGCAGAGATTGTTGATGAAATCATAATTGGAGTGGACTTCTTAATCGACCAGGGCATCAAGATCGACATGCAAAGCGCGACGATGCGATATAAGAACATGGATGTGCCACTTAATTTCGGCTACGAGAGAGGCTACAGCAGTAAACGAGTGCTGGTGGAAGAGAGTCAGAAAATACCACCAAAATCAGAAGCAGTCATCTGGGCAAAGGTTGATGGAGATTGTGGGACAAACAAAGGCAAAACAACTGTTCCTAAAGTACGCGAACATATGTGACCAGGATGGTTCCAAACCAGGCCGCACCAATGTTGTGGAACATCAAATTGACACGGGAGATGCGAGGCCGATACGTCAAGCTCCACGTAGTGTTCCACTGGCGAAGCGGGAAGTTGTGAGTCAAATCATACAAGAAATGAGCGACAGCGGCGTCATCGAACCATCAACTAGTCCATGGAGCTCACCGGTAGTACTTGTAAAGAAAAAGGATGAAAAATGAGGTTTTGCGTGGACTACCGGAAGTTGAATGACGTTACGAAAAAGGATAGCTACCCATTGCCAAGAATTTACGACACTCTGGACTCGCTATCTGGTACGAAATGGTTTTCCACACTGGATTTGAAAAGCGGCTATTGGCAAGTTGAGGTGAAGGAGGAAGATAAAGAGAAAACAGCCTTCAGTGTCGGTGATCGTCTGTGGCAATTTACAGTGATGCCTTTTGGACTTTGTAATGCACCAGCTACTTTTGAGAGACTCATGGACCAGGCACTGAAAGGACTACATTGGAAAAATTGCTTGGGGTACCTGGACGACATCATCGTATTGGGAAAGAACTTTGATGAACATCTTAAGAACTTGGAGGAAGTTTTCCAGAGAATAGCTGGCGCTGGTCTGAGGTTAAATCCCAAAAAGTGTGCGCTGTTTAAAGGAAGTCAATTACTTGGATCACAAGGTAACGACAGAGCGCATCTGCACTGCGAACGAAAAAATAGAGGCTGTAAAGGATTGGCCAAGACCACAGAACCTACATGAATTGAGAAGTTTCCTTAGGCTGTGCACATATTACCGCCGATTTGTACCAAATTTTTCCAGCGTAGCCCATAGCCTCCATGAGCTTACAAGAAAAAACAAAGCTTTTGAATCGAAGAAGGAGCAAGAAGTAGCTTTCCAAACATTGAAGGAGCGTTTGTGCACTGCCCCAATGTTAGCATATCCGATTCTAGGAGCAACATTTATTCTAGATACAGATGCGAGTGGATATGCTATAGGAGGCATTTTATCACAACTGGTCGATGGACAGGAGAAGGTAGTTGCATATTACAGCCGTTCGATTGGAAAACCAGAGAGGAACTACTGTGTTACTCGGAGAGAGCTGTTGGCATTGGTAGAGTGCATTAAACATTTTCACAAATACCTCTACGGCCAGCGATTCCGTGTCAGGACAGATCACGCAGCGTTGAAGTGGCTTCTCCAGTTCCGTAATCCGGAAGGACAATTGGCACGGTGGATCGAGCGACTACAAAGCTATGACTTTTCCATTGAGCATCGAAAAGGTAGTACCCATGGAAATGCCGATGCAATGTCACGAAGACCATGTAGTTTGGAATTCAAGCACTGTTCAAAGCCCGAGGCTAAAGAAGACATTATAGATGTTCGGCTAATGACTATAACGTGTACGGATGAAAGTGTCAGCTAGAAGATACAGATCTGTCACATGTTATGCAAGGGCTCGAACGAAACGAAAGACCAAGCAGAGAGGAGATGTCAGCAGAGAGTCCCATTGCGAAGTCATATTGGGCACAGTGGAACAGTTTTGAATTGATATCCGGTTGCTTGCATCGAGTATGGGAGAGTGAGGATGGTCAATGCAAGAAGAAACTGATAGTTGTTGCCAGAAAGAGGATTCCTGAGGTGCTCAGCGAGCTGCACAATGGTCCAAGTGGAGGTCATCTTGCAATCACGAAGACACTCGAGAAAATTAAGCAGAGATTCTATTGGGTTGGTTGCCGTCAGTCAGTCACCGAGTGGATTGCCAACTGCGAAAGGGCCCAAAACCCGAAGTCATGGTCAGATGAAGCAGTATATTTCAAGTGCACCATTTGAAAGGATCGCCATGGATGTCGAAGGTCCATTTCCTACGAGCAACCGCGGAAACAAATACGTACTGGTGGTTATGGATTATTTCAGTAAATGGCCAGAGGTATACCCAATCCCAAACCAAGGAGCAGAAACAGTAGCAGAAGTGGTTAAAAACGAATGGGTTGCAAGGTATGGTGTACCAATGGAGTTACATTCTGACCAAGGCAGGAATTTTGAATCAGCTGTATTCCAAGAAATGTGCAAGAAGTTGGGCATTCGAAAAACACGGACAACTGCATTGTATCCTCAGTCCGATGGTATGGTGGAACGTTTCAATAGAACATTGGGGGAGCATTTAAGGAAAGTAGTAGACAAGTACCATAAGGACTGGGATACACACATATCATTATTCTTGATGGCCTACCGATCGGAAGTACATGACACAACGGGCCAAACTCCCGCAAAGGTAATTTTTGGTAATGACCTTCGACTGCCAGCTGATTTGAAGTATGGGATAGATGCCGATGCGGAGAGGAATGTCAAGAAATCCACTGGTGTCTTGGAAGAAGAGCTGAGAGAGATACACGATCTGGTAAGGCTATGAGCAAAGATAATGAGTGACAAGATGAAAGCGAGGTACGATAAAGCAGTTAATTCCGAAGGGTTTCAGGAAGGAGATTTGGTGCTGCTATACAACCTACAACGAAAAAAAGGTTTGTCCCCGAAATTGCAGTGTAACTGGGAAGGCCCATACAAAGTTGTAAAACGGATCAACGATGTAGTGTACCGCATACAAACCATTACCAAACCACAAAACAAAATGAAAGTGGTTCATTTGGAGAGGCTAGCAGCGTTTAGATCGAGAGATTTGTCTGATCGGGACGATCAGACTTAGGTGGAGGGCAGCATGTATCTACATAAACGAAACAATAATTGCGTCTACACATATGTACCATGTACGTATACGAGCAGCGGAGAGTCAATGCACAAACACATGCATATATCTGAAATACTCCTGAAAGTATGCAATAAAATCGTGCAATTGTAGTTACAGCTGAGAAGTTTGAGAGCTAATGGCAACTAGTAGATTCTGGAAGCGCCTTGAAGAAGCGAACATTGAAATCCGAGAGTATAAAAGGCGGCAATTGTAGAGGCGCGGGAATTCAGTTTGATTTTAGCTGTCAATCAGTTTCGACTAAGACGCTATCTAGTGAGCAAGAACAGTATTATTTTGAATAGTAGAGTTTCATTTGAGCTATCAATCAGTTTGGTTATTAAGCAAGCTATTCGTTGCACAGTTTGAGTGTTATTGTGAAGTACTTTAATAAAGGCCATTTTGCATTATTACATATTGGAGTTATTTATTCAACAGTTTAGTGATTCGAACTTAGCAGAGGATTGCAAATAAGAGGATTTGCAAGTAAATTCGTAACAATATTATCATTGTGGGTGGGTTTCAGACAACAGTGCAACTTAGTTTTGGTTTGGGATATTTTTACATCGAGAAGATACGTAACTTCCAATAACGTATGTGGCTAAAACTAGTCCCTCCTAGATCCTTATTGGTATAATTGGGTTATTTAGTCTTTAACTTATACACTGAAATACAGAGATGACCTGCCCTCAAGTGGTGTTCAGGTATAAATAGGTTTTTTCAGTATATTCTTAGATCTGAATAATAAGGGACCAGCTCAAATCAAACCGTCATTATCGCGACTTGTCCCGCATTTATTCTAGAACAATAGCAGTTTTTAAGGGGTACGTTTTACTACTACATACGAATGCAATTATAGCTGCATATTACATATATGAAAGTGTCAATAGGAGAACCAATAGTTTTGCCTAAATGTAGCGTACCCTACATTTAAGAAGAAAAACATTTTTTTCTTTTTAAGTAACTCATCACAATACCAATGTCAATGAAATGTCGCAAATGTCGCTATTTTAGGTCTCAAAGGTTTTGATATTAGTGAAATTCTACTAATAAATGTTTGATGCAGTTGATTTATTATTCCCCATACACTTTTTCTCGAAAGTAAGTGTTGAGTTACGAGCCATTTTAATGTAAATTTGTGTACAATATAAAAAATTTTTATTTTTATTTGCCTACTGGTTGTGAGTTCTACTGTAAATGTCAAGGGGTTGATAAGAGCAATACAAAGCTTTATAGCTTCAAAGTTTCTGCAACTCAATTTTCAACCTCACCTACGCGAGAGGAATCCTGTTACAAATAGGAATGTGTCATACACATGTTTAGCAGGCGAGACTCTGGCGACCCAAAGCTCCGCATGGCACTAGGGGTTGGGGAGGCGGTAGAAGGTTTAATGTGGTGAAATTAATCGTCGGGTCGGGCTAGTACCTTTATGATGCTTAGTTACCGGGACGTACCAGATCCGTCAAAGGACCATCAACATCGATAACAAAATCTTCGGGACCTCACATAGACTGAATGAGTCGGCAGTATTTGAGTTCCGGTTAAAACCTAGATTTTTTGTACCTGAACACATTTATAAACCTGCAACTCAATTCTGAATAATGTGTGTGAGTATTAGCCCAGTAAACCCACAATTTTTTCAATTCCTACTAGTTTTTTTCTAACTTTGGCGTTGTTTGGTAACACTATTTTAAACAGAGCACCGCGAAAAATTTCTTCTTAATAAAAAGTTGTTCTTAACGATGTCTTTTCTCGGCGCTGGCTTTGGCAGATGCCGTTCGGAGTCGGTTTAGAACCGGTAGGTCCACGAATTCGTAGAAAAAATTTAAAAGCTGCACACCATAAATAAGCAGAGAAACTTGGCCTTAATCTCCTCGGAAGGGTCCGCTACAAAATATTATTATTATTATTACTCGTTTACCCAGTTATCGACCCTCGCACGAAAAATAAAATATACATATGTTCCAGAATGTCAGCACTCTTTTATTTTATGAAATTGATTAATTTTTTCTGATGCATGGCTCCCAGATTATCAGTTGTAAGCAGCTAATTCATACAGGAAGCAACCAAAGTACAAAGTTCCGTGAATATTTCCATTAACTATTTAAGTACATATTGATATTTAAAGAGAAACCACTTGTGCATGCAACTACCATTTTGTGTATATTAATAGCCCCTTTTGTATTTCAAATAAATCTACGATATCACTTCGCTTATAGTTCGCTGAATACGCAATGATTACTTAATGGGTTCAATTATCTCATTATGAGTAGTCAATGTACTTAGTGCCACAAACATGTGTATACGGTATTGCGGAGGTGTGCGGTCATATAAATGAATAGTAGATTCATATGAGAATGTGTCCTTGAATGGATTTACACTTTGTGTCTCTATACTAAATATATGTTTTATAATAACGGCAAACGAATGGTTCATTTAGTACACCATTCAAAAGAGTAATAATGCTTGTTGTACTGGTACTTGCAGTTCATATGCTCCAACGTTAATAATTACTTATTGCATACAACAGGTAATATAACGCTACTTAGTCACGCAAAAGTATATATGGGCTTCACTGTATGCGAGGCTAAGAAATATAATCGATGATGTAGATAGCGTAGTCTATCCTTGCATATTTGTGCATGTACTTATATAAATATGATATTTTACTACGTTTGCATTTGCATAGTTCTGCCAAATTAACGAAATACTTAATAAAATGTGAAAACACAATTAAATCGTTTCGATTAATATTGAACATGTAATGCATATTTCGAAAAAGATACCCAGTAAGATAAATGCCTCGAGAATCGCATTGAAATAAGCTCAATGAATTACTTGTAGTTAAATTCGGCTTGTCGAAGATACATATATATAGCTGATTCTATCAAAGGTCAGCCACCACAATCACATTTTTATATGTTATCATCAGCTTAGCGAGCGGACGCCAATCGTATGTGCTGCGGGAGATCTCACATTCGGGTATTAAAATGCTCGTAACTCGTGAACTTCATTTAATTTTTTATTCAAGACCGGTTTTGTTGTTATTGTAAAATATATATTTTACAAGTTATTTTATATTGAATTAGAAATACACATTTTACAAAAACAATTCAACTGGTCTTTCAGATAACAAATTAGTAATAATTTAATTATTTACAGACCAGTAAAACCGAGGAAAGTAGAGTAGAAATGCTAAAGTTCAGCAAAAATTTAACAGGAACCGTTTTTTAGTTTACTGCTCTTGAAACTGGTGTAGTCATGTATTTGAGTACGTAATTTTTAATTAAAGGACGTATTCCACTATTTACCTTACTGCTCCTATTTCTCGGACAGGATTAGTTCGTGTCTGAATGGGTAAGGGAGGTATTTTCTTTTCATAAACATAAATATGTTTAAATGATTTCATAGATAAAAAAATTATATAATCAAGGGTCATATCAAATGATCAAGTGTATATGACCTTATTTGGGGTATTCAGTTTGGTCGTCACGTAAATTTTGGTATCACCACTGGCTCTTTTAATCGATGTCAGTGAGCTCTTATTGACCCTATTATAGATTTTAACTATATTTCAGCAATTCTAAGGTCTCTCATTCGTTGTTTGTGCTATAATTTCAAAACCGTAAAATAACCAACATCGAAAAGATCTTATAAGTTTAGATTTATTAATGCTGCTTAGTGCTGATCATTCTCACGAATGTATTTAAATACGAAATACACCTGAACGTAGTGTTCTATTTTAAATAATACTACATTAGACAATAAGGCCTGTTTGTCAATGCGATCTTAGGTTAAATAGAATTTAAGCCAGCCAAATTGGGCACTGTAACTGAGATTTGTGACAAAATTAAATGTAAATGGCCTAAGTGACGAGATTGTATTGGGCTCATCAATTGCACTGAAAAGTCGACACACAGCATCAAAAATTGCACGGTTAAAATACTGTCAATTTAACTGTAGTTTGATAAACCAGGCTTACGAGTCCCTATGAATTTCCTAGTTATTTTATGATGTAGCTTTTATTGTAAAACTTTTTATTCAATAATTCGGGTTTTATTTTTTGATATTTCTACTAATAATATTATGAATTCAAAAACGAAAAACAAAAATTTGATTTCGTTTTCATAGCCCGCCAAATTTCTTCGACAGAGAGCTAATTTAATTTAAAAATGCACATGCAATAAAATTATCAATGTAAAAACATATTCAAAAGGTTTTATAGCAAAGCCATGCCGTTAAAAAAAGAAAAAAATATAATTAAAGCGCTGATTGTGTCATTATGAAAAATGCATTTAACACGATTTCCACTATTAATTTTAAAACTTTTCACGAAAATATTTAATTGCAATTAAGTTAACCATATTTTTCCTCTTTTACTCTTTCATGCTTGCTTTGCTTGTTTTGTGGCTGCAACAGCGCAATCTTTCCAATCAAAGTCATGTCGTGCTGTTGGCTGTGCCACTTAACATATCCGGCAAATTTACATGCGAAATATCGGTGGAGGCGCCAACCTTTCAAACCGCTATGGTATCCGGTGAGCTGGAAGTTGTGGGTAAGTAATACAAGTCGCCTACACATCACATATCTGTACACATGATCGCAAATATTCTTGAACCCACTGAAGAAATTAAAATAAGCTTAAATGTTTGAATTAGTGCAAAAAAAGTTGTTGCCATCTTTGCATGCTTTCATACTCATCCCCATAGTTTAAAGCAAATTAATTAGAAAACAAGCGCGTGATTTTCAAAAACGTTCACTCATTCACATACATATTTAATCGCGTAATTTTTTATCTGACTTTTGACTACCGCTTGGCATATTGGTCAATTGGATACATTTCCAATTCAAGAACAACAACAAATGTACATTTTGATCAAATGCCAACTGCGGTGCTATTCTTTTTTGTATCTAATTATTTATTCATTTTCCATTGCTGCGCCACTACATTATCACAGAATTGCCAGAGGAACAAGCCATAGTTACGGGCATCCAGCCACGTTATCGTATCGGCGATTTGGTTGATGGCAATTGCTCAATTAAATACTCAAAGCCGGCTGCTAATTTGACATGGACTATTAATGGAATTGTGGTAAGTAGAGAGGTTTTTGAGGCACTAACAATGCTGTCTTACACACCCGTACTTTGCTTTGAACTCACGGACTCTTAATTTTTTATGTTACCCTTTTTTTAGCATTTTGGGATCTACTCTCTCGTTTTTGTTTTTGGGAATTCAATTTCTGGGTATTGAAGGAAAGGGCTGTTGTTGTTGTTGTTGTTGTTTTGAGTGTACGTAGTTGTGGGCGCTTAAAAGGAGCAAGTTTGTCTTTAAGTAGGTTGTAATTTACAAACTGATAGATTTACAGCAAAAAGTTGGGAAGGAAGTTTTGAAATACTGTATAGAAACAAATCATGGTCTAGCATTGATTTCAATGAATTTGGTGGTGTGCAAAATAGAGGAATTCAATACCAGTTGCGGTCAATCATTAGCACTTTTATAACTGATGTAAAGGGAAATGACATACACATATCTCTGTGATGTTATAATTTTACTAAAAGTATGAAAAATTTTGTTGATCAGTTACATATATTTTCGTGGTATCACAACGAGCCTAATATCACTGGCCTAAGTGTGCACTCAGGCAGCCACTTCAACCTAACCTAACCTAATCTAATAAATATATGTAGGATTTATTTGATAAACTTCTTTTGAAATTGTATTAATTTTTGTTACAGCTCAAGACCCGAGCGTAACAAGAAATTACTGACTTTATATGTAACACGTTTTCCGCACTGAATACCATAAATACATGCTATGCAGGTACATATACTTGAGAGTAAAATTGTTTTTTTTTTTTTTTTGATTTTTTTTTACTTTTCCTCGGAAACATGCTGAAAAGTATTGCTGTCACATTACTCCATACAAACTTGCAAAAGCTCTTTGCTCTCCAACAAAAACTCCCCAGCTTTTGGTTTATTTAGACCATTTTGGTATAATTTCTCCGTAAAACTTCTAATGGATTGTTTAGTGATCAACAATAACCAAATCATTGCCATAGGAAAGTGAGACTAAAAGTTTTACATTCATTCAAATGCAAAAAAGTTTCTCAAGCTAAAGAATGTTATTTGATTCTCTTACGCAAACCGACGCCACTGCTGGCAACCATGAGAATCATATGAGTAAACAAAAAAATGTAAGCGAACGTAAACCATAATTGTCATCTACCCACAAAACGTACAAACGTGGGAAAACCCAAAAATATGACTAAACATCGGACCGCCAAAATATTCCACCGGCACGATGATAAAGGTAAAAAAATCGAGTGTGAACCGACAAGAAAAAGTGTGAAATATAAAATATGTGCACAATTCGGTAACGTTTAACTGGCAAAAAAAACTATGTGTCATATACATATATATGTGCGTTGCACAAATCCATCGGTATATGCAAAAAGCCAACATACAGGGAACGAATGCCCAACAGAAATTTGACTATGTATGAGTCGTTTTTTTCCGAAGTCGACTAACTCGTGCAAGTACCTTTTTATGTGTCGAATACGTGGGCATAGTATCGAGGTATCGATTACTCAAGTTAACGCCGCCTGTACTTTTGTAAATTTTGCTCTGACAATTCGCACCCAAAGAAAAAGTCACCAATATTAATTGACGTTTAGCCGCCTAGCCGATTTTCGCAGCTAGGTAAAAAGTCAATCCAGAAGTCCTCTGTTTCAAAACACGGGTGCCATTAGGAATAAGTCGTTTTCAGGGCTTAGCGTATCGAGGTCGATAGTAGATTTAACAGGTCTAAATCCATAAAACACAAGGAAAGCTACACGTCGAAAAGCTTCAATCACAGCAGACTGCCAATGATTTCGCAACTCGACTCTCACACCTGCTCTCTGAGAGCACAACTCATCCTGAAGGAATACAGGAGCAGTGAGAGCATATCTCCAAAGCACTTCGTACTGCCGCCGAGCAAAAAATTGGTTATCGGCGGCCACGAAAAAACAACTGGGACGATGAAGAATGCCGCGTTGCAGCCGAAAGAAAATACGCTGCCTACAGGGCTACGTTAAATGCGAGCGCGACAAGAGGAGTATGCGAACGCTATCGTGAGTTGAAAACGGAAGCGAGACGCCTTTTCAGGAAGAAAAAAGCAGAAGCAGAAAGGCGTGAGTGCGAGGAGCTTGAGCTGCTAGCCACCAGGAATAACGCCCGAAAATTTTACCAAAAAATACGGCAACAGACGGAAGGTTTTAAGACCGGGGCAAACTCCTGTAGGAATGAAAACGGCGACCTTGTAACTGATGTCCACAGAGTGCTTAGATTATGAAGGGAACACTCCTCTGATTTCCTAAATGGAGGCAGCAATTCACCGCGCAGAGATGAAGAACCCGATCCCGCAATCGATGATGATGGAATATATGTCCCCCCGCCCGATTATGACGAAGTTAGAATAGCAATAACCAGATTAAAAACTACAAGGCCGTGGGCGCTGGTGGATTGCCTGCGGAGCTATTCAAGTACGGCGGCGAGGAGTTGGTAAGGCGCATGCAGCAGCTTTTTAGCAAAATATGGGCGGAAGAGTGCATGCCCGACGGTTGGAATCTAAGTGTTCTTTGCCTAGTCCACAAGAAGGGGGATACTGCAAAATGCACCAACTATCGTGGAATCAGCCTTCTCAATATCGCATATAAGGTCCTTTCAAGTGTATTGTGCGAAAGATTGAAGCCCACCGTGAACCGGCTGATTGGACCTTATCAGTGCGGCTTCAGACCTGGTAAATCTACCATCGACCAGATTTTCACAATGCGCCAAATCTTCGTCGACTTTAAAGCCGCCTTCGACAGCACGAAAAGAGCTGCCTATATGCCGCTATGTCTGAATTTGGTTTCCCCGCAAAACTTATATGGCTGTGCAAAATGACGTTGAGCAACACCATCAGCTCAGTCAGAATTGGGAAGGACCTCTCCGAGCCGTTCGAAACTAAACGAGGTTTCAGACACGGTGATCCCCTATCGTGCGATTTCTTTAATTTGATGCTGGAGAAAATTATACTAGCTGCAGAACTTAACCGCACTGGAAGAATATACTACAAAAGCGTGCAATTACTGGCAAATGCTGATGACATTGATATCATCGGCCTAAACACCCGCGCTGTTAGCTCTGCTTACTCCAAACTGGACAAAGAAGCGGTAAAGATGGGTTTGATGGTGAATGAGGACAAAACGAAGTACCTGCTGTCATCGAGCAAAGAGTCAGCGCATATGCGACTTGGCAACCACGCTACTGTTGACAGCCATAATTTCGAAATAGTAAAAGAGTTCGTTTATTTGGGAACCAGCATCAACACTAGCAACAACATCAGCACTGAAATCCAGCGAAGAATCAATCTTGCCAATAAATGCTACTTTGGACTAGGTAGGCAACTGAAAAGTAAAGTCCTCTCTCGGCGAACGAAAATCATACTCTACAAGTCACTTATCGTACCCGTCCTGCTATATGGGGCAGAAGCATGGACCATGACAATAGCAGATGAAGCGGCTTTGGGAGTGTTCGAGAGAAAAGTTCTTCGAAATATTTATGGACCTCTACGCGTTGGCGATGGCGAGTACCGAAGAAGATTTAATGATGAGCTGTACGAGCTATACGCAGACATCAACATAGTCCAGCGAATTAAAATGCAGCGGCTGCGCTGGCTAGGCCATGTTATGCGAATGAAAGATGATGCTCCGGACAAGAAAGTGTTTCTATCGGAACCCGCCTATGGAAGCAGAGGTAGTGGGCGGCCCCCACTCCGTTGGAAGGACCAGGTGGAAAACGATGTAAACTCCCTTGGTGTGACCAATTGGCGCCGGTTGGCGGAGCGAAGGAGCGACTGGCGCGCCTTGTTGGACGGTCATAACCGTTTAGACGGTTAAGTGCCAATTAAGTAAGTAAGTAAATCCGACTGATAATGTCCAATCAGTTCGTTGACGAAGTTCATTTCAATTCACTACACCGGTACGCAAAAAAATTGTAAGAATGAACATATAAGAAGACTCACATAAAATTTAAAATAAAAGAAGGAATTTCAAGGTAATTGTGTAGCCTATGGGGAAGCTGAAACTAGGTCTACTTGTTTTGGGGAAATGAAAAATGGTAATGTAAATCCAAAATTTTGTCATAATAATTGCAATGTAACTAAGTCAAATATAATAAAATTTCGTAGGAATAATTCCGAAGTGATTAATGTGTTTCGCGTTAAATTTACCTTACAATGTCAATTTTCAACGTTAAAACTACATTAAAAATTATACATTCGAAATGCTATTTTTGTTGTAAATTTCACATCGGACCATGTTGCTTTAACATTAAGAAATTCAAGTTTTCATTTTCGTTATCCATTCGACATAGTGGCATGTAGATAAAAAAATGCTAATGGTTTAATGTACACACATTTTTTATGTCTTTTCTACACTATAGCAATGTTGATTCTACGTTTTGCACTTATCAATTCATAAGACAAAATTACCATTGGCATAATATCAATAGTACAATGTGTAACGTTGGACGAATTTTGAAACCAAGAAATATTTATTTATTCCCCGTTTTTTATACTCAGCTCAGTATATTAATTTTGTGCGCATAACGGTACCCCGTAACGGCATAAACTAATCGAGATAGATATAGACGTCTATATATCAAAATGATCTGGACGAAAAAAGAAATTAATTTAGTCATGTCCGTCCGTGCGTCTGTCCATAAACACGATAACTTCAGTAAATTTTGATATTGGAACGATTTTACTGCAATTCTCCTTATTTGCAATCTTCTGCTAACGTTCGAATCACTAAATTGTTGAATAAATAACACCACTATTAAATAATGCAAAATAGCCTTTATTAAAGTACTTTCAAAAATAACACTGCTACTGCTCGGCAGATGGAATGCTTAAGTCAATCTGATTGTCGCGCCTCTACTGTTGCTGCTTTAATACTGTGTGATTTCCTCGTTGCATCTTGTAGGCGCTTCCAGAATTTACTTATTTACTGGTATATAATTATAACTACAGATGCACGTGTGTAGCTCTCATATGCGCGTGTATTTGTGAGTGACACTTCCACAATTACAATTGCATACTTTTGGGAGCATCTCAGATAAGATATCTGCATGTGTTTGTGAATCTCTTCTCCGCTGCGTGTACGTACGTATGTGTAGACATAATGATTGATTCCTTTATGTAGATACATAATGATTGATTTATGGATGTGCATACAAGTCACTGCTTAGCATCGGCTTAGAGATGACAGTACCCCTTAGTGTTGCTAATATTCGTAACAATATCTTAATGAAATTTGGTATGTAAGTTCCTGGGCACTCATCTCAGATCGATATTTAAAATGAACGAAAAAGTGCGATAATTCATTACCAAAGGCGGATAAAGCGATGAAGCTTGGTAGGTGGGTTGACCTTATGACCAGAATAGAAAATTAGTAAAATGTTGGACAGTGGGCGTGGGACCATCCACTTTTAAAGGAAGGTAATTTAAAAGTTTTGCAAGCTGTGGCAGCTGAGTGTGTAATGTTCGGTTACACCCGAACTTAGCCTTCCTTACTTGTTTTTTAAGAAAAATCGTTTCATTTGCGAGGTTTCCATGGCTATGTGGCAATCGCGATGGTAGATATAGCCAGGTGAAGATTAAAGAGGTGTGCGTATGTCTGTGCTCGCATGTATGTTGCCACATCGTTATTAGGCAAACATTTGTAATGTTTACGGCATGTCGCAAGTTATCTGATTGGTAGAAAAATATATTTATATTATTATGATATACATTTTAAAATTTTAATTTGATAAAAACTTGCAATACTGTTGGCAAAAGGCGAAAAAGGGCGCTGTCCTTTCAATGTTGCAATAAAAGTCACCAAGTGCTGTCTGTGAAACACTTTTAGTTCGATATAGAAATCATCACAACCCACAACATCCTAATCTTCCAGTTATGCCTTTCAACCTTTATTTACCAAACCAAAATAAGCTTTAATTTTTCCCTATATACCTTGAAAATATATTGTCACGGATATTAGCATCACTAAGCTATACCATCACTAAGGCGATGCTAAGGCCATGCTAAGCGATATTTACGTCAATAATCAAATCATGTATACACATATATAAGGCAGCCGAGAGATGTCACACACAGATGCATTTACTTATACGCCTATGTGTGCGCGAACTACAAACATTCACATCAATAATTCAATCATTATGTCCACACATATGTAGGTACCCGCAGCTGAGCAGCAAGGCACAACCATATGCAGACATCTTATTTGAGATGCTGCTAAATTTAGGCAATTATAATTGTGGAAGTGTCGCTCACACATACAAGCATGGGGTATGAGAGAAGCTATAAAATCGTGCAATTTTAGTTATAGCTGAGAAGTTTGAGAGCTCATGGACAATGCTAGTAGATTCTAGAAGATGCGAACGAGGAAACCAGAGAGTATAAAAGGCCGCAGATGTAGAGGCACTGGAATTCAGTTTGATTTGAGTTGTCAAGCAGTTACGACTAAGACGATATCTAGCGAGCAATAGCAGTATTATTTTGAAAGTCAGTTTCATTTAAGCTATCAGTTTGGTTATTAAGCTATTCGTTGCACAGTTTGAGTGTTATTATGAAGTATTTTAATAAAGGCCATTTTTCCATTATTCAATATTGGAGTCATTTATTCAACAGTTTAGCGATACGAACCTAGCAAAAGGGCAAATAAGAGGATTTGCAGAAAATTCGTTACAATATTTTAACCTCATTTTATTAAAGAAGGAAACCCTGCTAATTAAGGCGTTTCATACAAATCCGAAGAAGACAACATTCCACTTCGTATCTGTAGGTTTTTTATACAAGATTGAATGCTTCTATTTTGGTCAGCGATGGTGTGGGATATTGGCTTTGTTTTGGTAAACCTTTCGTCTCATTACCAAGATACCCCGAAATTAACTACTCTGTTTAAACCGCAATCTCTCTCCATTTAGACTTAGTAACTTCTAAGCGGATTTAAATTAGAAAGGCTATGTCTATGAAATGTTTCATCTGATGGTGGTTGAAATAGATTGAAAACGCTCAAGTTATATTACAAAGCGGGCTGAGAGCTTTAAGAATATTAAGAAAACTAGTTGGGAGTAAACCCATTGAATACGCACCTCTCAATATTACTGGTCCTCTAAGTTGTTATCCCTCGTGTTAAGGGTGGTTTTTTTAACATGGAAAATTCATTTACATATAAATAAGCGCATCTGTAAATTATCGCAAATTGTGTTTTGTGTTTGTTATTAAATTCCACTTTAGTCCCTTTCAAGTATGTTTTTCTTTTATGGTTATTTGAGTATTAAGCTTTTCGGAGGCGCTGCACCCACCAGCACTTTGCTGTCTTTCATTCACTCACTCACTCAATTTTGTGTATCAAAAAATATTGCAACGCATATGAGCATTTTTTGCATTGTAACTGGGCGTGCTTTTCGGTTGCAATTTTCTTTTATTTTGTCAAAGTGTGTGAATAAGTATTTTTAAAAGTACATGAAATTGCTTTGTTGTCTGAAAACTATTCATAATTTTCCGAAAAAGTAAAAAAAAATACCTGCAATTTTTTAACGCCTTTCAGTTGTTTGTTGACGTTGATGAAAACTTTTGACTGTTGGCAGTTGCAGTTGACACTGATTGTTGACACATCACGCATTCACCGTTGAAAGTATTAAACACGTTGTTGATGCAAAATAGCGCGATCTTTGTAGATACATTTATATGCAAGTGATAAAAAACTCTTAATTTACATATATATCGAGCAATAAACTTACAAAACAATTGATAACTGTTGTATACACAAAGATACTTCATGAACACATACAGAGGTGCAAAAATTCCTCGTAGGGAAACATATCTTTAAAAAAGATATACAAAAACAGGTCAGTTAGGGAGTTATTTGCTGGGCTGTCATAGTTTGCCACTTCTATCTTAGATAAAATCGCTCCGTACATAAAAATGTAATATTTCTCCGATTTCGCAGCTTGGTTTGTGGGATCTAAGAGATCAAGTGGCATGCAACTTTGATGTTTGTAATATTTCTTCAAAACCGTAGCTGTGGAAGTGATTTGAATAACACCGTTCAGCTGAGAATATAGTAAAAACGACACATTTGGGTTGTCCGGACCCTTTATGGGAAAGTTGTTTGATGCTTTCAAGAAGGCGAAGGGTGAAATGACAGAAAACGCAATAAAGCTCGATGTATTGTATTTTTACTAGGAAAGAAATTAAAACGAAAAATACTGTTATTGATGTCTGTTTCCGAGTGTCGACTAATGACTCGTGTCGGATTGAGGGTCTGTAATATATTTTTGGTTAAGTTGTGGTGTTTCCCAGACAACAAACCAGGGTTACACTTATGCCTGCCTCTCAATCGGATTAAGTATTGCAATAAACGACAACCCGCTACAAGACCGTATTATGCAATTTCCTTCGATAAACAGTGTGCCTAGCTAATCAAGATTTTGGTCGGAATTTCGGCCTATAGCTCCGCATGCTGTATATATTGTTAAATAATATATAAAATATTTGCGCCGAAATTAACTTTCCAAACTTCTACCGAAAAGACCAAGTATGCGGCAAACCGAAGTGTTTCCATGCTCTTATTCGGCTTATTCCAAACTAGAATATATAATATTATGTATGTCAATATGACTGCTAAGGATTTGCTACGATCTAGGTAAGAATTGACACCAAAATAAGTTCGAAATCGTAGCAACGAAATTCCTAATTGGTCCCAAACTTCTTTATGCGTACATTAACTACTTTAAGGGCTTTGCAAATTCAATAAGGAGACTTGAAAAAATGTACTGCACCCATTATTATTTCAAGACTTATATCGTTAGCGCAATTCAGAAGGCCCTAACCAATAAATTAAAAATGTATCAGGAGAAGCAAAACTATATTTTATTTTTAAATTCACTACATGCAGAAACGGCTTCCTAAAGTAGCTTAAATCCGTTGTTATTGGTTCTAAATCTATTCCTTTTGTATACTGGGGGTATTTTTAGTATATCATACAAAAATTTGTGAAAAACGCAGTTTCGACAAATCTGATGGTTAAGGTCCTTGTAAATAAAGTTAACTATAAATAAGTTGTCTGATTAGTATTGATAAAATAAAAATTATGCTAAATTTCTTAAAATTTGTTTATTTTAATTTTACAAATATTTATTGTAATAGTTATGTAAGGAAACAAGATACTGATTTGGTATGTGGAAAAAGAAGCCCGATCTATGTAGTTTAAAATTAGGAGTACCCTAATTAAGTTTCATACGTTTTGTTAGCAAAGCGCCAAGAAACTTCTTTAAAATTTTTAGAAAAATACATAAGTATATACCTAACCATAAATTTTTGTGACCCGCTTAGAATTGTCCTACAGGATCACAATACATACAAAGTTGGGTGCGTACAAATACAT
Organism: Eurosta solidaginis; assembly: GCF_040869045.1. Lineage (NCBI taxonomy): Eukaryota > Metazoa > Arthropoda > Insecta > Diptera > Tephritidae > Eurosta > Eurosta solidaginis. Next base: position 866,413 of record NC_090320.1, on the reverse strand, counting down.
GAAATAGGTCATGTGAATTATGCGTTCCTTTGCTTTTGAAATATTTTCTGTATTCACTTTACTGGCCGTAAAAATACGCGCAAATATTTGCCACAAATATGTCATCACCAACTGTCAACTGGCAGTGACAACAGTAATAATGGCAACAGAAACCCACACACACACATATATTTATAAGCCATTTATAACAGTATTGTACTACATACGTTTCTACTAGTATATTCCGTGGTAAAGAAAAAAAATTCAAACAAACAAAAGAGCTGTGAACAAATTGTCACATAAAAATCATAAACAAGTGTATATTCATCATGGCCATCAATCGCCAACAGCAATAACATCGTCACCATTATTATCAACCGAGATATCATATGAATTGTGCTTGGCAATCCCTCACATACACGTGGATCGCTCAATCGCGTAGTCATTTTTGTATCGGCATTGTTTGACAAATTTGATTTTATGCGCCTAGAGGTAGGCACGATTGCTTTATTTCTCCTTTCTGCTTGCACTTTTAGCATGCTCACGATTTTTAGTGTTTTTATGTGACAGTTATTTTTACTCTATGGGGATTACTGCTTATGTTGCAAAAAATGACAAATAAGTAAATGTGTAATCGTTATTGTTGGCTAAAATTAGTCGTTAAGCAAAGGTTTTGATAACAAATCTTTTGAAATTGTGAAACGCTTGATTGGTTTATAGATTTTTTGTCAATAATTACCCTTGTGGTTGTCATTAGTGATGATTTCACTAAGTTTACATCAGGGTGGTCATAATAAATCAAGCATGCCAATGTTTCCAGACTCACTCCTTCAAACGAGAATTGCAAGGTCAAAATATATAAATATTGTCCCGATTGAAGACCTCAAGGAATCAAATCTAAGATTTCTTTATAGGGACTCCAAAAATTTAAATAAAATTTTCTAATACCTAAAATATAAAATACTATATATTTTTTTTTTTTTTATTATGTTGTTTGGCCAATTTATAAATATTTGATTTGCTAAAATGAGCATTTGTGGCCATAAATTAAAACAGGGTATATTTGTTATTCCCGACGCGTTTCGACGTTACCTTACGTCTTTTTCTTTGGGGATCTGTTTAATATTAAGTATATAAAATTAAATACATTAAACTTTATTTTAGAATATCTAACAGTAAACATAAAACTGGCACATCACTTAACACTTATTTAGCTACTTACATTAATATTCACATTAATAATTATTTATTTCAGGTACTAATATAATTTTTGCACAACATTATTAACATAGGTACATTAAAATGACATTTGTTTATTTTTTACATTCTCTTGCATCTCTGTATAACAGCTGAGTAGGCGCTGCTTATGTTGTCAATATCTTCTTTGAAGTTCATCGCGTTTTGTAATTGTTGTTGAATGCGAATACTTTCCAGCGTCATTCTCGTTTTCTCTCTCCGTTCAATGTCTAAAATTTTAACATTTGAGAAATCCGCTACGTGTTTGCTCTTTGTAAGGTGTTGCGCTAGACCGGTCGACGTTTTTTTGTTTTCTGCATCTTTCTTATGTTCATTAATTATAACACCTAGTTGCCGTTTTGTTGTACCGATGTAACATTTGTTACATTTTTCGTTTTCGTTACCATTGCATGTTATTTTGTAAACAACATCTGTTTGTTCTTCTTTTGTAATTGGGTCTTTTGTTCTAGTTAAAATTTTTTTGAGCGTGTTATTTGGTTTACTCCCACTCAGCATTTAGGTGATTCAATTTTGAATTTCCCTACATATCAGTACAATTTGATTTCTCTTTCTGACTAAATAATGAGTTATCATACAATTGAACAAAAGAAATAATCAAATATGAATACTTTTGATGATCAAAAACTGAAAACCATTTTTCGATCACTTTCTGGAATCATTTTTGAAGTCCTTTGATGATTAAATTTTAATATTTCATAAAAATCAACAAAAAGAATAATCAAATATGAATACTTTTGATTATCAAAAACTTAATATTGTTTTTCAATCACATTTTGGAATCATATTTGAATCAAATGTGTTTACTTTACGTGATCAAAAATTGATAATCATTTTTCAATGAGCTTTCCGAATCTTTCCCGACTATATTTGTTGACTGAACAATAAATTTTATACTTGTTAAAATTGTACTTTTCATTAAAAATCTTATTTTTTTTCACGTCTACACATTTTTTCAATCACGAAGTTAGAAAAAATATGTATATTGTAAATGCTGCTTGTAACCTAAGATGTCCCCAATCACTTCTCCACCTTCGGCTTCCCAGAAAATACATAATGGTTGGACAATACAAAGGTTGTGAGCTATTTGAATCCCAGGTAAGTGAAACTCTCTTGACATACCTGAATACGGCTTCCACATCCCGTCGTTTTTTAAGATATTGACGATCATAACTGATGTTGGATGTTGTAGTCGCAGGTGTATATTGGTCAAGTTTGTTTGCGAATTACCTTTGGTTCAAATAGCGCACTTCTGCATGCTTTCTTCCCCTGATGAAATATGATTATCATGTAGTATCTTATTTTGTATGAGATATGAAGAATAAATCATGATAATCTTATTCAAAAATGATTCAAAAATCTCAACTAAAACGATTGAAATATGTTCACGAATATGATCAGAAAATGACTGTGAAAAGCAGTCACTCTAAAACAAAAAAACAATTAAAGTTCAATTTTACAATGATAACAAATATGAATAAAAAGCGTTTCGAAACATGAATCAAAAATGATTATTCAAGAATAATCACATTTATGGTACATTTTTCTCCCGACGATGCATTAATTTTCGAATAGAAAATACTTTTAAATTTGAACGTTTTTAATCATCTTGGGGTATGATATTTGAATATTTTATTATCAAAAATTTCAAAAAATGCTGGCTGGGCTATAGTTGGCAGTATAAAAATGTTGATCCCGATTGGAAACTATTAAGGCGTATTGCACAAGTGTTCAACTTCATATTACCTATGAAGACTCGATGTATTAAAATATCAGCTTCAACCACTTTGCGATACCCCTTAACCGATTCTAATCAGGGAGAAAATTTATAAATGATATCGACTACTATAATTGATTGATTCCAGGTATTGGAAAACAAAACCACAAATTTCAAGTTTTTGAGTTTCCATAGTCTTTATTTTGACCCTTGTTCGTCACCCCTTATCGTCTCCAATCGTGACCAAAATTTATGTGCGATATTAGCTGAGTTGCAATGAAGTCAGATCCAGATATCCGAATCGAAATTCGAATCTCAAAATACTCGTAAATCTCACGATATTCTCGTCATTGTTGTTGTTCAATTCAAACGATGCACTGGCTCCGAAATGCATAGAATGCCAATGCAGCTACTAAATTGAATGTCGAGAAGCTCGAGAGCATTACGAGCACTTCGTGATTCGAGAATCTCGTGAAAAGCCGGGTTCGCGATTTCTCTATAAAAAACTATAATATTATTAACAAAATTATATAAATATCATGTAATACTCCTATATTGCTACAAAAGGCTAGGTACATTCCAAAACATCAGAGTGCCGATATATTGCTGTTTAAACGTTTTTGTTTTTGTATTCAATAATCGAATGTACCTATATTTAAATTTTTTCTTGTCACAATTATGCTGCTCACAAAAATTGTATAGACTGTCTTGTTTTGATTTCGAATCACACAAAGAAAATCATCAACACACATTCCGATCATTTTCTATCATCAATATAGGAGTATTACATATCGATGGATTAGCGCACACTTGTGATAAGTGACGAATTTCAAGGTTTTCAGGAGAGCATATTTTGTCTTTTAGAGGCGATTGCCTGTAAACGCAAATTTTTTTGTCGGATATTATGATTCCCAATCATGAGTTGATTCATTCTGAATCTAAATATGCTAAAAAAAATATTGATGGCTTTGGGTAGGGTACACTCATGTTAATAAATTTCTTTTTGGTTCGTCAGCAACTTTTAAATTTTTTAACTATGTTTTCGTTGAGCTAGAGACGTGGAACTTGGGGTATAATACGGTTGCGTCCTGAAAATCTGTATATCGTTGTTGTTGTTGTAGCTATAAGGTTGCTCCCCGAAGGCTTTGGGGAGTGTTATCGATGTGATGGTCCTTTGCCGGATACAGATCCGGTACGCTCCGGTACCACAGCACCATTAAGGTGCTAGCCCGACCATCTCGGGAACGATTTATGTGGCCACATTAAACCTTCAGGCCATCCCCTCCCTCCCCAACCCCAAGTTCCATGAGGAGCTTAGGGTCGCCAGAGCCTCGTCTGTTAGTGAAACAGGATTCGCGGCGGATAGGTGAGGTTGATAATTGGGTTTGGAGAAGCTATATATTGCGCTGGCAACCTGAAGGGTTGCGCTACACAGCCCCTTGAATTTGGTATTTTAGTCGCTTCTTACGACAGGCATACCTTCCGCGGGTATATTCTGACCGCCTAACCCGCTGGGGGTTGAAAAACTATATCGGAGTCACCTTTGTCAGACTCGGTGTCAGAATATGGTACCAATTTTGTGGACAATAATGTAGGGACCAAATTATTTTCTCTATAAAAAAATCACGATACCTACACTATTTCCTGTAGAGGACATTTTTTACGTCTATACTTACAACTCAACTATTAAGGTACTGGTTTCAAGAATGGATTCCATCTTTAAAACGCACTAAGTTTAAAAACACTATTTGAATACTTTCTGTAGACCCGTACGATATGAAGTCGTAAAAATAACTATGAAAACCAATATTAGACACCTTTTAACATATGTCACATTAAATGTATATATATAAGACACTTTGTTTATACAATGAGAATACAGTAAATTTTTGCAAGAGTTCATTATATTACACGGCCACAATTTCAGTTGACCTAACAGGTCACGATTTTGTATAAAATCTGGTTTAAACCCAATTACCAGTATTTTTTTTCTGTTTTTGCAAGTTGGGCCTGAGCCTAGAGCCGCAAGGTCAATTCTGTTGATGGACTCGGATTCTACACGCCAAAAAACATGCGAATACATGTGTCGTAGTACCTGATTCACATTACACAGCCACACAAACCAAAATAAGGCGTTTGGTAATTCGGCACATGTATTCCGATGTAATTTTCATGCTTAATCCGAGTCCGCCATCAGATTCACCTAACGGATCACGGTTTTCCAAAAATCGAGTTTTAAATAAAATCACCAGTGCTTATTTTCTGTTTTTTTGATGTTAGAGCCGAAACTAGACTCGATAGGTCAACTCTAATAGCAGACTCAGCACGCCAAAATATATACGAAAGCATGTATCGCATTGCCAGATCCGCATATTAAATTTATTTTCAATGTGAAATATAAACTTGTTAGATCACTTAACATATTTGTCGCACTTATTTTAAAATTTTACGCACTTAACAGATATTTCCACTGGCTTCTGAGCCGTCATTATTGATAACTCGCTTACAAAAAATGTACACTAGGTAGGCATGATGCTGAAGTTTCAGAAAGTGCAGTTAACTCAGTTTTGGTCAAAAAGCCATTTAGCACAAGTGTGCGCTCACCCATCGATATATGATAAATATAAATGCTAGGAAAGGCAATGTAGTCAAGAAAAAACCACAAGTAAAAATAAAATACTGTCAATACAGCGACTAAACTGAATGTCGAGAAGCTTGGAGTATTTACGAGTATTTATTTCGAGATACGAGAATATCGCGTATTCTATGTAAGCCGAAGTTTATAATAAAATTACATAAACACAATATGTTAGAAGTTTTTAAAGTCAAACACGTATGACTGCGGTATCAGTCGAATTTTGCTTTGAAATAGTGGTACGGGAACAAATCTGGAATTTGATTCATAAGGACCACCCTGGTGTACATACATAGGTCAATTTATAAATGGAGTTATATTAAACAGTGCTTCTTACCTAAATAGACATTTTATATGTATATATAGATAGTGATTTTATAGTTTTGCTATTGCTATTTTTCTTTGTAAGGCTACAGAGCTGCTTTTTGGACTAAAGCCGCAAACAAACGTCGTCCGGAATATCAATATTGTAAATTTGACCGGGGGCTAGAATTTGGGGTCATACGCAAAGAGGTACAGTGGACCATATTGCTCAGTGGCGGATCTAAAGATATTTATTAGTCGTTGTGTGTTCCAAAAATATAGTATACATAAAGAACGAGAAAACATGTTTTTCACTTACAACCCTTGGAGTTGCAAAAATATTTTATACCAGTAGTATTTTATGCGAGCCTTTAAAATTGTAGACAAATTTTTTCGTACACAACACAATTTTAATAAAGAAAAAGGTATTAAAACTCCAGCATTTATGCCTCTAGCATTATTCCTGATTTTCCCACAATGCGAATATATTATACTCCCAGAATCATACCCATCAAAGGCCACAGCTATTGTAACTTAAAAAAAAAAAAAAAAAAAAAAAAAAACAAATAAATAAATATTTTGCATTCACAGCTAATGTCTTCTTGTAAATGTTGACACTATGGCCGTCAGTCAGTGGTCAACGACTCACAAAGCTCAGATACATATGTATGTATAGGTACAGTATTATATTTTCAAAGCTTCAGGCTATTTAAAATCCAAAATTCTGCGGTTACCAAAATGTTCACACTTTATGGTGTTTTTCAACTGTTATTTATGTCTTTGTTTTGTTGAAACTTTGCCACTGTCAGACGCTCGCGGAATGCCTTCAGCTTAGTTTTTGCAACTATCTTTCATCAAAATGTCCTGTCGAGTTGGTGAGTCGGTATTTTCTATACCTTTTTATCATAGCATATTTCAAGGAGCCACAACGGAATCAACCGCAAAGCAAATGTATTGCGTTAACGTTCCTATGTCCCGAAAGCAAATAAACAATCGTTGAGTAGTCAAAATGTTATTGAATATTAATTAGAAAATCCTTTAATGGCATGTGAGCGTACAAAGCTACAGTTATAAATATTAATTTAAAATTCAAGAACATTAAAACCTTACCTTTCTAAAATTTAAAGTGACTGCTACTCTAACCAAATTTAACAACCTCGATAAGTACGAAAATATTTCTATGCATAGCTTGCTATATCCAATTAGAGCCACACTTAATCCTTGCTGTTATGCCGACAGTGAAACTTCTGGTTTGAATTCACCACCGAGATGACATTGCGGTTCTCATGTGTCAGCGGAATGAAATAAACAACCGCAACCAACTATGCATTGCGTAACTAACATTTAAGAGAAAAACTCAGGCCATAAAGTGGTTAGTTAGAACGAAGCGTAGCACATTTTTAGGGCATAAAAGGAACTCCCGACTAATTTAGTGAATATGTATTTGAAAGACCGTAATACTAATTTCAACTCAATGGGGAGTATAAGCAAATGAAAATTATATACATAAATCAATAAAATTTATTTTCGTATATTAAAGAAACTGCTAAGCTGAGTTTGGGTTTAGAGTATCTGCACATGCATCAACCGTTTGCGGAGGAGGGATTTGTAGCATACATATGTAATTCTCGTATAAAATTTCAGTTACCTTTGTGTTTTACATGATTGGCGTATGTAATGTAATTTCTTTGACTCAGCTAAGGTTATAATATGGAACTAACGATCAAATACGAATCTAATCATAAATATATGTATGTTTTAGTATTGTTATGTATTCATTTAGCGACTCAAACGAGTTAAACTTCCTTCCCACGGCGGCGAGCTCTTCATATGTACCGTTTTTTGCCATTCTTTTTAAATCTCATTCAATTTAGAAATTATTAATGCTCAAAAAAAAAAAAACAAAAGGCAGTGATTATTATTATCATTATCGTGACACTTATACGGAATATTTCATCATTGTTGAACCATTTTGGTAAAAAGCTCGGTATTTTCTGGTTTTAAGAGATATGTAGGTTGAAACGATTGAATCATTACAGTTATGAAAACAAAACTCAAAATATATATTTATTTTGCAAATTATAATGGGGCTAGCTTTACCCAGCGTACGCTGTAACGCCCGAGATCGAATGAATGTTGCGTTATTTTTTATGTTTTGTTTGTTGATAATTTAATTTATTGTTCTGTAAATTGAATTGAATTTTTTTGGATTTGTATATTTGGTGAAATTTTCTGTTAAAACATTTAATTATACTCAGTTGATCAGAGCTCACAGAGTATATTAAGTTTGATTGGATAACGGTTGGTTGTACATATATAAAGGAATCGAGATAGATATAGACTTCCATATATCAAAATAATCAGGATCGAAAAAAAATTTGATTTAGCCATGTCCGTCAGTCCGTCCGTTAACACGATAACTTGTGTAAATTTTGAGGTATCTTGATGAAATTTGGTATGTAGGTTCCTGAGCACTCATCTCAGATCGCTATTTAAAATGAACGATATCGGACTATAACCACGCCCACTTTTTCGATATCGAAAATTTCGAAAAACCGAAAAATGCGATAATTCATTGCCAAAGGCGGTTAAAGCGATGAAACTTGGTAGATGTGTTGACGCTATGACGCAGAATAGAAAATTAGTAAGATTGTGGACAATGGGCGTGGCACCGCCCACTTTTAAAAGAAGGTAATTTAAAACTTTTGCAAGCTGTAATTTGGCAGTCGTTGAAGATAGCATAATGAAATTTGGCTGGAACGTTACTCCTACTACTATATGTACGCTTAATAAAAATTAGCAAAATAGGAGAAGGACCACGCCCACTTTTAAAAAATTTTTTTTAAAGTAAAATTTTAACAATAAATTTAATATCTTTACAGTATATAAGTAAATTATGTCAACATTCAACTCCAGTAATGATATGGTGCAACAAAATACAAAAATAAAAGAAAATTTCAAAATGGGCGTGGCTCCGCCCTTTTTCGTTTAATTTGTCTAGGATACTTTTAACGCCATAAGTCGAACAAAAATTAACCAATCCTTTTGAAATTTGGTAGGGCATAGATTTTATGACGATAACTGTTTTCTGTCAAAATGGGCGATATCGGTTGATGCCACGCCCAGTTTTTATACACAGTCGTCCGTCTGTCCTTCCGCATGGCCGTTAACCCGATAACTTGAGCAAAAATCGACATATCTTTAATGAACTTAGTTCACGTGCTTACCTGAACTCACTTTATCTTGGTATGAAAAATGAACGAAATCCGACTATGACCACGCCCACTTTTTCGATATCGAAAATTACAAAAAATGAAAAAAATGCCATAATTCTATACCAAATACGAAAAAAGGGATGAAACATGGTAAGGTAATTGGATTGTTTTATTGACGCGAAATATAACTTTAGAAAAAACTTTATAAAATGGTTGTGACACCTACCATATTAAGTAGAAGAAAATGAAAAAGTTCTGCAGGGCGAAACAAAAAACCCTTAAGATCTTGGCAGGTATTACATATATAAATAAATTAGCGGTATCCAACAGATGATGTTCTGGGTCACCCTGGTCCACATTTTGGTCGATATCTGGAAAACGCCTTCACACCACTCCCTTTTAAAGGTCTCATTAATACCTTTAATTTGATACCCATATCGTACAAACTCATTCTAGAGTCACCCCTGGTCCACCTTTATGGCAATATCTCGAAAAGGCGTCCACCTATAGAACTAAGCCCCACGCCCTTTTAAAATACTCATTAACACCTTTCATTTGATACCCATATCGTACAAACATATTCTAAAGTCACCCCTGGTCCACCTTTATGGCGATATCTCGAAAAGGCGAACACCTATAGAACGAAGGCCCACTTCCTTTTAAAAATACTCATTAGCACCTTTCGTTTGATACCCATATCGTACAAACAAAGTCTAGAGTCACCCCTGGTCCACCTTTATTGCGATATCTGGAAAAGGCGACCACCTATACAACAACCACCACTCCCCTTTAAAACCCTCATTAATACCTTTAATTTGATACCCATATCGTACAAACACATTCTAGAGTCACCACTGGTCCACCTTTATGGCGATATTTCGAAACGGCATCCACCTACAGAACTAAGGCCCACTCCCTTTTATAATACTCATTAACACCTTTCTTTTGATACCCATATTGTACAAACAAATTCTACGGTCACCCCTAGTCCACCTTTATGGCGATATCTCGAAAATGCGACCACCTATACAACAACCACAACTCCCTTTTAAACCCCTCATTAATACCTTTCATTTGATACCCATATCGTACAAACATATTCTAAAGTCACCCCTGGTCCACCTTTATGGCAATATCTCGAAAAGGCGTCCACCTATAGAACTAAGCCCCACGCCCTTTTAAAATACTCATTAACACCTTTCATTTGATACCCATATCGTACAAACATATTCTAAAGTCACCCCTGGTCCACCTTTATGGCGATATCTCGAAAAGGCGAACACCTATAGAACGAAGGCCCACTTCCTTTTAAAAATACTCATTAGCACCTTTCGTTTGATACCCATATCGTACAAACAAAGTCTAGAGTCACCCCTGGTCCACCTTTATTGCGATATCTGGAAAAGGCGACCACCTATACAACAACCACCACTCCCCTTTAAAACCCTCATTAATACCTTTAATTTGATACCCATATCGTACAAACACATTCTAGAGTCACCACTGGTCCACCTTTATGGCGATATTTCGAAACGGCGTCCACCTATAGAACTAAGGCCCACTCCCTTTTAAAATACTCATTAACACCTTTCGTTTGATGCCCATATTGTACAAACAAATTCTAGGGTCACCCCTGGTCCACCTTTATGGCGATATCTCGAAACGGCGTCCACCTATGAAACTAAGGATTACTCCCTTTTAAAATACTCATTAACACCTTTCATTTGATACCCATATCGTACAAACGCATTCTAGAGTCACCCCTGGTCCACCTTTATGGCGATATCTGGAAAAGGCGACCACCTATACAACAACCACCACTCCCTTTTAAAACCCTCATTAATACATTTAATTTGATACCCATATCGTACAAACACATTCTAGAGTCACCACTGGTCCACCTTTATGGCGATATTTCGAAACGGCATCCACCTACAGAACTAAGGCCCACTCCCTTTTAAAATACTCATTAACACCTTTCTTTTGATACCCATATTGTACAAACAAATTCTAGGGTCACCACTGGTCCACCTTTATGGCGATATTTCGAAACGGCGCCCACCTATGGAACTAAGGATTACTCCCTTTTAAAATACTCATTAGCACCTTTCATTTGATACCCATATGATAGGATAGGTTAGGTGGTAGCTGCCCTGATAAGGATAGCTCACTTGGACAACACGAAGGTCCGTTGTGATACCACATACACCAAAAATAACGGTGACCTAGATCCAGCTACTTAGAGAATCGTTGGGTAGCAACGATAAAGCTCCGAATGATACCGATCTCAACCTTGGATATATCCTCGGGAGATCCAAGTGAGTCGCGACCGAAGTACTTTCGCCTAATTCTGGCAAAAGCTGGACAATCAAGCATAAAGTGATTTGGTGATTCCACCTCATCATCCTCCATACAGCTGCAGCAGGATGGAGTTTCCAGTATATTGAGACGTACCGCATGGATACCCATGGGACAGTGCCCTGTTAAAACCCCAATGACCATTGATAGGTGAGCCTTAGTGAACCCAATTATTTCAGCAGACCTCCTGCCATCCACTTTCGGCCAGAAAGATCTTGCTACCCTGCAAGACGTGGTATCCGCCCAACGTTTGCTGAGCTGATTCGAGGCCCAGCTATGGAGGAGCAATCCACAGGTGGCCAGCGGGATCCCGAAGTCCCTACAGCCATCTTCATCCGGTTCAGTTGTACCGATGCGGGCTAAGAGATCCGCTTGACAGTTACCCGGGATATCACTATGGCCCGGGACCCAGATACCCATATCGTAAAAACACATTCTAGAGTCACCACTGGTCCACCTTTATGGCGATATTTCGAAACGCCATCCACATACAGAACTAAGGCCCACTCCCTTTAAAATACTCATTAATACCTTTCTTTTGATACCCATATTGTACAAACAAATTCTAGGGTCACCACTGGTCCACCTTTATGGCGATATTTCGAAACGCCATCGACCTACAGAACTAAGGCCCACTCCCTTTAAAATACTCATTAACACCTTTCTTTTGATACCCATATTGTACAAACAAATTCTAGGGTCACCCCTGGTCCACCTTTATGGGGATATCTCGAAACGGCATCCACCTACAGAACTAAGGCCCACTCCCTTTTAAAATACTCATTAACACCTTTCGTTTGATACCCATATTGTACAAACAAATTCTAGGGTCACCACTGGTCCACCTTTATGGCGATATTTCCAAACGGCATCCACCTACAGAACTAAGGCCCACTCCCTTTTAAAATACTCATTAACACCTTTCATTTGATACCCATATTGTACAAACAAATTCTAGGGTCACCACTGGTCCACCTTTATGGCGATATTTCGAAACGCCATCCACCTACAGAACTAAGGCCCACTCCCTTTAAAATACTCATTAACACCTTTCGTTTGATACCCATATTGTACAAACAAATTCTAGGGTCACCACTGGTCCACCTTTATGGCGATATTTCGAAACGCCATCCACCTACAGAACTAAGGCCCCTTCCCTTTAAAATACTCATTAACACCTTTCGTTTGATACCCATATTGTACAAACAAATTCTAGGGTCACCACTGGTCCACCTTTATGGCGATATTTCGAAACGCCATCCACCTATAGAACTAAGGCCCACTCCCTTTAAAATACTCATTAACACCTTTCTTTTGATACCCATATTGTACAAACAAATTATAGGGTCACCACTGGTCCACCTTTATGGCGATATTTCGAAACGGCTTCAACCTATGGAGCTAAGGATTACTCCCTTTTAAAATACTCATTACACCTTTCATTTGATACCCATATCGTACAAACGCATTCTAGAGTCACCGCTGGTCCACCTTTATGGCGATATCTCGAAAAGGCGACCACCTATACAACAACCACCACTCCCTTTTAAACCCCTCATTAATACCTTTAATTTGATACCCATACCGTACAAACACATTCTAGAGTCACCCCTGGTCCACCTTTATGGCGATATTTCGAAACGGCGTCCACCTATAGAACTAAGGCCCACTCCCTTTTAAAATACTCATTAACACCTTTCGTTTGATGCCCATATTGTACAAACAAATTCTAGGGTCACCACTGGTCCACCTTTATGGCGATATTTCGAAACGCCATCCACCTACAGAACTAAGGCCCCTTCCCTTTAAAATACTCATTAACACCTTTCGTTTGATACCCATATTGTACAAACAAATTCTAGGGTCACCACTGGTCCACCTTTATGGCGATATTTCGAAACGCCATCCACCTATAGAACTAAGGCCCACTCCCTTTAAAATACTCATTAACACCTTTCTTTTGATACCCATATTGTACAAACAAATTATAGGGTCACCACTGGTCCACCTTTATGGCGATATTTCGAAACGCCATCCACCTACAGAACTAAGGCCCCTTCCCTTTAAAATACTCATTAACACCTTTCGTTTGATACCCATATTGTACAAACAAATTCTAGGGTCACCACTGGTCCACCTTTATGGCGATATTTCGAAACGCCATCCACCTATAGAACTAAGGCCCACTCCCTTTAAAATACTCATTAACACCTTTCTTTTGATACCCATATTGTACAAACAAATTATAGGGTCACCACTGGTCCACCTTTATGGCGATATTTCGAAACGGCTTCAACCTATGGAGCTAAGGATTACTCCCTTTTAAAATACTCATTACACCTTTCATTTGATACCCATATCGTACAAACGCATTCTAGAGTCACCGCTGGTCCACCTTTATGGCGATATCTCGAAAAGGCGACCACCTATACAACAACCACCACTCCCTTTTAAACCCCTCATTAATACCTTTAATTTGATACCCATACCGTACAAACGCATTCTAGAGTCACCGCTGGTCCACCTTTATGGCGATATCTCGAAAAGGCGACCACCTATACAACAACCACCACTCCCTTTTAAACCCCTCATTAATACCTTTAATTTGATACCCATACCGTACAAACACATTCTAGAGTCACCCCTGGTCCACCTTTATGGCGATATTTCGAAACGGCGTCCACCTATAGAACTAAGGCCCACTCCCTTTTAAAATACTCATTAACACCTTTCGTTTGATGCCCATATTGTACAAACAAATTCTAGGGTCACCCCTGGTCCACCTTTATGGCGATATCTCGAAACGGCGTCCACCTATGAAACTAAGGATTACTCCCTTTTAAAATACTCATTAACACCTTTCATTTGATACCCATATCGTACAAACGCATTCTAGAGTCACCCCTGGTCCACCTTTATGGCGATATCTGGAAAAGGCGACCACCTATACAACAACCACCACTCCCTTTTAAAACCCTCATTAATACATTTAATTTGATACCCATATCGTACAAACACATTCTAGAGTCACCACTGGTCCACCTTTATGGCGATATTTCGAAACGGCATCCACCTACAGAACTAAGGCCCACTCCCTTTTAAAATACTCATTAACACCTTTCTTTTGATACCCATATTGTACAAACAAATTCTAGGGTCACCACTGGTCCACCTTTATGGCGATATTTCGAAACGGCGCCCACCTATGGAACTAAGGATTACTCCCTTTTAAAATACTCATTAACACCTTTCATTTGATACCCTTATGATAGGATAGGTTAGGTGGTAGCTGCCCTGATAAGGATAGCTCACTTGGACAACACGAAGGTCCGTTGTGATACCACATACACCAAAAATAACGGTGACCTAGATCCAGCTACTTAGAGAATCGTTGGGTAGCAACGATAAAGCTCCGAATGATACCGATCTCAACCTTGGATATATCCTCGGGAGATCCAAGTGAGTCGCGACCGAAGTACTTTCGCCTAATTCTGGCAAAAGCTGGACAATCAAGCATAAAGTGATTTGGTGATTCCACCTCATCATCCTCCATACAGCTGCAGCAGGATGGAGTTTCCAGTATATTGAGACGTACCGCATGGATACCCATGGGACAGTGCCCTGTCAAAACCCCAATGACCATTGATAGGTGAGCCTTAGTGAACCCAATTATTTCAGCAGACCTCCTGCCATCCACTTTCGGCCAGAAAGATCTTGCTACCCTGCAAGACGTGGTATCCGCCCAACGTTTGCTGAGCTGATTCGAGGCCCAGCTATGGAGGAGCAATCCACAGGTGGCCAGCGGGATCCCGAAGTCCCTACAGCCATCTTCATCCGGTTCAGTTGTACCGATGCGGGCTAAGAGATCCGCTTGACAGTTACCCGGGATATCACTATGGCCCGGGACCCAGATACCCATATCGTAAAAACACATTCTAGAGTCACCACTGGTCCACCTTTATGGCGATATTTCGAAACGCCATCCACATACAGAACTAAGGCCCACTCCCTTTAAAATACTCATTAATACCTTTCTTTTGATACCCATATTGTACAAACAAATTCTAGGGTCACCACTGGTCCACCTTTATGGCGATATTTCGAAACGCCATCGACCTACAGAACTAAGGCCCACTCCCTTTAAAATACTCATTAACACCTTTCTTTTGATACCCATATTGTACAAACAAATTCTAGGGTCACCCCTGGTCCACCTTTATGGGGATATCTCGAAACGGCATCCACCTACAGAACTAAGGCCCACTCCCTTTTAAAATACTCATTAACACCTTTCGTTTGATACCCATATTGTACAAACAAATTCTAGGGTCACCACTGGTCCACCTTTATGGCGATATTTCCAAACGGCATCCACCTACAGAACTAAGGCCCACTCCCTTTTAAAATACTCATTAACACCTTTCATTTGATACCCATATTGTACAAACAAATTCTAGGGTCACCACTGGTCCACCTTTATGGCGATATTTCGAAACGCCATCCACCTACAGAACTAAGGCCCACTCCCTTTAAAATACTCATTAACACCTTTCGTTTGATACCCATATTGTACAAACAAATTCTAGGGTCACCACTGGTCCACCTTTATGGCGATATTTCGAAACGCCATCCACCTACAGAACTAAGGCCCACTCCCTTTTAAAATACTCATTAACACCTTTCGTTTGATACCCATATTGTACAAACAAATTCTAGGGTCACCACTGGTCCACCTTTATGGCGATATTTCCAAACGGCATCCACCTACAGAACTAAGGCCCACTCCCTTTTAAAATACTCATTAACACCTTTCATTTGATACCCATATTGTACAAACAAATTCTAGGGTCACCACTGGTCCACCTTTATGGCGATATTTCGAAACGCCATCCACCTACAGAACTAAGGCCCCTTCCCTTTAAAATACTCATTAACACCTTTCGTTTGATACCCATATTGTACAAACAAATTCTAGGGTCACCACTGGTCCACCTTTATGGCGATATTTCGAAACGCCATCGACCTACAGAACTAAGGCCCACTCCCTTTAAAATACTCATTAACACCTTTCGTTTGATACCCATATCGTACAAACGCATTCTAGAGTCAACCCTGACCCACCTTTATGGCTATATCCCTACCACCTATAGAACTATGGCCCACTCCCTCATAAAATACTCTTTAATGCCTTTCATTTGATACACATGTCATACAAACACATTCCAGGGTTTCCCTCGGTTCATTTTCCTACATGGTTATTTTCCCTTATGTTGCCACCATAGCTCTCAACTGAGTATGTAATGTTCGGTTACACCCGAACTTAACCTTCCTTACTTGTTTTTGTATCTTATTGTAGTGCCACAATAGTTTTGGTTTATTCGTTCGGTGCAAAGATCAACAAATTTTTTGGTATTCCAACTCTAGAGCAAGCAACATATAGCTGGTCATGGGAAAAGCAGGGACTCTAAATTTAAGCCTGCAACAGTAAGCGATTGTCCTTGTGCTTTGTTGATTGTAATTGCAAAAGCAAGGCGTACAGGAAACTGTAAGCGCTTAAAATTGAATGGCAAATCTGTAGGAATCATTGGGATCCGTGGTATGAGCACATCTTCATTTTGCTTTTACCGCTGATGGTTTTTGCTACAATTACATTCGGCATTAATTTCTAAATTTATTTCATTTAAATTTAAAATTCTTAATTCTGAAATATGAAAAACTTTCGTCTTGATCGAAGGAACCTACAGCCAAAATTTGGTGATGATTGAAGTATGGGAAACACGTTTTCATAGGGAACACACACACATAATTTTATTTTTATAGAAGATCTAGATAGACTGAAACTAAAAAATTTTTTAACTGCGGCAGATTACTAAACGTCCAAAAGGCATAACAGCCAAACTCAACAATGCAGTCAAACTATAGGTGTTAAAATAACTTAAATTTGTACGGCAGCCATAGTTCTGAAAAATCCCATTTGTAGGGAAGGTGCCACGCCCCTTTTTTCCCCATTCCACATTTTACTGGAGGTTTCATTACAGCCATCTTCATCCGGGTCAGTTGTACCGATGCAGGCTATGAGATACGCTTGACAGTTCCGCATGGAAGACGCTGCAGTGATTAGCCAACTTAAATTTGCGACTTACATTTAGCTCTTGAAAAAAGATGCCTCCACCAACCTTTCCGTTCAACTTCGACCCATCCGTGAACAAGTTAACGGGTCCCCTGCCCCAGATGAGTCCTCTTCCTCATTCCTCTCTCGGGGGAGTGACTGGGGTGAAGGTGCACAGGGATCTGAACTATTTTCAATTAAAGAAAAGTATTTTAGGTGTCGTATTTTGATGGAAATTTCTATTGGACGCAATTAGTTGATAATTCTTTTAAAATCATAAGGGGTATTAGCTATGCCTACCCACTTCTAACAACTATTTCTGACAACGTATCACGGGTTGGACATATTTCATTGATGATTAATTCCTTATCGACTTCAAATAAGTCATAACTGAATCACTGCATAAAGCTAAAATGAGTTTCTAACAATGTATAACAAATATGAAATAAGAGGCAGTTGCAAAATTTACAATAACAACTTTACTTTAGGAAAAGGAAAAGAAATCGAAAATGGATTAAAAACTAAATTTAGTATTTTTGGGTTGGTTGAAGATTTTCACAACATTTTTATCGACAATGGCTCTAATTTCAAAACATAAATTATCCCCATATCAATATCCACTTTCTCATGGAACCTCTCAGCAGTATATAAGTATATAACTATTTTTGTTGATCTAATCGAACTGTTTTTTGTATACTTACGTGAGCATATTAATAGGATTCCGTTCAATTTAATAATCCAAAGAAGATTATTCGAAAACTCATACCGGGAATGAGCCACAAATCATTGTCCTATTTCAACAACTTTAATCATATCCAAAGGTATTCCCACTGTTTCCCCATTTGATTTTCGCTAAATTACTTTCCATGAAATTCTTACGCTTCTAATACATTTTTAAGTTAAGGCCCACTTTCATACCGGCCAGATAACTTTTTAACTCAGAGTTAACCTGAGTCATAGTTATAACTTGTTTAAAAAAGATATAATTAAATTTGCGTTTTCATTTATTTATATCTCTTTAAGTGAAATAAGTGATGCTTTGTTAAAGTTGCCAAAAATCTGTCCTCCCTGAATATTTTTCCTTTTTCTTGATAATTTCAATTAGCTCTGCGCAAATCTTGTGATTTTCTTTATTTTATATATAAGGATTTTTAACGTCATACATCATTTATACATACATATATTTGCTCTTCGTATTTCAGGTGCCTTTACACCATATAAAAACCTATGAAACAGAACGATATGAAGAGAATAATTTGGAGTCAGTGGTCAGCGCATTGCATTTCATGGTAACCACGCAGCATTTTATTAAAGGACAAATGAGGGTAATTTACTGTGTCATACAATAAATAAATATTTGAAAAAATAATGTAAATATGTATATTTATTTGTATATGAAATTCGATGCCAACAGCTTAAGTGCACAGCAAGCATATTTGATATATTTAAAGAGGAAATCGAAAGTGTCATCGAAGAAGATCGACCACGCATTATGGCCTCAGGACGTTCATATGATATGCATAATAATTATCCATATGAGCAGCATGCGAGCGGTGATGGATTCGAAGATCATAATGAATCATTTTTAACATATTCAGGTAAGCTGTACATGTATGTAGATATTATTGCCTGAGAGGTATATATGCAAGTATATATCTACATATGTATATGGTTGCCTGTTCAATATGACAATGAGTGAAATTGCTGACAGCAGTAAAATAAATATAATTAAATTAAACAGCAATATTGCAGTGTGACAATGTATACTTTTTAAAGTAAGTAGATAGCCGCGTTTTACATAAAAATTTAATTTTAATTGCTTTACATAGAGGCCGGCAGACATTGTTTTGCCCGAATTTTGGTTTTAATGACCCCTCTATTTCTATCATTTATCCTCTCCCAACCCAGTTTTTCTTCCTATCACACCCATTCTTCTTCCCCTTTCATCAATTTCTACTTCCTCTTCTTCTCTCCTCCTTTTCCTTCAGCCTAGCCTAAATCCCAATTCCTAAATCCCACTTTGCACCCACTTCCAATCTCATTTAACTACTTACCAGATTTCAATATTCCAGAGATATGTAGTAACGAAGATCCCATTTATATTGGAAGTAACGTCCCACTTTTCCTAACGTCTTGTATTTCCTAAGGTCTTATAGAGTAATCTCACTTAAGTTTTTGACAAACTTCATTACAAACACTCCCATTAGTGAGCAGACCCTTTTTCCCTATCCAAAACTTTTCTGGAGGTATTAGAGATTAACTTTTTAGCCAATGTAAGTAAGGTAGCTGAATAATTTGCAGATATATGGAGTATGAAAGCTTCATGATTCAACGGGTTAGCGCAATCCTTTTAAGGGGTTGCCAGCGCAATTTAAAGTTTCTCAAACCCCATTGTCAACTTCACTAACCCGTGGCGAATCCTATTTCTTCAGCACGCAAGGCTTTGACAACAACAAGTTCTTCACGGAATCAGGGGAGGGATGCCCTAGAAGGTTCAATGTGGTCATACCAAATCGTTCCCGAGATGGTCAGGCTCGTACCTTAATGGTGCTTGTTACCGCAACGTACCGGATCTATATTCGGCAAAGTGGCATCAACGTCGATAACACTCCCCAAAACTTGAGTACACTACACGGTCGCTACAACAACAACAACCACATGAAATTTTCATCTTCATCAAATAATTTTTAGAATACGCCCATCCTTTTTCAGTGCATACTATAAAATTTGATTAAGATCGGTCAATCCATTTAGGAAGCAATTCCGTGAATACCTGCATGCATACTTACTTACATAATTTGACATTTAACCCTTTCGCTCCTACTGGCACAATTCATCCCAGGAAAAGTTTTATTCGTCAAAACCTTTTCCTTTTTTATATATTTTGTATCTTCTATGTCCCAATAATATTTGAGGAAATTTCTGTTATATATCTAAAAAGCATATTGTAGAGTTGAGAATTTTGTTATGTTTTTATTTTCAGGGATATATATAGTCCCTATTAACAAACACGATGTTGTGTGTATAAATTTGCTTATGTGGCTTTTTTGTTTAATTTTTATGTTTAGGAAGCTCATTAAAGTGTATGTTCGATGTAAATTCATGATTCGTATATTGTTGCCAGCCACGTACGAAGAACAGCACAAAAAAGTTTACCATGAATACTCTACAATTAGTCTTATTGGGACATAATATCCCACCGAAAAACCTTATTGGAATTATACGCATATCCCATGATAACCGTAAGGATACCAAACATCTTTAGTCTCATTTAGGCACTTTCTGGTAAAATTCTGCAAACCCATCCATAGATTATATTCAACCTAACGTAACATTTCACTTTACATTGAACAATGAAATGAACACTTTAAGATATTGTTGCAGTATCAAATTCAGTGATCTTTACCGAATGTGACATCGTTTTTTTCCGGAAATAGTTATATATAAAAAAATATATGCAAGACCGATAACCTCCGAAAAAATTTAGGCCGAGCTTCTCTTCCAATTTGCGTCGTGCTCCTTTTTTAGTTTTTACTACAAATTGGCGGAACGGGGATGGCATGTTTTACGCCGACTCCGAAAAGCATTTGTAAAGCAGATGAGTTTTCACTGTGATACTTTTCACGGCAGAAGTATTCTCGGAGAGTTTGTCAAACCACTGATGATGGGCGATCCCGCTTAGAAATACTTTTTTCTAATTTACGATTACCAAAATTTTAATAGAATTTTGCTAGTATTTAAACGCACTGCCTCCAAAAAACTAAATCGCAGCATATAAATGTGTACGTTCGTTTTTAGCCTTGTTTGCTCAATGGAAATTGCAATAAACTTCAAATTTCCCGCCTCGTTCAATAAATAAATCGACTCCCCTTCGAAAGCATACTTAATCAAAAGCAAATCAACTCGATCATCAAGCACCTTTTTTCAAATATAAACAGAGGTACATATATAGATATATAACACTTTATTTTCAACTCTGGCAATATTTCCTTTAGCCATCCTCTTTTGGCAAAATTTTTTCACCCATATTGATACGCGCTTGTTTGATCTAAGTTGACATACGTTAAGTAATGCAAACAACTTTCCAACAAATGTACGTACATACAATACGTAGCTATACTATAACATAACTATGATATAGCATCTTCAACGTAATATATGCATATGCGCAGTATAGTAAAATATGTTATGTAGTTATACACCTCAAAGAATGCAATACATCGAACGACAATGTTTTTACTCAATATTTGAGAAAATTGTTAAGGAACTTGCATACAGTGTAGAGCGTACAGTGTGACGTGTCCTTGAAATAAATGGTCGAAAATAGCGTGATAGAGTAAATGAGATCCATTGAATTTTGCATACACGCTTTGGTATCACAAATTAAGAAAAACTAGTATTTAACCGTATCTGTTGAAGGACACGCCCATTTACCATAAAACTAGAAATAAAAATATCAGTTTATATTAATAAGGTAGACCGATTCCAACCAAATTTTATATTTCGTCAACACTTGCTGTCAGATGTAAGACAACTCTCACAAAAGTTATTAAAATTCGCATTCTTTTAGCACGGGACTTAAAATTTCTCAATACAAATATAGACCCGTCTCAAAAACATGTAAGGTTTTACAGCTAGAACAAGACGCTCAGTCCTTTACCCTATATTTGTGAGTTTTATTGTGAAATTTCTTAATTACTAGCTTTGAAATGTATGGCCTATTTTCGACTAAATGAAAATATATGCTACAAACGTTTTACTAGTCTTTATTTGATAAAATCTTACTGTAAATAGTTTGACTATAAATCTTCAGTTATGTAAACACTGACAACTCATGAAGTAAATGCAGTGGTGAAGCGTAGTAAGAAGTGAATGAATATGCCCTTTCGAGGTAAATAGAAAGATATTTCGCTAAAGTGTTGCCACTTACTTGAAACAACATTGACTTTCACAAATTTAAGCAAATACGCCTAAAAGAAAATGCATAAGAAATACTAAAGCTGGCACATAAACATATAGATACTTTTAGTGATACATATGCGAATGCATAATAGCAATTAAAATTCAGTTAAAGTAATCCAAATGAAAAAAGACGAAGAAAGGTTAAATGCTCTGTTAGTTATCTCAAATGTTGTAACTGCCCTTCTGTGATGTAATTTGCGCTGAAAAGCAAACTTCTGCTGTTGTCAATAATTATAATTCCCTGAAACACTGCACAGCAAGTGTGCCAGTCAGTCCTTAATGGCGTTAACGACTGGAAATGTATAAAATCTTGCCGCAAAGTGGAAACTTAACTGTGACTATTCTTAAACCAATACTGATAGTAAAAGGAAACCCAGTCTTTTCGTCCCAGATTGGCACTTACAACTCATAATGCATGCAAATTCAATCCATGCAAACACCAAAGTGTCAACAAAGTGTTAGTTACCTAACGTTCTGTGGTTTTTATTCTTCTTCATACTATTTTGAGCGACACGCCGTTGACTTTCTTCCAATTGGTTTTTGCTGTTTTTATTTTTTTATATGCCCATCGGCGCTTTTGGGTGAAATGCGCACAAGATTTACGACATATATCTTTACATATGCAAAGAACAAAGACGTAAAATTTTTTTTAGGATAGTTTTATAGAAGCCAATCGAAAAATGGACATGTCGTTCTCTACGACACAAATTATTTTTCCCATTTGTTTACTCATGTAGAAGATATTAACGGCCCATGAAATAAGCCTGATTGCGTAAAATTGGTATACAAAATTTAGGTGCCGTTTCGACAATATGTAGGAAAAATGAAAAAAGTTGCCCAAAGCAAATTTGAAGAGAAGCTCGGCCTAAATTTTCTCGGAGTTACATATAATAATAAAAACAGTATAAATGTAAGGATTGAGGCCAGCGATGTGTAAAACAAAATGTAATTTCACATATAAAAAGATAAATCTCAGCATTGGCTCTACGTTACCAAATTTGTAATTTTTTTTTAAAGGGCGTTTTGAGGATATTTATGGTGCCATTGTTTGTATTTTTAAAAACATCAGTAATCATGACAGTAAAGTTGGTAATGATTTTCTATTATATCTATTTAAAACTATTTAAAAAAAAGTTTTCTTATATCTGAGTAGTGAAGTTGTATAATAAACTCGTTATTGCTTATATAAACCTACCGAATGTTGCATCACATATCGGAATTTCTAATAAAATCAAGAATATTTATATATTGCGTTCCAATGAAGCGTGATCCAGATACGGATAGAAATTTAACATGCAAATGCAACAACAAATTGATCTATATATATCACATTGGTATATATGTACCGATATACATATCAGACCTGTAAAGTACTGAGTACATACTTGTAGTAGTACCAAATAAGTACAAGTACTTCAAATCTAAGACAAAATATTAGTACTACAGTACTTGTACTTCGAATCCGAAAGTACAAGTAGATATACTTTCGAAATACTTGCAAGTACACGAAAGTACTTTTTATGATAAAATATGTCAGTTTGATTCATAAACGGAAAATCAAAATATGAGTAAAATTTGTATTAGAAAGCAACAAGAAGTAAAACAACATATCAAAGAAGTATAAATTGTACAACAGCTAACAATATTAAAGTAGTTTTGTGTTTGCCTTCTTTAGTACTAGTTTTTCAAACGAAAATTCCGTGATTGATTGCCTTCCAGGACTATAAACAATGCCTTCTAAGGAAAATAAACGCTCTACTGGGTCGGAGGAAGCTGAGGGCGGTAAATCTCTTCTTCAACCATTTTGTCAAAGTTAGGTGATCGTAAGGGTGCTGGTTGATCCGCTTCAAAACCGTTCAACACTTATCAAAGTACTTCGAAAGTACTTACAAGTACTTTACTTGTACTTCAACAATTCAAGTACCAGTACCTCGATACTTATACTTGTATTCATTTTTCGAAGTACTGAGGTACTGATACTTGTACTGGTACTTTTTCTTTACAGGTCTGATACATATGTACCTCCAAAGAATTTGTAGGTCGAGCTCCTCTTCCAATTTGCGTTTGGGCTCCTTTTTATTTTGTTACAAAATTGGCGGGACGGGACATAGTTTACGCCGACTCCGAACGGCATCTGCAGATGAGGCTTGACTGAAGAGCTTTTCATGGCAGAAATGCATTCGGAGTGCTTGTCAAATCATTGCCGAGGGGCGACCCCGCTAAGAAAAACTTTGTTCTAATTGAAAAAACATGTTTCTGAATTTTTGGTGCCATGTTGTTTTGCCCGGGAATTGAACCCAGGATTTTCAAAAGAATCAGCACGCTTCCACCACATCACGGCGGTCGCCGTTTGTCAACAATCTCCCTGAAGACGGTTACCGGTGAGCTACCGAAATATAATGGTTAAAAAACAAATATACTTAAATGTTTTTATTCAACCTTTTAGGGTGCTCACAGTCAACTTTAAATATTAAAGTATTAAAAATTTACCACATTACTAAATCGAATCTATGATCTTCGCACTATACGTCAAAATGTTAATTACTGACCATTGTTAAGCTTATTAAGTAGCGCAACTTACAACGCTTAAATTTAGCACACACACACAAACATTACTAACGTCCTAACTACGAAAATCTTAAAAAAAAGTCAAGTTAAATATTCAAACAGACATATACTGTGATAATTTTGGAATATATAGCATTTAGGACACCTTATCTGCAGTAATTCAGAGAAAATTTTTGCTTACATTCAAGCATTTAGTTATTATCCTGCTGTTTCTCATTCCAATCCATTCAACTATTCGCAACATACCTCAATTTAAGTTGCTAAACTGTATAGTAAATGTTATTGACAATCGTATTTTTTTACATAGTTTTACAGTTTTGTTTTTAGTTTTCACGTTTACTTATATTTAGTTTTCACGTGTATTTATTTTTAGTTTTCACGTTTATTTATATTTTAAGTGCGTTTATTTTTTAATAATTAATGTCTTTTTGTGTTCAAGTGAGTTTTTATGTCTTTTAATATTTACCAACAAATAAAACAAGAATCTTCTAAAGTGGTGTTTAAGAAGTACAAGCAAAACAAAAACAAAAAATCTACAACATTCTAATATGTCAAAGCCTTGCCAGTCGGTAAACACAACAGACCAACTTAGAAGGCTGTGAACAGCCTATATAAATAACATCTTGAAGTCAATGTGGTTAACGGTGTTAACGCACCATTTTTCTTGCTTTTCGAAGACCTTTGTAAATCACTTTTTCTAACTGCATCAATTCTGTCTCTCATTTCCAGCAGCCGATATTACATCTTCAGCAACAACAGTCCACACAAATACTTACACGAAAACCTTAAAAATGCGCTGGAAACAAATTTGGACTAGTCTGACGGCATCAATGGCAGCTATTCGAATATTCAGCAAACAATTTAAGCAACCTGTAGTAGAAGAACTAGAGCTAAAATCTGTCAAAAGGATTACAGAAGCTCGATATAATGAAGAGGAAGGCAAAATAGCAAAAGCTTTGGGGAGTTTCGAGGTAAAAAAAGAAAGTGTTGCTTATATTTTTGCCATTCTATTCACAACCATCTTTGTACGGGTACTGACACGCCATTTTATAAGCTGTCAGAAGATGTCGAAGAAATCAACTACAATGGAAAGGGAACATTCAACACTGAGACGAGCATTTGCAACGGAGCTTACCAGGAATATGTTGGCGCCAAAGGTAATAAGAGCAACAACAGCAGCTGCAACCAAATCAACGACTACTTCAACGGTGATAGTTAAACGGGCAGTAAAAGCACGAAAATCCTTTCATAATTGCATTGAAAACAATTTGAAATCATTGATTGTGCTATTGGTGTGCTTGCTCCACACGTTATTGAAGATGTTTATGCAGTACGCGATATCAACGGTGAATCCATTACAAAAATTGCAACTGCTACAAGAACAAGAACAACAAGAAAAAGAGCATCATCAAAGTACAGCTATAAAACAGCGCGCTGAAACGCACTTACAGTGCAACGCAAATGAACAGCTGTCGCTGACAGTTGCTGATGGGAGCTCAACACCTCCATTACCAATAAGAACAACAACAACAACAACTAGCGATGTATTGACATTTGACACTGTGGGTGCTAGTGCTACCAAGCATGCAGCTCTTGATATTTGCAGTTCGAACATCACTTGCGAAACTAGCAGCAGCAGCAGCAACTATCAAGCAATTGCCAATTTCACTAAGGACACGTCAAAGGATCAAAAATTATTAATGATGATTGCGCAAGGTTTTGATTGTCAACATGCTGATGATTTTGTAACACTTACACAGTGGAGCAAATATACAAGAAAAAAGCACAAGCAAATATTCTCGCTACAATCAATAAAAAATGACGAATTACAAACGAAGGTGTTGACATTTTACTGGCAAAAAAACGCTATCTCTCCAAGCTTTTTCTGTTGCAATTGCTGATGCTGAGCAGTTTGACAATTAAATTTACACCACAAAATGAACGCAAGAATAAATAAATATATGTATATGTAAGATAAGTATAACTATAGGAACAGTAATAATAATCCCCTAAGCACCGCACTCAAAATGCAATGAGAACAACAAAAGCTAATTTAATATGAATAAGAATAAATATTTCAAAAGATAAGCCTAAGTATATGCATATTCTAGAGAAATCATGGCAGCATTTAACTGTAAATATAGTATGTGTATTTATAGGTATTATATTATAGTAGAAAAAAGTTGTGAAATGCTTTATTAATATTGGGTTGCCAGAATGCCAAAGTTAAAAAATAAAATACACATAAATATGTACATAGCTGTTATTATAAAATATCCCTCATAACTATGGCACACAAACCATATTTGGATATCGCCTGCTGGACGGAATATCACCTTAGCTTGGCTGTGCCTTTCTCAGAAGGTTATTGAATAGGGCCATATTTCCACGTTCTGTTGAAGAACACATTAACTGACATTTTTTTAAGAAATATTAAGATAGGGTTTTCTCCGAACAAAGTCTTAAATAGCCATGCATAAGCAGTTTCCATTCAATATTCACTTGTTTTTAAGATCCATATCCTCGATATGATCATCCAGTAAATGTAGAAAGTTCTTTAACATGTTCATAGAAATGTGTTCACTCACATCACATTCATCGTTAAATTTTATGACTCAATTTATCTATCTTTTCAAATTACAAACATATAAAATTATTTCCACAATCTTATATATTATTTCAAATTGCTGTTTTATGTACAGGTCCCTTTTTCGCTCTTATTTGGAATCCAAATCTATAAATAAAGTTTTGGTTGTAAAGACGAGGATTCGTGCTATTAGCGAGCTTTAGGCATTATTAGTCGTAGTGATTTTGTTTAGCTATATTTTATTAAAATAATTTGTTAAAAATAAACAATTGTGAGCACACAAAGAAATCTATTTGTACTATGGTACTATTGTGAATACTTGATTAGAACTAACATTGCATTACCGGCAGTTGATAACATTCGCCAGATGGCAGCGCAAGCGCATGTAACTTTATAGATGTTCGATTGATAGAACAGCTCATTTCTGTTGATATTTGATATGAGATTTTTTTATTAGTTGCACAAGATGCGCACGCCCGCCGTGGTGTGATAGTAGCGTGCTCCGCCTACCACACGGAAGATCCTGGGTTCACGCCCCGGCAAAAGCAACATAAAAAAAAAACTTTAGAAACAAAACTTTGGAAGAAAATTTTTCTAAGCGGGGTCGCACCTCGGCAGTGTTTGGCAAGTACTCCGAGTGTATTTCTGCCATGAAAAGCTCTCAGTGAAAACTCATCTGCCTTGCAGATACCGTTCGGAGTCGGCATTAAACAAGTATGTCCCATTCCGCCAATTTGTAGGAAAAAAATAGGAGCACGACGCAAATTGGAAGAGAAGCTCGGCCTTAGATCTCTTCGGAGGTTATCGCGCCTTACAGTTTTTTTTAAGATGCGCAGGGTCCGGCACGTATTACAATAAATTTAAAAACGTTTCTTTAAAAATTATTATAAATGTGACACTGCTCTTTTGGATGTTTTCTATTGTTTCCAAGCAGGCTAACAAATCTAGTTTCAGCGTAAAAAGTCCAGTTTAATATAAACTCTAAAACGGAATGGCATTCTCGTTTCTAGAAAAGTGTTTACTGGTGAACTGGTATTATAGTTTGAGTTTGGTTATTTTAATAAAAAATGCAAGGCGGTAGCCCCCGAAGAGATTTTGGGCCGAGATTCTCTTCCGATTTGCGTCATGCAAATTGGAGTGAAGGGACATGTTTTACGCGAACTCCGAACCGAATCTGCAAGGCAGATTACCTTTCACTTAGAAGCTTTTCAAGGCAAAAATACTCTCGGAGTACTTGCCAAATCACTGCAGAGGGCGACCCCACTTGAAAAATTTTCTTCTAATTGAAAAAACTTGTTTCTAAAATGTTGATGTTGCTTTGCCCGGGCATGAATCCAGGATATTAGGTGTGGTAGGTGGAGCACGCTACCACCGAACCACGAGAGACCGCCGAGTTTGGTTATTAGGCGCTGTAAATAATGTCTAAATTTGTAGGTAGTGGGGTACTTTTGCTTATTCAGAGGAAACTACTTTGTGAGAGAGATGACAAAATGTAACATGAAAGAGATTATTAAGGTATGAAATCGTATTTTATGTACGGAGATCTCAAAAGGTGCTGTTGCCGTCTCTTACTGACATTTGCAAGCAATGACTGAAGCGTGAGGAAGGACTTCCTCTACGTTAGTCATATTTCAAGAAAATACTGACTTAAACTTATTGAGCCCAATTCATATTTTATTTCGCAATTTAAAACAAATTCGCAACAATAATCAGAAATGCGCAACAAAATTTCAATTGACAAAACAGCTGACTTCGAAAGTTCGAATTCCTATTCCCCAATTATTGTTCTCCCTAGGAGAAAAGAATTGGAGGAATTTTTCCGCGAGAATACAAAATTCCGAGGGAATATTTAGAAGTGACCTGATTGTGAGTATTGTAAAAATGTACTATAATTTTCTAAAACTGCTATTACTCAGTAAAGGATTATGCATTTTAAATTTCATCCCCAACTGTATGCTATAACAATGGATTCTGCTTTCAGCTTTGGTTGTATTAAATGAACCAGATATTGAACACATGCGCACTTCTCTTTTGGACTCAAACCTACCGTTTGCTATAATTTTCTGAAATACGCAGTGCTGCCCTTAATGCGATGATTCCTATGCAAAGATGTAACCAATTGTGTGTGCATTTTTCCCCACTATAGTTATTTAAGTAAACATTTATTAAGAAAACAGAAAAAAAAACAATTATGTTGTATTGTATTTGAGTTACATACAAAAAAATTACATACATACAAAAACGTTTAACATAAATACATAAAATATTGTACGAAGCTTTTATTGTAAATACGACAAGCTTAAAGTATAGTAAAATCACTAAAGTTGTGAACCGTTATTTGTAATAGCATAAACCAAAATACTCAAAGAGTTGTAGGCGCCACTGTAGGTTTATCTATAAAGAAAATGGTTGGTGTCCTTGATTGGTGGTGTTTAGGATAGATAGTCTCATAAGCGACAGGGTATCATAAAATATGTAAACACATTTTAGAAATAAGTATACAGTTGCCTTCAAGGATGCATAGATTAAAAAATTTGCGAGCTTTCTGTTAATGCTGATTTATACGAAATCGCTCAAGGACTTAAAAACATGTACCTATGTGAAGCCCAAAAGCATAAATTAAAAAATGTTAGGAAGTTAATGTGGGTAGTATATGTTTGCACAGAAAAGGGACGCAACTTTTAGATATACATATGTTTTTTATTTTGTTCTTTTTCTCATTTAAATTGTTTTCAGACTTCTTGTTTTAAAAGTCTTGTATTTTTATATTTTTGTGTGAAACGGGTCACTTTATGTTGACAGCTTATATCGAACGAGACCGATTAGCACAATCGATAATTAAACAACAATTTGGTATAAGCAAAAAATTTTGAACTTGCAATCATTTGTGAATTAATTAGGAAATTCACAAGGTTTCCTATGCACCGTTCGTGCTAAGCTTTAATCAAATTTTATTTTAGAAATCATGGAAACAACTCAAATCTTAAAATTTTACATGAATACTACACTCTTGAGAATTGCCCATATGTAAGTTTTAGCACTTTTTTTCGGAAAAAACCTGGACGTTTGGAAAACTTTCGAGCCACAGATTGAACGAGACCAACATCTAATGTTGGCACACTTTCGAAACATTTATTCATGCTTTAAGGCAACTGAAGGTATTTGCATTCAAACCGCATGGGCGAATTTAATGAAATATAGCATGCTTCTAAAGATATAAGTATAAGGGTAGTCGTGAGTAACTTTCTGAAAGCCAATTTTGGCAAAATTCGTTCTTTGCACACCTGTAATATTTAGGCAATTCACATGGGCTAAATTTATCTCACGGAGTATTTTATGAAATACGACCCTTGTGAAGACTACCACTAAAAATCTAAATCCATACAACTCCTAATATTTTTATTCACACCTACCACTTTTTCTTTGTTTTTTTTTTTGTTTGCATTTTGATACTTAAATTTTTGCAAATTAAAAAAAAAATCAAAAAAAAGAGCTATGACATTTTGCTTGAAAAGGTTTCTGCTGTCAGAAAAGTAACGATTATGTCATTCAGAACGTTATTCTCGACTTCTCTTCATTGTGTATTGAAAAAATATGTGTATTATTATACAAAATAGAAAAAGAAATGTTCCAGTATTCCCTTATCCTTTTTTTTAATTGTTTTTTGTTCTCATTTAACACAACATTTAGCCAAACCGTAATTTCAAATTATCTCCAGAAATTATAAATCCAACGGTAGATAGTTCCTTAAATTGGAGTGCGCAAAGAAATGAACTTGTAAATTGAAATTCAAATTAAAATGAAAAAAAAAATTTAAATTAGTAAACACATTGAATGCAACAAAGTGTATTCAATTATAAAATAACTAAAACACTGCGAAATGGCAGAAATCGAATTTATTTTTGGCATAAATTCAATCTTTTTTGATTCGTTAAATATTTTAAGAGCAAATGCATTGACTAAAAAAAATTATTAAAAAAAATTAGTAGTGAATTGTATTTATAAAACCGTTTGATGTACATACATATAAATCGAGTGCTTCCGTTTATATGTTGCAAATATGTACTAACATATATTTTTTAGAGCTAATTTCTTCTCGAACACAAGCAAGAATTTCTAGACACGAGAAATCGAATACTCGGCTTCTCGCGAGATTCTCGAATCTCGGAACACTCGTAAGTCTCGTGGGCTTCCCGTCACTCAAGTCAGTAACTGTATTAGTTGTGTTCCCTTGTTTTTATCTGTGGTTTTGTGGAAATTTTCTCATGGGCTCCAATAGATATCTTAGGCTCTATATAAAATTGCCAGTTCAGCGATAAAATTGAATGTCAAGAAGCTCGCGCGCTTTACGAGCGAGTATCTCGAGAATCTCGCGACAAGTCGAGACTCGCGGAATGTTTCTTCTCGAACAATCTCGAGAATTCGTAAGCTCTAATATATTTGTAGAGAAAACATAAATAAAAAACCAATTCTATATTTTTGTGTTCTGTGAAGTACAAGTTGAAAAGAGTTAATGCGTGTAGTAGTTATATCAGTTCGATGTTTGGAGTTCGATTTCTACTGACATTTTTATCATATATGCCGATATTAGGGACGATAAATATGTTTTTAAATTTTACGCCAAAAATAAATAAATGAAGCTATCAGCGCGAAAGTGGTATGTTTTTCTTGGTTATTGCGTAAAATACTTCCATGCATTACGAGCTTTCTTCACAATAATGAAGTACATTGACCACATCTTGGTATCTACAAATATTACTCACAGTCTAAAAAAAGCAAAAGTGGCAAAAGCGATTACGGCAGCTTTTTTGCCTGTAGTTACACCACTTTAACGCTGATAGCGTCTAATAAGGGCAGTATTTTGCTAAGAAATACAATGGAGCAACGTATTATAAGTCTTAGCAAATAATTGCTGGCAGTTCATGTTCAAAACTCAAAACGGAGATGTAAATAGCGTCATTTAAGAATATAAGCTTTGTTAAACTTTGTTTGTATCATAATTGATGTACATGCAATTAGAATAAGTAAGAGTAATAAGTCTATTATACTGTTATTGCTTAAAATATTAATAAACAAAAAACTTAGCTTAAACTAGAATAAGAGTAAAGGCGTTATGAACAATAAAACATACAAAATGTGAATAATACGAAAATACAATATAAATGCAAAAATGCGTTCGTATCCATAAGCTAAGCCAAATAAAGTCATAAAGTTATTAAATGTAAAATATAGGCTCATGCGTTGTAAGGTACAGGCATATGCAGTAAGGCGAAAACTCTATGAAATGTTCCGCTTAAAACTTGTATATATTTTAACGGCTGCTATTTGAGTTAAATATATGTATGTCTTTCAATTTTGCACTTGTGATAATAATTCGAGTTAGAATTCATTGAGTTCGGGGATAGTGTCATGCCTCGTGAGGTGTGAAATTGTCACTTGGTATATCTGTCTGCCAGCAGGACTACTTCTCTTGTATTCCTCGATTTTCGTATTTTCTCCCAAACGAAATGCTTGCTCTCCTATCAAATTTTCCGCCCATCAAAGGTTTTACCATAACTCTATTACATAAAATTGAACCTTTCATCATATTTTCTACCTTAGTTGCCTAAGGCCTAAAACCTCTTCAGAGATTATCGCGCCTTACATTTAGTGACAAAAAAGAGAAAGGCAGTTGAGCTGTTGCTTCATTGGTAGTACCAACACCTTCACATACCCTTGAAAAATGTTTGACATTTGAGCCAATCAAAAAATTAATTAAAAATTTGTGGTAGTAGTCATAACAATAAAATTGCATAAACTATTGTAAATATCGCCACGCCTTCTGCAGGAAAACAAAGTGACTTTATATAGGTACAAGGCACGGTTTTCCAGTGCGAGTTTCAGATAACTGGAGTTTAGTCCTGCAACTCACAAGAGTGTCGTATCATGTAACATTTTAAGGTATGAGTTGTTGCCATAGTTTCCAATATAAAATTTTATTAAAACATACCCCATACGGCCAATGTGGGACCTTGTGAATTGCCAATTGTTTTTTGTGTGGTATGAGTTGTTTATTAATGGTTCAGTTCTTGTGAATAGTCTGGTTTTTCAAAATAAAACTTTCATGTTTTCAACATAAATGCTACTCTATATCAAGTAAAGATTTGAAAAAAGCTTCCATGGCACAAGACAGCCCTTAACTCTAATACGCTAGTAAAACTGGCCGTAAGTTCAACCTTATAATGCTTTTATAATTTTAGATGCAGATATCATAAGTTTAGGAACGTATATCACTCGTAACGTAACGCATAAACATAACCCAACTGTTGGGCGTCTTTGATTTTAAAATTAGCTGCAAAATACACCCTTGAATGCATATACATATCGCTCGTTTACTTCAATAGTGTCATAACTCAAAAACATGAATTTTGAGTTAATAACATATAAACGTACCCAATAACATGATCTATGTTGTATAAAAAAATCTTTGTGATCCGTTAAAAATTCACCACGTGCTATACAAATGAAAATATGCCTTTATATGCGCTACATATGGCAGTTAAAATCTTTGAAGGCTCTCCTGGAAAATTGTGTTTTTTGAGTTATGACACTATTGAAGTAAATGAGCGATATGTACATTACAATTGCCATTTATAATAGAAAATCGAAACATATATCATACATATGTAGGTCACATAGCAATATTAACAAAGAAATCGAAATTTTCAAGAGTGCCGCTTTGTATTTGAATTGTACTGATACTAAAATTGTTTATCAAACACGTGGTTGTTAATACATATGTACAACTTTGTTCTGAAATATCTTGAGTTTTCGACCTGTGCTTATATGTAGTACAATTACAACATATGGTAAGAAATGCAAAATGAAGGTAAACGCAAAATATAAAAATAACGACTAAGTTAATATAAGAGAAGATTTTATTTATACGAATAGTTATTTGTATGTATGTATAACATAATTTGTATTATTACTATGAAATGCGTAATAATTTAATATACATAATAACAATGTACGAGAGTGAACACGTTTATGTTTGTTTTAAGAGCAAATAAACCAAATTGAAAAAATAAAAATTGTGAATAAAAGTATATAATTCATAAAATATAAAATAAGAAAACGCCTTTTTTGTATTTCATTTTTTTTTTTGGATAAAAACTTTGACCAATAGCGAAGGTGACTGTTATGTCCAACACTAATGCGTGTAGTTTGGTTTTGTCTTGCTCTCCTTATAATTAATTATTGAATTCGAGGAATTAGATTCCTGCTGTTTTT
This sequence comes from Eurosta solidaginis, assembly GCF_040869045.1. Taxonomy (NCBI): domain Eukaryota; kingdom Metazoa; phylum Arthropoda; class Insecta; order Diptera; family Tephritidae; genus Eurosta; species Eurosta solidaginis. Next base: position 831,454 of record NC_090320.1, on the reverse strand, counting down.
GAGTGGCTTAATTACTTTGATTGAAGGCGGCTGCTGTGGTGTGATGGTCGCGTGCTCCGCCTACTACACCGAAGACCCTGGGCTCACGCCTCGGTCAAAGCAACATCAAAATTTTAGAAACAAGTTTTTTCCCAATTAGAAGAAAGTTTTTCTAAGGGGGTCGCCCCTCGGCAGTGTTTGGCAAGCACTCCGAGTGTATTCCGGGCATGAAAAGTTTCTCAGTGAAAACTCATCTGCCATGCAGATGCCGTTCGGAGTTGGCATAAAACAACTAGGTCCCATCCCGTCAATTCGCAGGAAAAATAAGAAGGAGCACGACGGAAACTTGAAGAGCAGCTCTGCCGAAAATCTCTTCGGAGGTTATCGCGCCTTACATTTATTTATCTAATTACTTCAAGGTTCGAAACGAGCTCAAGGCCAGATACTGATGATGAAGGTTTAGCACCCTTCGAAATGGATCTATTTGCGCAGCTATGGCAGGTTGTCTGAAAAATTTTCTACTTACTATTCCAAAAACAAAATACAATTTTTCAATTATAGAAAAATTAAAAAAACATTAATCATTACAAAAAATTATTGTTCTGGTCTTGAGCTCGTTTCGAACCGTAAATCCTTTATCAATAGGCAATTTATTATTACAATTTATTATATGACAAATTGCGTAATAAATTGCCCAAACAGTATAAATAGCCAATTTGGTGTGTGTTTGAACCTAGTATTAACGAATGCTTTTCGTTTCGGTTAAAAACGAGATACAATTTATCTTGATAATTTCTTTATCGATAATATTTCGAAGTGTTTCAACGGAAACGGTGGAAATTTTTTGATAAACGATTAGCTTAACGTTAAGGTGCATCTCTGACACAAAGCACTTCAAGTGTCATTACGTCACGTACGCACGTTTTTCAAAGAACCTGCTCAGTTATCCAATAGCATTAAATTCTTGAAAATATTGATGCGGAGTTAATAGATTAGTAATTTACAAAACATATAAATACGAGTTTTTATTATTGCTTCATTTGTATTTTTTATTAAAGGTAAGTTTATTTATATATGTTTTCTTTGTTGGATTCTTTATTATTTGCAGAGTACTTTTCATCCAAATCTTATTGTTTCTTTTTAATTCATTGATTCTTAATGTATAATAAAGTTTGTTTTTCAATATCTTTTGGTTTTTACACTTAAACTACACAATAAAGGCATGCAATTTCATAACAAAATAAATATGTGTATAAATACTATTTTAGAAATGTTGAATTAATTTTTTTTTTGTATTTTATATAATTGTTTTATAGTTTAAGTTATTCAATAAATATTCATTAAATAATTACAAAATAATAATAGATCTGTTGATAATATCTATAAAATGAGATCGATTTCTCAAATTGACACAACAGCGCTGCTGAGTAAATTTTTTACAAAACAAACACATGAGAAGTATTCGAGAGCTTGATTCATTACTTGCTATTTATTCTGCCTACAAATACGTGTATAAGTCAAACGGAATCGTTTCGTTAACCTTTTTGTATGTTTTCAGTCAAAAGGATGCTTAATTGTCATGCAGTTAAGTTTTTTATTTGGCAAGTGATCGAATCAATTAAGTTCATGCTTTTTTTCTCTTTTGCGATCTCGGTGTTTAGTATTTTTTTGGGATTTTCTTGTTTTTTTTTTTTTCAATTATGTTAAGTTGTTAAAATACAATATCAGATATATTGACATCAATCATATCCATATTGAGAGATTTTTAAATTAAATAGGCTTACAAAATAAAACAAATCAGCATGCAAACTTATTTCTAGCAGATATTTTATACTTTAAGGAGCCATAAACGCTAAAATGTATTAAGCGGCATAATGAAAATTTTACAGTAGACAGAAGAATTTTGATTCTTAAAATAATTCTAAAAACTTTACGAATTTTCTCTTAAGCTATAATAGCTCCAACCATAACTTCTCAACGGTTTATACTAGAGCTATGAAGCTATCGACTTCTATCAAAAATAAAAGGAAAATCGGAAATTTGGTCGCTGAAGTCCAATTTGCGGTTATGGCTTTATAAATATATGTGAGTTTTAAGTCGTTTTGACAATCAGTATATGTTGGATCAGGCTTCTGTGAATTTTCAATGATTTCTCCATTTAAAAATGTTTAACTTTTTTTCATTCTCAGTATATTATATACATTGGTATCTTTACCACTGATTTGAGGGGCGCCGTTCGGCACCAGGAGCAGCTGAACCCGAAAATCGTGGCGAAGAGTTATTCGATTGCGGTGGGCCTGGGGGGATCGACATGCCTGCACGTGCAAAATCGCCAGCTTGCAAAGCGTTAATAGCCAGCATTAACTTTCTCCGAGCACCAAAAGCGGTTATACCCAATTCTAGCAAATTTTCTTCGCTGAGTGTTGTGAACATTTCCAAATCAATTTCATTCGTAACAAATATCTCTAAAGATGTATGCAAATAATAAACCGAATAATTTATAAAGTTTCTAGAGCTAAGTCGATAGTTAAAATACTCACTTATATAATGTTCTAGGCCAAGACTTGTCAACAGCGTGTGTATGTCTTTATGGTGGGCCAAATTAAGTCTCCTATTTGTTGGAGTCGCATCCATCAGCCCAACTGTTACACCCAAAGCATATGGGGATATGGGTGGGCCACCTGCACCGGCTTCACCATTATACTTTAAACCAGAAACATTGCGAGGCCATAAACTATCATCTGTGCTCTCTAAAACACCCGGAGAGGTGCGACTCAATGCCATACCAGCCCAGTTAGGTGTAGGAGTCCGCAATTCACCACTTACCGGTGGGCATTCCATTGCCTTAAAGCCCATGGCGCGCTTCATATCGAAGTCAAAAATGCGACTTTGCTGCAATAAGCCATATCGAGTAGTTAAATAATTTTTCAAGCATCATATAAATTAGCTTACCTTGAAATCATAATGCAAATTCCGATAACTCTCGGCACTACCCGGTAATAATGGCCCCCCTAGTGAGCCTGAAGCTCCCAAACCTAAGAGTACACCATCACTCGAACGCCGCCCCATACGACTAAAGCCAATTTCGCCGTTAAAGGTCGAGTCAGGTGAGTATTGACCACCAGGGCCAGCATTTGGTACCATCAAACGATTGCTTGCACCAACACCACTATTACTATTGCCACCTCCACCGTAAGGTGGATAAACTTGTTCTAATGAGTTGGCGCTACTGCTGAAACTATGATAACCGCTAGTATTATGACAGCTGTTGAGTGGTGATATTTGCTGTTGTTGCAAAGGTGCCTTCTGTTGGCGTGGATGTGGCATATTGGGTGACGTTGCATTTAAGTAGCTGTTGTTGACATGATTGGGTTGTTGATGCCCAAAGCTACTGTTCAGCAGATTCACATATTTTTGAGCGGGTGGACAAGCATTCGTTGGAGTACAAGGAGTACAAGGACCAAAACCTGGCGGATAGGATTTACAATTGCCATTACGATTATCGGTACTCTTATTGTTGATCAGCAAATTGTTGTTGTTGCATAGTTGCCCATTGTTGCCATAGGGCGACATTTGCAAATGGGCCGTTAACAAACCAGGCATTTTCGGGCTATCAGGATAGCCAGCTAGCAACGATGTCAACATCGCACGATAGTCGGCGTTGAATTCCCTGTCATTTGGTGCGTAGTAACTCTCGGGTACAACTGCTTTTATAAGCGGCGTACTGAGACGTAAAATCTCTTGACGCGCCTCATAGATTTTGTCTACAAAATAGTGAAATTAGTTCAATTACATTATAAAATAAAATAAAAATTAATTGCATACCTATTAACTTTTCAACACCCTTTATAACAATGGCCAAAGTGCTTTGTCGTTGCTTTTGACGTAGTGAAATATAAACTCCATATTTTGTGCTGAGTCCTATTATTTCAGAGGCATTGGTTTGATTGTCCGGAAAGTCGAAAATCAACGCTATAGGCAAATTACCCTTAAAATGGAGAGACATGGCGAAAATTATACCCAAAACTAAAAATCAGAGAACTTTTCAGATCACATTTTTGTAACAGAATAACTATGATAATTTCGCAGAAAATGGTTTGCCAATTTCGTGATTTTGTTAGTTTCGTTCGTTATGGCTCAAGGATGTTTTGCAAGCAAATTAAAAAAAAAAAAACCAGAATGATAACAAAAGTTTAATAAAAAATTAGTGATTTTGAGGGCAGTTGACCACTGTCACCGCTTGACGCGTTGTGTTCCTATTGAACGATTTTGATGATATTTCTTGTGTGCGTTCAAGGGGATTTGAAAATGGCTTAGATTCACAAAAAATTTCTCGAAAGGTGGGCTGGGCCTCGCCTCCAGGCAATATAAACTTCATTTTGTCAAATATCGGAGTAGGTTTTGTTTAAACTATTCTTATTTGATTATGTGTACTTTACATAGTCATCTGTATCGAATTAAAAAAAAAACACTTTTACATTATTTCTTGGGGTAGTGAGTAGTGGTGGTAACACGTCGGATGAGGGGGCCTTCTTCACCGACCTGACCTACAATAATACCGTCCTAATAAAGAATGGTAGGTATTTGCATTTTTCTCGAAGATTAGTCATTTAAAAAGCAAAAAAAATGAGCTTTACGCAATTTATGGATCGCCCCTAATTGGCATGTTGTTGTTGTTGTTGTAGCAATGCCCTCCCCACCTAATAGCCGCGACCGATCACAAATTGTCATCAATATCCTCTAACGGGAGTCCAAGGAAACTTGCCGTTTCAACAGGGGTGGACCATAAGGAAAGGGGTGTTAGAGGCATTGGTTCCACATTACAATTAAAGAGATGGTTGGTGTCATGTGGGGACACATTGCAAGCGGGGCATACATTTTGTATGTCGGGGTTGATTCTGGATAAGTAAGAGTTGTGTGTGGATACTGTCCAGACCGAAGTTGAGCAAGAGTGACACGCGTTTCCCTGGGAAGTATGCGTTCCTCTTCCGCGAGTTTTGGATAATTTTCTTTAAGTACTAGATTCACCGGGCAATTCCCGGCATAAATATCCGACGCCTGTTTATGGAGTTCACCAAGGACCTGCTTGAGTTTTTTCACTTCATACGGCTGGGTTCTCTGGTGCCGTATTTCTTCAAAATGCTTACGGAGATGACTCCTTAAGCCCCTAGACGGTGCTGGCTCATCAATCAGATGTCTGTTGGGATGCCCAGGTTTCTGGGTATTCAACAGGAACTGTTTGGTCAGCATCTCATTTCTCTCCCTGATGGTGAGTATTCTCGCCTCATTATGCAGATGGTGTTCTGGGGACATAAGAAGACAGCCCGTGGCGATTCTGAGAGTAGTATTTTGGCAGGCCTGTAGTTTCTTCCAGTGGGTAATTTTTAGGCTTGGCGACCATATGGGTGACGCGTAGCACGTAATCGGCTGGCTAATTGCTTTGTATGTAGTCATGAGCGTTTCTTTATCTTTTCCCCAGGTACTGCCAGCGAGGGATTTGAGGATTTTGTTACGGCTAATTGGCATCGCCCGATGTTGTTTTAATTTATTGTTTAACATATTTTAATTTAAACTTACAAGCAATTGCTGTCGCGCCTTGTAGACCCCATCGATAGTACCCGTAATAGTCACTTGAGATTTCTTTAACGGTTTGACGTTTAAGTCCGATAGATCAGGAAAGATAATCTAGAAATACCAACAATTAAAACGGATTGAAGCTAGCTACGTATAGACTACTTTACTACTGCCTTATTTCAACTCGCCGAATAGTATGCAATTTGATAAGCAAATAAAGTCGTGACCAAATTTCTAACTTTGCGAAAAGTGTATTTAATAAAATAAACGGTACGCTTTATGAGAAGTTTGTCTTTCTAAAACCACTGAAACAATGGCCCGTAGTCATAGTCGAAATAAAATAGAGTTTTATTGGTTTAAACATGGTTCTAAATTAATTATCAGTTTAAGTCTGTTATAGTCCACTTAAACACTATTTTATCTCTAAAAAAGTACTTTAAATTTAAAATGACATGCGCGCGATTTTAATTTTTTAAAATAGGTTTTAAATTGGTGGTCTGCTGTCAAAAGTTGCGAGAAATTAAACAATTTGCTATTTAAACGCCATGAACTTAAATGGAAGTGAAAAAAGGCTTCCACGACAAGCAAATATACGTCAGGAACTAATTTATTATACATAGAATGCGTATTAATATGTTTGTGATGAAAATTACACAATTTTAAAATGTGCAATGGTTGCTTGACTCCACATATGCGAAATCTTTAATTAAGACTATTCCGCATTCATAGATATTTGTGAGTTTTGATATTGTAGTATCTTTTGAGGAAAAAGTAGCATCCTATACTGATTTTGGCATTAAATTTAGAAATATATGTTCAATGGAAAGAATTATTTACCACAGGCTTCGATTTGTAATACATGTTAAAAAATTTCGGCAGAGGTGTCAAATGACGCGTTTTAATTTCGGAAGCAATAATCCGAAGGCGGAAAAGTAACACTTTTACTCTGTCAAGATAGTTTTGCAAAAAAAAAGTTTAATACTAAGTTCAAACACACACCAAATTGGCAATTTCTACTATTTGGGCAATTTATTACGCAATTTGTCATATAATAAATTGTAATAATAAATTGCCAATTTAAAAAAAATTGCGTAATAAATTGTTTCAAACTGCAAATGCAACATTGTAAAGTGTGTTTATTGAGTATATTTCAATGTCAGTTACGCATGGCTGAACTATATGGTTGGCTCATCTCATCAGCTGACTTTATGTCTTTCATTTCACTGGAGTAGGGATTGTCAAAAGAAGATGGCAAACTCAAAATGAAACCAAAACATTGAACACATTTTCTTACAACACACAAAAATTTCAAAATTTTATGTTTTCATTCCATTTCATTCGCCCAATAATGTACGTGTTCATTTTGACAGTCTGAACAAAGGTATGTTCTTGATGTAGAGATGAGCCAACCAGCTATAAAATTACTATTGTGTAAGCTAAATCGAGTTGTATGAACAGCACTCAATTCAAATGGAAATTTCCTCAATTTATTTTTCTGTTTGAACATAGTATAAGACTTTCATGTGTAATTGTGGTGATATTGTTGTACATAGAAACGAATTAACTAAAAAGGCGTTTTGCGCTTATACAATTTTCACCAGTTACGGCTGCGAAAGTGTATTATTCGATTTTTTGTGAATTTCAATTAATAAAAGAAAAATTCCTATAATAATATTCGTACTTCCGAACGAATTATTGAATTACATTACAGAATTCTTGATTTCAGTTCTGCTGGCATTTCCTTTTGTGTCTTCTATTCCCCTTTACATTTGCCAATTCCTCTTAAAAGAAAGCGTGAATAAAACACAGAATACAACAAAAATTAGCAACAACAATTTTAAGAACTGCTTGGTATGGGCGGTGTTGTATTACTTCCCTCCTTTATCACCCTCTTAGCCTATATCGACTTGAGTTCAATGATTTTCTAATGTACAAGGGACTTACACTTTGCAAGTCCATGTACAACGGCTCAACATTCTAGGTCACTTCTTTCCTACGGAAAACTATACTAAACGCCCTTTAGTTATGCTAACTTTGCGAAGACAAACCTAAATTTGATTTAACCTGATTATCATTGAATTTCCTGCATACTTATTAGTATCGAGGTTAGACATAACCCTATTCGGTTTCGGGTCTACTAAATTAAATGACTTTAACGGTTAGGGCCACCTTACATTTAAGGTTTGCATCATTTCGGCCGTCACATCTGTCTTAATGCAAACAACTTTTCTTTACAACATTCTTACAAACTATATAAACTATTCAACATGAATTCGAGTGTATGAGTGAATTTTTTAAGAACGAAATTAAGTAAATTTTCTTTAAATAAGTATGTTCATGTTCAATTAATAGATTGTGCACTCAATTTAAAATTGACGGATGATAAAAAACAGCGAATTTTTACAAAATGTTTGCTAATAACTTTTTAATAGAATTTATTGAATGATAATTATCCGCCACCGGATTATGTTCAAAACACGTTTTCAGGTACTGCTTTGACAATTTTTGTGGTATTGTAAGAGTTTTTGTCAAGTAAAAAATTACCATTTTTTATACGTGGAGTCAAGTAACCACGGTTGTAGGGAACAGGGTGAACTTTTAAAATTTCTAAAAAAAATTCTTCATAGCGCCAATCAATGCCTTTTTGATGCGGATACCCTGTCCATGCTTATTTTAGTTGAAAACTGTGTTTAATACGTCTATGACAGACCAAAATTTTAAATCCCATTTTTAATTTAGGCAAGATTTTAACTAAAGAGTATTTTAGTCAGCGACTATGATTACGGGCCAATATCTTCGAAATGTATGATATGCTTAAACTTGGCACCCCATTTTTTGAGGGTTTATTTAGAAAGATAATTTAACAGATATCAATTCTTTTAACCAGTTGAGATGAGCCAGCCAGTTGTAATATAAAAACATTCACCTTAGTCTTTGTACGTTCCATAATACCAAGCAAGTTAAAGCTATTTTTGCCTTTTACAATTTCATGATGCTGTGGAGAAATTTCTAGTTGCATCTGCACCTTCATTTGGCTCTAGAAGGAAACACATTTTTTCTTCTTTGAATTTTCATATCAAACTTTTCATACTCACTGCAACATTTTCACATGTGAAATTTATTAGCGATTGAGTTGCATCCTGTACTTTCGTAGCTTCCTTCTCACAACCTTTAACAAGTACTAAAGACGAGTGAAGCTTCGGGCGAGATGAAAATATCACCTTGGAATAAAAGACAGGCAATTTATTAAGCACATATATATTCTAAACTTAACTGTGTCATTTTATTTATTTGTTGTTATTTCTCACCTGTACATTGTATTGTGCCTCTACCATCTTTACATAAGGTGTGTCATGATCTGGTTGTGGGTGACCAGGTGCCAGGACCGGTAGTTCAAATGAAATTAGTAATGGTGTTGAAAGGCGAACTAAAGCGCGTGCTCGTTCAACGCCATCCAGAGAGCCGCACAAAGATACTTGATTGGATTTCTCGACGGGATTTAAACGATTTGAGTCAGGAAAATGAATATGCGTTGATGTATCTTCCATGATGCGCTTTATGTTATTACCACCGCGTCCAATAATATATGAATGGTCTGTATATGACACATCCATTTTCATAATGACTCGTGTACCCTAAAGAGGAATTTGGTCGTTAAAAAGTGAATAGTAAAGTCGTCTAAGCTATAAAATAAATACTCTTGAATCCAAATTTGCAAGCACACGGTCCTTAGCCTTTTGGACTTCCTCAATGCGTCCAACGATTCGGACGTGAGGATCTGAAATTGACATACATTAGGCCTTACACTCTAAAAAATTTACTCACAAAAACTCACCCTTTTTACTTTTAGCGCCAATTTTTAGACGACATGGCCAACTTATGTAAGTTTCAGTACACTTCATAACCTAAGAGGTTTATGGAGTTGTTTGTTAGGAAATTTTTAATAAAGTACTTTTAACCATTCACTTACGCTCTCAAAAAAGTACTCAGCGCCGTTCATGCCTTCGATTAGACTATCTTCTACGAGCAAAATTTGTATATATTTTATTATTATTACTTGAAACTTTCAAAAATATATTTCAGACTGACCTTTCAGCATCTGCTCCAACTTCTGACGATCCACTTTAAAACGCTCCGTGTGCAAGTCATCAGGATTAGCTACGCCTAATTTAGTAGCTATCGCTCTTATATCACTCCAGTCACTATCAGCTGATGAGATCTCACTCTGTGTTTCACTCGGTGCTCCACTTGATTCACCACGAACAGAATGTGGTCCGCTCGAAGTAGCCGGTGCTATGATAGTTTCTCCGGATGTGGCATTCGAGTAAAGTAGCTTGTTTATTTGCGCACAGGACAACATCATGGACTTTTTTGTTTTATGTTATAACGTATAGAAGTTTATAGCTTCTTCTGCTGGTGTTTGGGGATGTACAATTTCGTGGTCCTTAGCTAGCTTAAATGTCCGCTCAATGAGATCGGTTTTAAAATTGATCTTTCGGGAGTCTGAGTTATTTATGTAATGTGTAAAGTATTTTACTGAAAAAAAACAGAAGTTCACAAGACAAAAATTAAGATGATTCGAATAGAACGTGAATATACAAAGAAAAATATTAAATAGCATCTCTGGAAGTGATTGAAAGAGAATTTAAAAACGAAAAATCGCAGCATATAAGAACTAGGCAGTAATAACTTCTTTCGAGTTAGTAAAGTGCTTTTCATGCTCAACGCAAATCTTCTGCAGTATAGTCCACCTTCTTCGAAGGCATTACCATTGTAACATCTGGAGTTTTAAATAAAACGTATGCCACATTAAAATTAATGGAACATAATCGCGAAATTTTCCTAGGCATATGTAGGTATGTCAAATTGACTGAAATCGTTGCAGTAATGTCAAGTTGTTGATAAGGAGTAACTCTCTAAAAATCCTGGTGGCCCATATATTCGATCACCTACCTTACCAAAGGGTTGAGGTTCAAATCTCTGTAAAATGTTTACATTTTTCTGCATGGCCGTTCTTCGGTGGTGCTTTGGGAAACACTCTTTAAGTGTAATTCTGCCATTGCAAGCTTATCGGCAAAAGATCATTAACCGTGCAGATGCTGTTCGAAGTCGGCATAAAAAGTTTGTAGAAAAAAATAAAAGGTAGCACCACCCACGAAATATTTGACCTAAATGTTTTATGCAGACTGCGAACGGCAGATGCATTTTTCTGTGCAGCTTTCCAAGGCAGAAATACACTTCTTGGGTACTTTCAATGTTTGTTATCCTGTCACTTGAGTCGAAGACCCTTGTATAGTTAGACCGGCAAAAAACTCTACACCACAGCTTTTAGGCTGAAAATAATTTAAACAAGATCGTTAAATAGATGGTATTTCTTATGTAGTTCAGACTGACTGAGAGTGCCAGTGCGACTGAAGAGGGGGTTTTGAAAAATTAAGGTTATGTGAAACCTAGCTTGAAGTTTTCGCAAGAGGAGAAACTTGGATACATTGATGAAGTTCGATGGCGAAAGTTCGGCTAAAAAATGTATGTCACTTGCTTTTAATAACAGTTATTTATTTGAAGCTGACTTATTCTCGCAAATATTAACTAAATTTACAAAAATTTTCCTTTTACGTAATTTATACCCCTTGAGTAGAGCATAGGTTAGGAATAGTCCAGATCAAACCATAAAAAAAAGAACCTTAAAACTTTTAAAAACCACATCTGCATAGATATAAAATGCTTTTCAATTGCTAAAGCTTGTAAAAATACGTACCACTTTTCTATTATCAATCTCAACAATTGAATCTCGTTTGTCGAAATTTCAAAATGGTGGACTCCGCATATAAATATAACATGTGTTTCTTAGCTTTCAAGCACCGCAGATCGTGTGAAACTTGAAATTCAGAAATGACGTTCTCTGACCTTGAATTGAACTTTTTTATGTATAAATCCCTGTTGCTCAAGCGCCTAACCAAGGTTTGTCAGTCCCAAAATTGATATTAAATCACGACCACCAACAAATTAATTTAAATCGTTCTGCGTTTGAAAGAATACTAATACCGAAATTAGATCGGATGCACAGCCATAACACAATTGGAATTCGTAGCTAAAGTTTCCAGTTTATAACGGGTACGCCTTTTTTGACTTTCGCGCCTATTGCAATTGGCAATACCACTATGGTATGTATAAAACAAAACATTTGTAATTTGGCGATTTTTATGCTTAGAGTTGGGTATTTAGCTCTTTCAAATGGTTTGGTTTTTCTATATTATATAGTTAATCAAATTACAGCAGGTAAGCTTAGGAAAGTTCAAACAGAGTTTCATGTAAATTTTTGTGAACTATTTTCCCTCGCATTATAAAAAAAAAAATTATAAAATTAAATTTGTATCTAAACTGGCCGTTTTTGCAAAATGCAAATTATAGTTTCTAACTCTGCAGTTCCTCATCTCGCTATGCACTTAAAAAATTTTTTAAATAATTTTTTTTATCAATTTCGCACACAATCGCAGGAAAAACAAGTGAATTGCGAAGTGCTAGTGGAAATGTTTAGGGTTAAGACGAGTTGCAAATAAAGTTAAAAAAACACAAATTTACTTTTAAGTTACACATAATTCTATAAATGTGTGCATATGTATGTGTGTGATGTATTTGTGAGAGGTATTGCTTTCGTTGGGTCAATGCTCTACCCAGTCATATGGAGCCTGTCTGTGGTAAGAAACGCTGGCTGATATTATCAATTGAAAATAAACAAGCGTGGTGAATTATATTGTGTTATTGTTACAGGCAATGTTTAGCAACTTTAGCAAATGCTGCGGTAGTATTCATTGCGACAAGCAGACACTTATCGCTGAGATGTTTAACAGAGCCAGCTTAATTTAATTGTTGAGATTGAGCACCAACTTAAAAAAAGAGACATACCACTGTCTCCAAATACAACTTTAACTCTCTTTGATGTTAAAGAAAAATATTCGATTTAAGCACAAACATTTGCGTAGCAAAAAAATATTTTAGTACATGTTTTTGAAATTTATATAATATTTTTAAACCATTTTTTCACTAATTTCTACAAAACCGAACTACTCACCGTACTTAATACAATTCTTTTAAATTTTTTTTCTCATATTGATATTTTTCAAATTAATGTAATATGAGCGCATTAAGCAATTTTATCACAAATTCACGTACAATAATAATAAAATTTTTTTTTCGTTTTTTACTCAATCACAAAGGTAAAATATTGCACACAAAAAAATTGGTCGACACGCGAAGTTTCTTATTAACATATTTACATAGTTTAATTAGTCCGTATTAGCAATTTCCGTTAAAATTAATTTCACAATTAATTATTGTCAATTGTTCGTTAAAATGGTTGAACATCGTCAAAAAGAGGGAAGCAAGTAGTTTTTCAATGAAAAAAATAACTTCTTCCAAAAAACGTGGTTCGAAAAAAAATATTACATAACTAACGCGTATTGGAGTCGGGATTTATTGAAAGAACACAGAAGACAAGAGTTTTAAACAGACGTATGAGTGAAAAATTAAATTAACGCAGGTTTTTATGAAGTAGCGATTTTTTTAATAAATTCTTGACGTAAAATATTTTTTTTAGCACGAGGAAAAAAAGCGTGTGAGTTTTTTTTTATTTTTCTTTGTCTTAATTTCTAAATGATTAGCTGTTGTTTGCGTTTTGGCGCGTAATTTGACGTAAATCGAGCGAAGTGGAGCGAATGTGAGGAGCGACTGAACCGCCTGTTCGATTTTTGAAGGGCATTCTTGTTTTTTATATAGAAACATACAGACATACTCATATGGTTCATGCGATGCACACATTTTTTTGTTATTTATGAATGTAGTAATAACAATTACTACACAAAATTTTCTTCTGTACAAAAGAAACGGTAGTTGAGAATCCTCTGCAAATATCACAGTGTTTTGCTTTCATGAAAAATCTTACAAAAAGTAATTAATTCTGGCAGGTGTAGAAGAGCAAGGGAGAGGCGTGATTTTTCTAAAACATGCAGGAACTTTAAGCCTGCATCTACAAAGCCAAATGATTGGAATAAAAATAATCCGATGTGATTTCATTTTAAAGTGACAGTGGTATATTTTAAAACTAAAGTGACAATGCCCAAAATGTGCATTATGATAAAATAAGTATAGGCGGTGTGGGGGAACAAACTCACCTATCACACCGAAAGTCCTGCGTTCAAGCCCCAGAAAAAGAAAAAAGCTTTTTTTTAAGCGTAGTCGTTCCTCGGAAGTCGTTACTCGGAATTTAAAGCTGCTCAGGCAAACTCCACCTGCTTGCAAATGGAATCCGCGGTCGGCATTTAGATCCCATCCCGCCAATTTGTAGGAAAAATTAAAAGAAACAAGTCTAAAATTGGAAGAGAATTTCGGCCAAAATCTCCACGGAGGTAGTATATTGCGCCAAGATATAGTCAATAATTACCTTAAATGATTACCGGTTGATAACATACCAGTCTATACATAGTCGCTATTCTATGCACTACCGCATAAAACTTAAAGCGAAATAAAAGGGCTACATATGTCATAATCTCCGACAGACCATCGCGAGAAAGTTCACCTATAGGTCTGAGTCGCTTCAACTGTATTCTTGGACATCGACAAGCAACTGACGCATCAATTCAATTCATGCAATAGCATGCCCTTGCAATGCAGACCTTGTGACTTCAATCAACCCGTTAGCTACAATGTGGGGTTCGTTGGCCTAACAATTTTATTTTTTTTTATTTTACTTCACAGATCATGGGTTTCGCGGTTAACTTGTATTCATTTCCAAAAATGTTCTGGAATTTCTATGGGCGTGGGACTTGAAATGAGAAATTTTGAGATGCTCTAACCAGCCCAGTGAAGCCCACTTTTGATTCTAATACCCTCAGAGACACAGATAGTTAAGTTGGATGCTGGAACAGCACAATTTTGTAGCAATGGTTTCTCCTTAAAAGCTACTGCATGAGTTTAGTCATCGATATGACTATAGCCCGACCGCAGTTCCAGAACGATCGTTCAAAAAAAGACGACACCAAATTAAAATTGTTACAAGTTTTCCAGAAGGCTTTGTAAATCCCTGCAAAATATAACCTCATTGAACAAATCCAACTGCTTTTTGAATACATACAAATCGTCGGCTTAGATTGAATTTATTTTATTTATTTATTTATTTTTTTTCAAAATTGACAGTCCTTTCCTTCTCGTTTTCGTGCCTTATAAACTAATTTGGGCGTTAGGATGTTATGAATAAAAAACTTTGAAAAGTATTCGACGATAAACCTGTCAGGCGTTTTTGTCAAGATATGCAGCATCTGAATGTACGTCATTTTATTTTTATATTCCAAACGTGCGAAATAATGTAAAACCATTTACACAAGACCTATTTCACCTTTCACCTACAACGCCGCCAATTAGATAAATGCTATCAACACATCTTCTCTGTGAAAATAAATGAGCAAATACGGCCGATCTACGAACATTAGGGTGTTCCCTATAAATCAAATAAACGACTTCTTCCTCACCAATTCAGATTGTTATACCTAGGTGAAATATATCACGTTTAAATTTGTGTCCCGATTGAAGACAGTTAAGGGTTGTCGAACAGGGGTCAAAGTTCCTTATCGGGACCAAAATTCATTTGTGATATCGCCAAATAAAAAAAAGAAAGTAAAAATTGTAAAAAGAAATAACAGATAATCAAAGATCTATAACTATAAAACTGAACAGCGAAAGCGTTGCTAATAATACAGTGCTATAAAAACACAATGCCACTGATCAAGTTATGTTGAACGCGTCGAAAAGTATTCCCCAAAATTTGAAGGAAAAAAGTTCAGAAACCAGTTCTAGTAACCATTGCCGTGTGTAAATTTTGTAACATTTCTCTAATATCAATAGCTTTATCGATTTAGGGTATTAAAAATAAAATTTCTTTTCTAATTTTTTAAGCTATCGAGAAACCTTAATTTGGACAACTGCGCGATACTACTTCACACTCTCCAATCGGAACAAAAATTTATATTTTGACCTACGTTGATATTACCTCAAAAGAAGTGAAAAGTGAAAGAACTTTTTATTTGATTTATAAGGACCGCCCTAATGTACATAAATGAAAAGCCATCACTATTATGTTGATAGCTTCCTACTATCTTTTTAAGGTGTAATTAGTGAGCAAAACAGGAGTCTTACAAAATCACCAGCAATTTACAGCAAACATTAGTGCTCAATTTCTTGAGTAAGAAGGCTTACTAAAGTTTTTCAAGTAAGAGCTGAGACGCCTATCACACCGAAAGTCCTAGGTTCGAGTCCCAGGAAAAGCGACAACAAAATACTTTAGAAAAAGCTTTTATTTAAGCGTAGTCGTTCCTCGGCAGTGGTTTGGCCAAATACTCGGAATTTAAAGCTGAACAGGCAAACTCCATCTGCTTGCAAATGGAATCCGCGGTCGGGTTTAGATCCCATCCCTCCAATTTGTAGGAAAAATTAAAAGAAACAAGTCTAAAATTGGAAGAGAATTTTGGCAAAAAAACTCCACGGAGGTATATTGCACTAACCTATAATCACTATTATTTAAATACTTACATTAAATGATTACCGGTTGATAACATACCAGTCTATACTTAGTCGTAATTCTATGCACTACCGCATGAAACTTAAAGCGAAGTAAAAGGGCTACATATCTCATAACCTCTGATAGACCATCGAGAGAAAATTCACCTATACGTCTGAGCCGCTTCATCTGCTTTCCTGGACATCGAAAAGCAACTGACACAACAATTCAATTCATACAATAGCATGCCATTGCAATGGGGACCTTGTAACTTCAATCAACCCGTTAGCTACAATATGGGGTTCGTTGGCAAGCAATTTAATTTTTTGATTTTACTTAAGAGATCGTGGGTTTCGCGCTTAACTTGTATTAATTCCCAAAAGTGTTCTGGAATTTCTATGGACGTGGAACTTGAAATGAGAAATTTTGGGATGCTCTAACCAGCCCAGTGAAGTCCACTGTTGATTCTAATGTCCTCAGAGACACAGATAATTAAGTTGGATGCTGGAAAAGCACAATTTTGTAGCAAAGGTTTCTCCTGAAAAACTACTGCATGTGTTTTTTTCAAAATTGACAGTCCTTTCCTTCTCATTTTCGAGCCTTATAAACGAATTTGGGCGTTAGGATATTATGAATACAAAACTTTTTGAAAAGTATTCGACGATAAACCTGTCAGGCATTTTTGTCAAGATATGCAGCACCTGAATGTACGTCATTTTATTTTTATATTCCAAACGTGCGAAATAATGTAAAACCATTTACACAAGACCTATTACATATTTAATCTACAATGTTATCAATTAGCCGATAATGGGTTGGTCTCGAAATTCTGTACGTACAAAGTTCTAAAAACAAAATTCTGCTTTTTAAAATTCTGCTTTTTTAAAATTCTGCTTTCTAAAATTCTGCTTTCAAAATTCTGTATTACAAAATTCTGTATTAAAATATAATATTAACAATGTTAAAGAGGTCATGTAATTATTTTGGAAAAGTGCGCCATGCACAGTAATTCTGCGTAGAACACCTTTTTGCATAGGCGGCCTTCGGCCGCGCTTATAAAGAATAACCCTGGGCTACGCCATGCCAAGTCCTGGAGTGTGGTATAACCGTGGCTACCACCACGGTGATGTCCTTCTGCGTAGCATACCCTTCTGCGTAGGCGGCCTTTGGCCACACTTTAAAAAAATGACCCTTAGCCGATCCAACACCGGCTACGCCATGCCATGATTCCGGAATTTTGACTTCCAGAATTAAACATGCAGAATTTTGAAAAAGCAGAATTTTAGAAAGCAGAATTTTAAAAAGCAGAATTTTAAAAAAGCAGAATTTTGTTCAAGCAGAATTTTTTTGCAATTTACAGAATTTTGTCACCCAGAATTTTGTAATACATAATAATGACACGCTCCCGCCGATAATAAATGCTATCAACACCTCTTCTCTATGAAAATAAATGCGCAAATACGACCAATCTATGGACATAAGGGTATACCCTATAAATCAAATAAACGACTTCTTCCTCACCCCTACAGATTGTTATACCTAAGTGAAATATATCACGTGTAAATTTGTGTTTTTGTGTCCCGATTGAAGACAGTTAAGGGTGTCGAATGGGAGTTAAAGTTCCTTATCGGGACCAAAATTCTTTTGTGATATCGCCAAATAAAAAAAAAGAAAATAAAAATTGTAAAAAGAAATAAGAGCTAATCAAATATCTATAAATATAAAACTGAACAGCGAAAGCGTTGCTAATAATACAGTGCTATAAAAATACAATGCCACTGATCAAGTTATGTTGAACACGTCGAAAGGTATTCCCAACAATTTGAAAAGTTAGCTTATGAAAAAAAAAGTTCAGAAACCAGTCCTCGTAACCATTGCCGTGTGTAGATTTTGTAATATTTCTCTAATATCAATAGCATTATCGATTTAGGGTATTAAAAATAAAAGATCTTTTCTAATTTTTTAAGCCATCGAGAGACGTTAATTTTGACAACTGTGCGATATTCTTCACACTCTCCAATCGGGACCAAAATGTATATTTTGACCTACGTTTTTATTACCTATGAAGATGTGAGAATTGAAAAAATGGTTTATTTCATTTAAAAGGACCACCCTAATGGACATAGATGAAAAGCCATCACTATTATGTTGATAGCATCCTACTATCTTTTTAAGGTGCAATTAGTGAGCAAAATAAGAGTCTTACAAAATCACTAGCAATTTACAGGAAGCATTAATGCTAAATTTTTTTAGTAAGAAGGCTTAGTAAAATTTTACGAGTAAGAGCTGAGACGCCTAACATCTGTGCCACTGCGATTTGTTCCGTAAAATATCAAATGCTATACTTAGGATTTACGCAATATTTTTTTAAATGAAATCCGCAATTTGCTTCGGTTGTACAATTTTTGCTATTTCCGTTGCCAAAATGAATCTGGTGCTTACGTTAATTTGACCTCAATAAAAGTTTTCAATCGTCCACTTAGAAGCTAAGTTCAACTATTTTATATAGTAGTTACTAAGGCAAATCTATACACGATGATAGAAAATAGGTCTGATTTGCATTCTCCAGAACATTGTGTACAAGAAAAAGTGTGATATCTTATCCTGATTGGCAGGATGTTTATTATGGAGTTTTGAGGCATTTTGACATGGTGTTATTCAGCGAGTGAAAGGAAAATACTTAAGATGAGCAGTACAGTAACTTCAAAAATCAGGGGAAAAAAGTTTTTTTTATTATTTTGACGTATAAGCTTTAGATATTATACTCGTCTTATACACAACGCTTTAGAATGTCAAACTTAAAAAATTGTGCGTTACTTCGATTTACTTAAGTTGTTAATTACCTAAATTAGCTATAGAAATTGCATAATAGGAAAACATAATCATGGGGGAAACATGGTTTTATTCGTATTACTCATATAATTTTTTGAGCTTTGACTGTGAGCTTTTGGGGAAAAGTTACGATAGCAAGGCGTATGTGAAACAAATGTGAATGAGTATGATGTGTTCCGAACAAATACAAAATATTATTGAAATAATTTCTCTTAAACAAACATTTTTTAACTTTAATTTAATTTTAATTATGCTACCCACTTATTGTTTTACGCTGCAGCGGGCTGAAAAAAGTTTAGCTAAACAAACAAGTACAGTTAACTCATTAAAAAAGCACTCGGTACTTATGAGTACTGTCATTTTTTTGGGCAATTCCTAACAATCGTCAACCAAGACAAAAAAGGATGTTTTGTGATGATTTCTATGTCTCAGGGTAAAAGAAAAATTATAAACACTAATTTGAATATTTTTTAATTGAATAATTGGATGGTAATATTAGTTTAAAATCGCTCTTGAAAGCATATATTGTTAAGCATTTTTTAACACTGTTTATCATTTATTGCTTGGACTCCACATAAGACACCCCAATATTTAATATTTGAGGTATTCTAGGTTCACTTTGGGTTTTTCTATTCGACAATGGTTCGAGATCTCTGCTTTCGACTTCATGCTAGATTGAACATTTGCGCCCTCAAAAACCCCCTCTCCTTCATTAGTAAAATAGGTTTCTGTGGAATCTATAGCCAACTCATACTCCAAACGGTCATCACAGCCTATTACGATGGAATTTATGCCTCTTTCCAATCTGGAAAGTTGTTACCAGTATTCGCCGATTTCACTAAGAACCATTTTGGCTTCGTGCACCGCTGTTAACTTTGTAATCAATTTAACGGTGCTACTGTTAAGTTTGCCCTTTGTTTTCATTCAAAAGTTTTATACAACTTACAGTTGTAAATATTTAGTATGGTACGTGTGGTGTTGTGTTAATAACATTTGTTATCGACTAGTTATCGGTTTGCAATCAGCCTGTTATGAGTTTGTTAGGGACGAGTTATCGAAGTTTTATTAGTTTGTTATATATAGCAGCGTTATCTAACTCATAGGTTTGTTATTAAACAAATGCGAAAATAGTTTATCAAGTCAATAATACATCGATAAACCCTCGATAATAAGCCGATGAGAAACCAATAATAAACCGATTACTCGATGATAGTGTCGCTATCGATAACAAACGGATAACTCGTTGATATCGGTTGTTACCGATAACGAGCTGATGAAGCTCTTCTCAAAAAGTGCTTAAATTATACCGAAATGGTCCTAAACTACTGCCAACATGGTTCCGATAAAAGTCCCAAAGAATTTACGAAATAATCCGCAGATATTCGAACTAGTAAATAGTGTCAAAACCCTTTTGAAAATAGACATGAACTCCAGATGATTATGTGACAACTTATTTAAAAAAAGGAGTTATAAGATCGTTTTATTGCTCAACATTTTAATACGAAAAGGTGTTTCAAGGTACTTTTCTGATCGCATAAAAGTTTTTCCAAGAACTTTAGTATTAACAAGTAAGGAAGGTTAAGTTCGGGTGTAACCGAACATTACATACTCAGTTGAGAGCTATGGTGACAACATAAGGGAAAATAACCATGTAGGAAAATGAACCGAGGGAAACCCTGGAATGTGTTTGTATGACATGTGTATCAAATGAAAGGCATTAAAGAGTATTTTATGAGGGAGTGGGCCATAGTTCTATAGGTGGACGCCATTTAGGGATATAGCCATAAAGGTGGATCAGGGTTGAATCTAGAATGCGTTTGTACGATATGGGTATCAAATGAAAGGTGTTAATGAGCATTTTAAAAGGGAGTAATCCTTAGTTCCATAGGTGGACGCCGTTTCGAGATATCGCCAAAAAGGTGGGCCAGGGGTGACCCTAGAATTTGTTTGCACAATATGGGCATCAAACGAAAGGTGTTAATGAGTATTTAAAAGGGAGTGGGCCTTAGTTCTATAGGTGGACGCCGTTTCGAGATATCGCCATAAAGGTGGGCCAGGGGTGACTATAGAATTCGTTTGTGCAATATGGGTATCAAACGAAAGGAGTTAATGAGTATTTTAAGAGGGAGTGGGCCTTAGTTCTATAGGTGGACGCATTTTCGAGGTATCGCAGTAAAGGTGGACCAGGGGTGACTCTAGACTTTGTTTGTACGATATGGGTATCAAATGAAAGGTGTTAATGAGTATTTTTAAAAGGGAGTGGGCCTTCGTTCTATAGGTGTTCGCCTTTTCGAGATATCGCCATAAAGGTGGACCAGGGGTGACTTTAGAATTTGTTTGTATGATATGGGTATCAAATGAAAGGTGTTAATGATTATTTTAAAAGGGCGTGGGGCTTAGTTCTATAGGTGGACCCCTTTTCGAGATATCGCCATAAAGGTGGACCAGGGGTGACTCTAGAATTCGTTTGTGCAATATGGGTATCAAACGAAAGGAGTTAATGAGTATTTTAAGAGGGAGTGGGCCTTAGTTCTATAGGTGGACGCCTTTTCGAGATATCGCCATAAAGATGGACCAGGTGTGACTCTAGAATGCGTTTGTACGATATGGGTATCAAATGAAAGGTATTAATGAGAGTTTTAAAAGGGAGTGGTGGTAGTTGTATATGTGAAAGCGTTTTCCAGATATCGACCAAAGTGTGGACCAGGGTGACCCAGAACATCATCTGTTGGATACCGCTAGTTTATTTATATATATAATACCTGCCAAGATTTTAAGGGTTTTTTATTTCGCCCTGCAGAACTTTTTCATTTTCTTCTACTTAATATGGTAGGTGTCACAACCATTTTATAAAGTTTTTTCTAAAGTTATATTTCGCGTCAATAAAACAATCCAATTACCTTACCATATTTCATCCCTTTTTTTGTATTTGGTATAGAATTATGGAATTTTTTCATTTTTCGTAATTTTCGATATCGAAAAAGTGGGCGTGGTCATAGTCGGATTTCGTTAATTTTTCATACCAAGATAAACTGAGTTCAGATAAGTACGTGAACTGAGTTTAGTAAAGATATATCGATTTTTGCTCAAGTTATCGTGTTAATGGCCATGCGGAAGGACAGACGGACGACTGTGTATAAAAACTGAGCGTGGCATCAACCGATTTAGCCCATTTTCACAGAAAACAGTTACCGCCATAAAATCTATGCCCCTACCAAATTCAAAAGGATTGGTTAATTTTTGTTCGACTTATGGCGTTAAAAGTATCCTAGACAAATTAAATGAAAAAGGGCGGAGCCACGCCCATTTTTAAATTTTCTTTTATTTTTGTATTTTGTTGCACCATATCATTACTGGAGTTGAATCTTGACATAATTTACTTATATACTGTAAAGATATTAAATTTTTTGTTAAAATTTTACTTTAAAAAAAAATTTTTTTTAAAAGTGGGCGTGGTCCTTCTCCGATTTTGCTAATTTTTATTAAGCGTACATATAGTAATAAGAGTAACGTTCGTGCCAAATTTCATCATGATATCTTCAACGACTGCCAAATTACAGCTTGCAAAAGTTTTAAATTACCTTCTTTTAAAAGTGGGCGGTGCCACGCCCATTGTCCAAAATTTTACTAAATTTCTATTTTGCGTCATAAGTTCAACTCATCTACCAAGTTTCGTCGCTTTATCGGTCTCTTGTAATGAATTATCGCACTTTTTCGGTTTTTCGAAATTTTCGATATCGAAAAAGTGGGCGTGGTTATAGTCCGATATCGTTCATTTTAAATAGCGATCTGAGATGAGTGCTCAGGAACCTACATACCAAATTTCATCAAGATACCTCAAAATTTACTCAAGTTATCGTGTTAACGGACGGACGGACGGACGGACATGGCTCAATCAAATTTTTTTTCGATCCTGATTATTTTGATATATGGAAGTCTATATCTATCTCGATTCCTTTATATATGTACAACCAACCGTTATCCAATCAAACTTAATATACTCTATGAGCTCTGCTCAACTGAGTATAAAAATGTTGGGGAAATTGAAAGTGGGAGCGTTCGTACAGCTAAAATCACTGTGCGCCAAACCTAACTAGAGTTTAATGACTGTCGTAACGTAGGAAATGCCCATACGTACAAACAAATTATGTGAATACATATCGCTCATTTGCTGCACCGTCGTCATAACTCAAAAAACACAATTTTCCAGGAGAGCCATTCAAAGATTTTAACTGCTATATGTTGCGCATATAAAGGCATATTTTCATTTTTATAACACGTGCTATGTTTTTAACTGATCACGAAGATTTTTTTATACAACATAGATAATGATATTGGGTACGTTTATATGTTATTAACTCAAAAGTCATGTTTTTTGAGTTATGACGACGTTGCAGCAAATGAGCGATATCTGAAGCATAAGCAAAGGGCTTTGCTAATGTTCTTTTACAGCGTAACTCTCAACATAGAGTAATTATGAATAAATAGCTCGACGATGTCCTGACATGCTTAACCTCAATTATCAACACTCAGCGTTTGGTTTCGTACTGGAAGCAAACTTATTTCTATAAAAAATGCACAATATGTACATTTGCTGTGACATATTAGAAATGCGATTCATAAATACTCATTAGTGTACATACTTGGTAGGCTATCATATTCAACTTGTTTGCCAAACTTCTAAAAGTTTATAAGTTGCATAAAGGCGTAGTATGTATGCTGTGTAGATGAACGGTAGGTAATTGTATACATTTATAAGTAGATGATGTGTTAAAAAAGCGGTCAATAACCAAAAATGTTAAATAATAAACAAAAAGAAATAAATGTATTCTATGAATCACAATTCACGCCTGCAGAGTTCCACACAGCAGATGCCAAATAGTCAAAGAGGGAAGCCAACTAGACTGAACGGTGGCCAAGTTTATAAAGCAAACGCCTAAAGCTTTTATGTATGTATTTACAATTAAAATATGCTCACATATGGTTCAGCATGCCAAAACAGCTTGAGTTATGTGTATGGAATTGGAATGTCAGTAATATTAAAATTAACATAAGGGACACTCATTACTTTGACTGGAAAAAAATTAAGAGTCAGTAGATATGAAAATGTACTTATCGTTGTGTTATGGTTATGAAACGATGCAATTGTACGCAAGCCTTACATCTTTATATGTCACATTAACATACTCGATGATACAAAGAATCACAAAAAATAAATAGGCGTGAAGTTCGATGTGTAAAACATGCAGGTGTACTTCTAGGAAACTAATGATTTTAATTTAACTAGAGCTCGGCCAGAGGTTTGAGTTAAAATACATTCGAGGTAGCTTTGCCAGAAGCAAATAGTTTCGAAGTTTTTGAGAAGAGCTTCGTTGGCTTCCGTCGGCTATACCGGAAAACTATTATCAGTTTAGTGTTGATAGCGAGTTATTATCTTCGAGTTTTCTATTTGTCATAAGCTTGCTATCGATTTGTTATCAGCTTGCCATCATCTTTTTATTGACTTTTTATCTGCTTGTTACAGAAAGGTTAGTTATGTGTCACTGAATTTATATTGAAATATAATATAACAATAATAATGACAAAAAAAAAAATATTGTTAAGGCATGTAGTTCAATTCGAATCAATGATCATGTAAATCAAATAGGCCGACAAACAATAACAATTTATAATTGAATTTTATTTTTATTTTATTTTATTTTATTTATTTATTTTCTTTTTTTTTTGATGTTTTAGTTCAGTTTAGTGTAATTGAATTTAATTTAATTTGACGTAATTGAATTTATTTAATAATTCGGGAAAAATTTAAACAACGTGACATCAGGATCATCAAATTATTAAATAAATTATAAAAATTGCTTCAAATAAATGCTTTCATACATTTAAAAGCAATGAGGGCAATCTCTGCTTAATTCATACAAATAGACAACATTGGTTAATTCTTTGTAGTTCTATAAATAGAACAAAGGCAAAAACACCAGTTTCGTTGAAACCGCCACCAACAAAAAGCGTAACATTAACACATGATTACATACAAAGTAGGTATGTGCACAGAAATAAAATATGCATGCAAGGCAATTGGGATAAAGTTTACAAAAACCATATATGTAATACTCCTATATTGCTACAAAAAGCTAAGTACATTCCCAAACATCAGAGTGCCGATATATTGCTGTTTAAACGTTTTTGTTTTTGTATTCAATAATGGAATGTACCAAAATTTTAATTTTTTCTTGTCACACTTATGCTGCTACAATCACAAAAATTTTATAGGCTGTCTTGTTTTGATTTCGAAATCAAAACACATTGCGAGCATTTTCTATTAGCAATATAGGAGTATTACATATATGACAAAAACTAAGGCATGACGTGGCTGAATGCGTTTGTAACACTTTAACCATTGTAGGAGTGCGGGTTTGAAGAGATTTACGAGGTATAATGGAAACAGCTGTCGCCTTGTCCGTCCTGATGTCACGTTGTTTAAATTTTTCCCAAATTATTAAATAAGTTATACAAATTAAAAATTGCTTCAAATATACATAGATATGATTTCATACATTTAAAAGCAATGATTTCAATTTAATTAATTTTTCCTTGTTTGCACTTTATTATTTTGTATAAATCTGACCAAATAATATGCATGGATGGTAAATAGAATGGATCACCTGATTTTTAATTGATTATCGTTGCCTCATTCTGTATCTCTTTCTATCACCCGCTGAAGATAGCCGGCTCCATGATGCAATTACTAGGTGACTGACGTTGGCAGCTTCTCTTTCTAATCCACCATCTTGAACTCCCACTCTGAAACTCAATTTGCCTCTTTGCTAAACTACTTTTTCATTCAGAAGATAAATTCTATTAAAAACCACACAAATCAATTTTTCTAGAGAAGTATGCAACGGCATCACTTTTTTTCTCCAATTCCATTTTGTGTTGACTTTTCTATCATTCAAACTTGGCACAATTCTCAAAAAAATAATTGTTTATTCAACAAAATTATTGAAATTTTACCAAATTTTCGGTGTTAAATGATGGTAAGAAGTTTTTTTAATTTTAATAATAGCGTTATATATTATTTTAAATATGTTTTCACAGCTTTATTTACTGGTCTTGGTGTGGATAATGCTTGAGACCAGACGTCGTGCAAACAGACGGGCACATAAACACAAAAACGACGTACCACTAATTGTCATCACCTCCACAGAGATTGAAGAAGCCACCAAAAAGGCCAAGCCCGTTAAATCAATAGGCCCAAACGTTATAGCCATGTCAATACTAAAACACCTTTGCGATGAGAGTGTAGGCTACCAACCTTTCGTTGAATTCCTTTGCCATTCCCAACAGTGGAAAATGGCAAGAGTAATGCTATACGACAGCATGGCTCTCTTAATACACGTCTAATGGGTATGGTGTCAAAAGACGTTTTTTCGTCCCAGGATCACTAATCCGAAATCGAAAAACAAACATTTTCAGTAGTTCAAAACATATTAAAGGAAAACCCTTAAATGACGCCGGGTCTCTCCGAAACCGGGGGTGTTATTCATATTTTTTTTGTGCTGAGCACCTTTCTGCGTTCTGCGCAACGGGTTTGGATCCAACTAAATCCGTGCAAATCCCTTTGTACACAAAATATTTTCCTGTGTACAATATTAAAACAGCCACATGAAAAGATTCAATTTCTTTTGCAAATATATCCTCACAGAAGCTAAATTTTAATATTCGCGATCCTATGTCCAAAACGCAATGATAATTCCAATACTAAAGCCTGGGAAGCCAGCTAATAAAGGTGAGTCATATCGACCGATATCACTCCATTCGCCAGTTGCGAAGACAGGGGAACCCGTCCTTCTCTCTCATCAGCGAGGCTTCCGCAAAATGCATAGCACTTCCGCCGCGCTAAACGCTATTAACACCCAGATAAATAACGGGCTGAACTAGAAATAACCCCATCAACCACGGCACGTCACTCCAAGACATAGAATGTTCACTCCTTCTCCTTTGTCTTAAAAGATGGACCGCAAATTTTCTAAATGGTCAGCAAGCGGCGGTTCAATTACGGGATACGCAACCGCAGCAAAATCCTCAAGTCGCTTGCCGGCGGCACCCGGGAAGGAGAGAAAGAAACTATGCTAACCAGTAAAAAGCAATCGTGTGCTACGCGTTAGGTAGCCTTGTCCTAAAAACACACACTGGAAAAGAATGCAGACCTGTCAAAATGCTGTACTCATAACTGCCACAGCATAACGAAATGCGATAAAGACAATGTAATAAAGACAAGGTGGTATATGTAGTGACAGCTCATTTTGAAAACTCCCAAACAATACGAATGATGGGAGAAAGGGGAAGAACAGAAGAGGCCGTTTTGTGAAATAGTATTAAATATGGTACTTTTTTGTATCATTTTTATTTTTTTACATATTTCATTAAAATATTAATACAAGTTTATGGCAGGCTCTCCGAATATACTTCAGGTTTGCAATACTATACATGAATTCAAGAACATTAGGTACAAGAAGCATTTGAAGAAATTATAGCGATATATCTCTAAGTGGCCGGCCTTGCATGTTTTATGCAAACTCCAAACTGCATCTGCTAGGGCTGCTAAGTTCTCGCTCAGAAACTTTTTATAGCAAAACCAGAGATGCGTCGCTTAGTTTGTGTTCCGAAGGGCAAAGTCTATATAATATATATATTATATAAAAAGAAAGGCTAAAATGTGTGTTAGTTGGTCGCTGGTGTTTGAAGAGATACGTCGGTCGATTTTGTTCAAACTTTTACATAAGTTGCGTATACCTCACGCGGTGGCTATTACGTAGATTTGGTTGCGATCGACGCACAAATGCTATGGTCTTGAGATCAAAACGTGGAACTGGGTAATCCTGGGACGAGTTTGTACAATATGGGTATCAAATGGAAGCTGTTTATGAGTACTTTGATACGGTGTATTTTTCGTACCCCTTGGTGACTAGGCTCTCGAGATATAGGCCAAAAAAAGGACCCGGCTAGCCCTAGAATGTGTTTATAGAATATGGATAACAAATGAAAGCTATTGATGAGTGCTTTAGTAGAGGGTAATTTTCATACCCCGGGATGACCAGGGTCTCGAGATATAGGCCAAAACGTGGGCCCGTGAACGCCTAGACAGTGTTTATACAATATGGAAAGCTGTTGATGAGTGCAGGGTAATTTTCATGCCACCGTGGTGTGATTGTAGCGTGCTCCGCCTACCACACCGTATGCCCTGGGTTCACACCCCGGGCAAAGCAACATCAAAATTTTAGAAATAAGGTTTTTCAATTAGAAGAAAATTTTTCTAAGTGTGGTCGCCCCTTGGCAGTGTTTGGCAAGCGCTCCGGGTGTATTTCTGCCATGAAAAGCTTTCAGTGAAAACTATTCTGCCTTGCAGATGCCGTACGAAGTCGGCATAAAACATGTAGGTCCCGTCCGGCCAATTTGTAGGGAAAATTAAGAGGAGCACGACGCAAATTGGAAGAGAAGCTCGGCCTTAGATCTATTCGGAGGTTACCGCGCCTTACATTTATTTATTTATTTTTTTTAATTTTCATACCCCGGGGTGTACTAGGGTTTCGAGATATAGGCCAAAACGTGGATAACACTAGGATATGCTTTCACATTACGGGTATAGAAATGAAGCTGTTGATGTGTGCTTTAGTACAGAGTAAGTCTTATAGCGCCGGGTGACTAGGGTCTCGAGATATAGGGCAAAACGTGGACTCGGATACCCCTAGAATGTGTGTGTAATATGGATATCAAATGAAAGTTTTTGCTGAGAGCTTCAAAGTAATTTTCATTGTGATATTCGATTTAGTCGCATCAACCTGGCAAAACTGATAAATATGCATGCGAAGCCGAAATAAAGACATGAATTAATAATACCAACGTACCTATTTACATACTTCCTATTCGATTTGCTTGAAATTTGGTATATAAATTTGCCTATATTAGTATTTACGATCCTTTCTTCCGGAAAGTAGATCAGAGACGGACTGGTACTGGTATTAGGATTAGGACTGGCACTGAGACTCGGAGTGGAACTGGGACTAGGACTCGGAATGGGACTGGAACAAAAGGCATGCCATCCTCTGGGACTGGCAATAAGGGATGAAGAAGAATGAGGAGAAGAGAGAGGAGAAAAGAGAGAAGAAGAAGGAGACTGAGAAAGAGATCCAATGAGATGAAGATAGAGATAGATGAAGCGAAAAGACGGAGAAAGGAGTGAATAAAAGGATTAGGAAAAAGTGAAGAGGGGAGGGCAGAGTTAGACAGGAAAAGCTTATTAAAATGTATGCAGATAGACCAAATATAGGGCAGAACAACGTCTGCCGGGTCTGCTAGTCAATGTTAAGAAGAATAAAAAGCGCACTGTATTGGGAAACTTAATGAAGACTACACTCCTGCCCTAATGCTGCCGGTTAATTTAAATATTAAAGTTAGCTGGTCGTAGAATAAGCAGCTACTTAGCCGAAATAACTCTCGCTATCTCTGGCGTTTAAAAGAGCAGCGAGAGCTCCTTTTCAAGATACCGAGGCGCTGACGATGAAAATACCAGTTTGCTCCTATAGTTTGCCATGCGTCTGATGGGAGGTAGGGCTGATAATTTTACCTTAGTAATGAGGTACCCGGGTACTCAGGTGTCGGGATCCAACTGCCCGGGTATTACTGGAGTACCGAAAAAACTCAGACACCCAAGCATTACGCAAAATCTGTGACCAATGTAGTTTCGACAAATTGTTTGGGCCTTACTGAATAAATATAACGGTATGTATTTGTAAATTAATCCGAGCATGAGTTATTACGGAGTACCAGAAAGTTGGGATAATATCCGGCTATCCAATTACCCTGTAACCAGGGCATTGCCAAAATTACTCAGGCAGCCGGCTAATACGATCATGCCAGTTTGCCATGTCAGGCGGAGCATCGAATCGTGTGACTGCTACATCATATGGCGAAAGTCTCACTGTCCCATCTGAGATTCGCCCCGAAGCACAAAAACAACAACAACCCCTTATCTGCGGGGATAAAAATTAAAGAATGTTGAACCTTAATAAAAAATGCACACAAGTATGAAACTTTCTAAACGTCATTCACCATCGAATAACCTACGGGTAAACTGGCCATCAGAATAAAGATGTGTTTAAAGCTAAAACCAGGCAAGGTCATTCAGTCATAAACTATTTGAAGGTTTTATGATGGACCGCATTACAATGTGTAATCTAACACTATTGCTCGCAGACCGAGGTAGATAAGCTTAAATTAGGTGTGGGATCCGGGGGTAGTTCTTTATGACATTAATCTACGCACTATCGATGAAGAATATTGCATTGTACAAGCGCTTGCAATGCACATACAAGCACTACCTCTGTCACTTCTACTTGTATATAAAACCACACACTTGCCGACTTTAACAGAGGATTAACAAAGGTGTACCTGGCCCAATAAAAATAAAGCCTCTAAAACGATATCGCACCCAATGAATTGGCAATTCAATTTAGCAACCTCTGAGATATTGGCAAGGCGATAGTTTCGTCTTCCGACCATGTTGCGATAGGCTGAAGAAGAAGTACTTTCGGAAGACGCCTTAGAACGGTAAAAACAGGAAAAAAAAAAAAACACCTGGAAAGGAAAAGCAAATGACCCAAATTAGGATAATTATTTTAATGTGTATTATAATTATTATTTCAAACAAAATACCTTCATTTTGTATCAAAAATGTTCAAATTTCTATAATTTTGCTAGATAAACAAATCAAATCGAATCATATAAAAGTCAACACAAAACAGAATTAGAGAAAAAAGTGATGCCGTTGCATATTTTTCCAGGAAATTTTATTTGTGTGGTTTTTACTACGATTTTTCCTCTGAATAAAAAAGTAGTTTTGCAAAGAGGCAAATTGAATTTCAAATTGGGAGTTCAAGATGGCGGATTAGAAAGAGAAGCTGCCAACGTCAGTCACCTTGTAATTGCATCATGCTCATGACTGTAATTACGCTCTCATTCTTTTTTACTCCATACATTCTTTCATTCATTCTTTTATACTCCAATTCAGAGTGTTTATTTCTGAGAAAAGAATAAATCAAAATTACAAACTAATTTTCGTACAGATACAAATTTTTCCCTACAAACAACTTTATTTTTACAATATAATATTTTTTTGTCGAATAAAATTATTTGCATTTCCTAAAACCCAATATAAATACATTTTAAGCAGAATCACGTATGAAAATTAGGTTTAAATATAGCCTAAACTTCGCTGCTATATAAATTTTTTGGACTCAAATTAAATTAAATTGTGGGTAAACATTCATATACATAAATATCTAAACTTTAGTGGAACTAATGTATAAAGAGGAAATCGTTTTTAACACCATCTTTCGGCAATTTTCACAAGCCAGTGGAACATTCAAAACCACGTGAAATTTACCCGAAAGCAGAGCTTTCTTGCTGATTAAGGACACCAATTACAATGCAAAAGCTCACCATACCAAAAGCTAACATATCCACGTTAACATTTAAATGAAACAAGAAACTTAGGCTTGTGTTGCTTCCTTACTGCATGTTAATACTTGATTTGTTCTTTAAATGTAATCCTTATGGGAATATAGAGTTCGCGTTAGACAAAAATTGTTTTCCATGTGATGACAAAACTCACTTCCATAACTTTTATTACGAACATAATTGTCACATTTTAGCATTTGCAGTAAACTTTGATAGCTTCATTTATATCATATGTTATATTATTAAAAAAAAAAACGAAAAATAAAACAACATAAAAATAAGTTGTACGTATGTACATATTTCCATAGCCGGATTGAAACCCAATACCATAGTATTGGGGCCTCACGCTCTATCTACTAGGGTAATACTACTTAAAAATTTCAAAATCTAAATGAGCTCTTGTTCCTATTTAATACTCTTGTTTTTGCTGTTGCAACAGCAATAAAAAATCTTTGCTGTTACTGTTGTCTACGCGTACCATAACTATTTCTGGCGGACAAGGTTTTAGAAACGGACCGCAAAAACAACTTTCTCTCGGATTACTAAAATAGCTATTTTGTTTGATAGAGCGTCAAAAATTGACATTTTCGTCTTACTTTGTTTTTAAAAAAATTCCCTACTTTGCAAAAAAATTGCGAAATTAAAGCTGAATTATCAGTTATTATTATTATTGTTTTATTGAAAAGATTAAATCAATTAACCTAGACAATGTAGTATTTAGCTTTAGCAACATTGGCCACCAAGCTTAGAATATGCATAGTGTAAAAATTGTTTAGCAAAGCTATTAAATAATAAGAAAATAAAAATAAAAATTTATTAAATTAATATAATGTTAATCACACTTGGAAATATGTGTTGAGTTTACAAAGGAGCTTAACAAACGTTTTAACTTCGGAACGGGTAAATATATATTAACCATTTTTGTTTAAAATAAATCTCTATAGATTATTAGTTTAGTGTGGTACTTAGTATATAGTTTTTTCTGCAAATTTGAGAAAAAATATTCAAGCTCTCAATTTTTCCAAAAATTAAATATTAATAATTTTATGCAAAAATCTTGTTTACATCGATTTAAAAAATTGAAAATTTGTAATTGAAAATTTTTGATGTTGCTTTGCCCGGTGCTTGAACCTAGGATCTTCGGTGCGGTAGACGGAGCACGTTACCACCACACCACGACGGCCGTCTAAAAATATATAAAATATTTAGCTTATAGCAAAATTTGATTTTAGTTCTCTTACCAGAGCATTGAAACGCCATCGGTACGAAGTTTCAATACAAATAAGTAAATGCACCCATAATATCTAATAACTAAAACTAAACGTAAGTAATTAAGCGTGTACATTTGGGTCGACATTCGGTATACTTATAAGTTACTAATCAAGTGGTGAATAAGAAAATGCGAGTTTATTGTTTTTATTAGCACGGTAGTATCGAGGAAACCTGTTGCCTTTAACAAACAAATTAGCTACAAAAACAAATACTCTTTGTACTTTATTGCAAATAATAAAGCTATTTAAAAAAAGAAAAAGGTAAGAGCCTGCTCTCTGTTTACAAATTAATGCGCCTGACTCACTTTCTCTCAAATATTCGTTTGGATGACTCTGACAAATTCGTTTGAACTCGTTTATTCAAGCATAGAAACTCAACACATCCGAGAGGAAAACTATTGTTACTTATTAAACTCTCTCTATTTTGCTATGTGAACGTGAAGTTCCGATGTAGAAATATATCCGAACATCAAATGGCAGTGTGCTTCATGCGCTGGACTTCGAAGGATATGAGTTGAATAATATTCCATTTCTTTACTTTTCATTCTACTTGACACGTAATTTTTTTTTGATGCCTTTTATCACTTTATTGGCTGCAAAATTTCTATATGTTAAACAAATACTCAAAGACCATATTCATTGTCAGAACTAAGTAAGTACTTAAAGTTAGTTACAGCTTTTTGATCTAATTTCTTATGAGCTAGCTGTCAAAAAAGCTGCAACTGTCTTTAATTACCAACTAAATTCCGACTGAATGTGTCCCAAATAGTCTTCTATTGACATAAAATAATCTATGTAAACAAAAAGATGGAATATTTTTTGTTAAACTATGCATAAAAAGCTTGTCCAGAAAGTTTATTATACAAATGATTTGAGCTAGGAACTAGGGGTGGGGGTATTGAAACAATTCAGATATCTTGTATACTTTTTAAACCAGGATTAATAATTAATTGTTCAATAGTTTGGAATAGAGGATTTTGTATTATTATTTAACTTGTTTTATGTTAAGTAAACTTGAGTTCAAAGATAAATATCTTCACCTAGTTTCTTAAGCTTGTTGTTGTCGTTGTAGCGATAAAGACACTCCCCGAAAGTTTTGGGGAGTTTTATCGATGTTGATGATCTTTTCCCGGATATACATAGATCCGGTAAGTTCCGGTAAAAAGCACCATTAAGGTGCCCGACCATGTTGGGAACGATATATTATACTCTTGAGAAATGCCATCATAATTAAATTTGGATTCATCTCACTGAACCAATTTTTTATCATATGCATCTTTGGTCTTTAGTGCATCAGAAAGTTCAAAGTATTCAAAAGCCGGAAAACCCAAAAATTTGGTAAAATTTTAGTGCTAGGAGAATATAAAGCCCATCACTTACAAGAATCTAAACAGCTGAATAAATAAACTTAATTAAATATACATATATTTGTATAGCATGCTCACAGTATATTTATATGTTTGTATATACGAACATATGTACCTATGTGTATCTATTTCTTGATGAGAAAATTTCAATACTGCTACAGCTAATAAGTAAATGTCGAAGCAATACATTTGTCGACACTTCTGTAAATTTTGCAAGAGAGGTGATGTTCTGAAAACTACTTGACGATACGACTACTAAAATCTTTATATATGTTAACCTGCATTGTCTATTTCGAAAATGTTCTGCTCGTGGACTTCCTTGTCGCTCATGAAGTCAAGCTCTGCGTTAAAGACTGCAGGAGTAGCTGTTTATACTTAACTGTTTTAATAAAACCCCCAATGATTTCGACAGTCCAAGTATTATGCAGAGAACCCCTTTAGATTCTGTGTTCTGATGATCTTAATTCAGCTCCGTAAATGCTCCAAAAAAGTTTTTTGAGGTGTAGTCGATGTGACTATCCTTTTAAGTATATGAATCCGGTACACTACATATACTGTACCGACTGTTGCTTTGCCTCGGACACGATAAACCTTCTAGTTCATCCAACCTTGCCTATCTCTTATCCAAGAATGTAATGCAGACCAAACGGCGGCCACCGTAGTGTGGTGGTAGCATGGTCCACCTACCACATCGAAGATCCTGGCTTCATGGCAAAGTAATACCAAATTTTAAAAACAAATTTTTTCAATTAGAAGACAGTTTTTTAAGAGGGGTCGCTCTCGGCAGCGATGTGCAAGCACTCCAAGTGTATTTCTGCCATGAAAAGCTGAAAACTTATCTAAAATCAATCATAAAACATGTAAGTCCTGTCTCGCCAATTTGCAGGAAAAGGAGCACAATACAAATTGGAAGAGAAGCTCGAACGACGAAAACTTTTCGTTAGAGGTGGGAAATACCAATCCATGAATGTATTTATTTCTTGCTAGTTAACAAAAAGGGTTCACAACACAAATTGGAAGAGAAGCTCGAACGACGAGAACTTTTCGTTAGAGGTGGGAAATACTTTGATATGTTTACCAATCCATGAATGTATTTATTTCTTGCTAGTTAACAAAAAGGGTTCAAATATCTATAACGTAGGTTATAACTGTGTAAAACAGAAATGTTACAATCTGTACTTCTTCATATCTTTAGGTACTTTTGCAGCTTTTGAAACACATAGCGGCGAAGGCTTCAAAGCTCTCTACAACTAGGCCAAGATATTGTGGTGCGTAGATCATGAAAATTACCCCTACCAAGTTTGCATCAAATCTTTTATTTGTATTTTAACGCTGAACATCTTTATAAATAGTGATTTCACTGTTAAAGGAAATTCCAGTAATTCTGCACGTCTATACTTTGGTATTTTGTATGTGGGATTACGAAATGTTCTTCGTATATACATACATATATGTATACCCACCGGATCATAAATGCTTGCACTTACACAATTTGTATTTTCTTTCTGAAAATATATATTTCGGCTTACAATATGGAGTCTACCTGAAATGCGCAGGTATTGTAAAATAATTTTTAATTCAAAACGAAATTGGCTTACAAAGGAGCTGCATCTTTATCCTCGATAAAAAAGTTTCAAGGACATTTGCTGCACATACCTATAAATGTATTAAGTGTTTGCGAAAAAATATTGAGTATGCATTTTAAAGTAACCAGGAATGTATGTAGACATGTTTTATATATTTTTAACAAATGCAGCTTAATCCTCTTTTAAGAACAGAAAACACTTTTTGAACATAAACTGCAACACAATAAATGTATCTCTTTCGCTTTTTGGTAGATATATTCATATACCTATACACAAATATGTACGAATGTATACGCACGTATTACAACCTGTAATAAATTCCACAATAAAGTTGCTCCACTTAAAAAGCATCTGCACTCACACTTACATATAGTATTTTTTTCATATCTACATACCTGCAAACACAGCTTTGCATTACTTTAATCCGATTTGGTAAGCTTTAAGTAATATGCACTTTCAATGTGTATTTCGAGTTGACTAAAATATTCCAGTAGCTCAAGGCGAATTAATAGTGAAATTTATTTTAATTTTATTTTGTGTCGTTTACATCGGCAAACAGAGGTCTCTAGTGCTGTTCAGTGACTGCCACACCGAGGGACGACCACTTTTTTAAAAATTATTTTTTAGGAAAAGTGCTTTGTATTAGTAACTATTCCAGGGTCTTGAACCGAGGTCCTTTGGTGTGATATGCGGAAAAACTACCCCCGTATCAAGGCGATCGTGAAAAAGGAGTTAAAAAATAACCAGATGGTAAAAGTACACTGTTGCCGTTAGTTAATGTGATAACAGAAAGAAGCGTAAAGGCCATGTCTGATAAAACTTTGGCGCTTTGCATTTCGAAAACTCTGTTAGCTGTTTTCAGCACAAAGGAATGGCCAAAGCGATGCGGCAGACAATGTCGTTTGTAAACTTTTTGACCTCAAATTGATTTCTGCAAATTTTCAACAATTTTCTCCGTTTTATTTTCTTCCGAACTTTCTTGGTCATCTTTCTCACTTTCTTGTCATCGTAGGCGACAATTTGTGGACTCTGCGTGTTTCCGCTGCTTTCGAATGCTGATCATCAGTTAGACACTTCTATTTTCAGTCATTCAAGATATTTGTTATGTATATACATATATATGTATGTACGCATGTATGTTTAGTTCAGGCCAAGATTGCCTAATAACGTTATTTTCATAGGAAAATATAAAACTATTTTTGCTTTCATTTATTTTTTAAAAGGTCAATTCCAAGGCGAATTCAGTACCAGGTATTGTTAGCCCAACAGCTGATTGCTTCTTCTTGATTATTTTCCATGCAACGCCTTGTACTACAATATATCAGTTAATCGAAATCTATGAAAACTTTCTTTGGACATGACATTTTTCTGCACGGCGAATTGGTTGAATTCGCTTTGCCACCACCTGGTATGGATTCGCCTTGGTCAATTCTTTAAATCATGAGGTTCGTGTTGAAAGGTTGGCGCTGGTTCGAAATATTTCGCTGCATTATCTGCTTGCTCCTTGCCAGGAATCCCTACATGGCCAGGAACCCAGATCAAAACGATTTTTTGCCTATATTTAATACAAAAGTCCCGGATTCTTCCAATGATAGCTTGCTGTTTCGTATGTTTTTAACCGCGTCCAAGCAAGATAGGCTGTCAGAGCTAATAACGAATTTTCCTTTTTGATTAATGGCATGCTCCAAAGCTTTGCAGATTGCAAAAGCTTCAGCAGTAAATACGGACGAGTAGGGTGAAAGATTACCTCCTGTTATAAGACTTCCATTCGAAGAGGTAGCAGTGTTTGTTGCTTTGGAACCGTCTGAATAAATAGGTGTAAAATTCCTTTGTTTGTAATTATTGACTAGTTCCAAAAAAAGTTTTCGAAATTCTATGTTACTGGTGTTGGATTTTTTCAGAGTATGGAGAGACATCTATAGTGGACTCGCTTATCTTCCCTGAACCCTGTTTTCAAAGACATATTCCCTAACCTCGCAGTTGTCGAAAGCAATCTCTCTAGGGAGACTCTCGTCACTCTAGCTCAACTTCGATCTGGATACTGTAATAGGTTAAACTCCTTATGTGCCCACGTTAAACCATGTTTTCAATTGCAGTTGCCTCTAACACCTTTCCTTCTTTGGTCGAACCCTGTTGAAACAGCAAGTTTTCTCTTACTCCCGTTAGAGGATATTAAAGCACTTCTATAAAACGGCAATTGAGACGAAAACAGGTTTCATACTCATGTATGTACACCGGAAATCATTAAACATTGAAGATTCCCGAAATTTCTTTAACTGCTCCAAAACCTTTTTGTGCGACCCCTTTTTCAGTAAACTATAACGCCCCTTATTCACAAAATGTAAGAAAATACTTTTTTTTTGATATATTTAAATAAGATTTAAAAAATTGTATTGTTGGCGTTGTGTACATAGGCTTAAGTTTATGTAATTAAATATTTTCAACAAATGTTCGGAATACGGTTGGTATTACCTTTCCTCTAAGTATGATAACTTCTTCATTTTTAATAATTTTTTCTCCGCTAGTCCGCTTATTTGACAAAACACATGCTGTGCCAACGTTTCTGCATCACGTCCGATTAGATAAATGGCACAACAATCCACCATAACATAAATGCCGCCACTGTTTCATGTTCTCCTATACGCTGACTTTTGTTTTCTTGTATTCAGTCATGGTTCAATTATGTACAGGTTGGCTCATCTCATCAGCTGATTTTATTTATGTCATTGCATGGTCGAAGGGATTGTCAAAAGGAGATGGCAAACTCAAAATGAAACCAACACATTGGCAACATTTTACTTACACATACAAAAACTGCTAAGTTTTATGTTTCCATTCCATACCATTCGCACCAACACCAATACACAGATTTTGACAATTTGAACAGACATATTTTGTTGCTTTACAGATGAGCCAACCTGTATATAAATAAAAAAAAATGTAAGGCGCGATAACCTCCGAAGAGATCTAAGGCCGAGCTTATCTTCCAATTTGCGTCGTGCTCCTCTTGATTTTTCCCTACAAATTGGCCGGACGGGACCTACATGTTTTATGCCGACTCCGAACGGCATCTGCAAGGCAGATGAGTTTTCACTGAGAGCTTTTCATGGCAGAAATACAATCGGAGCGCTTGCCAGACACTGCCGAGGGGCGACCCCGCTTAGAAAAATTTTCTTCTAATTGAAAAATCTTATTTCTAAAATTTTGATGTTGCTTTGCCCGGGAGTTGAACCCAGGGCATACGGTGTGATAGGCGGAGCACGCTACCATCACACCACGGTGGCCGCGATTTCAGTAGACTTTCGTTTTTATTTTCATATCGTTATATACATATTTTTGTTTTCTGTTGCTTTTGGCTTCTTTTGACACAATTTAAAGTGACAAAGTTTACACTTGCACGGACGAGTGCGCAACGACATGGCTGGTCGGGGATAACAAATATATTAGCTTCGGAAAATGTTTGCGGAAAAACTAAAAAAAATTTTATATAAAAGTTCTATTTAGTTCTTATTTGAAAAGTTTAAGTTCATCTTTTAGTTTTTTTATGAACACTAACTTGGTGATCTGGCGGTCAAGAAACTGAACTGTTGTTAGTTTCTATTAAATTTGTATTTGTTTTATAATGATTCACAATTTTTTCACATGCAGTTTTGCTCTCTATTTTACGAAACCATTTTCATGAACAAACGTTTAATGTTGCTTTCAGAAATATTTTACTATCCGATTCAATGAAATTATTCATCATATTCGTTTGTTTTATCCATATAAACACACAACTTTATGCATCTTGCTAGTAGTTGAATTCATTAGACTGTATCACATAAAACATTTTTAATGCAACGCCATGGTTTTCTATGAATCTCGAAAGTGAGATCGGAGCTCAGAACAATAAGGGACATAAAATTAACTATACACATAATTTTTACGGAAAAGATATTTGGAAAGGCGTCTTTTGTGTCTACTCTTACAGGTGGTTGTGTCATACACCAGGATAGATTATCACACGTGAGTTATAATGGAAAAGCCAACATTGTTTTACAGAGTTATGTATATTGAAAAGGCCACAGTTGTTTTTGCAATGTGTTGTAAAAAATATTCCCTGTTCCAAACAGTTATTATGTAGAAAATATCGCCTATATTACTTCCACCTTCGGAAGCAGGGTTGCCATGGACATTGATTCACAAGCTCTCCAAAACCTCAGCTATGCAGATGGAGTGGTGTAAATCCAATAACTTGAGAAAAATTGTCTTAAACTCATCCGAATTGTACACATTTGATTACAAATCTCAATTAATTTATGATTATTACTTTAATAGCTGAAAACTCCTCTTCAGCACCAGTTCCTTCACCAACTGTAGTGGATAAAACATCCGATAGCATTTCAGACAGATGAAACAAAGGAATTTAAATCCAGCCAAGCCAATTAATTTAAACTGAAAAGCAAGTTTATTTAAGGAAAGCTTTTACAGTACTATAAGATATATACTATCCTTGGGATTCAAGGGGTTGATAAGCGCAGTTCATAGCTTCCGCAATCCAATTGCCAACCTCACCTACGCGAGGTGCGTCCCGGTTCAAATATGCATGTATCATACACATATTTAGCAGGTGAGGCTATGGCGACCCCAAGTTTCTCATAGAATTAGGGGTGGGTGCGGGATGGTCTAGTAGGTTCAATGTGGTCATATTAAATCGTTCCCGATATGGTCGGGCTATTACCTTGATGGTGCTTGAATCTATATCCGGAAAAGGACCAACAACATCGGTAACACTCCCCAAAACCTTCGACGAGTGTCTTTCTCGCTACAAAAACAACAACATATATACTATCCATGTCCAGAACTTCTATCGGTTCTTCTTTAAATTGACATGCCTATTTTTGAAAATCATTTGACCTTTTGGAAAGGGCTGTGGTCATTATTCATATTCATTCCGTCATAATGGAGCTTCCGAATTTTCGATTGAACAAGGCATACATACGAAACAGCTATGTACATACGTACATATGTAGATCCAAGGGTAGCATCCTAATGTGTATATATAAATGTATGTATTGGATATATTTTTTCAACACTCAGGTGTCTGCACACTTGGACTGGCTCTTCGGTTTTTAACTGGCCAGCTCTATGACTGCTGAATGTGATGTGAATGAGTGTGAATATCAAAACTATTTGTGCTCTTTCAACCTAACCACTAACCAAATAAAATAAAATGCTTCAAAGAACAAAAACTACTTAGAAAACTTCTATCGAAGTGGAAAATAATGCATCCTTAAGTAGAAATGTTACCTGCACAAGAGGAAAAGTAAAAAGCATTGAGTGGGGAAAAATAATATTTTGAGCTTAAAAAGTGCATGTGAGTTTTCAAGGTTTTATACTATTTACGCCAGTGTTAGTGCTGCATGAACTTATTAAGTGGTGTATGTACTTAATAACCAGTCAACCAGAGAAGTTCTCACTTTGGACTCACTGAGCGGTGCACTCATTCTTCTAGGGAGGCTCTGAAAAGGCTCAGAAGGGACCGTATCCAACGAGTAAAAGTGCCTTTTAAAACTTGTGAAGAGATAGCCCACATAGGAATCCTTAAACGATAATTTTCGGAGTTTTAAAAAGCTAGTTCAGACAATCCAATGCTTCTAGGCCGAGCTTCTCTTCTAATTTGTGTGGGGCGCTTTTTACTTTTTCTTACAAATTAGCGCCACCTACTTGTTTTATGCCGACTCCGAACGTCATCTACAAGGCAGATGAGGTTTCACTGAGAGCTTTTCATGGCAGAAGTAAATTCGGAGTGCTTACCAAAAGCTACCGAGGGGTGACCCCGTTAGAGACATTTTTTTCTATTTGAATTTGATGTTGCTTTGCACGGGGCGTGAACCCAGATCTTCGATGTGGTATGCGGAGCACGCTACCATCACACCACGGCGGCCGCCTTTGAATTAGGTCAATACAAATCTGAAGTATTTCTAAACATACAGTTTATTTTACGACAGTTTGTACCGAAGAAGATTTAGGGCCCCCTTCTCTACTACGAAATTAACGTTCGTTTCGTCTCCGAGGCGAATCGGTCGCATATTTGCATTATGCTAAACGATGGGAGCATATAATTTGAAGGTTGCTTTCGCCTTCTAGTTTGACATGACGTAAGAAACGTAAAGGCCGAATGAAAATGATAGAGTATACCATTGCTAGACGAAATAGCTAGGAGATAATTTGCTCGTCTGAGCTATCCTTTGCAATACGGAATGATCCTATTAATGATGAACTGTACGAGCTTTATACAAACATCAACATAGTCCAGCGAATTAAAAAACAGCGGATAAGCTGGCTAGTCCATAAATTGCGAATGTAAGATAATGCTGTGCAGAAGAAGTTAATTTTATCGGAACCCAAGCCTACGGAAGCAGAGAGAGAATATGTGGCCCCTTCTCTATTGGAAGGACCAGATGGAAAACGATTTAAATTCGCTTGGTGTTACCCATTGGTGCAACTTAGACCAATGAAGACGCGTCTGTCGCGATTTATTTGATGGCCTAAACCGTTAAATGGTAAAGCGCCAATTAAATAAGTTTATTTTATTTTGGATTGGAAATTAGTTTTTCATATTACTTAGTGTTGGGAACTATTGAAAGAAAGATATGGAGTTATTTGATAGTTCACTCATTTTCATTCATTCAATAGTCATTTGAAAATCGATCATTACTGATTTTTCGAATTATTTGTTTTGGTATGAATGATTAGTTCATTATTATTTTTTCGAATTGTTCGTTCTATATAAATTTTTACTGCGCATATATCAGTGATCTCAACTAAAAAGGTATTCAAATAAATTTCAACACTTAGCATACTTCAACCTAATCGACAAACGTTTTAAGTCTGGTAATTATTTAAAATTTTTATCTGAGGAAATATTTTAACAATTTAAATTGTGTAGAGATATTTATATGGCAAAGATATTTATATTTGGGAGTTTTTCACCAAAAATGGCAATGAAGTTAAATGACCATCTACGCCGTAAGCACAAAAAGCGTCTGTAATTTCTGAAGAGGAGCGTAGTTCTATTCTGCTATGTAACAAAGGCATTTAAATTGAATATTTCCATTATATACTTGAGGCAGTATTTAACCCACTTGAGTCACATTCAACATTTTGTCTTATATAGGTTTGTTCTTTGGCTTACCCGTAACCAAAACAATCCAAAAATTGTTCTTTTGTATAGTAAATGTACTACAAAAAACATCGGTACTGGTCTCGGGCTAGCTAAAGAGCAGATCAAATGAATGAATGAAAAAATTCATTCGATAGTTAAAATCATTCAGTAACGAACTATCGATAGTTGAATTCATTCGATAGTTCCCAACACTAATATTACTGCAATCCCTTGTAGGTTTATAGATAAAATCTGCTCGGGACAGCTTCATTATCTTCGCCTTGCGCCAGACTGAAATTTTCCGGCACACTGATTTCAAATGATGAAATTGTGTGACGTTTGAGAGTATATTTTACTATATATCTTAACTTGCGATTTATCTCACTAGTTTTTCCAGGTCTACTCTGCGTTCTCGTTGCAGTTTTAAGTGTACTATGTCCAACACTGATTTTCAGCCATGCTGAAAAACAAAATCAGAGATGCAAGTTCGTCAGAGCTAAAGTTGGTCAAAGACCACCGAGTTACTTTAAGGTTTACTTAAAATGAATAGAAAATTTTACAATTAAAAAAGTTCCATAAGTATTTTATGGGAAAGCGATACTGAACCTGGCATAAATCTCTTGCATCTCTGACAGCACGTGATGAACATTTTACGCTTTGCTTTTATAGTCAGAGTTATGTTCTTAAAGAGGGATAGTTATGTAAAAAATGTGTTCTATATTTTGTGCTTATTATATTTATGGATATGTGTATGTTAGGGTGTCCCTTATATGAACGAAATATTTCGTTTTGCAATTATCAAAACGCATACCCTCTAATTCGATTCAGTATACAAACCTCTGCTTAAATAACAAATTTTAACTTTCCACGTAAACTTTAACCCGTGCCGACAGGGCCTCAAAAATAGCAGCTTCTTTCTTCATCTAGTAGCTAGATCAACGAAAATGTTCATTGCTTTGTTTAATAATAGAAATTTGTATTAAAGATTGTTTAATTTAAATATTGTTAATAGGATTACTCAGAACATTTTCTTTTTAAAGTCTGTTTTTTACAATCTGGATACATATCTCTATGTTCTTGCACACAGCGTGAAAGGAACTGCTTTTGTTCTTCTTCTGCGGTTATCAAACCATGAAAGTCTTGCATAAGTTTAACAGCTCTTTCAGCTGTTTCATTAACCGCTTTTAAGCACAAAATCTTCTTTTTTGCTTCTATATAGGCCACGTTTTCTTCCCACGAAGATATATTTTCCTGAAGGAAACTGCAGCCAACTTTTAGCCTCGAAAATATATTTTTGCTTCTAATAGTGATGAAATCA
Source organism: Eurosta solidaginis (assembly GCF_040869045.1). Taxonomy (NCBI): domain Eukaryota; kingdom Metazoa; phylum Arthropoda; class Insecta; order Diptera; family Tephritidae; genus Eurosta; species Eurosta solidaginis. The sequence goes on along the minus strand of NC_090320.1, from coordinate 787,312 downwards.
CTCAAAGATTTTTCTAAAACAAGAACAAAAGTTTAGCGTTTAGTAAATAGTGAGCATAGCTTAATACATATGAATAAATATTCACCATATAAAGATATCGACGTTTCATCCTTCGATGGAACGTATCTCTTTCCGGAATCATCAAAGCTTTCTCTTTTTAAGTTAATTACAATGTTCTTCTTGGTTTGTTCATCAACGTCTTCGTCAAAAATTGATAGCAGGGTTATTTCTTCTGATAAATACCACAGGTGGTGACTGAATTTTCCTAAAGCTGCTTTGGAAATCAACTTGTCAACTCTTTCGTAATCCTTCAGGGTCTTTAAAAAGAGTAAGTCTTGATTCGGCGCTTTTACTGCTAAACTGCATCTTAGCCAGGGCTTAACATAAACTGTCACAATGAATAAAGAAATATCTCTAAGCGCTTGTTCGTCCTTGACGCTCATTTTAAATTGAGACTGCAACAAACATATCTTTATAGAGTAAATAGCTCTTGCCATCCACCGAGCTTGATGCAATGCGCCTGGAGGTCTGATTTTAATTTTATTCTCAGAGTTTCCTCCCAAAAAATAATAGCTAGTTCAATCAGTTCCCGATAATCATCACGTACAATTGACTTCTCCAGTTCGTTGTAATAAAACTCCACCAATTCATTTATCATCGTCTCACAAAAGTGTTGTTTTACGAAATTAGAGCAGGGTTCGATAGCATTAGGATTAATATTCTTCCAGTTATCTTTGAACTTTTTAAATAATGGAATATCGGGACTGGTACTGTCCTCTTGGATTTTAGTTTGAAATACACTTTTGAGCACAAGTTCGTAAACATGATGACGACAAGCAAAAAGTAACAATTCTCTTTCTAATGCTTGCTCCAAAAGCACACAAGCTCCATTCAAGCGACCTGTATTAGATGCTGTCGTATCACAGCACATTATTTGTACCCTATCATTAAGGTTCCAATCATTTAGCGTATTTAGTACTTTTGCTTGATTTTTGCCGGAAGAGCTCTCTAATTTCGGGACTGCAAGAATTTGTTCTTTCTCTTCAAACGAAACAACGATTGGCAAGCGTTCTTCTTTAGAGCTTTTTACGTTGAGACTAGGTAACAATTTTCCATCCCAATGAACAGCAACAACTTCGGGTATGTTATTCTGAAAATCAGATTTAATGGATTCTGCTCTATGTTTTCTCATTTGCGTTCGAATGCGTTTAATAGAGGATTTGTTGATTGGGTAATCGTCACAGTTAAGACCTAGTGCTTCCACTACAGCTTGAACTACATAAACAGAATCTCGAATGCTGAGTTGACATCTGTCTAAAGTCGCAACCAATTTTGGCGTGATGAAATTTTTTCTTCCTCTTTTTGCTACTGCACTTAAAGAACGAATTGATTGAGAAGTGGAAGGAGTCGGTTCGTTCAGACTTTCTTCAGAGCTTGCAGATTGGTCATGTAATTCTGTATGTGTCATATCCTAGTAAGCAGCAACAGATGTCGATACGGCATCTGAGGGCATTTGTTTTAATCTATATTTCTCTTTTGCTAGTTGTCTTAACCTTGCCTTTTCTTCAATTACAGCCAACTTTTTGTCTACACCCATTAAGCAACCTGGGCGGCCTGGCTCTCTCTGTTTACGTAAGAATACTTTATCTTCTTCTATTTTAATTCTGTTGAGAGCATCAGCATGTGCGATATCTAATAAATTATCCAAATCCTGTTGAAACTCCTCCTCGCGACGTTTATAAAAATCCGGTATCTTTTTACAATTTTTTTGCAGCTCTCGCCAGAACTGATAAAGATCCACAATTTTTTTTAACACAATTAGGGAAAGCTCTGGTGGGTATTCTAGCTTTTTCCCAGAATATAATGCACTCCCGAGCCACAAGATTTGCACTTTCACTAATATTTAACTTTATTTCGCGAATGTTGAAAAACAGAACCGCAAGAATTTGACCATTCGACGGTAATTTTGCGCCTGTTATTTGGTGATTAATCTCACCCACCAGAAATATACTGTTTTTATTGCTTCTTAGTTCCACTGACATTTTCGAAATGAAAAACCCGACAACTCAAGAATAATAATCCGTGCACGTCTTATTTGAACGAACAGTTATGTAGAAATTGTTTTCTATTAATAAGAAACGCCACCAAATCAGTTGGCCTAATATTATCAAATTGTTTTTATTTGGAAAAAGCTAGCGTATTAGGGAAAACAGATTCAAGACGACAACGACGGTGCGGCATCTGTCAAATTATTTTTACACATGTTCTTATGGGGAGGAGTTTTTTGGGTACGACACGACAAAGCGGCAATTAATCATGAATGCCGCTGTCGCTAGATTAGATCTATTTCTATTTTGACAGGCGACGGTCGTGGCGTCCTTTTTTCTTTTTGTGAATAAAAATCAAAATAAATGCAAATAGCCTTAAATATGTGTTGAAATTGATTTGTTATAAATTTTTTTAACACATGCAATACTTTTTTCTAAATTTTTTGTTGTTGTTTGAGCTAATGCAGAACTGTCGTTGTCGCTTTCATTATAATCAGTCGTCGGTGCTTGGCGGCAATTATCGTCAAGCTTCAGTTTTTCGCCGTTGTCGTTCGCAGTCGTCGTTTTGAATGTAGCCGGGCTATATTTCTGTATAAAGCTGCACTGCGTTGCGTTGTTGTTCTAATACAGAAGGTGGCGCCACTGACGGATGAACATTTAACATGAAAATTTAATAACAATGTGATCCATATGGAACAATTTGTTGTTTCGAAAGAGCATTTGCGTGGTATTTGGTGGTATTTGGCTTTCAAAGAGTTCTTTTGCCAGTAAAATTGCCTTTTTTTGTCTTTTTCCATAGAAAATCGAGTCCTACGTGAGGGTTTGCTCCTCTTGATTTTTCCCTACAAATTGGCCGGACGGGACCTACATGTTTTATGCCGACTCCGAACGGCATCTGCAAGGCAGATGAGTTTTCACTGAGAGCTTTTCATGGCAGAAATACAATCGGAGCGCTGGCCAGACACTGCCGAGGGGCGACCCCGCTTAGAAAAATTTTCTTCTAATTGAAAAATCTTATTTATAAAATTTTGATGTTGCTTTGCCCGGGAGTTGAACCCAGGGCATACGGTGAGATAGGCGGAGCACGCTACCATCACACCACGGTGGCCGCCAAATATTAGTACACTTTATTTAGAATATAATATATAAAACCCAAATCGTAAAAAATTGTTTATAGAACACCTCATTTCAAATAAAAAGAATTTGATCGAATGTTAACCGTTGAACCTGAACCAACTTGTTTCCAAAGTAATTCGGCACGGTTTAGAGTTTTCGTAATGAGCTTATATTTTTTTATTAAGTATATTGGGTTAAGGAGAACCGATCTGAAGGGTATGCGTTACAAAAAAAAGACTTCTAAAAATAAGGGACACCCTAGTGTATGTATGTACTTACTTAGTATACCCAATAGAAAGGAAAGTAATAAAAAGCACTAAGAGAAAAGGATTTCTCTGGCCATTTTGATGAGTTCGTTGATTACATATTGTCTGGAACAAACTGAATTTCAGAAACCCTGTTTTCTCTTACAATGAAAAAAGCTTTTTTGTTTGTATGTTTAATGGTGTGTTGAATTTTTACTTAATATTTAAGTATTCATGAGCTTAACACGGACCTATAATAATTGAATTGAATATTCAATTATTGTATTTGTTTAAGAGAAACTGAAAGGAAAGAAACCTTTACTGGCATATTGCGATGGTACCATTTCGAAAACCGCCTCGTAATCATTATCAGGCAATTTCCAAATGTTATAAGCAAGATGTTTTCTTGCAGGATAGCCTAGTGGCTAAGGCAACTGCAGTTTCACCGTGTGATTCGCGGTTCGAATCTCAGTGAAACCAAATTCTTAAGTTTTAACGAAAAGCTTTTTGTTTAACACCATATCCACTTTTTTCCCGAAAAATAACACAGAAACTGTTATAATATCTTAAAAAGCTAGAGCTTCACAAATTTCCATCTGGGTATATCACATAGCATAAATTGTAATAAAATTTTTCATAACATTTCTTAGCACGTAGCGCTATTATTATGTCATAAAAAGCTTAATCAGACAAAGCTGTGGTAACCCGATTGGGGAGCAACAACAGCAGTTGCAATGCAAGTACACACAATACAATACATACATAAGTACGTACTTACAGCCGACCCTGGACTCTATGAATGCTGCAAAAAAATTATTATGCGTGCTTACACATGTACGCACATTGCCACAATTGCGCTGCACGTTGGCTTTATCATTCATGCCATTGTAAAGTATGCAAAAATGTATGGATTGTTGCAACAGTGTGTATAGAGATGCACAATATAAAACGCTACGCAAATTGTATTAAACTAGCAACGCACGAACGAAGGTGGTAATAATAAGTGGCAACAATACAAGTTCAAATACGCGTTTACATTTACAAGGACCCTTTTGCAAAGATAAAGTTGCACGCAACCTTGGAATGCAAAGAAGGCAACTAGCTTCTGACATGCAATCATGCTCATACATAGAAATATTTTTTACTTTTTGTACAGAATTATATCCCACATCCGCCGTCAAGGGAGGTAGTAAGCTAGTTAGCCACGTGTTTTGGTACTGAAAATTGAACAGTTCATTCATAGAAATCCGTTAACAGTTAATAAAAAATATAAACATTGTAGCGGTTTTTTGACATCTTTCTTTTTTGTCAGTCTCATATTGAGTTTTTGTGTAAAATTCCTAAAAACAGCAAATTCAAAATAAACAAGTAAGGAAGTGTAAGTTCGGGTGAAACCGAACATTACATACCCAGCTGTACACTTGAAATGCTGTTGTTGTTTGTTTTGTGTGCTTAGTAGTGTTACAAGGCTGCGCAATAATATACATATGGTTCTGTTCTGAACTAATTTTCGAGTTATGGTTCCCGAAACATAGAAAATTCCTTAGTCATAAAAGGGACAGTGCCACGCCCATTTTTTAAAATCTGAAGTTTCTCCTGGGGAATGAAATACCATTGATACAAAGCTCTTTTTTGCAAAGAATAGCTTATTTTATTCGTCCACGACCCTTTTAAAAATCTTTTATATAAAAGTGGGCGTGGTCCTTAACCAATTTGGTAAATTTTTCTCAAAGCATTCCTTATAGTAAAGGCAACCTCTCTGCCGAATTTTGTTACGATAGGTTTAACGATTTTTGATTTATGATTAATAATATTTGTAAAATTGATTTTATCACAAGTGGGCGGTGCCACGCCCATTTAAAAAATGTTTCAAATTTTTATCAAGAGTCTCAATATCAGTCCACACGTCAAATTTCAACATTCTAGGTGTTATTTGCTAAATAATCAGGTTTTTTGTGTTTTCCAAAATGTTATATATATAAAAAGTGGGCGTGGTTATCATCCGATTTCGATTTCATTTTCAATACCAATCTATTCTGGGTTCAGATAAACTCGTGTACAAAATTTGGTGAAGATATCTCAATATTTACTCAAGTTATCGTGTTAACGGACAGACGGACGGACGGACATGGCTCAATCAAATTTTTTTTCGATACTGATGATTTTGATATATGGAAGTCTATATCTATCTCGATTCCTTTATACCTGTACAACCAACCGTTATCCAATCAAAGTTATAATCCCATGTGTACAAGTACAGCTGGGTATAAAAAAATGCTTGCAAAGCTCATAGAGATTTATACAGATTTAAAAGCTCTACAAAAAATTAATAACTAGATTGAGAAAAGCTACAAAAAAAACAAGCAAACATTCAGCAAATTAAATGTTAAGTCTTCAAAACAGTAGCAGCAGTATTGCTAAAGTACTACTTAATTGATGTAATAATGCTGATATTCAAGCTGATAATGTGCTGCAATAGCGCAGTAAAATTTTTTTTAAATCCGCTAGTCATATAGTTATTGAAGGTGAAACTGTTCATCGCCACTAAAAAAACAAAGTATCCACAGATCTTGCATTGCTTTTATATGCAACATTAACATTAAATGATCACATTTAACTTGAGTAGTAAGTGAAGCAACAGATACAAAGAGATATATTTTGATAACGGATGTAAATACTGCTATAGTTTTGAAAATGCATTTTATGCTGCCAATGTTTAAGGAAGCAAAAGTAAACAAAAGACTAGAGCTAAGTTAGCATTAAAAGAATTTAGTGGTCTGCCAATATCGGTCCAAAATAATGTTAAATTTGTTTACGAGAAAGTGCTCAAGATCAGTCAATTGGGTACTATTGTCTCAATTTCACCAGGCTTAATATTGTGCTCACCACATGGTGAATAGTCTGCAGCTTTGATAAATTTTATTCGAGATTGAAGTCCGCTTTAAATTCCAGATATTTACTGCAAATGGCATCAGACGGTTGTTTACTCAAATTTTGCCGCCCTTTAAGCCCTAGGCTTCAGGCCATTGTGCCTGTACTATAAATCTGGCACAGAGTCTCTAGTTCCAAAGGTTTTGAGGCATTACTTTTACCCAAAACTAAAATGGGTTTTCCTTGGTTCTAGGAATAAACTTTATAAAAATTGAGAAAATTGTATAAAAAAAAATAAATAAGTTTGATTGTGTAACTCTGACGGCCGTGGAATTCTAGCCGAGGTACAGTCGTGTACTCTTACTCACTGAGCTAACTCGTATATGTAAATATGGTGAGAAATAAAATATTATGTGTGAAAAAATTTAAAAAACATGTTTCCTCGAATTAAGGAAAAGTTTTTCAACAAAATTAGAAATTCTTACTCATTAAATTGAAATTTTCCTCAATTTAAAGAATATTTGTTTAGAATTTTTTTTCCTCATTTTAGGTAAGTGTTGTTTCTGACTGTATATTCATACATTATAAATAATATTTAGCTAATAATCTTTGTGTTACAATCATTTATGCCACGTATCATTCAATCCAAGGCAAATAACTTTCTATTTGGAAATTCGCAATAATATTGTATGTGCGATATATGTATGTAAATGTCTAGTGAATACTTGGAATAATTGATAACTATTGAATCTTTCAGATTGCGAGCAATTTAAGTCAATCATAGTAAAAGTGAATATATGTCTGTTACCATTTATGGGTAAAAATTGCTATAAGAAAGCCAATAAACTGCAAATCTCTAGTGACAATGAATTGCGAAGAAATACGTTCCAAGGTATGTATACACATACATACATTTATACAAAACTATATACATATTAAGTATACTATTTCTTTGGAAGCTAGTAAAATTGCTGGTATTATGTACAGAGAAATACTCAGAAAGTAATGTACGTATTTTCTTTATAAAAGTTCCGTTTATAAGGATTCTGGTATATGTACATAAGTACAAGAGAACGGCGAAATAGTTGCACAAGTATAACGTGTTGTAGTAAATAATAATATTTATTAATACCTACTAAAGCTTACGTAAAATGAGGAAAGGTAGATATATAAAAACTTAAATAAAAGCGAATATAAATTATGTATATGAAAAGCAAAATAGTAAAAACCTGTTAGGACGGCTGTCAGGAAGCTCTTATACTTTTCATGGATGTATTCGAACTATAAATAGATTGAATTTTTGAGAAGTATCCAGCACATAGAGAGCGAAAAATATCATACTTTAAGAATTCATTATTTTAAAAAGCACCAGTCTTAGACTTGGTATTCTTTTTGTTCTCATCAATTTTAGTCTCTTGTATCTGAACAATTAGTAATATCGGATATATCTAATATAAATCCTCATGATGAGCATATTGGAAAGCCTATGACCAAATTTCGCGTCTTTAGTTTTCAAAATGAAGGAGAGTCTGCAAAAATCCCCATATCTGGAAAATCGATTATATGGAATACTTTTTATGTACATATGGACATGACCAAGATAAGATAAGATAAGATAATTAATTGAGGATCGCACTGCGACCATTGGTCTGTTGTGCCCTCAACTGCTTCACAGCACCTCATCCAAGCCGACTTCTCTGATGAACCCTAGCAGTTCACCTGGCTTGAGGGATTTGATGTGAGAGTGCTCTGGCCATGGTGAGCCCAAAAACTTAGCCCTACGTCTTGAGATTGCGTCACATTCCAGGAGTATATGTTCCGCCGTCTCCGCTGATCGATCACAAAATCGGCATGTGTTGTTCGATAGGATGCCCAGCTTCTGCATGTGGCTGTTCAGTCTGCCAGGGCACTGAATAAGAATAGCTGTTAGGATCCTCAGGTTATCTTTCGACAGACCCATTAATGCTCTATATCGAGTTGTGTTGTAGCCCCCCAGCAGTAACTTAGATTGCCTCAAGCCTGGCATATTGCGCCAGTGTTCTTCCCTCTTATCCCTTTCTTCTAATATTAGATGCCCTCTGATTTCCTGCGGGCCTACTGGCAGGAACGGCTCAGGACCAATAGGTCGTGTCATTGCTGCCTCCTTTGCCAGGCTGTCCGCTTGCTCATTGCCCTCCACTCCCCGGTGGCCAGGAACACAGGCCAACAACAGTTTGTTGTGTGCTCCTAGTCGATTTAGCTTTTCAACGCACTCAAGTACTAGTGCTGATTTTATTTCAGACGCCGAGATCGCCTTGAGGGCGGCCTGACTGTCACTGAGTATGGCAATTGTTTCGTTGGAGTATTCGCGCTGAAGGTTCAGGTCAGCACACTGGCTTATAGCGAACACTTCCGCTTGAAAAATGCTCGGGTGTGCTCCCAGAGGCGTTGATATCTTGGCTCTGGGTCCAATGACTCCAGATCCAATCCCCTCTGGCGTCTTCGAGCCATCTGTGTACCATACTATTTTATTTAGCTGATGAATGTACACAATTCTGCTTTCCTCCCACGTACCCTTGTCTCCCAATTCTACTTTGTACCTTCTCTCATAGACTATCTGCCTGAGGATATCATCCCTCGGGAGTTGAGAGATTGGGATCTTCTCTCTCAATTCCTCCATGTTTCGGGACGATATAACTTTACCTATGCCCGAGTCCTCCTTAGCAATATTCAGGAGGGTTCTCTTGGCTGACTGCTCTATTGATATATGCAGCGGGGTCAGATCAAGGATAGCCTCCAGCGCTGCTGTAGGGCATGTGCGCATAGCTCCCATGATGCATACACATGCCAGTCGCTGAAGTTTTGACAGCGCTTGCCTCGTCGTCGCCCGAGTTGTTTTCGATGCCCAGGCTATCGAACCGTATGTTATCATAGGTTTTACTATCATGGTATACATCCATCTTAGCACATGCGGGCTACAGCCCCATGATTTGCCTGCTAGACGTTTGCATATCATGATGGACCTCGTGGCCTTAGCTCTCATGGAGTCGAAGTGCTGTTTCCATAGGAGCTTTGTGTCAAAAGTTACCCCCAAATATTTCACCGCGGTTCCCTGTTCTAGTGCCACGCCATTTATTGTAATTGCTCTCAGGGCCGGTAGGGCCCTTCTTCTGGTGAAAGGGATGATGGTCGTTTTAGATGGGTTGATGTTCAGCCCCACACTGGCACACCATCCCTTCGTAATATTCAGTGCTCTCTGTATTATGTCACAGAGCGTACTCTCGAACTTACCCCTTGCAATTATGACGATGTCGTCAGCGTATCCCTGGCATCTTGTGCCACTGTCAGATAGCTTTTGCAGGAGTTCGTCCACTACTAGGCTCCACAGAAGGGGTGATAGAACACCTCCTTGAGGGCACCCCCTCGTGGTATTAACCTTAACTGCGCTGTTGCCTACATGGACTTCAGCGATTCTTGTGCGGAGTAGATTGTCAATCCATCTCTGGATAGGCATCTGAATTCCTCTTCTCTGCAGTGCTATATTTACGCTTTCATGAGATGTGTTGTCAGAGGCACCCTCAATGTCAAGGAAAGCGCAAATCACTGTTTCCTCTGTTTCGAATGCCCTCTGTATTTCAGATCTTAATTGGTACAGAGCTGTGTCCGTGGACCTACCCGCTCTGTACGCATGCTGGCTATGATGTAAGGGCCAGCTCTTGAGGGCGATCGACCTGACTTCTTGGTCCAATATCTTTTCCATTGCCTTCAAGACAAAGGAAGTTAGACTTATTGTTCTGAAAGACTTTGCCTGCGAATAGTCCTTTTTTCCTACTTTTGGTATGAAAACCACTTTTGCTCTTCTCCACATCATGGGTATGTATCCCAGTGCCAGACTATCTCTCATGATCCTGGCCAGATGTGGGATGATCTGTGTCCCTTGCTGCATTAGCACCGGGTAGATGCCATCCACCCCCGGAGATTTGTATTTCTCAAAGGATTCCACTGCCCATCTGACTCTGGCCTCACTGAAGAGGGAGTTGGCCAGTTGCCAGTCTGATGGGGTTGGTTTCACTCTGGGGAACACAGGTTCCGGTACTTGCGGAGAGGCACCCGGAAAATGCGTGTGTAGCAGGGCCCTCGCTCGCTCCTCCACCGTTCCGGTATAGGTACCGTCTGGAAGCCTAATCGCTAAGTTAATCTCCCTCTGCTTTTTGGCTAGGGCCTTGTGGAGCCTTGCCGCTGCAGGTGTGCTAGAAATTCCCTCGCAGAAATTTCTGAAACTTTCCTTCTTAGCTTTCCTTATCTCTTTATTGTACTTTGTTAGATTCTGAGTGTATTCCTCCCAGTTGCCGGTTCTTCTTGCCCCGTTAAAGAGTTTCCTGACTTTCTTCCTTAGTAGTGTCAGGTCATGCGACCACCAGGGGGTTGCCTTCTTACCCTTAACTAAGGAGACTCGGCAACTGGAGTTGTAGGCATCTATCATTATCTGATTTGCCCTATCTACCCTGCCCTCTAACTCAGTACAGTTAGTGCTTCTGCTCTTATTTCTGAGACTATCCGCGTTAGCCTCTATGATACTTTTATAGCTGCTCCAGTCTGTTTTCCTGGGATTTCTTTTAGGGCTGTATTGCCCCGATACAGCACCCAGCTCAAACCTTATGATCCTATGATCCGATAGGGAGGGTTCTTCTGAGACTCTCCATTTCGAGATCATATTCTCAGTCAGGTTGTTGCCAAGTGTTATATCTAGGAACTCGGCCCTGACTCTCGTGACAAACGTCGGTTTGCTCCCGACGTTATATATATTCAAATCGTTGCTGACTATATATTCTAGTAAACACTCACCCCTTTGGGTGGTATCATTGCTGCCCAACTCCGTGTTGTGGGAGTTAGCATCGCTTCCTATGACCAACGGAAGTTTCGCTCTTCTACAGTGTTCCACTAGCTTCTGCACGTTAACTGGAGGGACTGTGCTGTCGTCCCCCGGGAAGTAGGCTGCGGCCAGCACAATGCTGGTGTTGTCTCCATTCACCTTTGCCTCGATCTGCACCGCCACCAGATCCCGGCTTAAAAATTCTGTAATGCAAAAATAGTTAATGTTTGACTTAAGCATTACACATGCTCTTGGTCTCTGCTGTGAGAGATCCCAAATAACTTTGTTATTACTTACATTAAGGCCCCTCACCTGTCCCTTGTAAGCCCAAGGTTCTTGTATGAGGGCGATGCCCAGATCATCCGAGGCGAACCTCCTCACCAGTACAGCCGAGGCTGCAATGGCGTGATGGAGGTTGATCTGGGCTATTTTTATGCTTGTGCCGGTCATTTTGGCCCGGCCGGCCTCATCGGATCATCTTCATCCGATAATCCGCTCTCGCTTTCGTCCCGCCTATTCAGCTCCAGCTCCTGGAGGTCGAGGCCCTCGATGAGCTCTTGTGTGGTGGGGATCTCTTTTTCATCCCCAGGCTGCACGATTTTGTCCTTGCTTGCTGCGGTGGGAGGGTTTGTGGTCTCGCGAGCTCTGATGGTATCGGTGCTCGCGTCCGTCATGGTTTCGTCCGACAGCTCGCCTCTGTCGGTGCCCTCTGCCTCCGCCTTGTCTTCCGGCTGCACACTATTCCCCGGTTGCCTCTGCCTCCAGGGTCTCACTAGGACCAGGCCGTACCTATAGTGCAGCTTAAGCCCGTTCCTGCGTATGATTTGATACGATTCCTCGTATATGCCTACGTCGAGACGTAGGCCTGTTTCCTCTGCGCTACAATTTATGACGCGCCATCTCTGCGTCCTGAGGCCCTCATTTTGGTTGGCGAGGAGCCGTAACGCAAACTCTTTTGGGCGTTCCGCACTTCTGGGGAGGAACATAGTCACATTATGCGTTGGCGGTATTTCATCCCCGCGTCTCGTGCATAATTGTGGCCCTGTCCACCCCCCAAGCGTCGGTATTACTTCAACGAGCCATTTAACTGTTTTTTCATCCTCGCAGTCCACGAGGAGCAGCCCTGCTCGGAAGTATACCCCGCAAAAAACTAGGGCATGCCCACATCCCCTGAACACTCCGTCCATTAAGAGCTCTTGGAGATTCGTCAGGTCTTCTTGACTTAGGGCCTCCGCCGGGTAGTTACTGGGCAGAACAGCCACTCGGATACCCCTAAGGGCTTCCGAATAGCTCTGCTGCCTTGGTGCCATCCCAGCAGGTACCCCAGTCGCCCTGGCTTGAATCTCCCTGCCCGTGGGTGCAGTGTTCCTGGGAGCGTGGGCCCGTTGCCTTTTTGAGCTCGGAGTTTCCTCCGGCGTAATTTGCCCGATCCTGCGCTTTTCAGCGGGAGCGGGCGCATGCTGGTCAGCTGCCGCTGGCTGTGCTCTCCTTCCTTCTTTGCTTCCACTTTGAGCATTGGCTTTTCTCTGCCCGTGGTCTAGCTCATGCCTGCGCTCATCTGCCCTGGCTCTTGCCTCCCTGGGCGACAGGCCTTCCTCTAGATATCGGAGGTATCTTTTTACCCCAGCCCCACTTAGTCCAAAGCGTCTCTTGTCATCCAGCGCTCCTGGACTGCCCCGTGGTGGAAGTGCAGGTTGCCTGCCTCTGTTGTGCCTTCTGTTAGGCCGCTTCCACTCCTCCGGGTTCCGCTCTGTATTTTTCCCTTCGTGGGACCTTTCATAGGTGCTCTGTGAGCTGCTATTGGAGTCATGCTCCGACGGTGAACGCCTAGACTTACTCGTCCCTCTAGAGGGACTGCTAGGGTGGTGGTTTTCGTGCTTGGATGCACCGTCGTAGCCTCTCTTTGTCAGCTTTTCTCGCTCTCCTGCAGTTAACTCTGTTGTTTTCTCTTTCGGCCCGCGCTGCGCAATGGAGGTACTGGGCCCTCCATGGATCGCGGGTTTGTTTCCTGCCGCCGCCTTCTGCTCACCTTGTTTGACTTGCCCGCGCTGCTCACCAGTGGATAGGGGTCCACTGGGGATCGCGGGTTTCTCTGCTTCCTGGTTGGAGTGCTCTTCGGGCCCGCGCTGCTCTCCTTGGGTTTTGGTGCTGCCCTTGGGGTTCGCGGTTTTGAGAGCCGGTTCCCTGTATACTCCAGTGCTAGTGGAGGGAGATTCGTCCCTCTGATGCTCTAAGAAGAGCATTGCCTCCTCTCTCGTGAGGCTTTCCAGGAATTGCCTGGAGTACGTGCGTGGCCTGCTGCTTCTCTGCCCGCTGCTCTTCCTGGAGCCCGTTTTTTTTGTTGTGCTTTTTTGTTATTGTTGTTGTTGGTTTTTTTGTTGTTGTTGTCCATCATCTTTTTCTTACGACAACTTGCTTGACATGGCAAGCGTTGTTGTCTCTGCTTTAGTTTGGGGAACTGGGTTGGTCCGCCGCGGCAGAGCCCCTTGACGCGGTAAGGCCATGGTTACTCCCCAAGGTGGCCCGGTGTTGGGGAGGCGCCGTTATAATACAGCCGGTGTTGTGGACCTCCTGGCTGCAAACCAGTCCAATGGGCACGGTGACGCATGACACCCTGGATTAGGAGGTGACAGTTCCTGGTTACCGATCGGATTCGACCACATCTGTCAGGTGAGCGCGGTTGACCCGCTCCCATCTGACCAATTAGTATCGAATGCGATCGGCATAAGCCCCTGCACCGCTACAAGGTGACTGTCTTCGCAGGAGGGACATGACCAATCTTAAAGATTTTTCTACAGGCCTTGTACAACTTCATGTTAGAAAATTTAAGATGTTTAGCTGTTAAACTAAAACAAATAGCGAAAATCCTTAAATGGATGTTCACCGTCTCGATTATACACAGATACAAATTGCGGCAAACAAAATTTCTCCCCACTCGATTGGTGGGCGAAAGCGCGACGAGGAAGGGAGAGGGCTAGGGACAACTCTGTAACCGTTACCTCCCTTCGTCGCGCCCTCACCATGCAATCGGCAAGAAAGCAATCTGTTGCCGAGATCGAGCTTCTGTCTATACAGATACGGTAATTTGAAGCCTAGTGTTAAAAATAAAAACTCTGCCTGTGCAACAGATACATTTTTACTTGCAACTATCAAGAATATCTCAAGAAAAAGCCAAACCAATTTAAAAAAATACGAGATTTGGGATTATCAACAGAAGTCTTTAAAAATTGGGGAGCTACGTACAAAAGGAGGTGATGTTCAATTTTACGTAAAACATCCTATTGAGCTGTTTACTTTTTATGTTTACTTTCACCAAATAATATTTTTTTGTCTTTGAAACTGAGGTTGCGACATCGAAAAATGTAAAGCGCTGTGAAAGCTTTTTGTATAATTTTTCAAAAAAAAAAATTATCTTACTCATACTCCTATTAAGTGTGCCTCCGCATATACAAAAAAAAAAAAAAAAAAAAAACAAAACTAGTACTTTTCGCGATTTACCTCCGAAAACATTTAGGTCGAGCCTTACTTCCAATTTGTGGCGTGCTTCTTTTAAATTTTCCTACAAATTCACGGGCCTTTGTATCTCGACCTGGAACAGCAGCTGCAAGGCAGAGAGAGTTTCCCTGAGAAGTTTTTCATCTCAACAATATACTCCAAGCGGTTGACAAATCACTGAATTTCGAAAAAACTTTTGTAAATTTTTGATGTTGCTTGCCCGGGACTTGGACCTGGAACCTTCGGTAGTGAGAGGAGCACGCTACCATCATACCACGTCTCCCGATTGCGCTGAAATTTTATATCTACTATTTTACATTTATATATTGGAAAGATTACATAGGAAGTTCACTATATATTAAGACCATGTTTAAAATTGTATACCCACCAACAAAAATTGTATAGCGCTTCAAATGTTTCAAAGACGAAAATCTCAAGACGCAAAGAAGTTCCCTTTTTGTACGCAATTGCTCAAAATAAAGTTTTTCCTTGTACTTTAAAGTTAATTTTACTGGCAAGAAATGCATCTAATATTTTTCATCCTTTGCTCTTTAACAAAATTTCGCCGAAAATGATTATATACGAAAAAATTGCAATTTTTCCACGATTTAACGCGTTTTAATGCACAGCAGCTGTGTTGTTGTGTCCTTGCTGCGCAACATGATAATAAAATGATAAACTTATTGCATTACAACGAAAACAATGAACAGCAATTACTGTAAACCCTTGCTCGCCATTGCTATGCAGTCGAATAAATAACTTCCTATACATACATACATTTATAAGTATAAATACAGTTTTTTTTGAATGGAGCATTCCATGGTTGGTACGGGACAAATCTTACTCAATTATGCAGTTTTCGTCTTTAAATATAGACAGACCATAACCTTTAAGTAAAGGAATTTTGCTTCATTAATATTTTGTGGTACAATATGAAATTGTTTGTAGGGGACACGTATGAACTTCAGTTTTTCAATTTTGATGTATTCATCTATACTATAAATAGAAGCTGTGGTTATCTTATGCATTCTTTATGCATTTACATATATGTACACTCATTTCCTTAAATTACGTGAAATGCACATATTTTAGGTGCACGTTTAGTTTATGCTCAGAAATGAGCACTCCGTGTTTTTCAGCCATTTAATATTCGGGAATAAAAATAATGGTTGCAGTGTTAACATTTTTTTTCTAAATCTATTAATTTTTTTTTTTATAATTTTTTATTTCTAATTTCATATCAATTTAAAATTTTTCCTACCCCGTGCATTACGTTGTGATATATATAAAATATATCGGCATTCAAATTACTAAGGAGAGTAATTCGAAAATCAGCCAAAATTTAAGATTTTCCATGGAATACTCGGCATACAGTTCTTTGGACCGTATAGCGATGCTTACATACATTAATATTCATACACAAATATATATTAAATACCTCGTATAAAATCTTTATATCTCGAGTATTGCGTTTCTACTCCATTCAGGGCTAATACTGGTTAATCATAATTCGATTTTATATGCACCCAACAGTCGGGGGTCTTAGCTCAACGACACTGCAGTTCTAGGTCCCAGCAGCGATTTTTATTTGTAAGTTATTTATTTCCACGTAAATAGAAACATAAATGCGCAAGAAACACACACTCACAGAAATCTATTGCTCTTGCTAAATAACTGTTTTGTTGTGCTTAATAAAGTAAAGTGATTGACGACTTTTCTTCTGGGTATATACTTAGTGAACATACATAAAGAAACTTTGACGCGAATCTTCCTTTGTCAATAAATCTTTTGGCTTTTGTTGGGGCTCTACTCCCTGCGGTGGAGTTTTATTCACCAGCCATTTAGCTGGGCTTCATTCGCAAAAATTCATATTCAACAAAGTATTATTATTGTCATACTTGTTCATATATGAATCCTTTTGGCAAAGGAGCGAGAGGGCAGAAGTCTACTTGATATGACAGTTTTAAAAATGTGAATATTTGATGGATATGATTCCAGTACGCTCGCATACTAGCACCTTAAAGTTGCTGTCATGAAATCACCTAGGTGATCTCACCTTGCTTATTTTTGTCATCTAATATAAGAAAAAAATAAAGTGAAGAGTGTCATGTCTGTGACTCGTCTATTAAGTTTCGCAATTTGAGAAGCCATCGCGCGAGACTCTAATGTTGATAGGGGCTTAAATAAGAATCCGTTTAATAAAAAAAGTATTTATTTTTCAGAAATCTGCAATCAAGTCTATATTTATCACTGACCTACATAGACTAATCGAACACATTCAGCCATGTCCGTCTGTCAGTCCATGCGTCCGTTCGTGAACTCGATAAAGTGAGTAAATTTTGGGTTATCTTATTGAAACTCCGGGCGTGGGCTCGTTAGCAATTATCTGCTTGTCATGAACGAAATCGGACGATAACCACTCACACCTTTTAAATATATATATAATTTTGGAAAACATCAAAAACGTGATTATTCAATAAATAATGCAGGCAGCTACATTAACCAAATTTCATGTGAAGGTTGAAAAATGAAAATTGTTGTAAATTTTCGAAGAGGGGCGTGACATCTCCATCTTCTTAATTTTTCGAATATTTTTGGTCATAAATCAAAAGCAGTTTAAGCTGTCATCACAAAACTCCGTAAACTTCATATCCTTTTAAAAGGAAAGAGTTTGGGAAAATTTTTCGAAATAGGTTAATGACCACGCCCACTTTTGTGTACAAGATTTTAAGTTTAACTGCCTGATTTAAAACTAATACTGTTTTCACACAGAAACTTAATGATCTCATTTCACCTTCTAATGAAATCGTAAATTTTTTGCTTTCACACAGAAGTAACTGCTCGATTAGTATGAAGGATGAAATGTCAAGCGAATAAAATGACAATGCTATATGACAGACAATCATGGCGGAACGATACAAGGTGGCAGCATGGTGACATACCTACATACATAAATAAGAATTCCATGTAATTTGTTTTTGTAAATTCGATGGACAAATGTCAAAATCGTACTGCGCCGGAAGTTGATGTATCAAATCAAATAAAAAAAGGTTATAATCAGCTGTTCGATGCGGCCACCTTGTATCGTTCCGCCATGCAGACAATGACATTTACTTTGACAAATGACATTTTTAAGCACTGAACGCACCAAAAACTATGAAACTGAACGCTCCCAACAGAGTTGCATTGTGCTTTTGACTTCATTAGGCATTCGATTAGCTACTAATGAAATAATTATTATTATATAATTATTTTGTAGGGAAGATTGAGCTCAATAAGCGTCTTAATGTAGAAAACTGCCTTTATTATTCAATAAGCCGTCTGTGTAAAAACAGTATAAGCATTGTGTACAATTTCGATAGCCATAACTCGAAGTATCTTGTTAGATATGGGCGAAATAAAGGCCACGTCCACTTTTACATAACAAGTAGTGATATAACGATCGGAGTACTGAGTAATTAGTATCGATACTTTTCCAAAAAATACTCGAGTATTCAACAAACAAACCGCAAAAGTAATAAGTAATAGAGCCAAAACATAAGAAATAAAATATCCAAAAACTTAGTAAATTCACCAACTCAAATATTATAGTTATGCATATGGCGAAAAATCAAAAACCAATAAGTTTGCTAAGGTATGGTTATGGTAAGGGCATTATGATATTGCACCATTGACCACTTATATTGATTTCCATAATGTTCGTTTGATCAGGTATTTTATATGGTTGGACCAGGCAAGTTTGCAGGCTCTTCAAGAGCAAAGATAATAACTAAAAATGTATTATTCTCACTCACAATTGTAAAGTCTATTTTTATGAGGAATTAGTTTCGGTATTTTCATTTAAATTTTATGTACAATTTTACGCTATCGTCCTTTGTTAACGAGATGTATCGTATTATAATGGCTCCTCCGGTCAGTAGGAAAACTAAAAGAGCACATTACAATTGGGAAGAACGGAACGTAGACATTGTATAAATCGAACAAGAATTAGTTTAATTTTTAATTTGTTTTATAGAGAGATATGCTATTTTAATTTCACTATCAAAACTATATAATTATAATATTTATGTGTGTATTGCAAGAAATTCAGATGCCCCATACAAGGATCAGATTTATTTCATTTATTTTCATACAATATAAGAGCTTTAAAAGTATCAAGGTTATATTATAATAGGCCACTGAATAAAATAGTAAACGCCTTTTATTAGCAGTCGCTAGAAATTTAAGTGAAATAGTGAAGTGATTGCTATATTGCTTTGCTATATGGACTATTTATATTCGTACCCCGCATTATAAGTACATAACTATTTACATATATCTTCAATAAAAAAACCTTCATAAAAGAAGACATTTAATAAAGAAAAAAGTAAGCAAGTTGCCAAATAATGAAAAATACAGTCTTGCGCATAAATTTACTGTATACACTCAATATGTATGTATGTACTATACAAACGATGTTTAATACAAACAAATTTTAAGATATGTATAACTGTAAATATCTATGCGCGTAGGTGCTACCGTGAACTTCAGACGCACACTTAGTGAATTCGAAAAAAGTAGCAATATTAAAATTCGCTTGGTGGGTAGTACATTGCGTAGCATATAGTTAGGCGTACAAGAGCATACCTTAAGGAAGCGTTGATAAAGAATAATGACAAGCTACCAAACAAAGTAAACGTGTAAATTTAATTTTGTCTTGCAATAATGTGCGAATATGAATGAAGTTGGTTGGTGGCGAAAACTTTTTTAAATGCAATAACTGCGAAAGTGGCTAAAGAAAAGAAAAAATATTTGCCTGCATTTACATGTGAGCTTATAGGAAAAGTTTAAAAATACACTCATTTGAGCGGAAATAAATGACACTTTAGTTGCGCACTGCTGAGATTTTTATGGCTACGCGCCTAGCGGGAGACAATTTATTGTGACGCCTAAGAGTATCCAAATTTTCATTTAATTTTTATTTGACGTTTGAATGCTTCTCGAGTATCTCTGCACTTGTTGAATTATTAAAAATAATCAAAGATATTGTATGTTTATGTATTCAAATTAATATTATTTGTTGGCCTGATGAACATTACAAACAATGGGCACTTACTTTGTATAGGTTTCTGAGATAGAAAGTTTGTAAGATTTTGTTCTTTTACAAGCTACAATTCTGATCACGAAAACGGAAAGATATTTCCTTGAGGCCACTCGCGGCATGGGTTCATCGATGTTTTGTTTTCGACTAGTTGTAGTGATTTGCTAAATAAAACACTTTAATAAATTCCCAACTCACTGTCATAGTATAACTGCACGCTTGAAGTTCAAAATCGTATATTCCTTGCATATAGTTTTAGTAATATGGAAAATTAAGAAATTTTAATAAACTATGAGCTGTTAAAATAAATTTTTAATCGGAAGATTATTCAGAATTAAAATTTTCATCAAAAACTTATTTAGAGATTATTTGAGTCGATACGTATGAAAACTGCCTAAGTCCACATATGAAATTTTTATTGCGGTATATAATGACCGGACAAATCTCTATATTGAAATAGACAAATATGACCAAGTCATATTGATTAGACAAAAAATGCATTCTAGTTTAGCCATTTTTTTCAAAGCTGACTAAATCCTACTGTACCTGTAAATCGAAATTACTTAAGTCCATTTCAGCCAATCGTAGTGCGATAATTTACAATTTTTTTAGAGCTGAAAAGTTAAAAAATGGGTGTATTTAAAGAAAAACGGATGAAAATAGCGAGTGTATCAAAATTTTGCCAACGAATAAAGCAAAAAGAAAGAGAATGTTAATAAATTTATAATACGCTTTTCAAAACTGCCTAAGCTCATATTAATTTTCTTTCAAAACCAACTAAGCCCATACGTTTTATTTCAAACACGCTTAAGTCCAACATAAAAAATGCTTTATTTCGAACACAGCTTCATTTTGCATTGTTTTTTCTTCGCTAAATGGTTTTAATATTTATCAAGTAAACATTTATACAATTTTGCAATAGATACATAATTTACATACATTAGGCAGGTTTGATATGTATCGACTCATTTATTCATGAGTAATTTTCATTTGAATAATTATCTTTTTTTTTTGTTGGTTTTTTGGCCTTTAGTTTGTAAAAATTTTTGTAAATTGTCGAGCTCGAGGCCATAAAATATTAAATAACACACAAACAACTTTTTATTTGTATATGTTATATATTGTCGTTTTTTTATTTATCGATATTTCGACTTCGATTAGAAGTCATCTTCAGGACTAGAAATATAAAAATACAAGTATTATAATAAAAAACCCAGCACTCCAGTAGACCATGCTTTGGAAATCATCTCGTCCAAATGGAACCAAATTAAAAAGCATACAAATCTAACCAAAGATCTCTTCCTTGAGGTAGTACGGTTTTGTATTAAAGAAAACAGGTACTTCAACTACAACAGTAAGATTTATGAACAGGAATGCCTATGGGGTTACCGGCATCTCCGGTCATAGCAAATATAGTGATGGAAGAACTGCTAACTAAATTTGAGGAAGATACGCCATATAAACCACGCCTCCTCACTAAATATGTAGACGATCTGTTTGCCATTGCAAGAACGAACCATATTGAGAAATTGCTGGCTAACTTATATGAATACAACAGATCTATAAATTGGTAATAAAAAACAACAACCACCTTAAGTTCGATTGGTATAGAAAGCCTACTGCCTCCGGTAGATTATTAAACTTTTATTCGAAACACGACAAGTCTGCAATGGTTAATATAGCCAAAAATTTCGTAAGACGGGTTCTTACAATTAGCGACGAGATGTACCATAAGAAAAATATTGAAATAATTCAAAAAGTTCTTGAAAATAATGAATTTCCTGCTCAACTTATAAAACAATTCACACATAACCATTTCAAAACGACTAGAGACAAGAAAGCTAAACCAGATAAAATATATAAATCCACGACTTTTGTACCAGGTTTGTCGAATTTGTACGACAGAGAAAAATTTCAAATTGCCTTCACATATAATAACACTATACAAAAAATATTTACAAATACAAAAAGCAAAATCGGAAAATA
Organism: Eurosta solidaginis; assembly: GCF_040869045.1. Taxonomy (NCBI): domain Eukaryota; kingdom Metazoa; phylum Arthropoda; class Insecta; order Diptera; family Tephritidae; genus Eurosta; species Eurosta solidaginis. The sequence continues at coordinate 765,619 of NC_090320.1, read as the reverse complement.
TGAGAAATCTGACGTTATATATAAAATTAAATGCAACGGCGACGGGCCCCACGTATGCAATAAGGTATATGTGGGCACAACTAAATCCAAACTAAAGACAAGGATTTCCGCTCACAAATCAAACATAAAAAATAGGGACCACACTAATGATAACAAAACGGCCCTCACTCACCATTGCAAAACCACTGGATACTCTCCGGATTTCGATGGGGTAGAAATTCTACAACAAGAAAAACATTATACGAAACGCTATATTTTGGAGATGCTTCACATAATCAGCACACCCAACGATAAAAGAATGAATTTTAAGTCAGACACAGACCAATGCGCTCACGCATACAGACAATTGATAAAGAGAAATTGCAAAAATTTATGCTGAGAGTGTTATACAACAACATTTACCTGGTGGGAATTTAATACATATTTATGCTGTGGGTGTCGCTCACAGTTTAAATTTTTATGCTATATTGTTGTTAGTTAAGAATTTGGTTTATAATTACGGTTCTTTATTTGTTTACTTTTTATGTTTATTTTCGTTTTTGTCATATCAAATTTTAAATTAGTCGATCTGGTACATCCAACGATGTAAATCAAATGTATACATGAGGGGCTTAGAACCAAAATGATCTAAGTAACATCGACGTTGAATTGAGATAATTAAGGTTAATGTAAATTACTTATTGTAAATTCTGGGTAAATGCGCTTGAAATGATTCCAGTCTAAATGAATGCAGGTTAGTCAACTAATTTAAAGGAGGTTTACTGTAGATGGAAAATAACTGTTAATTTCCAAAAATTATTGCAAAAATTTTCAAAAATTATTGCAATAAAGTTTCGAACGTTGATTGCTCGGCCAAAAGAACATGCAGAATTTTTTCAAGTATGCAGTTTTGTAGCCCGTTTAATTTTAGAACAATAAAGTGCCAAACTTAAGTTCGTAGGAAGTCTCGCTGATTATTGGCAATTTTTTTTCTGGATCCAAGCGCACTTAGACCATTTTGGCTCCAAAAATTGTTGCAACAAAATTTCGTTGATTGCTGGGCCAAATAAACATTTAAAATTTTATCGAGTACGCAGTTTTGTAGCCCGTTTAATTTTAGTATAATAAAGTGCTAAACTTTAGTTCGTAGAATGTATCGCTGATTTTTGGCAATTTTTTTTTACGAGGATAAGGACTTTTTTCCATATAAAAAAAATTACGTTAAAAAATTCCTATGGGGTATAACTCAAGAAAAATTTGCCAAAAATTAGGGAAATTTTTTACAAAACTAAGATTAACTTTTTGTAATAACAGCTGACTTTCTAAATGTCAGTTTCATTTTATTTTATTTTGTCACTGCTATACGATGATGTATTTTCATGTAAGCCTGCTTTTACATTAGTCAAGTATTGAACCCAAGTCTGCGGCACAGACGGGAGAGGGGAGAGGCTTCTTCACCTCTTTCAAATCAGCGAGACTTCCTACGAACTTAACTTTGGCATTTTATTTTACTAAAATTAAACGGGCTACAAAACTGCATACTTGAAAATTTTCTGCATGTTATTTTGGCCGAGCACTTAAATTTTATTGCTTGGAGGAGCGCACATAGATTCTTTTGGCTCCAATCATTAATGCAATAAAATTTACTGCGTTTTTGGCCTGGCAAATATATGGCACAAAAATGTCCAAAATGGCTTGGATCGCATTTTCAACAAATAGACACTATATTAAATATACAAATATGGGTATAACTCAATTAAAAAAAAATGTCACTTAGATCCTTTTGGTTCTGAGCCCTTCACATGTACTTTTGTGATTTTTATTATAATACTTGTATTTTTGTATTTCTAGTCCTGAGGATGACTTTTAATTGAAGTCGAAATATCGACAAATAAAAAAACGACAATATATAACATATACAAATAAAAAGTTTTTTGTGTGTTATTTAATATTGTATGGCCTCGAGCTCGACAATTTACGAACATTTTTGAATAATTATCTTAATAAAAAATATATTCGAATAATGCCCAACTCTGCCGAGTTAGTACTAGTGAAATACTTACGTAACGACATAAACGCTAGATAATTTTCTTTAGCAGATAACCCAACGAGTTCAGCTGGACCCAAAAATTAATATAAAAAATAAAAAGTGGCATGCTTACAGTGCACTTTAAGAGCCTTTCCACCAAAGGGACCCTGACAGCAAGGGTAATGGAAAAATTGGACATAAAATTATTTGATAATAATTTATATTTTTTGCTAAGCCTTTTGTATGACTCCATTAACATCTAGATCACAACAAGTCCAACAACAACAACCCTCCAAACGAAACAGGAACTGTAATGTCACATTGTCTAATGACTGCTAAGTCGGAGTAGCAAATGAAAGAGGCGTCTACACTGAAAAATAAAGACTGGAAATTAAATTACTCCCAAGTGGCTACTAAATAAATTAACTTCTAATTAATGACCATTAACAGTTACCAGAACCCACACACAGGGCGGAAAAATAGCACAAGGATTAATTTAAGAACTAATGCCAAAGCGGCGAAGTTTACAAGGTGGCAACCACTTTTGCGCACAGCGTGCAAAATATCAAATTTATAGTTGCTTTTTAAGCAGGTAGCGAAAAAAAATATAATAGCTAGAAAACAACAGCAATAAAAAGTCTACGGGAGTCAGAGTGCGAATTTAACAGATTATTATATACTCAGCTGTGAGCTTCAATCGATCAGTTCATTTAGTTTGCTTCTTCAATTTTATTGAGTAGCTTCTCTGACAATAAATTTTATCAAAAATGGGCGTATTTATTTACAATTTGTGTCCACTATTATAAAATTACTTGCCACATCAATTCGTTCGAGATCCTTTTCAAAACTTGTTATATGAACGTGGGCATGGTCCCTAACCGACTCGATACCACAACCATTTGAAAAAAAATTTTGTAATGTGCTATGGACAGCTGAGTATAAGAATATTGCTTACCACTAATGTGGCTTAAGCAATGTGTAACTCTTGGCGTTTATCTATTTGTAGGGTTTGTTTTGACGTTCGAAGCTACTAAGGATGCATTAAGTCAACGTGAATTTATGTTTTAACCGCTGACCCGACCCCCTTTTTAGTGGAAACTAATAGAACTGAAGTCACATTTGCTGTGCTAGTATCTGTGGCAAGTATGCAATTGCTATATTACCTGCTGGCCAAAGATGCTATAATCACATCCTACTAACTGAAGTGGCTTACTTGGACACATTGTAGATTTGTTTGTAGGCTAATGTAAGGCTGTATATGCTACGTAAAACTCGTTTTATAAACATATTATCCTTGAGAAAATTATTTCCTTTAAATTCAATTTTACTTCAAAACATTATTTTTGTTTGAATTAAAGCTCTTTGGCGCTTTGAATTTGATTCATTCAATTAGCACTTGACATGCATAAATTCGCATTCATCTGAAAAATTTTCAAACTACTTACATATGACTGAAGCTCACTCGAAAGATTACGTAAAATTACGTGCTTATTTGTTTATAATAATTTGTATGAGCTCAATATATATTCACATAAATTCCGTTACAACTCAAATAAATATGTTACACGCACATTTTTCACTCCTCCTTATGTTTGCTAATGCACTTTCATTTCTATTGGATATGTTCAGAGGCGTCAAGATATGACTCTTATGCTTAGTACACACTTCTCATAAAAACAAAACAGCCGATGACCAAGTAGGCGATGAGCCTAGCTCTGCTGCTGGCTCGAAAGCTATATTATAGTGTTTGTTTTAATAATATTATAATTCCTCAAAAATAGCTTCAATATCGCTTTATATCAATTAGCTTTTAACCGGACAGCGCTTTAAGAAACAAACAAAAAAAATTACATAGTGCATTTTTAAATCAAATATAACAGTAGGGCGCTTTTGCTCCCACAGCTGAGAAAATTGGATATGCCAATCGGCTATCGATATGCAAAATCGCTTACCCATCCTTCAATGTTCAAGAATTGTATTGTATTGTATTGTATTGTATTTATTTCAAATCAATTTTTTACAATTCGTTTACAATGGAAACAGTTCCCGCGAAGCTTGGCGCTTATCTGCGGTTATTCAGATATAACAACAATAAATCTTAAAATTAATACAATGAGTCTAAAGACTGAATTCACAAATTCTATAGATATGCCTAGATATTAGTTAAAGGAAGAATATATAAGAGTTGGTAGAGTAGGAAGAAGGGAAAGAGTGGAAAGAAAGATACAGAATTTATGTATGTGATTGGACAATCATTAAATTATGCTCTTAATAAACCTTACCAAAACTGACTTCCTGGCACGAGTATTAGGCAAGTTAGTGATATTGACCGGAAGGTTATTTAAAATTGTAGGGAATTGTATGGTAAGAGTTCTTTTTGTGTAGTTGTTCGAGAATTTTGGGATTCTCAACCTGTTTTCGTTACGCTGTGATGATCAATGGGTATTCGCCACTTACCTTCATCGTAAAATTCATTTAGAACTGTAACTGTATATATAAATTTGACATTTAGTATACTGAGCTCTTTGTTAAGGAATATTATCGAATCAGGTATATTTTTCTTTCTGCCAAGAATTTTAAGGATCTGGTTCTGACTATATTGTAAATAGTTGCAAAATGTGGATAAACCCACGCGGTAATTCCATGTCTCAAGTACGACTCTGACAGTGCCAAATAGGCTTGTTTTAATACATCATACGAGCTGCATATAACATTGAAAATTTATGTTATTTTATCGGACTGGTCATGGTAACGCGAGTCTGCAAAGAAATTTTAACCCTACTCATAACTTGTAAAGACGGTACTCACAATTTTTCATGGATTTCTTTTATTTATATATATCAAAGAATATATCCATTTCAACATTTTCTTGGGACATGTATACTAAGCTTTGGCATAAAACATTCTAGCATTGTTGTACTATCAGGTGCTTTCCTTCCAGTATAACAACACATAAATAATAAATAATCTCATGGACTGCTGTCATAAAATGAAAAACCATTATTTAATTAGCGCGGCGAAGAAAGATGTAAATGTAACTGTCTCTAGTGAGTGCGACATTCAACATCAAGTGGTAAACAAAACTGACTTGTCATGGTGCCATGACACAATCCCAAGTGGCATGTTACCAAATAAAAAAAACTGATTTTATTTAAAAATTGGGAAAAATTTAAACAACGTGACATCAGGACGGGCAAAGCGACAGCTGTTTCGATTATACCTTGTAAATCTATTCAAAGCCTTTTCTGCCGGGAGTGGGATTTGAACCCGCATTCCTACGATGGTTGAAGTGTTACAAACGCATTCAGCCACTTCATGACATGTATAATACTAATTTGTTACTTGGGATTATGCCACTTCTTATTTTACGATGTTTCAAAATGCCAATTGTGATATTATCACTTCTTAGCCCATAACAAAGAAAATGTAGAGTTAAAAGGCAGACACCTTGATATTAATTCCTTACATACCTCCAATAATATAAGGCATACCATAACAAAAAGTGAATATTTACAAAATATATAAAAGTGTAAGAGCAGTTTTCTCATGTAAAGTTTAAGGTTCATTCCTCCGGTAAAATAATTTTTATTAAGAAAACCTTTGTTTGAGAAAACGCCTTTCATGGTATATATATATATGAGTTTAAATAAAAGTTGGTGGCACTTTTTCCTTATAAAAATGTGACACCAGGCTGCTGCCGTGGTGCCGTGGTAGCGTGCTCCGCCTACCACACCGAAGGTCCTGGGTTCAAGTCCCGAGCAAAACAACATAGAAAACTTATAAAACAGTTATTTTCAATTATATAAGTGTTTTCCTAAGCTGGGTCTTGCCTCCGTGAGTATTTCTTCCATGAAAATCTTCTCAGTGAAAATTCTTTTGCCTTGTAGATGCCGTTCTGCATCGGCATTAAATATGTAGATTCCGTCCCTCCCATTTGAAAGAAGAATTAAAAGGAGCACGACGCAAGTTTGAAGGAAAGTTCGACCTAAACCTCTTTGGAGCTGAATCGCGCTAGGTTGTTATTAATTTTTTATATTGAAAATATTGATGGTTTATTTAAATTGGTTTAAAGAAAAATGCGGAATAAAAAGTCTTGTGATTTTTGTTTCCGAATTTTCAAAATCAAATTTCTAAATAAAGTTTTATATAGTAAAACGAAATATGTCGAGCTCGATTTGAAGATCAGAAGATAGATTTCTCAAATCGATTTTAATTTGGAAAGTTTTGAAAAAGTAAACTGAATACGATTGAAATATATCAATGTGGTTACTGGCAGTGCTAAGAACAAACCGTAAATCAAGTATAACGACCTGCAAACTTTGGAAAAATATGGATGTAAATATTGCAAAAGTTATGCATACATTGCACAGTGCAAGTAAGCATATTTAGTTATAAAGATTATTTGAATTATATATCACATTTTTACTTCCGATTATGTCACTGCACAAGGTATGATATAATCCCAAGTTTTTTGCTTGAGTTTATGCCATTTAAGATTGTGTCGTGTCACCATTTGTCATCTAGAATGAAGGTGTGTGTAAACGCCTATTCTCTTTGTTGCTATTACTTTGCATGGGTATTTTAACCGTTGCTAATTACACTCTTATGCGCCCACAATTTTTCGGCGTCGTGTAAAACGATTTGAGTCACTGCTAAATATGAATATTAATTATATGCGTGATTGACTTCAAATGTCATAAGTTATATGCAAAAAGGTTAATTTATAATTATTGTGAATAATTTGCGGATAAGGTATTTTCATCTAATAAAATAATGAATTTTCGCTTTAATGGTCAGTCTAACGTGATAGTTTTGGTTTGTTCATTAAACTATATATTGTGTGTGACAAGATAATATATATGTATGTTTATCTACAAAAGTAATCTGAGCTTCGCTAAAAAGCCAGACTGAGAAAATATGGGATTTAAGGGGTTGTGTAGCACAACCCTCTCAAGGGGTTGCCAGCGCAATATATAGTTTCTCCAACCCAATTTTCAACCTTACCTACCTGCGGCGAATCCTGTTTCATTAACAGACGAGGCTCTGGCGACCCCAAACCCCTCATGGATCGTTCTGATATATAGAAGTATATATCTATTTCGATTAGTTTATGCCGTTACAGGGTAACGTTATGCGAACAAAATTAATATGCTCTGCTCAGCTGAGTATAAATATTTAATCTTAGCTGCTTTTAAGGAAGTCGTAACGATAATAATTTAAGAACAAGTGGACAACTTCTCCAGAAAAGACGATGAGTACCGATAGAGGTTTTAAAGATTAACTGTAGGAAGTATGTATATGCATAATCTGTCAACAAACAGAAAGGTATTACTAATTTCTCTGTCAATAAATTTCAGTTAAATAACTTTTTGTCGTACTTAACCTACATACATATATGAGTTTGTATAATTTTTTATTTAACGGCTATTATACACGTCAACAAACGCATGCAACAAAAACATTCCTTTTACGCATGACTGTCATCACAATGGTGCTCTTACAATTTTGAATTTTGGCGCTTATTTCTAACGCAATACTGAAACAATTGACAAAGCCACGTGCTGGGTTCCGTGCATTACCGTCCGGTCATCTGAAAAGAGCATTTCCATATCCGTAACAAACATTCAAAAAATGTCAACCCCTACCCACGGATTGAGGGCAACAATTTTCTTTGCTAACAAAATTTTAATGCTTGCCTTTTTGTAACGCATTTTCGCTGCCGTTATATAAATAATAACTGAAAATTGACCAGAATCTAAGGACACCCATTATAACGTTCCACGCCAATGCTATCAGAGTGTAGTCATTGTTAAAGAAAATCAATTATTGGCATGTGTGATATTCTAACAATACAAAAAAAAAAAAAAAAAAAAAATACGTTTATATAACAGTTCTTGCTCGTATTTTCAAAAGCACAATAAAATAATATTACGGTCACGCAAGCGTGCTTTGTAGATTTCGTTCACATTCACGAACATACGTCCGTAGCACGCTCCTCTATGCCTTGGAATTTGCTTTCTTGAAAGGAATGAATGCAATGCTGGTTCAGTTGCAACAACGTCCATACTTTCAATTAATGTGGCACGTGACAGAGTCAAAAGTGCTTGCATTTGTCGGGTAGTGGACGAGCTGTTTGTCCATTGTTCACATTTTTACGTTTATGTGCTTCACTTAGTCAAAGTTACACATGTCTGCAGCTTCTTACATACATTCAACATTGTCCTACCCAATAGAAGGGTCGCTAATATAGGAAACGTTTTATTGAATTTACATAAGCGGTAGAGTTTAGGAAATTCCTGCTTCTATTATTTTCCTGGCGTTTCGATTGAAATATTGATCTATTATATTAAAAAAATGTTTACCCCCGAGTGGAAGAGAAGCTCAGCCTTCAGATCTTAGGAGCAGTACCTGCAAAGCTTGGCCAGAAATGGAAGTGGAGTTTTTGAACTACCACAAAGAGTGGTCCGAAGGTACTATCAGAACGGAAATTGAAATGAATAAAGTGCCGAAAGGGTTTTAAAATTACTTCAAAATTAAAAGAAAAGTGAAAAACTTGAGCCGAAGTAGTCTCGAACTATCTCAGAATTGTCTTACAAAAAATAATAGGCTATCGGTTTTTTTAATTCAATTAAGTTGTTTGAATTGTGAATGGTGGCAACGAAAAAAAACAAAATTATATAGTAAAGCTGTTAACTCCATCCAACAAAATTTTAAAGTAGAACAAAAAACACAATTGAACGAAATGTCAAAATGTATTGAAAATATATAGAGTTGGCAACCTTTTATAATTTTGCTGGAGTTAGCAGGTTTTATTTCGAATAGTTTTAGGCGATTCTGGACACATAATTTGCCATAGTCAGAAATCGTCTCCATTCAGTTTCAAAAGACGGTATTGAGCGAAAAGAGAAGTTGGCAACTTTTACTGCGGCGTCGACCATATATAAATGTGGAGTTTACGTTTAACATTTTGAATGGTTTATCGTAAAATTTTGCTGATTGTATCTCAATAAAATGGATCCCATTTTTGTCTTTCGCCCACTTTATTTTGTTTCTCTGTTGTTGTTATTGTTGTAGCGATAAGGACACTCCCCGAAGGCCTTGGGGAATGTTATCGATGTTGATGGTCCTTTGCCGGATGCAGATCCGGTACATTCCGGTACCAAGCCCGATCATCTCGGGAACGATTTGTTATGACCACATGTGACCTTCTAGGCCATACCGCCCTCCCACCCCTAAATCCATGAGGAGCTCGGGGTTGCCAGAGCCTCGGCTGCTAATGAGACAGGATTCGCCAAGGATCGGTGAGGTTTGGAGTTTGGAGAAGCTTTATATTGCACTGGAAACCTGAAAGGGTTTTGCTACACAACCCCTTGAATCTATTTGGTATTTTAGTCGCCTCTTACGACAGGCATACCTGATACCACAAAATGGCATTATCATTTTTTCTCTCGTTTCCTTTTATAATCTGAAAGTAGCTTGCACGCGCCTTATATTGGGTGATGGGGAAGAGGGATTTTCTGAGTTTACTACCCAACAATGCTAAACTAAATGTTTATAATCCATATCTGCAAAGCTTTCCTTTTCTCATAAATTTATTAATTTTCCTTCTCTCCCTAAGTTATTGGCACATATAATACGTTCATACATACGTACAAATACCTTTGTGTTTGGTCCTTTAAGGTGGGTTCCATTCTACTTACGTGATCCAGTTAATTGCGCTAATTGCATCAATTTCAATTAATTAATTTTGCCGGAAGTCTAAAAATTTTAAGGTTGTGAAGAATATGAAAATGTATTACATATGCATGTGCAAAGTAATTTGGAATGAGTATTTTGACATTAAAAAAAAACATATAGTCTTATATAAGGCTTATTTGAAAAATTAAAACTAAAACGCCTTTACTTGCTGATGTTGGAGATTTCTGATGAAAATGCCTGCTGTAATGTTTGCAAGGTTGCATTCCTTTCAGTTTACCGCGTTTACACAATGAAATGTGCGCGTAAATTTATACAAATTGTGTAAATGATTTTTCATACAAAAAATGACAGCTCGTTTACGCACTAGATAAATTTATACGTTTACACACTTTATAAGGCATTTATACGGTTACATGAGTCCCCCTAATGTTGAATGGAAAAAACTGAATTCATACCAACAGTTCGAAATGACAACTACATTTACACAGCCGATCAAAGACTCGTTGCATATATGTAGCTGAGTGCTGGGTGGATCGGAAAGACTTAAAGCCCGACACATAAGCAATTTTTCATATAGATGAGTTTAACACAAGCTTATGCATTATGAGTATATTACACGCATTTTTATGGAGAACGGTAGAATGAGCGACACTGGCGCCATCTGATATTGAAAAGTAGCCATCTCCCAAATTTTGTTACAAGCAAAACATAAGAAGAAGAATGTGACATTTGTTTTGGTTAAGGGTGTTGACACACTTTGCAAGTGAAATTATTTTTCCCACTGGTTGGTAAATTTTCTGATATTTTTCGCAGGTAAAACTGTAATATAACAAATGAATACGACACAAAATATGTTAGCAAGTATCTTTGATGTAAGGGGATAATGTTTATACCAGTGCTTCGCGAAATTTTGTATGTGGACGGGCAAGACGTAATAAACTTCAATTGCCACGTCTGAAGTTCCTTCATATTTACAAACGAAACATCTTGGTTGATTGTGGCGATGTTATTGGAATGCATAAGCTTGTGTTAAACGCATCAATATGAAAAATGTCATTGTGGCACCGCCTTTAGGTCGTGATCACTGAGCGGTTGATCGATAGTAGTTTTTTGGTGAAATGGCTTACGTCGTTTTTTTGCAAAGTATGTATTCTAGGGTTCGTATGTGTGTGGTTATTGCCGCAGGTAAATACCGCAACAACCTATTATGCCATTGACAGTTGCAACTACAACTTTGCTGCAGCAGCCACAACGTAGGTTATTTAACATAAACGCTCCCATTTCTTCCAATATATACATACAAACATACATACATAACAAGGCAAATGCTCTTATTTACCCACGGCTCAAGCTTCATTTCAAAGCAGCTGTAAAATTTAATTAACACACTAGCAATATGACGACTGTTCTTATGAGAGCTAACGGCGTATCAATAATAAGATGGAAAAGTTTCCCGTTTGTTGTGTTTTGCTACTTTGTGGCAACTTCATACTTTCTCTTTTTGTAATTATGTGAAAAGTTCGCATTAAATATAGCTCCTACATAAGAGTTTTTTTTGTAGAGTTTTCTTTGGAACCTTAATTATTTGCTTTGTTGTCTCACTTGTTACTTTCAAAAATATTTCAGGTGAAGCGAGTTTATGTTTAATAATTCTCATTTTTTAATCCATATCTTACTGGTCATTTATTGAATTAGTTTGAAAAGGCTTCAACTTTTGATAACGATATTGAGAGGTTTACCTGTTGTAATTCCCTTTTGATAATTCCTAGGGTACTATTTCATTGCATCAAAATAACTGAGCTCCTTATAGGAAATGATAACGTCTTAGTCAACTGAACTAAATGGCTAGATCTTCAGAATATCGAATTTTCCACTACGAAGGAATATGGAAACAGATCGTTGACGTCAATGAAACGACTGACGATTTGGAATAATATCAAATTGTTTGCCTGGTTTGAGGCGCCACACTTCTCTGCAATTTTCTTCTGAAATTTTTATTTTATTTATTTTTTGATACTGGCGTCAACATGCTTGGCCTAAGGCACACCGTGTACTGCTTTCCTTATGGGTCAGAATTTTTCTAATTGTTTTAAACATTCAACAATTTATATGTCATGTTTATCAATAGTAGATTTTGCTGTTATCATGTTGAACTACCTATAGGTTGTGCGGCAAAATGTTTCGAAGAAAATGTTGTTATCTGCTTTTGTAATATGCGCACAACCGTATTTACAGATATAATACGTCCGGCATCTACACAAACAATTCGGAAAGTTTCTGTTGCTGTTTCAGCGTTTTTAATTAAAAAGTTTAACTTTCAAGTCGAATGCATAAATCACGAAATCTTAGCGACCATTGAGAAACACAAACTCAAATACCAACGTATATTTGTAATTATTTTCTTTTGTTTCTGAACAATGTTTGGTACTTTTTATTAATGCTTCTACCATAAAACAGAACAACAACATTTCTATATAGAGATATAAAAATAAAGCATAAAAATAAATAATCTAACTGAGCAAACATGTATGCCCACTATTACACATAACTATTACCTGGTTTCGCTTAAACTTAAATTACGAAAAAGTTTTTGCTAAACAGGATATCAGACCACCACCAACAAAATAGCAACAACGAAAGCTTAAACCGTAAATCCATTGTCTTTTAAACTAATTAATAGTCAATTACGGGATTTTGAAATAATTAGCATTAATAATAATAATAAAAGGCGCGATAACCTACGAAGGGATTTTTAGGCCGAGCTTCTCTTCCAATTTGCGTCGTGCTCCTTTTTAATTTTTCCTACAAATTGGCCGGACGGGACTTACTTGTTTTATGCCGAATCCGAACGGCATCTGCAAGGTAGATGAGTTTTCACTGAGAGCTTTTCATGGCAGAAATACACTCGGAGTCCTTGCCAAACACCGCCGAGGGGCGACCCCGCTTAGAAAAATTTTCTTTTAATTGAAAAAATTGTTTCTAAAATATTGATGTTTCTTTTCCCGAAGCGTGAACCCGGGATCATCGGTGTGGTACGCGGAGCACGCTACCATCACACCACGGCGGCCGCTGCCTGTTGCTGTTAATTAAGTTGTAATTTGTAATTGGGCGCATCTATGCGTATGAGACAAGATGTAATATCTTTGTTTCGATCTAAATTTACACGAAAATTGTGTATGGATAGTAATTGCAATTCAAAGTAATATTTAAGGCATTCAATTGAAAATTTTGTTTTGGTTCGTTGATGGAACTTTCTTCGGTTTTTCTTACTATGGGTCTATACATTTATGATTGTATAGTCATGTGAACAAATTGAGGAAATTAACTTTGGTAGTATTAAATAACTGGTACAAAAGGAGCATACATTGGCGTAACGAATGCTCTCAAATTTTTTAGCTATTGAGATTACGCATTTTCCAATTCCAAGGAAAAACTTTGTTAAATAAAATTGATTTACTGAAAATGCTAAAATTTTTATATTTTGTGATTTCCCTATTTAAATTATTTTTATTTTTTCAATGGGCACATATTTTACTGGAACATTGACTGATTGACCGAGCAACGAAATTGCTCTAGCATAAAACCGCAATATTCGTTCTATACAATTTATAAGAAAAAATATCAAGGAAAACATCACTTTAGTTTTAATAAATAGATGTAACTAAATAAGTTTCTGAATAATTGAACATGTATGTATCTCCACTTTCTGCGCAACTAAATGTTGCATAAAATGTATGCGGTTGTGTGCGAAAAATGTTTATAAAATTTTAAATAAAAGTGCTTTTTCTATGCCCAAATATATGTATAAATTGACTTATTCGCGCTCCTCTCTTACCCAGCAAGTGTTAGTATATCTTTGTTTCACTCATAAAATCGAATAAAACTGTTATTTTAAGCATAAAATCCGATTTGCAAGTGAAGTTTTCATTTTTATTTATTATTTTATCATCCTTTTGTTTTGATTTGCACAGTGTAGGTACGTATGTATGTAGGCTTTACGATTTCGTACACGTGTATGCAGCTACCCTGTAGGAAAGGTATCCGAAATAAATGTCCAACTTGTTCGCGCATGCCTAGAAATTCAACGAAGAAAACCTCCTGCCAAAAAGTGATATTTTGGACTGAATAGAAAAACTGAAAGATAAAGTCGGTTATTTATGAACAAAAATAACATTCTATAAGTCCCTCATAATAATTGTCCTTTACTATGGCACAAAATATTGGAATTTGTTGAAGTAATATTGAATGGTTGTGAAGTATTTGAGAAAAAAAGAGAAATAAAAATGGAAAGGTTATGACCATCCCCGTGTACTAGAGATATACGCCGCCGATTTTCGTCGATAATTTTGACATTCGGCGGCGGCGTCGTCCGGCGTCCGGCGCGGTACTATATTTTCTACTCATTTAAGACTGTCTAGGCCATTTATTGTTCATGTCGAAAATTGTACGGATATGGTCGAAAGGGGTATCAACGGATGCGTCACTGCCAGTAATAAAAATCCAATTGCGTAATGTAACTCTTTCTACTCGTTCAAAAGCAATTTAAAGAAACAAGCGCTTTCAATGCCAGCTTAGCACGGATTTTGCATCACCCAATTCACCAAGTTATTAAAACAAAACACTAAAAGAAAAATTATATAAAAAATTTAATTTGCATAATTTTTTAAAAAAAGAAGGAACAATGAATTTAAATGAAATGGCCCAAGTCGAACATGTTTTCAAATTGTCCTTATGTTGTTAAAAAAGCAAGTTACCCGAAAAAAATGCTAATTTTTTCAAAAATTCTATATTCCGATTGGCGTAAATAATAAGTGAAATCAGTTATGGAAAATCCCCTTTAGTGAGTAGGTCCCAGGGGTTTAAACTCTCCTTTGAAATGATTCTCACCTCATACTTAAGTTGAAGATAGAAGGGTTTGAAAAATCACTTCGCCTTATATTTAAACATCTGTTGTTTATTTGCGAAACTTTAAAATAGTGACTGATGTGTTAATTTTGATTTTCACACTTCATCATTCAACACCCAAGTCTCCCTTTGTGACATTTAAAGTTGGCGGCCCTATCCCAACTAGTCCCTTGGAGTGAATCACAGTGATTCTAGCCTATCAACCAAGTTTAAATATCACCTAAACGTTTCGGCTCCTGTTACATATGTGAATAGGTAGACACATATATTTACCAGGTGAGACTTTGTCCTTCGGAAGAACACTAAAGTGCTGAAGCAAAATTTTTCCCCAGACAGTCGAACAAATGACCGGGTATGCTACTACTCTAACACAGTGGACAGTGGAACTAGTTTGAAAACTGAAGCTACGCGGTTAGTTATAATCAGTGGTGGGCACCACTACATATACACGATTACAAAATTGAGGATGTGTTAGTATACACGAACGCGTGGCGAGCACGAATGCAAAATCTAATATTTATTTAGTTTGATTTCAGCGCTTGTATTGTAAGAACGTACCACACTCGCTCTTGGTACAGTGTTTGGTCGTACAATACGGATGTATGAATGAAAATTTTTCATTCATATGTACGTATTTTTCGATCGTTCTGTGTGGTAATGGTGCATGCGACACTTTCTTATTGTATGGACGTCGAAATCAAACTAAATGTGTTTGGTCGTTCATTTTGCCGAAGTAGTCATTTTTCTTTCGCTCGTCGTATACGTATATGACCGCTTAGCAGGAGCTAATGCGGCAGTTACCCACCGACGTGTGCCGTACGTAAGGACGTTTGTCGTACGAAGCACGTTTGACCGAACTCTCAAGCCCGTAGGAATCAATGTGTGCGTCTGTGTACATGTACATAACATATTTGTGTGTGTATTGTTTACAGATAAGCACTGTTGCCATTGACCATTTTGCATGTATGCTTATGGAAACATCAACTTTTTCCAATTTAATTTTTGATATTGTAAAAGGCCAGAATACATATTAAATAAGTATAAATATATTAAATATTTATAATCAGCACTTTTACATAATTATTTCGAATTATTTCCACAATTTTTCAAACTTTAATTAGGCGTTTTTGCATAAAATTGCAAACGGTCAAAAATTAGCGCACAAAAGTTTACTACGCAACTCTGTCTAGCGAGAGAGCGATCAGCTGACACGTTCTTACGGAAAAAATCAAAATTGTTTTGATTTCTACGTTCCGGGCTACGTACGTACGGGCGTTGCACGTCGGTGAGTTTTCGTTTACATTGCACACTCATAAGATAGGTCGTGTCAGCTGACACGTTTTTTCTACGTACGTTCGTGGGTAACTGCCGCATAAGCTCATGCCCACCCATGTTCATAATGAATTCTTGTATCAGAAGGCCGGAAAACAACAGTTTGAACTGAGCGTATAACCTTAACATCTTTCAACTTAAAATCGGTCGACTTTCATTCTAAAATATCGTTTTGGTTTAGCGAAGACTATTGAAATCAATGTTTCGAACACCAACGTCTGCAATTAAAAACAAGTAAGGAAGGCTAAGTTCGGGTGTAACCGAACATTACATACTCAGCTGAGTGCTTTGGAGACAAAATAAGGGAAAATCACCATTTAGCAAAATTAACCTAGGGTAACCCTGGAATGTGTTTGTATTACATGTGTATCAAATGAAAGGTGTTAATGATTATTTAAAACGTAGTGGGCGTTAGTTCTATAGGTGGACGCCTTTTCGGTATATCGCAATAAAGGTCGACCAGGGGTGACCCTAGAATGTGTTTGTACGATATGGGTATCAACTGAAAGGTGTTAATGAGTATTTTAAAAGGGAGTGGGCCTTAGTTCTAAAGGTTGACGCCTTTTCGAGATATCGCCATAAAGGTGGACCAGGCGTGACTAGAATGCGTTTGTGCGATATGGGTATCAAATGAAAGGTGTCAGTGAGGGTTTTAAAAGGGAGTATCCCTTAGTTGTATATGTGAAGGCGTTTTCGAGATATCGACCAAAATGTGGACCAGGGTGACCCAGAACATCTTCTGTCGGGTACCGCTAATTTATTTATATATGTCATACCACGAACAGTATTCTTGCCAAAATTCCAAGGACTTTTGATTTCGCCCTGCAGAACTTTTTCATTTTCTTCTACTTAATATGGTAGGTGTCACACCCATTTTCCAAAGTTTTTCTAAAGTTATATTTTGCGTCAAAAAAAACAATCCAATTACCATGTTTCATCTCTTTTTTCATATTTGGTACAGAATTACGGCATTTTTCTCATTTTTCGTAATTTTCGATATCGGAAAAGTGGGCGTGGTCATAGTCGGATTTCGGCCATATTTTATACCAAGATAAAGTGACTTCACATAAGTTTAGTTAAGATATATCGTTTTTTGGGCAAGTTATTGTGTTAACGGCCGAGCGGAAGGACAGACGGTCGACTGTGTATAAAAACTGGGCGTGGCTTCAACCAATTTCGCCCATTTTCACAGAAAACAGTTATCGTCATAGAATCTATGCACACATAAAATTTCACAAGGATTGGTAAATTTTGGTTCGATTTATGGCCTTAAAAGTATTCTAGACGAACTAAATGAAAAAGGGCGGAGCCACGCCCATTTTGAAATTTTCTTTTATTTTTTTATTTGGTTGCACCATATCATTACTGGGGTCGAATATTGATAATTTACTTTTATACTGTAAAGATATTAAATTTTTTGTTAAAGTTAGACTTAAAATTTTTTTTTTTAAATTGGGCGTGTTCGTCATCCGATTTCGCTAATTTTTATTAAGCGCACATATAGTAATAGGAGTAACGTGCCTACCAAATTTCATTATGATATCTTCACCGACTGCCACATTACAGCTTGCAAAACTTTTAAATTACATTCTTTTAAAAGTGGGCGGTGCCACGCCCATTGTCCAAAATTTGTCTAATTCTATATTTTACCTCATAAGGTCAACGCGTCTACCAAGTTTCATCGCTTTATCCCTCTTTGGCAATGAATTATCGCACTTTTTCGGTTTTTCGAAATTTTCGACATCGAAAAAGTGGGCGTGGTTGAAGTCCGATTTCGTTCATTTTAAATAGCGATCTGAGATGAGCGCCCAGGAAACTACACACCAAATTTCATCAATATACCTCAAAATTTACTCAAGTTATCGTGTTTACATACGGACGGACAGACGGACGGACGGATGGACGGACATGGCTAAATGAATTTCTTTTTTCACCCAGATCAGTTTGATATATAGAAGTCTATATCTATCTCGATTAGTTTATGCCATTACGGATTACCGTTATGCGAACAAAGTTAATATACTATGTGAGCTCTGCTCAGCTGAGTATAAAAAAAAGGTTTACCTTGTAAAATTTAAATTATGTAGGATTATACTATTTTCACCCTTAAGTTACGCAATAATATCCTAGGTATATTTCGTCTTTTAGGATTGATGTATCCGCACAACATTTTGATACTATATTAAATAATTCTTTTTGGCCGCCCGGTGCTTTTGTGCGGGAATTCGAGCGTAGGCGTAATACTAATATTTCAAATCTTGCTACACTTCCACATAACAATATTGCATCAAAAAACTGAATGTTAAATCGGTCCTAAATTTGTTTTATCAAAATGTTAGAGGTTTAAACACTAAACTAACTGAATTGTATTTGAAATCGTTTAACTGCAATTACAACATTATCGCTTTAACTGAAACTTGGCTAAAACCTCATATATTTAACTCCGAGATTCTTTGCCATGATTACCAAATATACAGAAATGACCGCTTGAAAAGAATTGGAGGTGGAGTTTTGCTTGCGGTAAACTCTTCTGTACCTTCAGCTGAGGTTAATTTACCCATTATTGATTCTACAGAATTCAAATGCATTAGAATCAATCTCGGAATGGGTTGTGTTTATATTGCCGTCTGCTATATCCCAGCATATTTTGATCCTTCGGTGTATATGGATCATATTTCCCTGCTCAAAATTGTTAATTCATTGTTGAAGCCCATTGATTTGATGATAGTCCTGGGTGACTTTAATCTCCCGCATGTATTATGGACCATATCTGACCAAGATATTGTACCTATTTCTTCAAACCTGTCCAACAACGAAGTTTTAGCCGAAATAACTGAACTGACCCTTGATTTGGTATTTGTTGACGATACATCAAAATGTACTCTTCCTGTACCTGAAGACCCTTACCATCCTTCCGTGGAAATAGCATACGAATTCGAAAGAAATTCCCCCAGTAGCATTGCTACTAAATACGACTCTAGTTTAAGATTTCAATTTGCGAAGGCTAATTTTAGTAAACTTAATCAAACTTTATCTACAGTGGCTTGGCCCAAATATGGTGTAGATATTGACAAAAATGTTTCTGACTTTTATACCACCATTTACGGTATTTTGGAAAAACACGTACCTAAGCGAAAACGTGTGTCTACCGAATCAGTACAAATATGGTTCACTAAAGAGCTGAAGTCCTTAAAAAACAGAAAATCGCGCTTCTTCAAATTATACAAAAGGTCGAACTCTCACTCAGATTACTTGCATTACTCTATTTTGCGTCATAAATATTTTGAATTAAACAAAAAGTGCTATAATACGTAAGATGAAAAGGAAAATAACTTGCAATCCGAAAGCTTTCTATGACTTCGTGAACTCTAAACGTAGGGTTAAAGGGTTTCCCTCTGCTTTAAAATACCAGGGTGATTTGTCTAGCGACGATCAAGATATTGCTAACTTCTTTGCACAATTTTTCAAGTCCAACTATTCCACTGAATTTAATACTTTTTCAAATGAATATCCATTTCAGCTTAACTCATTTAACGCAATTAATATTCCAGAAATATATCCGGATGAAGTTTTTTCATATTTAACGTCTTTGAAAGAAACTTACAAGTACGGTCCTGATTTAATTCCCACTTGTTTTCTTAAAAAACGCGCTGAACACATTTATCAGCCTCTAACTGATTTATTCAATATGTCCCTAAAAAGTGGAGTCTTTCCTTCTGCTTGGAAGGAATCTTTTCTCATACCCCTTCACAAAAGTGGTAGTAGGTCGTGTGTAGAGAAATATCGAGGAGTAGCAAAGTTGTCGGCCATCCCAAAGTTGTTTGAAGCTATCGTTACCAATCAGCTAACATTTGCCATTTCTACTTTGATTGCAGAACTGCGACACGGATTCTGTAAAGGCAAATCTACCATTACTAATCTACTTGAATTCACAACTCATGTTTCTAACGGATTTAGAGAAAATCTTCACACATATGTTATTTATATTGATTTCAGTAAAGCATTTGACAAAGTATCCCACTCCTTACTTATCTACAAGCTGGATCGGCTTGGCTTCCAACCTGGTCTCACCCAGTGGATCTCGTCGTATCTCTGCGGTCGAACGCAAAAAGTTATTTTTAAAAATACTTTTTCAAATGTCATCGATGTTCCCTCTGGCGTCCCACAAGGCAGCCACCTTGGTCCAATTCTGTTCTTGCTATTTATTAATGATATCTGTACCACTATAATGATGATTGATGTAAAACTTGTTAGGTCTTATGCGTCTATCGAAGAACGTCCCTTGCTCCAAGCGGATCTAAACTGCCTAGTTACTTGGTGTAACGTAAATTCAATGCCGCTGAACTTCAATAAATGCAAATTCATGTGCCTATCTCGAAGATCTTTGCCAGCAGCCTCTTACGTAATTACTAATTTTTGTCTGCTATCAGTAAACTATTTTGAGGACTTGG
The DNA here is from genome assembly GCF_040869045.1 of Eurosta solidaginis. Classification (NCBI taxonomy): domain Eukaryota; kingdom Metazoa; phylum Arthropoda; class Insecta; order Diptera; family Tephritidae; genus Eurosta; species Eurosta solidaginis. The sequence goes on along the minus strand of NC_090320.1, from coordinate 745,225 downwards.
GAGTCACGATAGATGCTAAACTTAGTTTCAACCTTCATATTAATGCTACTGTCAATAAGGCTAGAGTTGTTCTCCCATTCGTGAAACGGTGGTCCAAAGAATTTAGTGACCCTTATGTAACTAAAGCTCTTTTCATCACTTTAGTTAGACCGATACTAGAATACGCATCAATAATCTGGAATCCACAATATCGAGTTCATGCAGATAGACTTGAATCAATACAAAATCAATTTCTACTTTTCTCTTTAAACTCCTGAATGGATTGATTTCTAGTCCAATTCTTTTGAACGAAGTAAATTTTAACGGGGTGTCAAGACATTACAAACCTCTTCTTTTGAGGCAGTGTAGAACTAATTTCGAATCAAATGAACCTTTTCGGTGTTTGTGTCATGATTTTAACGCACATTCTAATTCATTTGATATAACGGATTCACTTTTTACCATAAAGAAAACTGTCTTATCCTATCTTAACTCTTAACAAAAAAAAAAAAACAAAAAACAAATCAAATAAATTAAAAATGTTCACTTATTTAGGAATGTAGTATGTATATGTATAATTTCTAACTGTTATGTAATTTCTAACTGTTATGTATAGTACTCAGCTGATGATTTTTATTCTGTAGCTGAGCAGTTTTAGATCTCAACGCTTAGCAAACCTCCACCTATCAACGACTCGGCAATAGTGACTTTCACGAAGGTATGAGTTTAAGGTCGCAGTCCTATAGCTTCTGGGCTGGCTTGTTGTATGAGAGCCAGGAGGAGTGGTAGCGACTGGTTTTGGACAGGATTGCTACTGTTCTCACTTCGGGAATTATAGCTCTTAAAACAGCCGAAAAAACTAGATGCCCCCTTTGGCACGATTAACAATAGGCCAGCGTTAGTGCTCATCGTTAAAACTGTGCCATGAGAGCCATGAGTATTAAAATGCCATTAATAGCAACCGTAAGTCGCCTTTGTGCGTGACCAGCAAGGGGTCACAAATAACTTAAAGAAATCGTATCGATAACGAGTATTAGAAGTTAGACCAGAACTTCTCCTTCGGTGAAACTACGCTTTGTACGAGACATACAGACAAAAGTGTTACCATTTTAAGTACTTCAATTTTTTTCGGCAGAGGCAGCAGTACCAGTTCCTTAGCCCGGGGCTAGGTTCGAAGCCTCCCTGGAGTAAGTGAATGAAGGACAGTTCCTCCACAAGGAGCTCCTCTTGAAATTCTTTGAACGATTCGCGAGACTTTGAGGCAAAAACCCCGGATCTTTCCTAAATCGGCAATACGTTGATTCCCTTAAATACATACAAACAAAACCTTTCCTAAATATTATTTTTTTAAATAGAAAAAAGCTTTTTAAAGCAAGAACAACGGCGTACACCGGCGCGCCGCCCACGCCGCCGCCGCCGCCGATATAGTGATCGGCGTAAAGCTCTACCGTGTACCAACTGCAAATATCGGAGGAACTTCAATGAATGCGCAGATATCTACAGAGAGCAGAAACTAAAAGTTTAAAAATTTCGCCGGCCAATCAATGAAAATTTTTCGGCCTTAATAGTGTTCCTATTCATACCTGAATTTGCCATCAAAGGCATGGGAAGACCTCAAGGTAATTAGGAAAACTAGTTGCAGGAAAATTTAATCTCACCTTATGTTGCGAATTGGTGTGAGAGGTGACTAAGAAGATAACATTTTATTCGATTCCAATCACATAATTTTTTTGTTCTTTAAAAAGCTTGAATTTGACATTTTTAAAATGTTTTTTTTTTGCCTCGAAAAACAATAGGGCTAATCTTGTTTTCTAGAAACCATAGAAAACATAGAAAGTTTTCCATTTTACTGTCAAAAGTTTCTACTTGCAACAACAAAATACATTTGTGAAAATTTTTTCACGGTTTCTATATTTATAAACGTAAATTATACATTTTATATTTAACGTTTGAGGCTTAATGCGGGATCAGAACGAAAAGGATTTTACTTGTGTAAGCGGTGCGTTCTCTAAGTATTGTACATATATTTGGCCTAGAAAATGTGGAAGTTCGCATCATGAGAAACATGAAAAACAAGGTAAATTTTTAATTTAAGAGGAAGGGGTGCAAGAAGCGAGACGGGCGGAGGGAAAGAGAGGCAAAAGGAGAGGGGTGGGACAGACTGACGTGGAGGTAAAGGAACAGAGAGAGAGAGACAGGGGAAAACAGCACTCACAAGGTAAAATTTAAACTTTTAAACTATTTACAAAAAAGCAAATAAATTGTATTTTAAAAATACCCCTTGTCACAAGTTAAACATTTCCAAAGTCTTGTTTAAAAACGAAAAATTTTACCGATCTAAGTTCCGTTTTCTTTTGTGGGCTTTTCAATTTATCTGCCCTATAAAAAAAAGTTTGTTCACGAAAAATGTTTTTATCGGACTGACAAACCTTAAACCTTACTTGAAAGGTCCATTATATATTGACAAAAAAAAGTTATTTGAGGTTTCCATAGCTATTTTGACGGAAAGTTTTCTTCAATCCGTAATCGCATGCGACGAAACGATTCTAGGCATGCCCCATATACTAATTTCTTGCAAGGTGTCTCCTTGCCAATTTGAAATGTTTCATTCAAAATGAACTTTTTACAAATATATGTACATATTTACAATATATCTATCTACTTGTTAGTTTATGTACAAATGTATCTATGTATATAATCGCCTGCAGGATGAGTCGCTTCAATGGACGAACTGAAATGTTGAACCAAAAAGTTGAAAAGCTCCAAATGCAATATGAATGGAAGCATTTTTTCGGAAAAGTGCCTTTTTTGTTGTTTTACGGATGAGCAAATATGTTTGAGTGCATGAGTATAAAAACAAGAACAAAATATTCAATACAATAGCAATAGTAGAAAATGAAAATGAAAATAGTACTCAATCATTGAAAAGATTTTTTGAAAAATTTGAATTTTTTTCCTAGCAAGAATTGAAGGTTGCCTAAAGTGCTCAACACTCAATCGAACTGACAATCAAAATCAATTTTAGGGCGATAAACATGCAGGAAGGTCAGTTAAGTTTGGAAATATGTGCAGCAGAAAGTTATCCAGTTCCGCGATAAAAACAAAGCATTCCGGATAGATGAGCAAAATAAAATAAATCAGTGCAACGTAGAAGTGGTAGTGAGATAGGCTTAGATGCATGGTATATACAAATTTACATACATATGTATAAGGGAGAATAAGGTGAGATCATATTTTAGATTACGTTTTATGTTTGTTGCACAGACTTATATTTTATGAATGAAGCCTAAATGTGCCGTGAAAATTAAAAGCTCACAAGCAATAAATGCATATAAATAAATGCTTATGAAATTTGCAATGTCTGTATATTTAAATTTTGTTATTATCATTACGCTTATACGCAAAAATTTCCAAGAATTTTCAAAGTAGCTTTATCTATATACCCAGGAGTTCCTTAGGTGTCTACATAGCACATTGTTATAATATTATAAAGTTTTATTTCATTTCCATTGGATATAACCAATTGAGAATATTTTGTTTTTATTTCAAAAGATTTTTGCTGTAATAAAATGAGACAAATGGACTCCCAAACATTCGCAATGACCATAGCAAAAATATCTGAAAACTTTTGAAAGCAAAAAACAACCAAAACAAAGTACATAAATAGAGTTTTTGGCACGAACAGCGTATGAATTCAAATGAACTATGGTTTGCTTCTGTGTTAACGTGTCTTACTTCCACTTGAATGCCTTTTGTCTCTGGTTGTCATCCAGGTTGACTCCCAAGAGACATTGGCTAATGAAATTCCAATGGCTCCACAGATTTAATTGTCGAAAAAATGTTAATGTATCCATCCGAAAATACTTAAATTTACTTATCCTCTAGGGCAACTGCTGTAGGATATGTTAGAAAACAACCAATTTTTTATATTTTTGTCCATACATACTTATTAGCAAAATTGTCGTTTTTACGCAAATTAATCGTTTTTGCTTTTAATATTGACATCATAGCAAGTGAGGTTTCAAGTGGAACATTGGCATTAGATGTTAGTCATGTTAAAAATGTTAGATTGTTTAATATGATATTGAATCACAAAAATTTTCATAAATCCAAAATTTTAGGAATACTGCTGAAATGCATTCATTTTTCGTCTGTGAGTTTGGGAATCTAGTGCGTTAAGGCCTGACTTCCATGCCAATGCCAAACTAATCCAAATGATAAACAGGAAGTGATCCTTTAGCTTCTTCTAATGTGTAGCAATTTAGAAATTTTATCATCATTCATAAAATTTAGCGATTCCATCCATTTTTGAGCAAGACAACGTCTGCGGCTGTACGTCTTCCAAATAAAATTATAAATAATAAATCAAATTTAAAGCTGAGTAAATAAAATAGCTTCGGTGCCAAAATATTTGTATTTATACTCAAATCAAGCAATGTCAGACCCACCCTGCAGAATACCGCAAATATCCCCAACAATTGTCGACTTCTCTGCCTTACCGCTAATTGTATAAACGCCTGCACAATGCAAAGCCACAAGGCCAACGAACTCGTAATTTCTAATCATGAGTACATGAATGTTGCGGTAGGTAATTAATTATTACTGCACATATATTCAAATATACTCAATCGGACCAAAATTACACTGGCGCGGTTTCAAAACTGTAAATACTAAAACTGATGCAAAAGCAACGGCTGCATCTAATCGTCCGGAAACTTTTTTACTGTAGCTTTCATATTTTTGTGTCGTTAGATCTTTATCTTTGTTTTGACATCTCCTCTTTAAGCAGAAGTCTGAACTTAAACGTGAAAAAATGTACTTTTCATACAACTGGGAGGCTAGAGTCGCGAGATATAGGCCAAAACGTGGACCCAGATACAAATGAAAGCTGCTGATGAGTGATTTAGTAGAGGATAATTTTCATACACCTGGGTGACTAGGGTCTGGAGATATAGGCCAAAGGTGGGCCCGTGAACGTCTAGACAATGTTTTTACATTGTGGGTATCAAATTGAAGGTGTTGATGAGTGCTTTAGTACAGGGTAGTTTTCATACCAATTGGTGACTAGGGTCTCGAGATATAGGCCAAAACGTGGACCCAGATACACCTAGAATGTGTTTTTACATTATGGTTATAAAATTGAAGATGTTGCTGTATTCTTTAGTACATAGTAAGTTTTACACCTCTGGGTGACTAGGGTCTCGATATACAGGCCAAAACAAGGCACCGGATACACCTAGAATGTGTTTTTACATTATGGTATAAAATTGAAGCTGTTGATGTGTGCTGTAGTACAGAGTAAGTTTTACACCGCTGGGTGACTAGGGTCTCGAGTTAGAGGCCAAAATATGGACCCGGATACCTCTTGAATGTGTGTGTATAATGGATATCAAATGAAAACTGTTGCTGAGAACTTTAAAGTAATTTTCATTGTGATATTCGATTTGGTCGCATCAACCTGGCAAAACTGATAAATATGCATGCGAATCCGAAATAAAGACATGAATTAATAATACCCACATACCTATTTACATACGTCCTATTTGATTTGCCTGAAATTTGGTATAGAAATTTGCCTATATTAGTATTTACGATGGTTTTTTCCGGGAAGTAGACCAGAGACGGACTGGGACTGGGATTAGGACTAGGACTGGCACTGAGACTGAGACTCGGAGTGGGATTGGGACTGAGATTCGGAATGGGACTGGACAAAATACAGACCACCCTCTGGGACTGGCAATAAGATATGAAGAAGAATGAGAAAAACTTGAGAGAAGAGAAAAAAGAGAAGGAGACTGAGAAAGGGATAGAATGAGACGAAGATGGAGATAGATGAAGCGAAAAATACGGAGGGAGGTGTGAATACAAAGATTAGGAAAAGGTGTAGAGGAGCGAGGGCAGAGTTAGACGGAAAAAGCTTTTTAAAATGTATGCAGATAGACCAAATTTAGGGCAAAACAACGTCTGCCGGGTCTGCTAGTATAAAATAAAAAATGGCAAAAAGCCCCCTTATCTGAATGATCGCTTGTATGGGATATATACTAGATATAGCTCCGATCGAAATGATTTTTACAGGAAATCTTCTATGATATATTAGAATATATATCACCAAGTTTCACGTTTTTATATTGGAAACTAAGGGAGAAATGGCCAAAAATCTTTCTATCTGAACGATCGGTTGTATGGGATAGGTATATACTATATACATATAGCTCCGATCAAAGTGATTTTTTCAGGAAATCTTCTATGATATATTAGAATAAATATGACCAAGTTTAACGTTTTTATATTGGAAATTAAGGGAGAAATTGCCAAAAATATTTATATCTGAACGATCGGTTGTTTGGGATATCTTAATATATAAAAAACACATGTCACTATGTTTGAGGCCAATGGACTCCTAAACTACTGAGCCGATTTTGAATTTGTTTTGCGCCCCGTGTGTAGTTTGATCTAACTTGAAATCTATGATAGGTGACTGGGTGACCAGGGTCTCGAGATATAGGTCAAAACGTGGACCCGGGTACCAGTAAAATGTGTTTATAGAATATGGATATCAAATGAAAGATGATGATGAGTGTTTGTAGATGGTAATTTTCATACCCCGGGGTGACTAGGGTCTCGAGATATAGGCCAAAACGTGGACCCGGGTTCCCCTAGAGTGTATTTATATAATATGGATATCAAATGAAAGCTGTTGATGAGTGCTTTAGTAAGGATAATTTTCATACCCTTGGGTGGCTAGGGTCTCGATATATAGCCCAAAACGTGGATCCGGGTACCCCTAGAGTGTGTTTATAGAATATGGATACCAAATGAAAGCTGTTGATAAGTGCTTTAGTAGACGGTAATTTTCATACCCCTGGGTGACTCGGGTCTCGAGATATAGGCCAAAACGTGGACCTCAGTACCCCTAGAATGTGTGTATAGAATATGAATATCAAATGAAAGCTGTTAATGAGTGCTTTAGTAGAGGATAATTTTCATACCCCTGGGTGACTAGGGTCTCCCAGGCGGAAAAAGCTTATTAAAATGTATGCAGATAGGCCAAATTTAGGGCAGGACAACGTCTGCCGGGTCTTCTAGTATACTATATATAGCTCCCATCAAAGTAAATTTTTAAGAAAATCTTCTATGATATATTAAAATATATATCACCGAGTTTCACGTTTATACTTTCTAAATTGCGGCAGGAATGACCAAAATCGTCTTATCTGAACGATCGGTTGTATAGGAGATATATGTTATAGTGGTCCGATCCTACCTGATCCGACAAATGTCTAATATAATACAAAAATTCATCCTTGTGCCAAATTTCATTGAGATATCTCAAAATTTGAGGGACTATTTTGCGTTCAAACAGACAGACAGACGGACGGACAGACGGACATGGCTATATCAACTCAGTTCGTCGCCCTGGTCAATTTCGTATACTTAGTGGTGAGTCTATCTTCTATGTTTCTCAACGTTACTAACATCGGACTAAAGTTAATATACCATTTCATGTTCATGAAAGGTATAAAAAACTAAAATTCTGACAAAGAGTTTGATGCATGTGTACGATGTTTGTACACATACATACATTCATAAATAAATTAAATGACAAAGAAACGTTTTGTTTCTATTAAATGTTGTTTGTTTATTTAAAATTCACTTTTAACGTTTTTTTTGTAATAGATATTTTAATTGCGTAAATTTTTGGTTGTTACAAAACGATCCGCACAGGTTAAGAGTTAAACATTGATTGATTAGTGCTTGTTCTTAAAACTAAGGTAAGAGTTAAAACTATGTGTTCATATTTGGTAAGCTGATTGAGAGTGTAATAAATATTAAAGCTAAGAAGAAAAGGAATTTATAAGCAAAGTCTGTTGAGAGGATATCGGTTATATAGTAAGTAATAAATGAGTAGTATATTAAGAAATTAGAAATTGTAGGGTAATGAATGCAAAGACGTTAAGTAGGTAAATTATGTATTAGTACTGTAAGTATATGTACGATTAGGGGTGTGGATACATTTATGTAACTAAAGGGTAAACGTTTTTTATGGCACCACCAAGTACATAAACACATGCAAGTGCATAGAATGCAATTTATTAATTAGATGGAGCATTTTATTTAACGAAATAGACGAAATACCAGCGATCCGAAAAGAAATTAGTCGCGGCTGACAATTCAAGTTGCTGTCATTGTGGTTAAATCGCGAAGTCAAACAGTCAACATCTTTTGGTTATTATACATAAATGGCGTTAATTATTCGGATATAAATCAAAGTAGCAACTGAAGTGAAATGCGCTGTCATGCAATACAATAACATGCGCACAAACATACAATCACACATATGTGTGTATGTGGGCATTCACATTTACATATATGTATGCATGTGTTCTATTATTATTGCGGTATGCATATTACTGCCCCTCTGTCAACTGAAAACGTAATTATCGTTTAGCCAATGTTGGTCGTAATTGCTCTGCACCCGGGGCCAATTTGAGTTCCTTTTTTTAGCATTTGTCTTAAAATAAGGGTAACATTTTCTAAATCAATGTACATTCATATTTTATAAAAACCAGCAATCCAGGGTAAAAAATGGACCCATTTTTCCAAGCTTTTCTTTAAAGAGCTTATTTTACAACATTTTTTTATTTCCTATAGTTTAATAAATACATTCGAAAAAGGAGTGTCCGCTCATTTTTCAAGTAGTGGTTGTGGGATGTAGTATCCAGAACGGAAAACTCAAATTTTAGCTTACGATGGTGAGCTTTACCGAATGCAAAAATAAATAGCTACCTCGATCAAATAGTTAATTGTTCAGTACGTTTTTACTGAACAAGTATTGCTACAAAAATATCGAATTTATTCATGTCAAACAAATTGAATTCCGGTCAGTGTGCTCTGTTTCAATATTGTATGACGCGGCGTATGAGGGATTTAATTTACTCAATATTTATTTTCAGCTCTGACTGTGAGATAGATTAAGCTTTATTCAAACAGTAAAATATTTCAATTTCGGAAAATTTTGTTTTAATTCACACGCACTAGTTCGATATTCTATTATAACAGCATATGGCATTCAACTAATATGCCAGAAATAATACGATAGCATATACCCACATATGAATCAATATGTCGGACATTTATTTATCAATATTGGGTTGCCTGTATCTATACTTACGTACGTATGTACAAACGTGCCAACGAAAATTGACGTGATTAGAATCGCTAAAAGCGTTTTGTCTGACTCTTTTGTACCTTTGTAAGTGTCATTGATATTTAAACTAAAGCCATCAAACATAGAAGCATTTTCAAAATAAACCCCAGGCTATGCTTAGTAAGCACATACGTACATCATACACTAAGAAAAAACGTTTACCTTAAATTTCCTAAACAAATCTTCTTTAAATTGAGGAAAATTTCAACGTTATGAGTAAGAATTTCTTATTTTTGTATAAAACTTTTCAGTAATTTGAGCAAAAATGTTTCCTTTTTTTCAATCAAGAGTACTTTATTGAATATTTATCACAATATTTACATGCATAAGTTAACTCAGTGAATGAGAATACTAAACAGTGAAGTTGTGACCTCGACTAGAAATCCACTGCCGTAACAGTTAAACAACTAATATTATATATAAAATTCTCGTGTCACAATGTTCGCTTCCGTACTCCTTCGAAACGGCTTAGCCGATTCTCATGAAATTTTATAAGCATATTGAGTAGGTCTGAGAATGGGCCAACATCTATTTCTCATACCGCTGAGAGGCTAGGGTCTCGATATATAGCACCAAACGTGGACCCGGGTACTCCTAGAATGTGTTTATACAATATGGATATCAAATGAAAGCTGTTGATTAGTGCTTTAGTAGAGGGTAATTTTCATACCCCCGGGTGACTAGGGACTCGGATACACCTAGAATGTGTTTTTACATTATGGGTATCAAATTGAAGCTGTTGTGCTGTATGCTTTAGTACAGAGTAAGTTTTACACCGATGGGTGACTAGAGTCTCGAGATATAGGCCAAAACATGAACCCGGATACACCTAGGATGTGTTTTTACACTATGGGTATCAAATTGAAGCTGCTGATGTGTGCTTTAGTACAGAGTAAGTTTTACACCGCTGGGTGACTAGGGTCTCGAGATATAGACCAAAACATGGACCCGGATACCCCTAGAATGTGTGTGTATTACGGATATCAAATGAAAGCTGTTTCTGAGAGCTTTAAAGTAATTTTCATTGTGATATTCGATTTAGTCGCATCAACCTGGCAAAACTGATAAATATGCATGCGAAGCCGAAATAAAGGCATAAATTAATAATACCCTGATACCTATTTACATACGTCATATTCGATTTGCCTGAAATTTATTTAGATTTATTTAGATTTTTTATTTAGGGATTAGGACTAGGACTGGGACTGAGTCTGAGACTGAGACTCGGAGAGGGGCTGGGACTGAGACTCGGAATGAGACTGGAACAAAATACATACCACCCTCTGGGACTGGCAATAAGATATGAAGAAGAATGAGAAAAACTTGAGAGAAGAGAGAAGGAGACTGAGAAAGAGATAGAATGAGACGAAGATGGTGATAGATGAAGCGAAAAATACGGAGGGAGGAGTGAATACAAAGATTAAGAAAAAGTGTAGGGCGCGAGGGCAGAGTTAGACGGAAAAAGCTTATTAAAATGTATGCAGATAGACCAAATTTAGGGCAGAACAACTTCTGCCGGGTCTGGTAGTTTTTTTATAAAAATTTCTCCATTTTTAAGAAAATTATTCATATAAACAAGGAAAGAAAAACATTTTATATATGTATATTTAATTAGCAAGGCTTCCTTATATTGGAGATTCGAGTTCAATACTCAGCTTCCGAGAAGCTAGCTGACGAAGAAGTGTAATTCAGAAACATGTCCTAGTAACCATCGCCGTTTGTAAGCTTTGCAATTTTTCTCTAATATCAATAGAAAAACATTTTAGTTTTTGAGAAAATTACTTGTACTATATTTTCTTCGTTTTCAGGAATTTTTGGGAACTTTTTTGAGTGTATGAGTACAAAGGCCCACATCCACCAACAATCATTTGGGAAATTAGTGAAATGCGTTCATTGAATGCCGGTGAGATAATATTCAATTTTTCAATAGCATATTAAATGCGTTCGAGCATGAACGCGAACGTTAGCTATTTTATATATTGTTGCCTTAACGGATTGTTGTTGCTCTTCTGTCATGCTTATTATGAAAATGTTGTGTTGGTGATTTTTGCAGTTGCAACTTAGGTCGGAATAGGATTTCGCCGTTATAAATTTTATTTGAAATCTTACTCGAAAGTTTCGAATAAAGCAATCAGCAAACAAAATTATCAATTTTCAAAGTAAGCGTATTTTCAAAAGCCTATAAATTCCCAAGAATCGAGCATGTGGGGTTCTGGTCGACGATCATAGTAGATTTACTACGTTTTGTGATAGCTTTAAAGTTTATTGTGCCCAACGTTTTACTCAGAATTTACTGCGCTCTTTAAGAAGGAATATACAAAAAAAATTAAACAATGTTTTCTTTTTCTTATAGTTACTTAAAGGTTCATTAAAATGGCTGGCATATATTCACAAAAAATTCGTCGTGGTGTTAAGGCAACATTAACACATTTGATATTCGCTCTTATGAAATCATCTTGAAATTTTTTAAATTATGTACTTTTGATTAACTTGCTCAATAATTTTTGGGAAATAATCAATTATCTGTATTTAATTAGCGAGACATGCTCATATTCCTCTACACAATTGTTTTTGTTGTTGATGTTAGAGATAAATTGCGAAGTTTACAAACGGCGATGGTTACTAGGACATGTTTCTGAATTTCACTTCTTCATCAGCTAACTTCTCGGAAGCTGTGTATTGAACTCGAAATCCCCAATATTCATACTTCGTATTAGTGTAAAGGCATACATATAGAATTAGTATGTAGCTAATGGTGTATAAAGGAATAGCAACAAAAAGACAATACTTAGAGACCAATTGCAAACCTAGCAGAGGGGCATTCACATGGATGAGTGGATAAAGGCATTTGTCTTTACTCTAGTATGAAGTATGAGTTTTGGAGATTTCGAGTTCAATACTCAGCTCCCGAGAAGTTAGCTGATGAAGATCTGAAATTCAGAAACATTTCCTAGTAACCATCGCCGTTTGTAAACTTTGTAATTTTTATCTAATATAAATAACGAAATAATATAATTATAGGAAAAACAAAAAACCTACTACAATTCAATATGGAAATCGGTATCGGCTCCTCACATATAAAAAAATGCATCAGAAATACTCGACAAACAAAATTTTTCAAGGTTTCTACGAATTCTAGTTGTTTGAAAATATTGCACGCATTTTCTACTTATGGGGTTTATACGCGGTGCGTCTGACTAGCGAGTCAGCTGTGTACATGTTGACTCGCCGTAAAAATCAAACTCACTTTAATTTTCATGAGTCAGCCAAAGTTATGCCTATATGAATTATGCTAAAATACATTCAAAAACATATCGAAACTGACTCTTTGCTCTGGCTCACTGTGTGTAGACCCTAATACAATATATGTTTTATTCCACCATTTCTTCAGGAAAAAGTGGAAAATGTGACGAATAGGTTTATAGATGACAGGAATGCTAAATTTTCTTGCAGAAGATACAAACATTTCACAGAAATTTTTTTTATCTTGGTCAGTTACCTTTAGCTTTACATTTAAAATTATTAATGCTTCTAAGATTTTTAAAATTACTACTGAAATTTTATTTTTACTACAGCTTATCTCGTCATTTACTACGATTTAGATTTAAAGTAGTTCTAAATTTTTAAATTTATTTATTAACACGCAGACAAATCACTGAAACTTCACATTTTATGTTAGGGCTTCATTCGTACACATGTAAAAAGGAAATAAATGTTTTACATGCATAAACGAACAATAAATTTGCAACAACAATGCCGTGTAAGAGTCATTGAACGCTATTTTTATGAATACACACATAAAAAAAATTATAAATTAAGTCCAAAAGCAAAAAATTCAGGATTGGACGCTGAAATTTGCAAAGAAATAAATGCGAAAAGTCACTTACTCAAACTAATAAAAATTTGAACTTTGTCTTTGACAAAATGCCAATGAAGCCATCAGCAGCCATAAAGCGCATACTTACAAGCTATATGGATTGTATGATTGTACAATATGTGTACGTGTAAATATGCATTTTGTGTGTGAGTGTGTTTACTGAGTGGTGTCGTAAAAGCAATACCACCAAAAGGACTAGTCAACCAAGCCAAATAGTTTGTATTTGTATGTTTATCGAAGAGTAAATATAAAATAACAACAAACTCAAGGGATGATAGTACTGTTCCGAGCAAAGTAAGGCTGAATACCCTTCACGCATTTTTTTTCTAATGTTGATATATATGTAGGTCTCTTACTTTTTATTATTACATATATCTGAAAAATTCGTTGTATGTTTCTATACAAAGTCTTCAGATCAAAAAATTTCATTATATTTGAAAAATATTTAGCCCTTCACTTGATCTCCTATTCGGCACATGTGCACTGATCTTTAAACCCGCATATATGCTTTGTTGTGTTTCTCCTATAAAATTTTAATAAAACAATAAATGATATACTTTTCTTTCAAGCAGACATATATACATATGTAGCTAAACCGACTCACCTGATCATTTTGATCTCGCCCTGATCTTCTCTGCATACTTATATATAGGTCTATCTCTTTTTAGATACCCTTTTCAGGCAACTGGCCGAACTTAATTTATGTTCATCAATGGTGTAAAAACACAAACGAAATTGTAACGAACATAAATACATACATATTTTCTTGTCACACTGGCAGCAAGCACTGAATGTAAATAAAAAAGCAGTGAAAGCGTCACAAAGTCTGCCACTTTTATGGCGTTGACGATAGTAAAAAATCTATGTTGTGGCATAGTTGGTGGAACAAAGTTATACAAGCAAACAATGGCTTGCACACAAACAAACCATTGTACTTAGCGTGATACTTGAAACATGGAAATGGCCGTTACTTTATAAATAAAGTTATTCATTATTGATTTTAAAGTTAAAGTAAAATAAAATCAAACAAAGGGAAGCTATAATAATACTCACGCAAATATACTCACTTAGAAACATATATATGTACCTATTTTATAAGCTTTTATTTAGTTTCACTTTTGTTGTCTGTAATGGAATCTTGCAAGTTAAATTTGATACACTTCCCGGTGTCCGATTGAGCTGAAATTTTGCACACATGTATAACTCCGATGACAATGCAATATTACTTTGTTAGAATTCGATAAATTAATCGATAACACAGTTATCGGTAAAGATTTGTATTTACTTTAGCATAACAGCCTAAGTCCCATACAAACCCGCCGGTACCTATCCGTGGATTGTGATATTTGGACGTGGTGAATCACGCGTGTCACGCGTGGTGAATCTCAACGCTTGCGAAAAGCGGAGACACAACCCTCTGTGGTATTTCTGTGTATAACCAACATTGCTGAATTTTTAAGGCTGTGTAACTCTGTAATCTTTTCTGTAATTTATTTTGCTTTTGGAAAAATTACCTATTTGAAAAAAGCTGGCTGAAAAATATTGGCATAACAGCTTAAGTTAAATCAAGAATGGAAAATCTTGGAAAATTTGAGCAGATGTGGCAATTTCGCGCGTCCGTTGAACGAAATATTGACAATCTGCTGATCATCGCTAGGAAATTAGCGACATTCCATCAACTAAGCAGCACTTTAGCAATTCTACTGTTATTATTTGGCCGCTCAAACACACACATATTAATTGTGCATTAAATCTAAAATATATAAATACACCATAATAATTTACACGGCCAAAGCCATAATAATTTACACGGGTCATCAATTCTTTCTCTGATTCAAAATCTGAACTACCAGCGCTACCGTCAACAGCTCAGTGTCATCATTGCCAGTAGCGGCCAATAACACCAAACTCGTGCCTGACACACAAAAGTCGTTTCACTCAATAGCGCAAGTAAAATGTACTACGCACTCACTACTAAGTAGCGTCAAAAATTCGCTTGGAGTCATTTCGTCAATGAGCTACCATTGAGCTGGCACCGCATTGGCGCTGGCGCCATGCAATTTACATCACTAAAATTGCTCGAATGCCCAGGCTCATGACTTTGTTAATCCAGATGGTGAAAACGAACACTCAAAGGAATGCAACCTTGCAAACAACAGCCGTCATTTTCAAAGTGTAAAAATTCTGTGATACAACGAACGCTAACGCGGTTAGGCTCTTATCGGTAAGTGTTGCATACTTTTCTGCGCACTTGATTTTGTTTTACAGATTTTTGGCGATGGAATTTTAGCTAAGCGAAAGTTGGAATATTAGCCGTTTTTTATACACGCGTATAGGTTTACATTTGCGCGTGAAAAAAAAAATGCCTATCCTAGCTTACATAATGCTTAGGAGACCCATCTAGCGGCAGTGGTTAAACAACTAGCTACAGCGTGTACCGAAAGGCGGAGACACGACCCTCTGTTGTATGCCTGTGTATAACATATAGCTAAATCAGTTGCGATGAATTGTGGACACACATAGAATACATAGAATTAGTGTAGGGGATGAAACAAAAACACATATTTCAGTTACATCTACGTATAATGCGTATTTGAATTTATTAGTACACATTTTATGCGCAGCAACTTCAGAGGTGTATTTAAAGTTTGGCACTTAGCAGTCCATATAAATTATAAGCGTATAGACGTTTACGTGTAAAAAAAAAATACGGCTATTATTTTAAAACAGATTTAACACACAGAGCAGAGATCTGCAATGAGTAGTTTTAAACTGAACGCCACATAGGCCAAGTCACAATAAAATATGATTTTAAGTTAGTTAACACTGTTTGACACAATTTTATATGTGCTCTCTGTCAAAAGCCGAGTTAGGTCTTTAGCACGTATTCGAATCGAAGAACTTGACTGTTCAAAGTTGACTTCGAAGAAACCCTGTAATGTTGATGCATTAAAAGAAATGGATAGAATGAGAAACGTTACAAATAACTAAGTAAAGTTTACGTAACTAATTTAAACAATATTTTACCCTACTAAAAATTAAAAAAAAAAAATTTTAAATTAAATTTAAGAAAAAGGCTTTTCTAAGAACAAGCTTCTATTACTTGTTAATAAAACGAACTAAAAAGTAAAAAATAAAATTAAAGAAAAAAAAACTTTTTTAAAAATAAGCTTTTATTATTTTGGTTAATAAAATTAACTAAAAAGTAAACAATAAATTGACTCTAAAGAAATATAACACTTTATAAGTTCATTGTAAGCTTAAACGATAATTAGGCTTTTTCGTCTGCGACAAAAAAATTCTATATTGTACATAATTATATATTTTTAACATTAAAACTTTACACCCAAAATATTATTATATAATTTATATCACAGTCCTAATTGTTCTAATAAAAGCGTGTTACATTGCGATAGCAAGAAAATGAGATCCTAAATGTTCTTAATTATACCATCAAAATTTAACACGTTTTTTATTAGAACAATTTGGACTGTGATATAAACTGTAAGATTTAATAATTTAGGTGTAAAGTTTTAATGTTAAAAATATATAATTATGTACAATATAGAATTTTTTTGTCGCAGACGAAAAAGCCTAATTATCGTTTAAGCTTACAATGAACTTATAAAGTGTTATATTTCTTTAGAGTCAATTTATTGTTTACTTTTTAGTTAATTTTATTAACCAAAATAATAAAAGCTTATTTTTAAAAAAGTTTTTTTTTCTTTAATTTTATTTAGAATATGTATATATGTATATACATATGTATATGCAAACGTAAAGCATAGAACAAATAACAAATGGGAATCATCTTATATGTTAATAAGTAAAAATGTAAAAACTTTGGCTTACTTTGTTCGTTCGTTGATTCTTGATATCCGTCTGTCTACTGATGATGGATGGAGATAAAGGGCCAAACATAAGCAGGCCAACTATGTAAATAACTAGCCAGATAAATGTGTACATTTGTATGTACATATGTAAAAATATTTGTTGGTAAGTGGCCAGTTATCTTGCAAAGACGAGACACGAAGAATCTGAGCTCTCTTATTCTTTTGATTTCGTACCAGTACGGCAAATGCAGTCTACTCAACAATGAACACAAAGACAAGGAACTGTTCACTTAAACGCTCATCTTACGGATTTAATAAAGGAGGTAGCCGTAGAAACGAGCTTTGTCTAACTGTTATGCGAAAAACTGTAGAATAACAAAACTTAGTGTATAATAGAAAAGTTGATGAAAGAGTAGTGCATTTATGTGAAGAAAGAAATTGATGCTTAGCCAATGTGCAATTACATACTTACTGTTCTTCTTTTTATCATTATTCGCTTTCAGTAACTTAACGAAGGCCAATATGAAATTGGCCTATGAATAGCAGCAAAAATCTGTGTGGCGCCACAGCTTTTTGTTAGCAAATAGACAGTAGTGGCACAGTTATTGCAACTATGAATTGAATTTGTTATAGAAATTTCTCGGCATTTAATCTATTTTTTTTCTATTTTTGGATGAATGATTGAAGCTTGATCGAACTTTCGGGATACCAGCATTTCTGGTCTGGATCAAATTTTTTTAAAATCTAGCATATTTATATAATAAAATAGAGAATTTGTGGACATTAGTAAGTTGCGTTTTTGTTTTTTTACCGCGCTTAACAAACATTTTTCTAATACTGTTTTCACACAGAAACTTAATGATCTCATTTCACCTGCTAATGAAGTCGTAAATTTTTTGCTTTCACACAGAAGTAACTGCTCGATTAGTATGAAGGATGAGACAGACAATCATGGCGGAACGATACAAGGTGGGAGCATGGTGACGTACCTACAAACAAAAAAAATTCCATGTACTTGTAAATTCGATGGACAAATGTCAAAATCGTACTGCGCCGGTAGTTGATGTATCAAATCAAATAAAAAAGGTTATAATCAGCTGTTCGATGCGGCCACCTTGTATCGTTCCGACATGCAGACAATGACATTTGTTTTGAAAACTAAGAAGCGGAAACGGAAGCGGAACGCTGCCAACAGAGTTGCATTGTGCTTTTGACTTCATTAGGCATTCGATTAGCTACTAATGAAATAATAATAGATTCGAATTTTGTAGGGAAGATTGAGCTCAATAAGCGTCTTAATGTAGAAAACTGCCTTTATTATTCAATAAGCCGTCTGTGTGAAAACAGTATAACACTTGGAAATACAATCCGAGTGCAAGTAGATTTCGGCGTTGTTTCATCTTCTTTGTTTGATGACGCCCTCGCAATTCCCGTGATTCCCGAATTTCGGTAGGAATACTTTTCTTGAAGGAGCCTTTTAATTAAATGTGCAAATAATTCTATAAAGCACAACTATGCCAATCTCAAAACTATTAAATCTGTTTCCATGCTAATCGTTCTTTCCACCTACTGATCTATGAATTATCACAAGGATTTTCTGAAAAACACTCCAAGATGATCTCACCTTATAAGAGGCTTATGCTACATAATGTTTGTTGCCGCGGTCGTTCTTATCTTCTTATTGCCAATTCAAGCCAGTACAGCACTTGCTCGGTAGGCCCTTTTTTGGGCTGATATTATTTTCAGTGTAAACGTTGATTCCTCAATAATGAAAGTCTCTAGCATTTGTAAGCCTGTAGATTTTAACATGCTGCCAAATAAATTCATGTTAAGAAGGCTAGGCATTGATTACATATCTTTGTCTGATGATAGATCCCGATTTTTTGCTAAATACTCCACCAAACTTCTCCCGACGTCCAACATACACCCCTACGTAAAGAAGTTCATCAGCCAAAAACTGCAGTTGAGTGCTTCCTCAACTCCTTCTTCGATTGTATATGTACATAAATATATGTATGTATGTATGAAGGTTTGATGATATCAGATAAGAAAGCCAAAGCTAACTCGGCGACCAATTTTTGAGCATTGCATACATGCTGTTTGAAGATTACGCGACGACTTCCGCAGCTCTTTGGCAGAATATGGTAGTCGATGCTTTCATTGTTATGATACTTATAAATATGCTCAAAATCCGTACGGCTCAGAAACCTCCTTATCAACGTAGTTCTCTCTTTCATTTTTAAAAGGAAACGTCTAAAGCAAGCGTCGGCAAATTGGAAATGCAGATGTGTTAGTGAGAGCGCGATAATCGCGCACATCACGTGAGGCATCGGTTTGCTTAGTTCGTTCGCTCATTAGCAAGCAACAAGTCAAAATCGTTTGTTATTATATTGTTAATGCGCACAATGGGAAGCAAAAGGTTTATACAATTAAATAGATTGTATTTGCGCAAAAGGGTTGGTCAACATTAAATATTTTTCGCTTGTGCGTACTGAAAAAATTAACAAACGATCTTTGATTGTTGCTTGCTAATAACATTCGTCAACATTGCGAGCGACCCACACAACCGATGTTGTTGCGCCAAATGCTCAGTGACTACTAAGCTAAAGAGAGTAAGAATACATGTGAATTGAGTGTGCACAATTGTGCCACTAACGGCTGAATTCTGTAATTCAGTCTCATCTCAAGTCTCTAAATTTGAGATTTTCCTTTAGAGACAATTTTTGTGACTTGAGATGATTTCGGTATTCAGTAAACGAAAGTCACAAAAACAATTCACCATATCAACGAAATTCACCAAATTGACAATTTACTCATACATTGAACAAATAATATAGCATTGCATTTTGTCAACCCAATGTTGAGTGGTGTTTTGGCTGAGCTCGCTAAGACGCCGTTTACAAATTTTATAGAAAAACCCAAAGTGTGTATGTTCGAATCTCAGCGGCGCCACATAGAGTTCGATGTTTTTTTAAGTATTTTCTGTTTTTTAATTTTTTCTATGCTTATTTTAATTTGAGAAATAAACAAAATATATTTAAAGCGTTTTTCGCAAATAATTTTCATACTTTTTCTGAAATTTTCACGTTTGTGATCTGCCCCGGCCCAGCTCACAAATTAGTGATTGCTTTTGTGAGGCTGGAGACGCGAGACAGCTTACAGAATGGCAAATTGTCTCAAAAGTGATTTTCACCCCAAATAGTCTCTAATAGTGACTAGAGACGGCTTACTGAATTCAGCTATAAATGTCGATGCCTGGTCTAAAGCGTATTGAAAATTAAATTTGAAACTTGTTTGCTCTGGTTACATATACATATAACAAAATCAAATTATTTTGTTTTATGGAAATAAGTGCGCAGAGCTTGGTTTCAGTTTTAAGCATGGCGGAACGATACAAGGTGGCAGCATGGTGACATACCTACAAACATAAATAAAAATCCCATGTACTTTGTTTTTGTAAATTCGATGGATATATGTCAAAATCGTACTGCGCCGGAAGTTGATGTATCAAATCAAATAAAAAAAGTTTATTATCAGCTGTTCCATGCTGCCACCTTGTATCGTTCCGCCATGGTTTTAAGTCAGAAAAAGTGACTTTGTCCTAATCAGAGTCGCTGGCTCTACTCTTTGAGGTATCACATTCATATAGTGTATGTAAAACAAATTATTTTGAAAAAGAATCTATGACTTGCAGTACTTTTCACAAATAAAATTTTTGTTTGTATATTTTTAACAGCAGGCTCAACTATTGGGCATTGTTTTTAAACCAAAAATGCCTATTTTTGTCGATTTTCTCAAAATAGGCATATCTCAACTTTAGCCTTTAAGCCTGCAGTACAAAACTTGTGATTTCAAAATCTTTAGAAATTATGTGTTTTTTTTACCATGACTGTTAATCCTTAAATTTTCTTTTGTTTTTCTGTACAGTTTTTTTATGCTTTAGTAAATATTAACAATTTCTCTTTTTTCACATTCAATTGCTTTAAGTATCCGTTAACCGATTTCGTCGGAGGTTGAATAAATGTAAAATTTTACCTACACCATGAAGTAAAATTTATGTATGTAAGTACCAAATCAAATAGAAAAACCATAATACTTTTCATATTTTTAACATTGTACTTATTTCTGGTGTATTCTTGCTGTTTGTGTCCAAATCCTGCATTTGTCTGCCATAACAATCGCCAACAGCACGCGGCGTGTTTTCCTCTAGAATGTTTAAATGTATTTTTATACTCAGTTGAGCAGAGCTCACAGAGTATATTAAGTTTGATTGGATAACGGTTGGTTGTACATATATAAAGGAATCGAGATAGATATAGACTTCCATATATCAAAATAATCAGGATCGAAAAAAAATGTCATTCAGCCATGTCCGTCCGTCCGTCCATCCGGTAACACGATAACTTGAGTAAATTTTGAGGTATCTTGATGAAATTTGGTATGTAGGTTCCTGAGCACTAATCTCAGATCGCTATTTAAAATGAACGATATCGGACTATAACCACGCCCACTTTTTCGATATCGAAAATTTCGAAAAACCGAAAAAGTGCGATAATTCATTACAAAAGACAGATAAAGCGACGTAACTTGGTAGATGAGTTGAACTTATGACGCAGAATAGAAAATTAGTAAAATTTTGGTCAATGGACGTGGCACCGCCCACTTTTAAAAGAAGGTAATTTAAAACTTTTGCAAGCTGTAATTTGGCAGTCGTTGAAGATATCATGATGAAATTTGGCAGGAACGTTACCCCTATTACTATGTGTACGCTTAATAAAAATTAGCAAAATCGGAGAAGGACCACGCCCACTTTAAAAAAAAATTTTTTTTTTTAAGTAAAATTTTAACAAAAAATTTAATATCTTTACAGTATATAAGTAAATTATGTCAACATTCAACTCCAGTAATGATATGGTGCAACAAAATACAAAAATAAAAGAAAATTTCAAAATGGCCGTGGCTCCGCCCTTTTTCATTTATTTTGTCTAGGATACTTTTAACGCCATAAGTCGAACCACAATTTACCAATCCTTTTGGAATTTGGTAGGGGCATAGATTTTATGACGCTAACTGTTTTCTGTGATGGGCGAAATCGGTTGATGCCACGTCCAGTTTTTATACACAGTCGTCCGTCTGTCCTTCCGCATGGCCGTTAACACGATAACTTGAGCAAAAATCGACATATCCTTTATGAACTTAGTTCACGTGCTCACTTGAACTCACTTTATCTTGGTATGAAAAATGAACGAAATCCGACTATGACCACGCCCACTTTTTCGATATCGAAAATTACGAAATATGAAAAAAAAGCCATAATTCTATATCAAATACGAAAAAAGGGATGAAACAAGGTAATTGGATAGGTTTATTGACGCAAAATATAACTTTAGAGAAAACTTTGTAAAATGGGTGTGACACCTACCATATTAAGTAGAAGAAAATGAAAAAGTTCTGCAGGGCGAAATCAAAAACCCTTAAAATCTTGGTAGGTATTACATATATAAATAAATTAGCGGTGTTCTGGGTCACCCTGGTCCACATTTTGGTCGATATCTGGAAAACGCCTTCACATATACAACTACCACCACTAACTTTTAAAACTCTCATTAATACCTTTAATTTGATACCCATATCGTACAAACTCATTCTAGTGTCACCCCTGGTCCACCTTTATGGCGATATCTCGAAAAGGCGTCCACCTATAGAACTAAGCCCCACGCCCTTTTAAAATACTCATTTACACCTTTCATTTGATACCCATATCGTACAAACATATTCTAAAGTCACCCCTGGTACACCTTTATGGCGATATTTCGAAATGGCGAGCACCTATAGAACGAAGGCCCACTCCCTTTTAAAAATACTCATTAACACCTTTCATTTGATACCCATATCGTACAAACAAAGTCTAGAGTCACCCCTGGTCCACCTTTATTGCGATACCTCGAAAAGGCGTCCACCTATAGAACTAAGGCCCACTTCCTTTTAAAATACTCATTAACACCTTTCATTTGATACCCATATCGTACAAACGGATTCTAGAGTCACCCCTGGCCCACCTTTATGGCGATATCACGAAACGGCGTCCACCTATGGAACTAAGGATTACTCCCTTTTAAAATACTCATTAACACCTTTAGTTTGATACCCATATCGTACAAACACATTCTAGAGTCACCCCTGGTCCACCTTTATGGCGATATTTCGAAACGGCGTCCACCTATAGAACTGAGGCCCACTCCCTTTTAAAATACTCATTAACACCTTTCGTTTGATGCCCATATTGTACAAACAAATTCTGGGGTCACCCCTGGTCCACCTTTATGGCGATATCTCGAAACGGCGTCCACCTATGGAACTAAGGCCTACTCCCTTTTAAAATACTCATTAACACCTTTAGTTTGATACCCATATCGTACAAACGCATTATAGAGTCACCCCTGGTCCACCTTTATGGCGATATCTCGAAAAGGCGACCACCTATACAACAACCACCACTCCCTTCTAAAACCTCATTAATACCTTTAATTTGATAGCCATATCGTACAAACGCATTCTAGAGTCACCCCTGGTCCACCTTTATGGCGATATTTCTAAACGGCATCCACCTACAGAACTAAGGCCCACTCCCTTTTAAAATACTCATTAACACCATTCGTTTGATGCCCATATTGTACAAACAAATTCTAGGGTCACGCCTGGTCCACCTTTGTGGCGATATCTCGAAACGGCGTCCACCTATGGAACAAAGGAATACTCCCTTTTAAAACCCTCATTAATACCTTTAATTTGATACCAATATCGTACAAACTCATTCTAGAGTCAACCCTGATCCACCTTTATAGCTATATCCCTAAATGGCGTCCACCTATAGAACTATGGCCCACTCCCTTATAAAATACTCTTTAATGCCTTTCATTTGATACACATGTCATACAAACACATTCCAGGGTTTCCCTCGGTTCATTTTCCTACATGGTTATTTTCCCTTATGTTGTCACCGTAGCTCTCAACTGAGTATTTAGTGTTCGGCTACACCCGAACTTAACCTTCCTTACTTGTTTTTTATACTTGTGTGTACGAGTCTGTTTCCACGTACATATTATCTCTCAATTCGCTGGACGCTTCGTTTGCACAGCACTTTATGGCTACTTTCTGACTTTGATTCATTTGTAATTCTAATAGGAAACGGTCAATTCATTGAAATTTGTAAGCACAAAAGGCAAATATGGTTTTTGATCTGACTAATCGTTTATAAAATATTATTATGTGATTGTAGGAAGGATGGAACTACTTTTGTGTAGCTAAACCCACATAAAAGTATACAATGCATATATGTGTATGTGCGTGTTTAGGATAAGTCTGAATAAAAAGTTGTAAAAGAAAATATGAGCAAATGAATGAAGGATTGAATGAAAGTTAAGGCAAACTTAGAACTTAGTCAATAGATTATTTGGAGAGAATTGAGAAACCTTTTCTTAACTTATTTGAGGGAATCATGTGGGTGAGCACAATTGTGTCAATTTAAATATTCACTAAAACCACTCAAGCTTTTTAAAAAACTATTTTATCGAGTGAGAGATGCTTTGATTATTAAAGTAACAGCAGAAATTCATAGCTTGTTCGATTATTCACAAGGCTAAAATTTTTTATTGTTACTTTGCTTTTATAAAATAATGGAATCTCAATTTAGAAAAACAAATTACTAAGGCTGGGCGCGCGTTTGTCTAAATTTCTACCTAATTGAGAAAAACCCTTAACCACTGAAAAATGTCGGTAAAGCAGTGCAAAAGAAAAAATTATTTATTTCGGCATATTTTTCAGTACAAATTCAAATATCAGTTTTTGGAAACAAAAAAAACTATACATTTGATTAATTTGTTTTCATGTGCATCATATTTGCATATACAATATGCATCTCTAGACTCGTGGGTGGTGGTTGGAGCTTTGATATTGGTGGCTATTCTCTGCTGAGCATGTTGTGGTGGTGGTTGGCGATGATTTCAAATGGGACACAATTTTTAAAGCCCGCCACCTAAAATAAAATCTCCTTGGATAACTTAAACAGTTACCTTGTTTGATAGAGGGTAAAATATTAAGGTTTTACCTATACTTTGTTTTTCAAAAATTTTCATAAACAATGTACTTTTTATACTTTTTCTACTCTTTCCTAAAATCAATGTAGACTGTCACTTGACTTAGCACAGTTTTGACCTAAAGTATTTTACCCATATATGTAATACTCCTATATTGCTAATAGAAAATGCTCTCAATGTTTTTTGAATTCGAAATCAAAACAAGACAGCCTATATTTTTATGATTGTAGCAGCATACGTATGACAAGAAAAATTTAAATTTAGGTACATTCGATTATTGAATACAAAAACGTTTAAACAGCAATATATCGGCACTCTGACGTTTGGGAATGTACCTAGCCCTTTGTAGCAATATAGGAGTATTACATATATGATTTTACCTAAATTATAGCAGTAATGGAAATTTCCAGTGGAATATTAGTTATTTATCTAAAATTAAGGCAAACTCGCAACCAGCCCAAATACGCTTTTGTGAATAAACAAAAATCAATATAAACGTATATTTGTATGTGTTTGCATGCATAAGCAGCAACATATGTATATGTCTATATTCAACATGACATAACATCTTATCTGACTCAAATAATTAATGGTTAAATGGTTTAATTATTAAAATAGATCGCCTGATAACAACAACACAGGTGCACTGATATCAATTTAAAACTTCGTTATATATAAACAACATTTGTATGTATGTACATACATTAGAGTATGAAATACTTCGAAATCTGCTAAAACACCAAGAAAATATATACTGTTGAAAAGTTGAGCGACAACGGTGAATATTTAGATGATGCTCAGCGCAGTGATTGAATTTCACCAAATCATTCACCAAGAAATAGCATCGTCGTAAATACCAAAAATATTGATAAAAAAATATATTGATATTGTAACGAATTTACTGCAAATGCTGTAATTTTCAACCTTCTGCTAAGTTCGAATCACTAAACTGTTGAATAAATAACTCCAACATTTAATGATGCAAAATGGCCTTTATTAGACTACTTTCAAAATAAATAACTCTACTATTGCTCAAAAGATAGCGTGCTTAATCAAAACTGATTGTAGCGCCTCTATTGTTGAGGCCTTTTATACTCTTTGATTTCCTCGTTGCATCTTCCAGGCGCTTCTGTTCTAGAATCTACTAGTTGGGTATCTGTTATAATTATAACTACAGATGTACGTATGCACGTGTGTTTGTGAGCGACACTTCCACAATTATAATTGCAAATCTCAGATAAGATATCTGCATGTGTTTGTGCGTTGCTTCTCTGCTGCGCGTACGTACATATGTGTAGACATAATGATTGAATTATTGATGTGCATTCACGTCACTGCTTAACATCGCCTTAGAGATGACAGTACCCCTTAGTGTTGCTAATATTCGTAACACTGCCCTTCATCTAAGTCTGATCGTCCCGATCAGACAAATCTCTCTTCTACTCCGTGGTTTCCCAATGGTTTTTATGCGGTAGATGGTATCACTGATCTTCTTCACAACATTTTACGGGCCTTCCCAACTGCACCGAATCTTGGATGGAACACCTTTCCGTCGGTGAGGGTTGTATAACAGTACCAAATCTCCCGCCAAGAAACCTTCCGAATTATTTTCCTTTTTTTTAGTGTTTATTTATTTCGATGTTGATGATCTTATATACTAAAATAAACAATAGTTTTCATTTAGTAATACAATTATACAATGACACTAGACGAGTTCTCATGTACTTGGCGGGCTACATATGATATAATATAACATTTTATTAGTTGAGAACATTTATGTGTAACCGCTTTAACTTAAAGCATGTATGAACCATGATTATGTTGCAAAGAAAAAAAAAAATATTAAAAAAAATGCCTGATTAAATATTTTTAATAAAAGATAAAATTAAGTAAGGGAAAGTTTTGTCGGATGTCCGGCATGAGCAGGTGTTATGGTTATATGTCATTTAGCCACCAGCATTGTCTTATGATGGAAGATGCTTCTAGTTTGTCTCTGGTAGAGATATATGTATTATGTATTAAAACATTTGTTTTCTGTGTTAATTGTTTTCGAGGTGATTATTTTCATATTCGCTCTTCTAAAAATGTGATAGATTATCGGTATGTGATCTTTATTTTGTATAAATAAATTCCTGTCAAGGTAAAGGAATGATTCTGGGGGTGTAAATCCATTTCTAACTGTAAGGGAAAAGTATTCTTCGCTTTCATAGAAGGGTGCACTTATCAGTGTGTTATTGTCATTGTTAAGACAGCGTAGTATATGTCTCCTTGTCAAATTTATTATGTGGCAGTCAATTCTCGGTACTTTTGCTGTACTATAGACCTTCGCATTCGAAATGTATTTGGTATAATTACTATATGCTGACCTGTACAAGGAAGTACAGGATCTAAAAATTTTACGTTCAAACTTTCTCAGCCTTTCCATGTATGATGGGGATATGTTAAAACAAATCTGGCATCCATACGTAAGTATAGGTTTTAAAAGTGTTTGATACATAATGGATTTCAGCCTTTTATCCAAAAATTTTGTCGAGAACATTTTTTATAAGCATGGAACGCCTTAGTAGTTTTCGTTATTTGGTAGTTAATGTGATCGTTATAGTATAAAAATGTATCCAGATATATACCAAGGTATTTGACTCTCTCGGATTGTTTGGATTCGTTCGAAATAATTTGGAACTTTTTCCAATTCTTTTTAATGTTTAAGTTGCATTTTTTGATAGGGGGGCGAAACAGAACAGTTTTACATTTGTTAGCGTTTACTTTGAGTTGCCAATCTATTGTATATTCTTCGACAGTATTGTATTTACTCTGGAGATTTGTATTTATGTTAGTAATTGAACTATCTGAGTGATAAATAACAACATCATCGGCAAATGCTATTATGTTGTCTATTTTATGCAACAAATCTGGTATATAGATATTAAAAAGAATGGGGGCATTTACAGTACCTTGCTGCAGTCCATTTATTATATTAAATTCTCGTGTACTTTTTATACCATTTGTATATACCGAGGATTTTCTATTAGAGATCATATTATAAATTAGTATTACAAGATGAAGAGGGAATTTGTATCCAATGAGTTTTGTTATGAGTCCTTTTACCCACACTTGGTCGAAAGCCTTTTCTCTGTCGAGGAAGCAAGCTCCTGTGACATATTTTTTATTCCAGTTCCAGTTTATTTCGGAAACCAGAAGGCTGATGGCGTGAATAGTTGAGTGCCCATATTTAAAACCGAATTGTTTGGAACTTATTAGATTATTATTTTCGATAATTCTATTAATGTTTATGTTTATAGCTACCTCGAAAATTTTACTAATATTTGGGAGCAAGCTGATTGGGCGAAGATTTTTGATACTGTTTTTATCTCTGTCTTTTTTAGGTATCACTATAGTTTTGGCGATTTTCCAAAGGGATGGGAAGTATGCATTGTTCAACATGTTGTTGAAAAGTGTACAATATTCTAAAATTATCTCTGTGGATAAACTTTTTAGGACGATATTTGATATTTGATCTAAGCCTGATGAGAGTTTGCCTTTCAATTTCGCAAATACATCTGAGAGGTCGTTGGGAAGAATGAAGAATTTTTCAGTTTGTTCTTCGGAAAGGTTATTTGCCCTCTTTTCGATGGTAAATGTTGTTTTGGTCGCTTCGATGCTGTCGAATAAAGTTTTTGTTTTCAAAAACTCATTGAAGCAATCTCCAACCTGTGAATGAATGAGATTGTCAGGTTTGTTCTGTTTTGGACGAATTATTTTCCTTGTAGTACCTGTGTTTCATCTTACTACTCATTACCCTGGGCCGTTCCTTCACACCCAGTTGTTTGGCCAATGAACTACTTCGTAGAGCTTGCGCTTGACGGATTGGCTTCGCATAATCAGTATTGTTCCCACGTTTCACAACAGTAGTGCGCCCCGGCTTGAAACTACCCTCGAATTCTTTCTGGAAAATTCTTTCCTTCGTTTTAGTGCGTCTGTTCGGGTTTTTCAATGCCAGTGTTTCTCTCGCAGGTATCTTTGATTTTGTTTTGTTTGGCCCATTCGTTACATCTTACTCGCTCTTGCTCATCCCCTCCAGCTTTGTTATTAAAACCACTCCTGCTGTTGAACCCACTAGGATCAAAATCGCAATGACGTGCAATGTGACCGGGCTTCCCGCATTTGAAGCATTTGATAACTCTCTCACTCCGCTTTTGCGATCCTTTCAGCGCCTCCAATATTGCGTATACCCACTCTGGCCTTTCTACCTCCACGCGATGAACTTTGTATGCGGGCTTACTCAAATGTGACGCTGTTTCCTGAGTCAGTGCATGGGATACCGTTTCGGCAAATGTTGGCTTTGGGTTCGCATATGTAGCTCGTTTTTTTTCGGCATCCCGTATTCCATTTATAAAGCTCTGAATTTTAACCCTCTCGGTATATTCCACGTGTGCGTGTGCATTTGCGAGATGAGACAATCTTTCAACATCCGACATACTCCTGCAAAGTCTCATTCGCCTTTTGGTAACGATTTTGCAACTCAATTTGATATATCTGTTTCCTATGCTCGCTTCCGTAACGTCTCTCTAGAGCGCTCATCAATATTTCATAGTTGTTCCATTCGTACTCTGGAATTGTCGGTAAGATTTTAGCTGCAGGCCCTTTCAATGCCACGAACAGTGCAGCAACTATATCTTCAGCATTCCAGCTGGTCACTGCTGCGGTGTTCTCAAACTGTAGCTTAAAGACCTGAAAAGGAATAGAACCGTCAAAGGATGGTGTCTTTACCTTTGGATTACTCGCTGAAACTGTTGGGCGATTTATTTGTAACTCCGGTATACGACCTCTCAAAGCTTCTATCTCGGCATAGATTTTGTCCTCTAGCTGTACAATTTTTGTATTCTGTGCTTCTAACTGCGAAGACATTTGTGCCACCTGCAATGATAAGCGCTCCTCTTGTGCTTCCATCTTGGATGTAATCTGTGTCGACATTTCTGAAATACGCGTTTCTTGTGCTTCAATCTTCGATGTTATTTCTGACGACATTTCTGCAATACGTGTATTCTGTTCTTCCATATTGGATGTTATACGGTTCTCCTGGGATTCTAGTTGAGATGCCATATATGTCTTCTGTTCTGCCAGTTCAGATGACACTGTCGATGTTTGAGCAGATATTGCAGCTAAAATCATGTTCAAGTCTGTGCTCGTTACTGTCTGCAATGTTTCATTTTTCTTTTCAATTTTTGTTGTCTCGTCGACATCAAGATGAAAGACATGCTCTTCCACGTCAATTCCTTCTGCTTCCATTGCCTCTCGTAGTCGTGCCTGTAGTTCGAGTTTAATACTGGTTGTATTCAATCTACGGCTCCCCAACTCCTTCAGTTGCTGGATCTTCAATTCACTGAACTTCGCCATGTCCTTGTTGTCCTCTGGAATTTATTCAACAATTCCTCTTTTGACACCAATTGTAACGAATTTACTGCAAATGCTCTTATTTGCAACCTTCTTCTAAGTTCGAATCACTAAACTGTTGAATAAATAACTCCAATATTAATTATTGCAAAATGGCCTTTATTAGACTGCTTTTAAAATAAATAACTCTACTCTTGCTCGACAGATAGCGTGCTTAATCAAAACTGATTGTAGCGCCTCTATTGTTGAGGCCTTTTATACTCTTTCATTTCCTCGTTGCATCTTCTAGGCGTTTCTGTTCTAGAATATACTAGTTGGTTATCTGTTATGATTATAACTACAGATGTACGTGTATAGCTCTCATATGCGCGTGTGTTTGTGAGCGACACTTCCACAATTATAATTGCATATCTCAGATAAAATATCTGCATGTGTTTGTGCGTTGCTTCTCTGCTGCGTGTACGTACATATGTGTAGACATAATGATTGAATTATTGATGTGCATTCACGTCACTGCTTAGCATCGGCTTAGAGATGACAGTACCCCTTAGTTTTGCTAATATTCGTAACAATATATTGGAGTTCCCATTTTTATGGTCGCATCACTTTTGTGAAAACTTTCACAATTTTAAATAAAGCTTTCAAAGTAGTGATTGATTTATTATATACAAAAATGGCTTCAGAAAGTGCTCCGCCTATCACACCGTACGCCCTGGGTTCAACTCCTGGGCAAAGCAACATCAAAATTTTAGAAATAAGATTTTTCAATTAGAAGAAAATTTTTCTAAGCGGGGTCCCCCCTCGGCAGTGTTTGGCAAGCACTCCGGGTGTATTTCTGCCATGAAAAGCTCTCAGTGAAAACTCATCTGCTTTGCAGATGCCGTTCGGAGTCGGCATAAAACATGTAGGTCCCGTCCGGCCAATTTGTAGGGAAAATCAAGAGGAGCACGACGCAAATTGGAAGAGAAGCTCGGCCTTAGATCTCTTCGGAGGTTATCGCGCCTTACATTTATTTATTTTTTAATAGGATAATTAACAATCTAAAATTAAAAATGGTTAGTTTTTTTTAGTGTATACTGAGTGATATCTCAACAACTAGTTGTTGTATAAACTCGAATCGAAGTAAGATATTCATCCAGGTCATCCAGGTCCAAGCTTTGGTCAATATCTCTATGAGGATATGTATGTCTAAAATTTGACAAATTCATAAAAACCTTAAGACTCACCATCGAATACAGAGTGGAACAGTTGATAACCACACTTGTACCAACATCGCCTAACTCTGAGCAATATATACTTACATTAATAAAAAACAGCAAATATTTCAGAACCACCTACGACTGAACCATTTCCGGGTTAATTGCCTGTTTTAAAAAGGCTTAATGGACTGGTTTGATCTCCGCCGTTTTATACAACATGAACATTTTCCATTTCTATTGAGGCAAACAGAAAGTTGCACGTTTCATGCGCAAAGTCTGTAAAAATGTTAAGTCACGGCTATATTTGTATGTTGTACCCTCTCCACATATGTATGTACACACATAACATTTTTTTATGTTCTGTATTTTACTCTCACAAATTGTCTAGACAGGATGCGGACGCCTTGCCCACATGATCGTTTCGTCATCTTAATACTTATGCTGTAACCATTTCGCTGCTTGGTTATGATCGTCATTATTAAAAATTTAATGGCTTTCGTTCGAAATAAAATTGTTATTAGATTAGTTTTCGCTTGAAAGCGGCTACGGACTTTTGTTCTCAGCCGAATAGAGGAAAAATATAAACGAAATCGCGGAAACAATGTCATTGCAAACAATTTGCGCAAACGGCTGACTGGCTGGTCAGTAATAAATGGAGGGAATATTTCTACATACAACTTTTAGAAAGGAAACAGATTTGCAAAATATATGGACAAACCTTACCCATGTTTTTTATAATAAAAAGTCTTGTCGCTTGCAAGTACATACATAAGTACGATATGACATATCTAACGATGCTACATTGCAGTAAAATTTTCGATACCGAATGTCATAAGATTTCACTTTATGTGATCGCTTAGACTACTTAGAACTTGGTAATTTGTTGTATCGGAAATAGGTTGAAATAGGAAACGTGAGCAGAGTACTAGTTTGATGACGAATGAAATCATGCAAATAAGATTAAAATATGGCATGCATTATTTTGCAAGTCTTCGTACTAATAGGGTACTTCTCAAAACGAAACATTTACAAATCGGCGGCTTAGGGTGCAAACCTGCTAAGTAAAATTTTTTCCTAATAAAACTTTTTGATATAGTTTGATCAAATATTGATCGCACACACTACATGTATAAGGTCTCTTATGTTAGCCCAACCTTTCGAGCACAATCAGAAAAAGAAGGCGTACTAAATTGCACAATATTTTATGCTCATTCAAAACATTAAAAAAATTTCGAGCGATGGGGTTAGCTTACAGCTTCACTGTAAAAGTGAAATTCAAATACAGCGATGCCGGTCCGTTTTGTCAGATAATAATAAAAAATATGATATGATAACAGTACATATCGTAATGCATGCGATATCACATCATTTGAAATTTGTTTTCCACTCAACATTTCCAAACGCTAGGCAAACAACATACTTTTAGTTCCACCCTGTATACATTCATGACTTTATGCGGGTGAAGGCGTTATTGTCATCGTCTCATTCATATTCGCTGTCGTCGCTAGAATCATAAACAAACAACAACAAGCATCGCCGCTTCAACTCGAACTTCAATTCAATGACTGTAGAGGGAAAAAGAAAATAGAATTACTAGTTGGAAAGCACATAAAAGAGCACATACATACATACAAATATTCATAGACACAAACAAGGAGTAGACTGACGGACAGACAGATAGTTGCCTAGCCAAATAAGCAATGCAACTCAGTTTTAGCAGGCAGGGTTTTTTCTGTAAGGGTGAGAATGTGATTGCCTCCCTGTGAAATATTTATATGCGTGAGCGTGTGATTGTGGCGAATTTTAGTGGAGATTGGCGCCAATTTGGCGGATGTCATCTCGGTCGTTGGCGTGCTTTTGCCACTGCCGTGTGCGAGTGTTTTATTGTTCGTGTAAATATGTATCTGTAACTTATTCAATCCGCATTTGTTGTTGCTGCTTGTGGCGTCATCATTCTGGTGGCTGATGTTGCCGCCGCTGTTTTTTCTATCACAAACACATACACATACGTGCACAGGTCGAATTGCTTACACCCAAATAAAAGCATTCATTCGTTCGAGTAGATTTTTCACAACGTTGTCGCTTTTGATTACACACACATATGTAAATGGAAATGTACACACTAACGGAAATATATATATTTATTTATGCACGTGTGTGTATGAGGGTGTATGTGTTAAGGATGGGCGCACGCCAATAATAAACAACTATTGTGTCTGTGGCCATAACAACAAAATCCAGCAGCCTATGTCATATGATTTTGTTGTTGCACAATCATTTACGCGAAAAACGAATAAACCTGCAATGCATACATTGCTATTTCAGCTTTTAAAGCAGCGATGGAGGAGAATGGAAAAAGGAAAGGGTACCCTCCTACCTG
This sequence comes from Eurosta solidaginis, assembly GCF_040869045.1. Taxonomy (NCBI): domain Eukaryota; kingdom Metazoa; phylum Arthropoda; class Insecta; order Diptera; family Tephritidae; genus Eurosta; species Eurosta solidaginis. Next base: position 711,262 of record NC_090320.1, on the reverse strand, counting down.
CTTGTTGTGCGTGACAAATCGAAAAATGCGGATATCAATTTATGTTACACTCTTTGAGAACATAAGCACTCGAGTGACGACTGAAGAAGTTAATAAAACCACTGAGTCGATCCATTTTGTGCGATTTGTTTTTTAGGGATTTATGAAGTCATAAAAATAGATTAGTGCTTGTCTAAGCGGATATGTGGCTGATATTGGATGTGTATTTGTGGATTTAAATGATATACACGTTTCACAATGCATGCCGGGAATTCTTTGAGTTACTTGCTGCCTAATTTACTAGATAATATCTATGTACATATACCTATGTACCAACAATGCACGAAGGAATTCTTTGCTCCGACCACCAACACCGGATTTTTATATATATGAACACAAGATATGCCAACCTTCTCTTGCTATCCACCATTTATCACCTACTAAACTACACCATCTTAATGCATTTGGTCGACTCTAAAACAGCCTTTAAAGTTTACGATTTTCCCAATTGCTTGTAAATACTCAATATAAAATGTGTGTGTTTACTGATATCAATTTCAAAATTTTAGAAATATAAATTCTTTTAAAGCTGAAATGCTTCCGTTTTAACCTATCGAGTGGCTCTAAAAATACTATATTACTAGCCACAGCTAAGGTTAAGTTTGAAAGGAATAAAATGTATAGGTGAATGGCTCAAATGTGGCAAAAAATGGTATTGAAATAACCGGGATGCTTGATGACGCACAGGGAATACTTGAAATCTAACTCATTAAGCTGACAAACTAGAAAACAATGGGCTTTCAGTATACCTTCCATGGAAAAACGTCTAATCAATGAAACCACCAATAACTGAATCTGTGCCATTTGGTGATTTTTTTCAAATTTCACTATTCTCAAAGTTTTGCTTTAGTTTGCAACTCGCTGCAGCATTATTGCTGTTGCATCAGAAAAATAGTCTGCCTTCCCGGCGGGTTCAAAAAATCAAATTATCATCTAGTTCCTCCAACAATAGTCACAGGAAACTTGAATTAATATTGGAATTTGTCCGTGACAGTTTTCTTCAAAATAAGATGATTTCTTTTCCTTCTTGTCTAAGCCAGTATTATCTCTATTCGTGTAAAGTTTAGCTAGTAGGTTAAAAAGTTATCCCACATTGTATCTCAACTGTTATTTTATCAGAACGATGTTCACACCTAATGCGTCGTCTATTAGCAATTTTATTCGTCAAACTCGCACTCGGAGCAAGCTTTACGCGATTTATCGTCTAGGCGATGCATTGAACTCATGTTTCTTAGTTTTTTTCAACTTCACGTTTTCACTTAAGGTTGGGAAGCTAACTTCCAGGTAGTATTCGTATTTCCCCCAATCTTTCCCATTATATCATTATTTGAAAAGTTTTCGTTTTATGTCGTCCATTATCCCTTAAAAGCGGCCGCCGTGGTGTTATGGTTCATAGCATGCAGCGCCTACCACAGCGAAGGCCCTGGATTCAAGTCACAAGCAAAGCAACATCAAAACATTGTTTTTAAAGAGAAAACAAAGTTTTTCCAAGCGGGATTGCCCCTCGGGGTTGGCAAACATTCCGAGTGTATTTCTGCGATGAAACGCTTCTCAGTGAAAATTTATTTGCCTTGCAGTTGTCGTTCGGAGTCGACCCCGCTCCGTTTAAAAAGTAGCGGTAGTAGTATTCTTTTCGGAGGGAAATGGTGTTTTTCTTCTACCCTAGGAGTATAAGTTCAACGTATTTGCCAAGAGATTCCTATAGAAAAACTGAAAAGATAGTAGATATAGGCATTCACAAATAGCAGAAACAAGGTATGCATTTTCTGAATTCTTATACGTCTCCGTTACCTCTCCAGTATGGTAATGAAGTAGTATAACATGCGTAGTATGGAATCTTAAAGGTTTGGGATGTTTTATAGCTCGTAGTTATGCGAATACCCGAAAGTCTTGTATGTTTTCAAAACAGTCTATACAGAACTGAAACGCAACAAAGTGCCTTCCGGAAAGCAGAAATTTCTGTGCCGTAAACGGCAAAACAAATTTTCCTACGTGATAAAAAGTGATGTGAATTTTTAATTTCTGACCAAATCTAAGATAAATGTCAGCACATATATGTAATACTCCTATATTGCTAATAGATAATGCTCGCAATGTGTTTTGAATTCGAAATCAAAACAAGACAGCCTATAAAATTTTTGCGATTGTAGCAGCATAAGTGTGACAAGAAAAAAATTTAAATTTAGGTACATTCGATTATTGAATACAAAAACAAAAATGTTTAAACACTAATATATCGGCACTCTGATATTTGGGAATGTCCTTAGCCTTTTGTAGCAATATAGGAGTATTACATATATATACCGTTTAGACGGATAAGCGCCAATTAAGTAAGTAAGTACATATATGTGTCAGCATGAGTTTGTCTCAAATATTATTTTATTTAAAAGAATTTACAATGTATTAACAATGCAACAAAAACGAACAAAAAACTTATGCATATTTATCCCCCAACTCCATGATAGCAGTCATCTTCTCTTGCAGCAACTCCTTACCACAAATATCTATTTTAGATCTTGCAATCTCATCCAATTTTATCCCCCTCACAATATTCCATCTACCACGTTGTATCTCAACTGGAAATGAGAAGAAGACTTCCTTAGGCGTGCCGTAACTGCCATCCGATGGGACTGTCATTGAAACCATGGACCCTATCGGTGTACCGGTTAACCAGTCACGCATTTGATCACAAATCGCTTTCGCTGCCGATAAACCAGACGATTGTTTCCGTGCATTAAGAATAGCGGTACCACGATATGGTACCACTTCCAACAGTTGATTTTTTAAATGAGACATTTCGTCAGCTAAATATTCAGAGACACGATGATTCTTATTATTTACATAGACACTGGCAACTGAAGTATCCACATGCATCGAGTCCGAATGATTTCCCCAGATAATGACATTTTTCACAAAAGCAGGTGGCACTTTTACTCTATTTGCCACAACGGCCAAGGCGCGATTATGATCCAAACGTGCATTAGCCGTAAAATTTTCACGTGGTATTGATGGTGCATTCTCACAGCAAATATACGCCATCGTGTTAGATGGCTCTGCCATTACAACTACTTTGCAATCTTTGCGTGCGTAAGCCTCTAAGCACATTCCATGATCCTTTAGTATTGTAACATTATCAGCGATAAGATCACGGCGTATCTGACCAACTCTTCGTGGTTTGGCGCCCAATAGGAAAGCTGCCGATACATCCTGAAACGCGACAACAGGATCACAAGTGGCAATAATTTCACGTAACAATGGGAAAGCTGAGTCTATAAGCTCCATAACTAAACCTTCCATTCTCCCAGCTTCGGTGGGAACGTCGAGTAGATGAAAAATCATCGGTTGTTTTGGTCCGAATGCCATGCCGCTGGCGATGAGCATAGATAATGAGTATGCTACATGTCCCGCTGCACCAGTGATTACCACGCGTATAGGTTGATCCTCCTTGGACATTTCAAAGATAAGTTAAATTAAATGTAGTTTTATTTTATCAGTTGGAAATATATTTATTTTTCTCGGGCTGCTAGGCAGTATAAAAACTTGTTTCGTGTAAATTTTTATTGTATTTGACATTTACAAATGTTTTGGTTACTATAAAAGTTAAATTTTTTGTAGATCTTAATACGGTAATGGTTAACTACTTATCGAAGTGTTGTCGAAGTCATATGCGAAGTATTTTGCTCCAAACTTTAAATATTTAAAGTCCTTTTATATTCTGTGGCTAATTTCATCAAATATTAATGCCAAGGTCTATGTCGAGCTCCCTCGGAGTAACAACCAATTTATTTCCTTCCCGCTTGATTGCGTAGTTGCTCACTAACATAATTTAACTTTTGATGTGAATGTGGCACCCTTCGGAAATAAGGATCATTCAATACGAAAAAAATTTCTAAAATCAAATGTCGACCTTTATTTATTTCTGATCAACTACCTTTTACGGGCCGGTCCGTGAGGCCTTCATATATACGTGCGAAAGATTGAAAACAAAAAAATTTTATTCATTCCAGGTTCGATTTCGAGCTCAGGCCTATAACAACAGTTTTTATGATAAACATTGTTTTTTTTTTTAATTTTTCAATAATTGAAAATTTTGTTTTAATTTGGAATAGAAGATAGGAAATTTTTCAGACACCTGCCATAGCTGCGTAGATAGATCCATTTCGAAGGTTGCTAAGTTGCCACAAACAGTACGATTTAGGCACGCTGCGCTAACCATTTAGCTTCACAGCGTTGGTTTGTTTGCTGATAAATCGCTAATTCTATTTCTATTTCTTACAATACTTTACTAGCGCTGCGCCATCTATTGGAAATAACGGATAATGTTGGATTGTTGTTCACTGTGAATTACTTTTTGACATTTCCATTTGCTCTTGGTTATTAACAATTGTGTTTGTTTTTATCGGCCTTTGAAAAAGAATTCCATCTCTATCTTCTATTGCAAATTAAAAAACAATTTTTTAAATATAGAAAAATTAAAAAAACAATAATTAACAACAACAATTTTGTTATAGGGCTTGAGCTCGAACTTGAACCTGGAATCCTTTATCAATAGGCCGATAAAAAAAAAAAAAAAAAAAATTTATTCATCTAAAGTTATTTTTATAAAATTTTAGAAACAGGTTTTTCCCGTCCCGCAAATTTGTAAGAAAAATTAATAGGAGCACGACGCAGATCGGAGGGGAAGCTTCGCCTTAAATCTCTTCGGAGGTTATCACGTCTTACATGTTTAGTTATTTTGACATGTTTCTGCGGTTTATTGTCTATTATAGTGACTGTATCAAGTTTTAAGCAAAGTAGTTAACATTTTCTCTGACTCTTAAAATATAACACATTGAACCCTACTCTGCATTAAGCACAGAAAATTAAATACAAAATATATACATATGTAAGTATTTTATCTTTTGTGATATAACCAAAACAGTTTTTATTTAAAAATTCAAATTTCAGTATCCTTGCTGAACTTATAAATTTATTATTAAAACAAGTAAGGAAGTCTAAGTTCGGGTGAAACCGAACAGCTGTACACTTGAAATGCGTTTGTTGTTTGTTTTGTGTGTGCTTAAAAGTGTTACAAGGCTGCGCAATAATACATATACATATGGTTCTATTCTGAACTAATTTTTCTTCGAGATATGGCCCCCGAAACATAGAAAATTGCTTAGTCATAAAAGGGGCGGTGCTACGCCCATTTTTTAAAATTTGAAGTTTTTCCTATTTATTGTTATAAATCCACTTGGGAAATGAAATACCATTGATACAAAGCTCTTTTTTGCAAAGATATAGCTTATTTTATTCGTCCACGACCCTTTTAAAAAACTTTTATATAAAAGTGGACGTGGTTCTTAACCGATTTCGTTAATTTTTCTTCAAAGCATTCCTTATAGTAAAGGCAGCCCCTCTGCCGAATTTTGTTACGATAGGTTTAACGATTTTTGATTTATGATTAATAATATTTGTAAAAATGATTTTATCATAAGTGGGCGGTGCCACGCCCATTTAAAAAATTTTTTTTTCCAACTTTTATCAAGAGTCTCAATATCACTCCACACGTCAAATTTCAACATTCTACGTGTATTATTTAATAAATAATCAGTTCTTTTGTGTTTTCCAAAATGTTATATATGTGTATAAAAAGTGGGCGTGTTTATCATCCGATTTCGCTCATTTTCAACATAAATTTATTTTGGGTCCAGATAAGCTCGTGTACCAAATTTGGTGAAGATATCTCAATATTTACTCAAGTTATCGTGTTGACGGGCAGATAGACGGACGGTCCCATGTAGAAAACTTTTGGCAGTAAAATGGAAAATTGTTTACGTGTTCTTTTTTTTTTTTATTTTTTTTTTCTTTCAGTGGACAGATAATATATTAATTATGAGTTGTTTTATAAAAAAAAAAAAAACTCTTAGACATCCCTTGCCTTTCTGGTAACACTACGGACTTATTCAGCCTATGTGAGGTCCTCATGGACCGGCCAGTTCAACCTAACCTAACCTCCCCTTGCATTTGTCTAAAACCTTTACTTTTGAGTTCTGTGGATGATTTTCAACCAAATTGAATGCGTGGTCCCGTTTTGCATTGTCTTATAAATGACACAACAGCTTAAGGCCGTCTTAAGACTGAACAGTTGGTACCAGTTTGGCACGGATGGGAATTAATTGTATCATCTGGTAACTGCAATGGTCTTGTTTTCTGACGACATTGGCCAGAACACTGAAGAAGTACAATGCAACTCCTTTTTCGCGAGCCTCCCACTAAAATATAGAGCTGCATTGAGATGGTTTGTGCTAAAAATGGGAATAAATCTTTGAAAATTTCAATGTTTTTGGGATCAACTAATTCAGTATTCCACTAGTGCATAAGATTATGAGAAGACAGATGAATCCATTAATATCTTATCACAAATTGGGTTGGGCTCAAATGTTGATACGGTGTGCATAATCTGAGGGACATCTTTACCAAGAAAGCGTTTCTTTATCAGCAGGGGGCGAAATAAGCTTTCCCTATTTCTTGCTGTTGTTCTTAATGACTCTATTTAAATTTCTGTTGAAACCTATTTGAGAACTTTATTTGGATATGATTTAAGTTAGCTTATTTTTGCCAAAGCAACAACAACAGCAACAACCTTGATTTATGTTATGCTATAAACAGCCTCATTCCCCTGCAGTATTTTCGCTGCTTAACTTTGCGCGTGAATTGAAATAAAAGCGTATAAATGGGCAAACATAACAATGTAAAGCAAATCCAAACAACTTAAAAATAAATGTCTGCAGCAATACTTGGAAATGCAAGTAAGAGTATTTATTTACGAGCGCCATTCAACTGTATTTCAATTCAACTTGCTGCTCCTGCCCCTGCTAGGGATGATGTTGTTGTTGTTGTTGTTGTAAGCCTCCATTCAAGTGCTATTTTCGGTAATGTGCAACTTTCTGCTCAACTACTTGGTTGATTGCATATTTTTTTTTTGGCGGTGGCGTTGGGGCTGCTACTGTATTCGCGAACTTTCAGCGGAGATTTGCGACATGCCAACGTGGTTTTACACGCTCTTCAAAAACTGTTTACTCCTTTTGGAATATGCATATATTATTTTTCGAGTTCTTTGTTTATTTTTTAAGTTTAACTTGTTTTTGCGCTATGCCTTTCTTTTAGCTACATTTACATTTGGCTAAGCATCCTTCTTGGCTCTTGAAAACTGTGTGTAATATGCTTGAGCGCCTGTGTATATGCAAGCATTCGGATTATTTATATATTTATTTAAATGTCAGTGAGGTTCACATATTACATATATGCTTTCGATATTTTTATTTCGCTATTGTCGTTTTTATTATTTTTTCATTTCATCTTCATTTTGTTTGTATGCTGTACTTAGCTCTTGTCGTGCACAAGCTCACCCCGCTTTACTTACTTGCCGGTATAAAAAGAAATTTGCAGTAAGTAGTGTGTCCTGCATACTTGCTGTAAAACAATACATATATACTTCATATGAATATTGTGTAAAAACTTTTTATATTTTTTTGTTGTTGTTGCTGTTTGAATGATCATACAATTTGACTATTATTTATGTTAATGTCTCGACTCATGTTAACTTTTTTCCCCGTCACTTGTTGTCTGTATATCCAGAAATTCATGTTTGTTATGTCCTCAGTTCGTCTGTCCGTCACACATTTCACCATAAGTATTGTTTTCGGTTCCGCCGCAGTGGTGAGTCATCTCGTTCGTCTCGTGTACATGTTGTTTGTCCCTTTGGTGGTTGACGCGTCGGTTAGTTTGCAATGGTTGTATACTTATACTACAAGTTGTAGCGGTTTGCTTGATAGGGTTTGTTGTTGGCTAGTTGGTGGCTGCAGAGTCAACATCAACAACAATATGCAGCAGTGGTAGTCAGGATTGGTGGTAAGTCCTGTTGCGGCTGTTTGTCTTGCCACTAAACATGTACACATATGTATGTAGGGTATGTTATTGTTTACTTTTTCTTAATATGCATATGTACCACATTAGACCGGTACGATTGTCATTCGATAAAAAATTTGTTAAAGTTCCAGCTCATGATTCAATTACTAGAGGTTTGTTCTCCAATGACGACAGAGCTTTGAACGGGATGCTTTGACGAAGTAAGAACATGGGGGAATAATTCAATCCCATTCAGCGAAAATTGGAGTAGGAAAGTACCTTCAGTAGTATATTAGTAGTGATAATAAATTTGTAAATTCCAACTGATTTAGGAGAAAATAATTAATTTTCTACTAAATGTTTCGTGAAGTGATAAAGAAATTTGTTGGTTTGGTCATTCTTTCAGAATTAGTTTGAAGAATTCCGTACGTTAGAATTTTATTCAAAAATGCACTATCAAAATTTATTGCAAAAAATCCCTATATGAGCATAAGTTCAATGCATTTTGACATAAGAGGGAGTTAATGGAAAGCATTCTGAGATAAGGCGTTCTTGAATCTTATTCTAATATAGCGCATTTTTGTGACCAATCCTGAAATAAGAAGTGCACGATTCTTTGGTGTCCGTACTTTTCATAACATTACCTTTATTCGGCCGCAATAGTAGATTATGGCATAGTTAATAAATTCACCATAAAACTGAAAGAATTGTACTAAGGAATTCTTCAGTTCAGTACTTATCGGGTATTTGTAAATTCATTGCTTCCTATTTCTACTACTAATATTTTTCAAAAAATCGCAAAGAAACAACACAGTTAACGGATGCCAATTCGATTTGGGAGCAAAATGGCTGCAATTGTCAAACAATTTTTCAGCCGAGCAAACCTCTTGTGATTGAATCATGGTTCCAGCTTTTCTCTTGACTCACTTAAATGATAAACATGAATCTGTCAGGCTTTATGTAAAAATCATATTACATAGTGATTCTAATCAGTACTTGTAGCCACTATTTCTTTTGATACCTCTATTGAGTAGCAAACAAAGAGTTCTAAGTTGGTAAATTTTTTTTTTACTAAAAACAGCACTCAGAAAGAGGAACATCGTGCGCTTAATATTAAATTATGGCACAAACGAGGAGGAGCCAGAAAAGAAACAAGCAGAGTGCCAAAGGGTAAACGGGTCGCAAAATTAGAACTATATTCCGGGTGAAGATATGAGATTTTAGTAAGAAAACTCAGAAACCCAGCAGGCCACCATAGTCGAACTTTGAAAACCACATATTTGAAATTAAATGCACTCCAATGAAAATTAAAAATACAGCCAAGTTTCTCCATAGAGGCATAATAAATGAATAAACAAACACGACGTCAGGTATGTTATTCGAACCACTGTTGTCGATGTGTTAATAGTGCTTCGCCCAATTCAATGGGCACGAACACTCACAAATTGTCATCAATGACCTCTAACGGAAGTCCAAGGAAACTGGCAGTTTCAATATGGGCGGGCCATAGGAAGAGGCTTAGGTTCCACATTATAATTAAAAAGATGGTTGGTGTTATGTGTGCACAACGCATGCAGGACATACATTACGTATGTCGGGGTTAATTATGGAAAAGTAAGAGTTTAACCTGTTACAGTATGCAGAATGGAGTTGGGCCAAGGTGGCTCCTGGCTCCTTTGGTAGTGTGCTTTCAGGGGTTCGCAAGGCGCGTCCTGGCAAAGGCGTTTACCGATTCTGTGTGGATTTTACTTATGGCCTCTTTATGCTTGTCTGGATCAAACGGCTGTGTTGGAGGCGCGGCTAGATGAAGCAGTTGTTTAATAGGATGTCCAGGTTTGTGATAGTTTAGCAAAAGCTGCCTGTTCATCATTTCATTGTGCTCTTTAATGTTGAGCTCTTTGGCATATATAGTGAGGTAGATGGTGTTCGGAGGTAATAAGGAGTCATCCCGTGGCATTTCTGATTGGAGCATTTTGACAGTCCATTAAGACTAGGTGACCAAACTGGTGACGCGTAGCACATTAGCGGCCGGCTAATTCCTTTGTACATGGTTAGCAACGTTTCTTTATCTTTTCCTGGAGGTGCTGCTGGTAAGCGACTTGAGGATATTGTTGCTGCTTTGTACTCTAAATACAGATGGCATTCGCCTTGAAATTCAAAGTGTTATCGATCGTTAGACAGTCGGTAGCGTGACACCATCGACATAAACGTCCAATATTTTCGTCATCTGTTTCTTCCACATCGCAAACAGAGTGGCCGTGGTTTTTGCCGGTGATAATGCCAGTTTGCACTAGGTAAGGAACTTAGAAAGACCGGCGAGATAGCTGTTTATTTTAGAAACTAGTTCATCTATTGAAGGGCTAGGTCACGTTGCCATAATCGTGCAGTCGTTGGCATAGGAAATGATTGTAACTCGGAAGCGGGGATAGGACACCACCCTTTTCATTTTCCTGGGCTTTGAGATTTCGTTCCTAAATTGAACCGACACTTGCCAACCATTCAGATAATTTGCGGTCCATATTTTTAGACGAGGGGAAGGTGTGAGCCTTCTATATCTTGGAATAGCGTGCCATGGTTGACTGTGTCGAAAGCTTTTGACAGGTCAAGTACCACGAGCGCCGTCCCGTGATGGTATTTTTCCTGATTCAGTCCGTAATCTGAGTCTTTATGGCATTTAGTGCGGTGGTGGTGCTACACATTTTGTGGAAGCCATATTGGTGGGTGGCTAGGCGAAGATTCGCCGTCAAATGAGGGAGCAAGACGGTTTACAATGTCTTCGCTACTGGCGAAAGAAGTGATATCGGTCGATACGACTCGCCTTCGTTAGCTGTTTACCAGGCTTTAGTAGTGGATTTATCCTTGCGATTTTCCATTGTTCGGGAATGACAAAGGACTTCAGCGACAGGTTGAAACTGTGGGTTAGTTAGTTTATTCCATCAGCGCCAAGGTTTTTTAGCATTGGCATGCCTGTTGATTTAGAGGGTTTGGCCTTGTGAATGGCTTCCATAACCTTTGTTGGAGTGATGTTAATGGGCTATACGTCATGTTTAACCATATTTATTGGAACCCCTTAAAATACTATACAAAAAAAGAAGAAAACACAGGTATTGACTTCAACCTTCCAACAAATCGAACGCAGCGATAAACCCAACACCCACTTAACGATCGCCTTTCACTAACTGACTAGCTGCTTTACACACACGACGAACCAACACGAACAGTTCTGTCCAATGAAAGACTGTTAAAGCGTACAACTAAATACGATCATGACAGAACACTAAAGATGGCGCAACGCCAAAACCGGTTTATCTTCAAAATTGGCAAAGGGTGACGGAAGTTCGTTAATATAATTCTAACTGTTACTCTGTTGGAATAATCGACAGCAAAGGACATGTTAATAAGTTAATTAACGAACCTGTTTATAGCAAATGCTGATCTGAGACTTACACAACTTTTTAAAATTCGTCGTAGCTCCGGAGTTTCTCAAAATAGTCTTAACATAAGCTTTAATATAGAGTTAGCCTTTTTGCATATTTTTTCTCACCCAGTCTAATCGACGAACGTATATGTGGCGTTGCAAATATGTAGGTGCGATGAAAGCATTGTCGCCATTGCACACACTGAAACTCTATCTGCCACATTGCTAAATTAGTTTTAAAATATTTTCATATTCAACTAGGTTTTTATATTTAAGTATTTCATACCATGTTTTTTTACTCTTCCCGTTTTTTGTTTGACTTTTCAAAGATTTATTTTGCTTAATATTTTGTCCGCAACTAACTACATAAAACATTGGGGTAATAAGCCAAAAGCAATAAAAGCTTAAAATATTTTTCACCATAAGCTCTTTTACGCATTCATATATTTATATTTACTTATTACAAAATATTTTGCTTTTCGCCCTTTTGTACTTTGTCTCTATTAAATAATTGCGTAATTTATGCATTAGAGAGTGCATAGTGTTGTATCCTGAAATACTTAATAATCATAATCTATGTACTTTCATCATGTGATATTTTCATGCAGCTTCCAGACACATAATTTATATTTTTATTTTTATTTTGCTATGGAAATATTTTGCAATAATGCAGAGCATTATGTTCCCTAACTTCTAAGTTTTATTATAAGTTAGGTGTAAATAAACAAAGCAGAAGTTTTAAGCGGCTTATTAATTGAGAATTTAAAATGGAAGGCTCAGGGCAGAGTGGTAACGAGAAGCGTTGCTATAATATAAATATAGATGGAATGAACACTATTCCTTATGAAAAGTTGATAAGTTGGCAAAAAGAGAAGAGATAATTCGATAAATCGCATTATCGGTAAGAAATAATAGAGGGACTTATTAGGAACTAAGATTGTAATCTGCAAATTCAAAGTTACCTGAGCTAAAATCTGAATTTTTTTCCCAATATAAATGATAAGAAATGATCGTTTATGTCCACGACAATAGTTTTTATGTAACGGATTGATACAGGTTTAATGGCTATTATTTCAGTATAATTTAAACGCAGTATACAGATCACAAGAAAACTGTCATGACATTTTTTTATTTTCTCCTTGTAAGCCAAACTTGCATTTTTTTATTTGGAAATTGTAGTTCTCCTTTTTTTATTTTACCTTTATATTAAGTCGCTTTCATGTTTGTCCCCTCATTTCCATACGAATTTTTGACCCACGGTAAAGTCTTTTTCGGTAACTTCTCGTTGAGCTAGATGCTTGATACTTAGAACATAGTTCAGATCTGAGAGACATTACAATGCAAGTGAAAAAAATCCGCTAGATGGCGCACGGATCGAGATATACAGAAAATTAATTTTAAAATGGAAATTTTGCGATCGACTTTTAACTAACTTCTCGGTAATCCAGAGACTTGAAACTTAGCACATAGTTTGCGAGTCGATGGTACTACAATTCATGGAAAACAAAATGCCGCCAGGTGGCAGACGAATCGAGATAAACGAAAATTCATGAAAATCCCTGAAAAAACGCAGGGAATCTTGCAATCGATTTTTGAGTAACTTCCTAGATATCTAGAGACTTGAAACCTGAAATATAGTTTAAAACTCGGTGGCAGTGCAATGTTTGATCAAAAAATTTGAGTTACGTAACGCACAAGTCGAACTATTTAGAAGATTAGGCCATACCTTCATGGCTAGCTTCCTGAGTGTTGCAGGCGTTGTAGAATTCCACATCGTTGCAGGCCCCATTCAATGCACGCGTTGTATACTTTTAGTGCGTGTTTAAATTTTAAATAATCAATTAGTTAATCCGAAGTATATGGTTTGCCTTAAATGGAAAGATTGCGCTCCACCTTTATAGTTTTAAGTCCCAAAATTCTTTTACAAGAGCTATTGTTAAATTTTTTTAGTCAAATCTCAACAAGACTCTGTCTGTATTAAACGAAAAATTGCCTTCAATTTTTTGGTCCATTTATATAAAGGTAGTTCTTAAAATTTTTTTATCATCTTTTTTTTACTTTTCATTTTCTTTATAGAATTTTTATTCGAGATTTGTGTTGTAACTATAAATTTAATCCTGTAGGCATTTCTCGAGCATTTCTTGGACGTTTTAAGGAATGGCCAAGCAATGAAATTTGGGTTAAAGGCCAACAGAAAAAAATTTTTGACGGTTTTCTTATTAAAAGTGCTGTTACAAAACTAAGTAACAACAACAAAAGGCAAATGATTTCCCGCAAGTTGCAGAGCTATTTGATATCGGAGTGATGTGATTCGATAGCTCCTAATATAGCAACATGCATTCGACAAGGCATATACCTGAGAAGCAACTTTTTTAAAGGTCCATTTATAACTGCCTCTTTTTCTATATATTTTTGTTCAAAGACATAGATTTTCAAGGATTTTGACGCAAAAGTTTATACAAAATGGATGCTATAAGTAAAAGGGACATTTTTGTATAGAAATATTTTTTAAAATAATTAGAATTTACAAGTGGAAATGAAAATGCCTTGAATCTCCAATATGTGTTTATGTATTAATGTATGTTGGTATTGGTCAAATATATAGATATATATATACATATGTATATACATATATAGTATATACATATTTTCTTTTCGATGGGATATGAGAAAGTCATAAAATACAAGTACTTACTTTTCCTCTTTTTCCAAATAATTTAAAGTTGGAAAAAGCCCGGAGTTTTATAATTTTAGACAACTGAAATTTATATATTTACGAGAATATTAAGTATACGAATGTGTAATGCACACAAATGAGTCATTTTCGAATTCAGAGAAAAACAAACGGTTGCCGGACGAATTGCCATTGCAAGGGGGAAGTGTATTTTCCGCACCCTCTTCTGATTACAAAAATGAGCTCATATTGTTGTACGATATAAGAGTGACAAATATATAGGGCTTGTATGTACAAACATATATTTTCATAATTATGCAATATCTTCCTTGATTTCATTTTGTATAGATATACTTGATGTTGAGAAATTTGCCATACTCGCTTATGGCATTATTGATGTCGTTAAAGATAAAGAATACTCCCTTTTTTTTTGCAAATCATAGGCGTCTTGTCAACCCACTGCATTTAAGCCATCGTTGCTTTAACAATTTTACGCACTCAAAGAGCTGTGATCTTTTTGCAATCAAGTTATATAAAGTAGGAAGATTAAAAAGAGCAAAACTTAAGCATATCAACAGAAAGAATATCGTTTATATATGTGTGTATATGAATTGCTCGTTTTTTATACCCAGTATACTATGGACTACTTTTTTTACAACTCTATACAAAATGTTAGGGCTATAACAGATTTTAATATGTTTTGCATTTTTCATAATTTCTTAATTTTCTACATTCGCTCTCGATGTCCTTTAAGTGTTTTATTTATTTAGAATTTCAGTGCCTGCTTTTTACTAGATACATATTTACATTAATATTTATTCTTTTGTTGTAAACTGCCCATATCTGACTTTCTATTTTGAACTCTATAAAAGTATTCGCTATTATACATATGTATGTACGTTAGTTCAGCAATTTGCTGATACATTCGAAGTCTCATTTCCATTTCTATTCGCTTCATTGATGTCACAATAAATCTAAATTTGTCTTGTCATGTCAGCGATAATGGCCCGTTACTAGTTTCTTTGCTATTGCTGGTGTTTTTCTATTATTTCTATATATGCAGCATTGTTATGGTTCATAAAGTACTTACTATGCAGTGGGAAAAATGTTGGAAAATGGGCAAATAAGCGAATCAGTTGCTGTTGGTTTGGTTACTTTGGTGGATTGTTCGACTATTTAGTTCGTTCGTTGGCTTTATTGTGTGTGTGGGTTCTTGCCGATCAAATTGTTGGTTGCCCGTTGGCTGACGTTTGTCGGTTTGCGGATTGTGGTTAGTGGTAAGCTTTTATGCAGCAATGATGCACATTATTATGAATTTATGCACTCGACATAGCACGAAGCTTTTTATTTTTGTTTTAAATATTTACGCTCATGCGTGCGAGGGTAAATGCTGGAATGAATTGATGTTAGATATTTTAGTATGTGAAAAATATGCTTGCATTTCATTTACGAAAAAGTTACTGAACGCTTAGAAATCAAGATTATTTTGACTGAAAGTATATAGGATATGCGAAGGTACAAAATTACTTACTTACTTACTTAATTGGCGCTTAACCGTCTAAACGGTTATGGCCGTCCAACAAGGCGCGCCAGTCGCTCCTTCGCTTCGCCATCCGGCGCCAATTGGTCTCACCAAGAGATTTTAAATCGTTTTCCACCTAGTCCTTCCAACGGAGTGGGGGCCGCCCTCTACCTCTGCTTCCATAGGCGGGTTCCGATAGAAACACTTTCTTGGCCGGAACATCATCATTCATTCGCATAACATGGCCTAGCCAACGCAGCCGCTGCGTTTTAATTCGCTGGACTATGTTGATGTCTGCGTATAGCTCGTACAGCTCATCATTAAATCTTCAAAAAAGTAGATAACACATTTTAAGGCTTGAGCATAAACTCTATCCAACCCATGGATGTGTATATTGTTGTCGAATCACTTTTCTGAATATTGATAATTAAAATGTTCATTATTAAATGAAAAATCTCCACTGCCGAAAAGAGGGCGGCAAAGTCTTAGTAGAAAAACTAGTAGTGTTGGAATAAATATAACATCAAATTGTGCTGTTTCGTAAATATAGTAAGCGAAGTCTAAAGCAAAATGGTGGGTTACTTCGCCTCGAATGTAAGTCCCTCTTATTATTAGTCTTAAAAATAAACGATTTACTTGCACCAGTTCACCTAGATTGTTCGACGTGGTCATATTGAATCACTTCCAAAGTGGCGGGCTAGAAAGTTAGGGTGTTAGTTTCGGGGCGTACGGGATAAATATACAGGATAACACTGCCAAAACTTTCGGAATGTGCTTATCGTTGCACAACAACAACGTTTTCACTAATATTAGAGCAAACTAAAGCGAATTGATATATATTTATATTATTTTGTGTTATGAACAAAATAGTCTTTTTTAGAAAGGGTTAGAATGCTTCAACGAACTACTGGAATATATGAAAAAGATGTGATTAAAACTTATAAATAAATTTTTAAATTTTAAAAATTTAGAAGAAGTAAATATAACTGTTAGTTAATGTAATTATATTCTTAGGTTTTCGAACTAGGATTAAGATTCCTGATAAATAAATAACTAAATAAACTAAATATATTCCAATAAAATAGCATGAGCTATTCGGAAATTCTTTTATATAACTTTAAAAAACAGATATATATTGAAAAAGAAAGGGAAAATCGAAGCGATATATGGTATTAGTCTGACAACTACAAACGACTCTCAAATAGCATTTGCATAGCCAGATTTGTGGTTAAGCATAGACGCCTTAGTGTATGCAAATATTTTTTTTACTTTCAAACATAAACGACAAGAGAGCTTTTGTCTATTGTAAAGCACAGTGGGGGTCATAACATATGTGTACCGTAAGTGCTGGTTGTTTCATGTATGCATATATTCACACAAACACAAATAATGGCTGTATGTGACACAAGTGTACGTGTATCTGTTTGTTTGCATATGCATATTGTGTCAATTGCATAAAAGAAATGTAAACAATGTAAAAACAACAACAATAACAAACCTGCCTTCCTGCATGCACCCTTATGAATCTACACATGCTTACATAAAGCTTACCACTTTTCCATTTTCTAAGCGACGTATTGTTTTTAAAATATATTGTTATATTTATTCTTTGCATTTGCTGCCCATTTTGCATTCGTATGTATGTATGTATTTGCATTCGTAGGTCCGGCTTCATGTCGCTCCCTCGGAGACTAGAGCTAGAAGCTTCACTTTTCAAACCCACCAACTTAATTAATGTGCAAACAAAACACGAATATCATCAAATGAAAGGATTCACACCCACCAACCAACGAAAGTTAATAAGTCAAAATAAAATGTAAATAAATATGCGATGTAAACTTATTTTTAACAGCTATTAGAGCGCATCACTAAAAAAGTTAAAATATGCCCCCGGGAACACTTTGTGAATATATCAAAGAATTGTACAAGTTTTTTTTCAGTACGCTGTAAAAACAGCGAAAGTAATTTTTCTTTATTTCCTGTCTATTGATGATCGACTTAAATTAGTGTTGAAAAGCACACAATTTGGAGTGGGACTCCGATCGAGACTGTGACTGAGACTGGGAGTGGGGTTGGAGTTGGACTGGGTCTGGGACTGGGATTGAGACTGTGACTGAGGCGGGAAGTGAGGTTGGAGTTGAACTGGGACTGGGATGGAGACTGTGACTGGGAGTGGGGAGTTAAATGGTTCAGATGATCAGCACAAAATGCAAAAAGTATAAGCAAATGGAGTACTTTGTTGGACGGCCAAAAATGTTTAAACGGTTTAGTTATAAACAAGTGTAGAAGAATTAGGTACAAGAGTATGAAACGCATGGACAAAATAAAAGTTAATAATGGAAAGAAATATTTCTGTCATCTTAAGTAAGAAACAAAATTAATCAATTTAAAAACAGTGATCTTGGATTTCTATCGATGATTTATTACTTTAGCATTAATAATAAAAATGTGGTTACTTAGATAAAGTTAGGTGAAAAGTCCGTGCTTGAATGCCCTCAGTGAGTGGGTCACATTCGTGCTATCAAACAACCTGTTTTCGCATAAGAAGACCCAGCAAATGATCTACGTTCCTAATCTCTGCAAGGCTCTCCAAAACAGGTGTCTCCAATGTTCTTACTATTTTGTCAGTCGTGCTGGATAGCGGAAAAAAAGTGAGACATTTTCTGCAACTTGTTGGTATTCACCAGCTTAAAAGCAATGCCCTGTGATGACGCCCGTAAGTATTCTTCCGAAAGGGTTGTTAAGTTAGAAAAAAAGGGTCTATGCAAACATGGCCATTGGGACTTTGTGACATCGCCATCGTCAGGTTTCCTTCACTCAATGGTGGTAGAGAGATATCTGCTTCTTTAATGTCCGTTCCAGAGTCCTCGCCGCTCACCTTATTTTCAATTCCATTTCCTTTTGGTATTAGTGTGCTCGGGTATCCAGAAAAGAGGGATATTGAGATATCCCTTATACGCCAATGAGACGGGACACTTATTTTCGATATCTGATTTGATCGGATTACAATCTAATGTTTTTAGACGGGTGTCTGTAAAGGTAGAGTTTTTGGTCGCCGCCGTCGCACTTTTTCTTTTTATACCTGTGATCTACCTTGGCTTGAAAGGCATTGCAGCGGTGAGAAAGACGGCAAAATTGCCCATTATTGCTTCTCCAGATTCGTTTCATTGCTAAAACATCTTTGCGGACTATAGCTCAAAATATATTTCTTCATCAATTTTATTGTAGTTACGTTGTTGTGGTTACGTTTTATAATTGGACTCAAACGCTTCGGCCTAGGAAAATTAACTTTTCCATCAACGGATCATTTTAAATCAACTTAGTTAAGATTTTCTTGTTTTTGTTTTCTTTATTGCTTAGTTTTCTGGTACCGAAATAATTTGAAAGACATTCGCCTTTGGTTGACTTACTTACTCTCTTATTTTCTATCTGCATGCACCACTCAACCTCCTACTACTCCTCTTATTATTAACTTCACTTTTGTTTTACGCATCATGTTAACATCCATGCATATATTCTCATTTCATTCCATTACATTTATTCATTCATCATATGGCTTTGTCAGCGGAAATTATGCACTACTTCCTTGAGCTTTACCTAGCTTAGCATACGATTAAACTTCTTAGCTGCTTAATTTAATTCAGCTGCAAGTATTTAATTCACGTTTTGCTTAATTAAGTGGAAGCATGCAAAGTAAGATTTGTGATTGTGTTGGCCTAGTGGGGTAGAGAAAGTGGAATATGTTTTGTGTTTGAAGCATAAGTGTGACTTAAGGACAAAATAATTAACTGACACGAACCCGCAACATAATGGCACTTCAGGTCTAAGCTTAAATACACCAACTTAGTGGATGCTTAGACTTATTTAAATATATTGTGGATTAACACGTGTTTGTATGTGTTTACAAATATATATGTATAGAAATGCCAAAACGAGATATCGTCCCTTTTCAAGTCTCCTAAAAAAGCCAGAATTGTTGACTTGCTATCCCAAAATTTTCAGGATTTCTAACTTCCTACTAATCATTTGAAAAACTTAAACTTTTATGTATGACCAAACCACATTTGGTTTAAAATTTAGTTTTTGCTCGTTTTCTTGAAAATGAGGGCTTGACCATGACTTCAATTGAAACCAGGGAACTCTTACATCAGCAAATAAAGAAAGCGTGTGTTTAATTGAGCTACTCTGTGGATCAGTGTCGTGTGCTTATTGCCAAAATAAGCATAGAAATAGAAAATTAAAGACATATTGACCGACCGTCTTGCAAATGTACAAGTCGCCCGTAAAGTATATCACGTAGCTGGGAGCATTCGTAAAGCCACTTTAATAGACTGACTTTGCTTATTAGCATATAAAAGAACATCATAGGAGCGATCCATAAAATACGTGACGCTCATTTTGCTTATTTTCCACCATGCTTCTCTCTTTCGTGACGCTTGCTAAGTTGCATCCGCAATAGAGCGTGGCGCTGACCTCAACTCCCCCTCTCCCTAGGCGTGCCACGTTATTTATAGATCGCTCAACAACAAAACTTTTTGAAAAAGTTAAATACTGGCTCGGAGTCTAATTTACTTCCTTTATATTAGGTTGGTTGAATGTTTGTCCGCTTTTCATACAAATCTTGCAATCGATTTTTAATTACCTTCTCATTGAGCTACAAACGTGAAACTTTATAGGTTAGAACACCGTGACAATGCAACAAAATGAAAAAATCCGTTAGGAGGCGCACGGAAAATTTTCAAACCAGTTTTTAAGTAACTTCTCGATGAGTTAGATACTTGAAATTTCAAACTTATTTCAGAGGTCGATGACAGCCGATGACACGATACAAATAGATTCGCTAGGGGGCGCACGGGATGAGATATTTAGAAAAATCGTACGAAACGGAGGTAATTTTGGGATTTATTTTTATGTAAGTTCTCATTGAGCTACGAGCGTAAAACTTAACAGATAGGTTAAGACAGCGAGAAAATGTAAGAAAAGGAGAAAATAAAAATAAAATAAAAAAATTTTAAGCACTTCCTTTATATAAATGGACAAAAATCAGCAGAAAATGTCTCCTTATATAAAGACATATTATTGGTAAACTTTGATTTTTAAATTTTGCAAAAATATTTATGAGAAGTAAAAATATAAAGATGGAGCGCAATTGAGTGACTAATAATATCTCCTTTCCTACCATCTTTCCAATCCAAGTGATGTGCGCTCCACTTTTATATTTTTACTTCTCATAAATATTTTTGCAATTTCTATGTCAAAATTTAAAAATCAAAGTTTAGTGAGAATATGTCTTTATATAAGGAGACATTTTTCGCTGATTTTTGTCTATTTATATAAGTGCTTAAAATTTTTATATATATATATTTTTTTTTTTATTGCAGCAGCATATTTAGAATTTCAGTTTTTTAATAAAAATAATTTTTAATTTTAGACATATTGCTTATAGCACTTTCTTTTTTGAGAAAAATTGTTGTCTAAATAAATGGGTAAACCTTGATAGAGTTACTCCTACCCCAGAAAGGTTTCAACTTTTATGGTGCATGAAAAGAACACCGGTACCCCGCGAAACAGCTGATTTTGACAAACGCACTCTCGATAATAATAATAATTTATCAGCAATTATTGCCTCTAATTCAGTTTTCTTCGCTAAAAATTTGTGAAGTTAGGAAAATAAAATGTCACGATCGGCTGGTTTAACAGGGTTACACTGCCAAACTGTCGTTTTATGCAGGATAAAAGTGTAACGCTTTTGCATTGCGCGCAGGCAACAATTTTCCCGAAAGAACGAAATACTCCGTAAAGGCATTGCTTTTTGGAATAGAACAAAATCTATTTATAACCCTTGCGCAGCATACACAAATCGTAACACTTCTTCCAGAAAAAGTTAAGCTTATTTTATTACTTAATTTTCTTGTTTTAATTTACTTTAAATATAAATAGAGTTATTAATAGCAAAGATATTACATATAATGCCTTAAAATAGGTTATGTTAGGTTAAATTCACATACTCTGAATGATTCCATAGAAGTTTGCTCTACGACGAATCCGAAAAACCCTATCAGAAACCAAGACGTATGTTATAAAATAACTCCGTCCTCTTGGCAACTACAAGAAACTTTCTAAGGTCTATGCTACTTGCTGCTTCTAGTTCTGTTAGCCGTGCCAATTCTTATACTTGGAGTCTGTAGACCGCTTACTCCTCCAATCAGCACTCTTTACATCTGCTATCAGTGACTAGGCCTAATTTAAAAGCATGTGACGTCAGAAGGCAGTGCCAGTCAGAAAACCTATCATCATGCGTTTGAAAAGATTTTATTTCGGTTTTGCGAAAAAGTTGGTCAAAGAACTTTGTATTCATAATCTCCGACAAACAAGACAATATCTACCATTTGTTGCTTGACGCTACATAGAAACATTTAAAGGAAAAACCCTCTCTGATGATAGCTTATGTCGCAAGAAACCTGCATCGTCCCTTGCTTGAGTTGCTGCTCGAATCACAGCTCCACTGAGCATCTATGCTGACATGGAGGCTTCAGCATAAATGCACTCTCAAAATAAATAAGATGCATCTTAATGTAAACACAATACAGGCACAGATAACATTAGACGTTTAACAAAGTCATAACTTTAATAACTAAATACTCACTGTACTTTGTTTTATATAGTCTAATGCGTTGCATCAAGATATTCGGGTCGTTATTTTAAGCACTAAGCAAAAGGGTTCTAATCTTGAACTTTACCAAAAAACGCAACAAAATAACATACTTGAACGCGTATTTGTTAAACTTTTACAATCTCAACTTTCTCATTGAACCTTTTAAAACAACAACATGTATGTACCTAAATACCATGCAAATATGACATCTAAGAATTAATATTTATGGATGTTTATGTGGCTATGGGACATCAATTACTCACCTGCCGCCCACAAAGGCCAACAAAACCTCATTTCTTGTATTTGCAAACCAGCTGGGAAGCACAATTTCACACGATATGCATAAATCAACAAAAATATGCAACTATACGCTATCATATATCTATGAACATATGTACAAACAAAGATATGAAAAGAATGTATGTGTGTATATAAAAATGGAATTGCAAATTTCCCAACGAGATGAAATTTATCACCCAAATATGTTCTGGCCAATATTCGTGTGAGATATTGTATTAACATTACCTGCATGTAACGCCCATATAAACATACATATCTAGGTATGTAAATAGTGCTTGGGTTTGTAGGTTGAATCTTAAATCTCATATGTACTAGATGTACGAGTTATGCATGTTTAATTTTGCGTCAATGAAATTGGCGGATTCTGTCTATGAGTACAATCATGCACTGGCATATCCTTGACACAGACACTTACAAGGGAACACCTACAATATATAAGCACTTACATTCGTATTTATTACATACATCCATATGTATGTAAATGCTCAGGAGAACTCGAAGGTTGTTATGAGTGCAAGTACCTGCATCAATACGTACTAACATATGTACATATATACATTCGTATGTACTTACATAAAGCTAGTTGGCATCTTCTAAGCTTTGTAAAAGTCGATTCGATATTTGCTTTAGCCCTCCATCAAAAGCAACTACAAAAAGTACAAAAAATAACTTTCAAGAGTTTTACCAACATTTTCACTGCCATTTGTGGTCTATTGTTTGCTGCCAATCTAGAAAGTGTTTGTTTTTTCATTTTGGCATGGATGGCAGGAAGGCAGACAAATAGATGACCAAACGGTCCGACAAATTGTATTGCTGTGCGAATCCATAAATACATAGATCTTGTTGTGAAGTCGTGTGTGGGTGTTTGGGTATATTTGACTGAACTATGCAGTCCACTTAAAAAATAAACAAGAAATAAAATGAACATTTGAGTGCTTGCAAATACTGTCACTCGTTGAACTAGGTTAACAAAAAAACTAGAAAACCGTGGTCGACTATGAAAAAATGTATGCGTACATCTAGATATTCACGTATGTGTTGTGTTTGTATGGTATGCACAGTATTTGCAAACTTACCTATTACTTGAACGCAGACTGTGGCGTACGAGGCAGCAGCAACTACAAGCAATTTAAGACCTTATACGACACATTCCTTTGGTAAGTTTATGAAAATTAGCCTTTAGAAAACACCTTCACATTTTTGATAAACCTGTTGTGCTATGAAAAGGCGGCTAGCTTTTTGTTTTGTTTCTCAAAATATACAAATTGGAGAGATAATAAGGCAACGCCTTCTAAAATGCACCGTAGCCAAGAAAAACTAGTAAAAAACCAATAAGATACTCACCGATGGTTTTGAGAAGTGTTATTGATGTATACGTTCAGAAAACTAGCATCTTTAAGGTACTAGCCCGACCTACGGTTTAATAACGTCGAACCTTCTAGGTCAAACACACTTCTCCCGTGAGGAGATTGGGGACGCCAGAGCTGCGTTGCTAAATGTGAGTAAAATCACGTAGTGGTTTAGTCGTTGACAGGATGTTACGCACATATTTGATTCTAGCCACAAACATTTTTCTCCTGGCAACACTGCACTACCTGTCAACATATATACAAATGTATGTATATCAGAACATTTTTCTATGAACTACAACGACAAAATTTATACGACTTAAAAACTTTTAAACACCAACATTTCAAAACGCAATTTTTTTAGAAGTGCTCGCAGCTTCTCAATTGAAACATCCTCTATTGAATGCGTCCGAAATGCAGATGTATTATAACACTCTTCATTTACAAAAAACCAATGAGCAACTTCATTGTTCATTTGGCAAGATTGTGCAAATACTTATTTGTTTGCGATGCCGCATAACTTTCGTATAAGTAATAACGTATGCATGATTTCATGTGAATAAAAGCATTTTTATTGTTTGCCCTTATACAAATGACTTTTACATGTATAATGAATGGCAACATTTTTTATCTTTTTTTTACAGAGTAAATACTTACACTCTATACGTTCATTATAATATTTAGAATATGCACATATTGTATTTTTTCAGTTTATTACCTTTTGCTGTTAACTTATGTATGTATGTACATAAGCATGGTTTTATATATTCACCAATCTGGTTGTTTTATTATCGTTCATATAAGATTCGTCTAATGAATGTCTGTTGGTAAAATATGAAAGCGCTTAAGCTGGTATTAGTATTTGCATATTTTAACCGCAAAAATATATTGCTTTCATATGAAACTCATATGTTCAAACTGGTTTACCTATAGATTTCCATATATGTATATAGGAGTTTTGTAGTTTTAAAATTTAACTAACCACTGCATTCTCAAGCTTTTGATTGCTTCTGACATATTATTTATTTTGAAATAATGAAAAACACACCCAGCAGAGAATTTCTTAAAATGAATTCCAACAACTCATAAGTTTTCTAATCTTCTTGAATACTGCTGTTCTTTTGGATGTAGAAATAAAGATGGTGATTGCTAATTGCCCTGATAAAATCAGGATGTCGTAAATAATAGGACCATATAATATGTTATCAAGGTGTTTTGTTCTCCATGGCTATACAAATCTGAGATTAAAATGCTTTAATAAAATAATTCTGAATTAGCAGTTTATATTTTAACCCAATATTTCCTATAGGGGCTTATCTCTTGTTGAAATGTACACACCAAGTGATTATACTATTTTAGAATACCGAAAACTCTCATATCAGTTTCATTTGATCTTTGCTTTTGATATTGGTTTTTATAATTTCTTCTATTGTTTCTCTATCAAGTATCAATTTATTCTCAAAATGTAGTTATGTTTACCCATTTTCTGTAAATTTGATAGTATTCTAAAGATTTCATATTATTTAATTCCCGCAAAAACAATTCAATTAAAGTATTTCTAATAGCTTGGCATTCACAGTGTTATATAACCATTTAAATTGTGAGTTTTATTATTCACCTTAAATGATAAAAAATTTGAATTTTAGAAATAAGTTTGCTTGATACTTTGTTTTATTGGGTCGTGGGAACAAATAAAACAAGTAAGGAAGGCTAAGTTCGGGTGTAACCGAACATTACATACTCAGTTGAGAGCTATGGAGACAAAATAAGGAAAATCTCCATGTAGGAAAATGAACCTAGAGTAACCCTGGAATGTGGTTGTATGACATGTGTATCAAATGGAAGGTATTAAAGAGTATTTTAAGAGAGAGTAGGCCATAGTTCTATGGATGGACGCCATTTAGGGATATCGCCATAAAGGTGGACCAGGGCTGACTCTAGAATTTGTTTGTACGATATGGGTATCAAATGAAAGGTGTTACTGAGCATTTTAAGAGGGAGTGGGCCTTAGGTCTATCCGTGGACGCCTTTTCGAGATATCGCCATAAAGGTGGGCCAGGGGTGTCTCTAGAATGTGTTTGTACGATATGGGTATCAAACGAAAGGTGTTACTGAGCATTTTAAGAGGGAGTGGGCATGAGGTCTATAGGTGGACGCCTTTTCGAGATATCGTCATTAGGGTGGGCCAGGGGTGACTCTAGAATGTGTTTGTACGATATGGGTATCAAACGAAATGTGTTACTGAGCATTTTAAGAGGGAGTGGGCATTAGGTCTATAGGTGGACACCTTTTCGAGATATCGCCATTAGGGTGGGCCAGGGGTGACTCTAGAATGTTTGTACGATATGGGTATCAAACGAAAGGTGTTACTGAGCATTTTAAGAGGGAGTGGGCATTAGGTCTACAGGTGGACGCCTTTTCGAGATATCGCATTAGGGTGGGCCAGGGGTGACTCTAGAATGTGTTTGTACGATATAGGTATCAAATGAAAGGCGGTAATGAGTATTTTAAAAGGGAGTAATCCTTAGTTCTATAGGTGGACGCCTTTTCGAGATATCGCCATAAAGGTGGACCAAGGGTGACTCTAGAATGTTTGTACGATATGGGTATCAAACGAAAGGTGTTACTGAGCATTTTAAGAGGGAGTGGGCATTAGGTCTATAGGTGGACGCCTTTTCGAGATATCGTCATTAGGGTGGGCCAGGGGTGACTCTAGAATGTGTTTGTACGATATGGGTATCAAATGAAAGGCGGTAATGAGTATTTTAAAAGGGAGTAATCCTTAGTTCTATAGGTGGACGCCTTTTCGAGATATCGCCATAAAGGTGGACCAAGGGTGACTCTAGAATGTTTGTACGATATGGGTATCAAACGAAAGGTGTTACTGAGCATTTTAAGAGGGAGTGGGCATTAAGTCTATAGGTGGACGCCTTTTCGAGATATCGCCATTAGGGTGGGCCAGGGGAGACTCTAGAATGTTTGTACGATATGGGTATCAAACGAAAGGTGTTACTGAGCATTTTAAGAGGGAGTGGGCATTAGGTCTATAGGTGGACGCCTTTTCGAGATATCACCATTAGGTTGGGCCAGGGTGACTCTAGAATGTGGTTGTACGATATGGGTATCAAATGAAAGGTGGTAATGAGTATTTTAAAACAGAGAAATCCTTAGTTCTATAGGTGGACGCCTTTTTGAGATATCGCCATAAAGGTGGACCAAGGCTGACTCTAGAATGTTTGTACGATATGGGTATCAAACGAAAGGCGTTACTGAGCATTTTAAGAGGGAGTGGGCATTAGGTCTATAGGTGGACGCCTTTTCGAGATATCGCCATTAGGGTGGGCCAGGGGTGACTCTAGAATGTTTGTACGATATGGGTATCAAACGAAAGGTGTTACTGAGCATTTTAAGAGGGAGTGGACATTAGGTCTATAGGTGGACGCCTTTTCGAGATATCGCCATTAGGGTGGGCCAGGGGTGACTCTAGAATCTTTGTACGATATGGGTATCAAACGAAAGGTGTTACTGAGCATTTTAAGAGGGAGTGGGCATTAGGTCTATAGGTGGACGCCTTTTTGAGATATCGCCAATAGGGTGGGCCAGGGGTGACTCTAGAATGTGTTTGTACGATATGGATATCAAATTAAAGGTATTAATGAGGGTTTTAAAAGCGAGTGGCCCTTAGATGTATATGTGAAGGCGTTCTCGCGATATCGACCAAAATGTGGACCAGGTGATCCAGAAAATCATCTGTCGGGTACTGCTAATTTATTTATATATGCAATACCACTAACAGTATTCCTGCCAAGATTCCAAGGGCTGTTGATTTCGCCTTGTAGAACTTTTTCATTTTCTTCTACTTAATATGGTAGGTGTCACACCCATTTTACAAAGTTTTTTCCAAAGTTATATTTTGCGTCAACAAACCAATCCAGTTACCATGTTTCATCCCTTTTTTCGTATTTGGTATAGAATTATGGCATTTTTTTCATTTTTCGTAATTTTCGATATCGATAAAGTGGGCGTGGTTATATTCCGATATCGTTCATTTTAAATAGCGATCTGAGATGAGTGCCCAGGAATCTACATACCAAATTTCATCAAGATACCTCAAAAGTTACTCAAGTTATCGTGTTAACGGACAGACGGACGGACGGACGGACGGACGGACGGACGGACGGACGGACGGACATGGCTAAATCAAATTTTTTTTCGATACTGATGATTTTGATATATGGAAGTCTATATCTATCTCGATTCCTTTATACCTGTACAACCAACCGTTATCCATTCAAAGTTAATATACTCTGTGAGTTTTGTTCAACTGAGTATAAAAAAGCAATTGCTTTTTGGTACTTTTACTTAAACTTTGAAGAGAACAAGTTTATTTCTAGTTTCTCAAATCCTAAAGAAAAAGTATTTGATTAGCCTCGCTACAACTTAGATACGGCTTGTCGATCTCCATATCCTTTTTTTATTTCGTCCGTTATGTTTCAAGGAGGGTTTAGAAAAAAAGGTGGGAAAAGTGGGCGGGGCCACACCCCTAGGCAATATACATTTCATCTGTGACAGGAGGTTGGGAGTGTTGGGGGAATTTTTTTTCAGAACATTCTGTTAGACATATGAAGCGTTTTGCTATACAAATGTGATAGCTAAAAAGGTAGAGCACACTACTGTTATCCCAATCATGTCTTTTCGAAATATTGCCACTTTTCCTTATATATTTGTTTCGTAAATGCAAGTGTAGACTTCTGTGGTTTAAAATTGACACCCAGTTCTGCGTATCCATTTTTACGAAGAGCGGTGCAAACGTAATTTTAAACCAATTCTAGTTTGATTATATTGGTAATAAATTTAGTAGCAAAAACTTTCAGATTAAGGCTCAAAATTTTTAACCGTGTATGGCGGGTTACAAACAAGAGAGATGATTCAATAACCATAATGCTCAAAGCCAAAATCACTTTGTTATATAAAATAAGCCGGCTAATATGCATACAAAACAATAAAATATAAGTAATCATGCCATGCAATTTCAAGTGCGCACCTCATTAAAAGAGAGAAAAATAACTTCATTCTTTTCAGGTGGAAAATTGGTTGTATGGGGATTTATATATGCTATTATGGTTGGATTAGAATTGTGTTCAAACAGACAGACATGGCCAAATCGACTCAGCTCATCATTCTAATCGTTTCACTATACTTAGTTGTGACTTCATTCCTGCTTCTTCGGGTAATAAAGTATGTCAGGCAAATTCTAAGTTCAGATTATGAGGACCAAGGATTATTGCACCCAGGATATTTTAATATTTCGCTACAAAAAGTTTCATTTCGACTATTCAGTTTTTATTACATAATTTTTTTTTATCGACTAAATTCAATGAGGGAGCTCAGCGTTTTGTGCATTCGATGTGGGAATCGTTACTATGGCATATATATGTAAGCTACGGATCGTGAACAACTTATTTTGTTTAGAACATTTTCTTTGCACATTTTGTATTGTATTGGCAGTTGCTGATTTGATATTCGAGTGACGTGTAATAGTGTGTAGCTTTAATCTCCAAAAAAGAGACACAGGCGAAAATTTGGAACAAATAATTCCAAATTTTCGTTTCATATTATGATACGATATCCAGATATTTTTGGAAATAAATTTGCAAAATTGAAAAAGTGCGCAGGCGAAAATCTGGAGTAAAAAATCGCGAGAATTTTAAATTAAATTTTAAGATACGATATATTGACTAGCATTAATTTCCAAAATATTGCATAACCGCGTATTTTGTTAGTTATCGTAACAATATTTCACATCAGTGTACTGCTAGACCATTTTTGTTTAGATCTATACGTAAAATCCTTATATACCATGCACGTTTTCTAGGACAATGTTCCCCGATCTAATGTACGAATAAACTCTTACTTACTCTAAAACTTGTTTTGTGTTGTGCTCCTGCTTTATACGTATGTAGTTCATACATTTTTATATCGTTTAGAGCTCCCCGCTACGATGCATTTAACATTAACTAAAAGCCCGCACTAAGAGCACGACGAAGACTAATTCAGATGCATACTCATATACATAACTCCAATTTGCACATATGGCAGTATTACCTGTGCAACTAAAGAATTTTTCAAAAATTTATACTCTGCTACAGCAATACATTTCAAAAAGGTTGGCGACACCATGTTGACGATACGATGTGATGCCTAGCGATGCACTTTCACGCCGTGCCATGACCAACAACACATAATCATAAATATAAATTAACTACGCTAACAAAAACAAAAGCGTATCCGAGATGTGTAAGTAAGTTAGCTTACAATAACAAAAAAAAAAACATGAGCATGAGTGGTGTTGTAGGTAAAGACACATGAGCGTAGCCAGACCAAAAGTTAAGGCGGATTCACATAAACGGTTTGGTTGCCTCAAAGCGAAGAAAGCGGATTCATTGTTATCTTTTGGCGATATTAAAAGCCGCCTCTAGTTTGTATCCTTCTTATTCTATTTTTGAAAATAGACCTATGTTGTATATAGCAACAGTAACATGAATTGATATTTAATTTTAATTAAGTTACCATTATACTAAAACTGTATTTCTGACATGACTATTATAAAGAGTTTTGAAAGAAAAATGATATTTTATTGAAAGCAGAAGCTTGGTACTATAATTAAGTAATAATAAAAACAATAATAACATAAAGTAATTAGAGGGGCGAATGCGCCCGTACCATGCGCCCATGTGCAGACAACATTTGGCACAAACTGGAACGGTACATAAGTAATATAATAAGTGTACTTGTGCAAACAACAACAATAACAACAAACGGAATCAAAATAATGGAAGTGTAAAAGCGAAAAGAAAGCTTTGGCCGTCAGCTGATACTTTGAAACGCTGAAGCTGAAAAGGTGTGCTTGTGCGAGTTTCACTTAACTATAGCAACACTGACATGCAAACAGAATATAATGCCAATTTCTTTCTCCGCATGCAAGCTGTTCTGTTCACGTTGGAAAAGTGTTTGTTGCAAGTAAAACTTTTAACAAAACTCACAGAAAGTGTTGCACAAAACCCACTTGTGCAACACCACCAGCAGCAACAGAGAGCTTTACAAGCTTACATACACCATAAAATTATACGAACACATTGACACACAAACACTTGGCATGCTGAGAGCGCTTTGCTAAACGTCAAAGTGCTGACGGCGTGTATGTTGCAAACAATCACATAAACGTTGCACTATTGCCCGGAGTAATGTTGCGCATGCATTTTACATAAGTAAGTGTTGCAAGAAGAAAAATAATTTTAAAGAAACATTTTTCTACAAAACAACAACAGTTGTAAATGAGTAAAACAAATAATAGTTACGAGTGCAACTAACATACATACATACATAAATAAAAACGAACAACTTAAGTTTTCCATTCAACGAAAATTGTCCCAGAAGCACCACTTTTCGTTGCCTTGTGATGTAAGTACCAGCTCCACCACTGGAACGGTTTACAAATACACTCTTGCATACACAAAAAGTCACACTTACCCATTTAAATCGTAACAGTGCACATCGCTGATCTTTAAATTAGTTTAACTATTCGTACCTCCGGATGGACAACAAGTTTACTTAACTACTATAGTACTTAGGCTACTTTTGTGAGATTTGTTGACTGTGTTGTATTATAGACCAGGTAGCTAGCAGTATTCGACCAAAAAGGTATAAGTATTACTAGCTGTGAGGCACTTCAGACTCAAGTTACTAACATTTACGTAAGAAAATATAATGGATTTTCTTTTAATTATTTTAATTTCTAACATTTTTTAGCTTGCTGAGACAAACAATTTTTTTAAATTGTTGTGTTATGTTAAAATTAAAATAAAATGTTCTCTATATTAGAATTGGTTCCGGAACCTGTATTTTGTGAACCGAAAATCTGCTGTAAAAATTGATATTAGAATAAATCTATTGAATATATCAAAAAGAAAGCGCTAAGCCATTCGGAAACACAGATTAGGGATGTGAACAAATAAATTTGGTGTTGTGATTACGTAGACGGAGATCGGCAAGTATATAAGATAAATACTTCTACGTCTTCCTAGGTGGCCTAATAAGTATTACTGCACGCTACAAGGCTTCAAAAGTTTTGGATAGGCACCGTCTTAACTAGAAAACACACCCTATCTATATATCTAGCTTTAAAGCCTTAAAGGTTTAGCTCTGTTAGTATTTTTGTATCATCATTTAGATCTTCAAGATGTTGTGAAGCGCAATATGCAATCTTATTTAAGTGTTAACTTCATCTACGATTAGCAATTACCAAATATATATACTCCTTTATTGAAATACGATTGTTCAACTAATATAAAACATTGTCCGAATGATCAACATCAAAGTCGGTACTATAAGAATGCTCTTTTAGAGAATAAGATTGGACTTGCAAAGAAACATCGACATCTGAGTAAAATATCACCATATCACGGCAGCTAGCTCCAAAATACCATATCTCAAAATTTATTTAAAGAATACCCTATCTTAAAATTTGTTTCAAGCACGCGCTATGACTTTGAGTGTTTTTCAAAAGTTTGCTGTGATGAGATTAATCACTCACTAAACAAGTAAGGAAGGTTAAGTTCGGGTGTAACCGAACATTACATACTCAGTTGAGAGCTATGGTGACAACATAAGGGAAAATAACCATGTAGGAAAATGAACCGAGGGAAACCCTGGAATGTGTTTGTATGACACGTATATCAAATGAAAGGCATTAAATAATATTTTATGAGGGAGTGGGCCATAGTTCTATAGGTGGACGCCATTTAGGGATATCGCCATAAAGGTGAATCAGGGTTGACTCTAGAATTTGTTTGTACAATATGGGTATGAAATGAAAGGTGTTAAAGAGTATTTTATGAGGGAGTGGGCCATAGTTCTATAGGTGGACGCCATTTAGGGATATAGCCATAAAGGTGGATCAAGGTTGACTCTAGAATGCGTTTGTACGATATGGGTATCAAATGAAAGGTGTTAATGAGTATTTTAAACCGGAGTAATCCTTAGTCCATAGGTGGACGCCGTTTCGAGATATCGCCATAAAGGTGGACCAGGGGTGACCCTAGAATTTGTTTGTACAATATGAGTATCAAAAGAAAGGTGTTAATGAGTATTTTAAAAGGGAGTAATCCTTAGTTCCATAGGTGGACGCCGTTTCGAGATATCGCCACAAAGGTGGACCAGGGGTGACCCTAGAATTTGTTTGTACAATATGGGTATCAAAAGAAAGGTGTTAATGAGTATTTTAAAAGGGAGTGATGCTTAGTTCCACAGGTGGACGCCGTTTCGAGATATCGCCATAAAGGTGGACCAGGTGTGACCCTAGAATGCGTTTGTACAATATGGGTATCAAACGAAAGATGTTAATGAGTATTTTAAAAGGGAGTAATCCGTAGTTCCATAGGTGGACGCCGTTTCGAGATATCGCCATAAAGGTGGACCAGGGGTGACCCTAGAATTTGTTTGTACAACATGGGTATCAAAAGAAAGGTATTAATGAGGGTTTTAAAAGGGAGTGGTGTTAGTTGTATAGGTGGTCGCCTTTTCGAAATATCGCCACAAAGGTGGACCAGGGGTGACTCTAGAATGCGTTTGTACGATATTGGTATCAAATGAAAGGTGTTAATGAGTATTTTAAAAGGGAGTAATCCTTAGTTCCATAGGTGGACGCCGTTTCGAGATATCGCCAAAAAGGTGGACCAGGGGTGACCTTAGAGTTTGTTTGTACAATACGGGTATCAAAAGAAAGGTGTTAATGAGTATTTTAAAAGGGAGTAATCCTTAGTTCCATAGGTGGACGCAGTTTCGAGATATCGTCATAAAGGTGGACCAGGGGTGACCCTAGAATTTGTTTGTACAATATGGGTATCAAAAGAAAGGTGTTAATGAGTATTTTAAAAGGGAGTAATCCTTACTTCCATAGGTGGACGCCGTTTCGAGATATCGCCACAAAGGTGGACCAGGGGTGACCCTAGAATTTCTTTGTACAATATGGGCATCAAACGAATGGTGTTAATGAGTATTTTAAAAGGGAGTGGGCCTTAGTTCTATAGGTGGACGCCGTTTCGAAATATCGCCATAAAGGTGGACCAGGGGTGACTCTAGAATGTGTTTGTACGATATGGGTATCAAATTAAAGGTATTAATGAGGGTTTTAAAAGGGAGTGGTGGTTGTTGTATAGGTGGTCGCCTTTTCGAGATATCGCCATAAAGGTGGACCAGGGGTGACTCTAGAATGCGTTTGTACGATATGGGTATCAAATGAAAGGTGTTAATGAGTATTTTAAAAGCGAGTAATCCTTAGTTCCATGTGTGGACGCCGTTTCGAGATATCGCCATAAAGGTGGACCAGGGGTGACTCTAGAAATTGTTTGTACAATATGGGTATCAAAAGAAAGGTGTTAATGAGTATTTTAAAAGGGAGTAATCCTTAGTTCCATAGGTGGACGCCGTTTCGAGATATCGCCATAAAGGTGGACCAGGGGTGACCCTAGAATTTGTTTGTACAATATGGGCATCAAACGAAAGGTGTTAATGAGTATTTTAAAAGGGATTGGGCCTTAGTTCTATAGGTGGACGCCGTTTCGAAATATCGCCATAAAGGGGGACCAGGGGTGACTCTAGAATGTGCTTGTACGATATGGGTATCAAATTAAAGGTATTAATGAGAGTTTTAAAAGGGAATGAGTTGTATATGTGAAGGCGTTTTCCAGATATCGACCAAAATGTGAACCAGGATGACCCAGAACATCATCTGTTGGATACCGCTAATTTATTTATATATGTAATACCTGCCAAGATTTTAAAGGTTTTTTATTTCGCCCTGCAGTACTTTTTCATTTTCTTCTACTTAATATGGTAGGTGTCACAACCATTTTATAAAGTTTTTTCTAAAGTTATATTTCGCGTCAATAAACCAATCCAATTACCTCAACATATTTCATCCCTTTTTTCGTATTTGGTATAGAATTATGGCATTTTTTTCTTTTTCGTAATTTTCGATATCGAAAAAGTTGGCGTGGTCATTGTCGGATTTCGTTCATTTTTCATACCAAGATAAAGTGAGTTCAAGTAAGCACGTGAACTAAGTTATGTCGATATGTCGATTTTTGCTCAAGTTATCGTGTTAACGGCCACGCGGAAGGACAGACGAACGACTGTGTATAAAAACTGGGCGTGGCATCAACCGATTTCGCTCGTTTTCACAGAAAACAGTTAACATCATAAAATCTATGCCCCTACCAAATTTCAAAAGGATTGGTTAATTTTTGTTCGACTTATGGCGTTAAAAGTATCCTAGACAAATTAAATGAAAAAGGGCGGAGCCACGCACATTTTGAAATTTTCTTTTATTTTTGTATTTTGTTGCACCATATCATTACTGGAGTTGAATGTTGACATAATTTACTTATATACTGTAAAGATATTAAATTTTTTGTTAAAATTTTACTTTAAAAAAATTTTTTTTTTAAAGTGGGCGTGGTCCTTCTCCGATTTTGCTAATTTTCATTAGGCGTACATATAGTAATAGGAGTAACGTTCCTGCCAAATTTCATCATGATATCTTCAACGACTGACAAATTACAGCTTGCAAAAGTTTTAAATTACCTTTTTTTAAAAGTGGGCGGTGCCACGCCCATTGTCCAAAATTTTACTAATTTTCTATTCTGTGTCATAAATTCAACTCATCTACCAAGTTTCGTCGCTTTATCTGTCTTTGGTAATGAATTATCGCACTTTTTTCAGTTTTTCGAAATTTTCGATATCGAAAAAGTGGGCGTGGTTATAGTCCGATATCGTTCATTTTAAATAGCGATCTGAGATGAGTGCTCAGGAACCTACATACAAAATTTCATCAAGATACCTCAAAATTTACTCAAGTTATCGTGTTAACGGACGGACGGACGGACGGACATGGCTCAATCAAATTTTGTTTCGATCCTGATTATTTTGATATATGGAAGGCTATATCTATCTCGATTCCTTTATATTTGTACAACCAACCGTTATCCAATCAAACTTAATATACTCTATGAGCTCTGCTCAACTGAGTATAAAAATAACAGCTTGCACTGGAAGTCTATATCTATCTCGATTCCTTTATATATGTACAACCAACCGTTATCCAATCAAACTTAATATACTCTGTGAGCTCTGCTCAACTGAGTATAAAAATAAAAGCTTGCACTGCTTCTGCGTTGAATTGGTCGGTCGACCTCAAAGATACTGAACGAGTCCCTAGTGTGCAATTTGGTGGAACTAGTTCAATTTTGGCGAATACTGTTACTGTATTTCTTCCTCGCAGTGTCACTTAATCCTGTCGCCCGCATAAGCAATTATCACGCTAAATGACCCTATCAGATGTGTTTAGTTTATCTACTATCCAATTTCTTATTTACCCCCGTTACGACAATAGGATATACTCACATCAGATGGCCAATCAATCATTTTGACAGCAATTAAGTAATTTTTCAGCATCTGCTCTAATACTACAATTTACTAGTACTTAGAGCGTGCGATTGCTTTTATTACTATTGGACATTACTATTTTTCTAAGTGCTACACCATTAAACATATTTACACGTTTATAACCGTCTAATTAACCTAAAAGCTTTGAAAGTGTTCATCATAAAACCATTGCGTACGAAGGTGGCCGCTCCAATTTCCTAAAATTTAATCCTTTTATACCTCATAATTAATTTAATAATGTAAAAGAGTTGCACTGTACGTTGGCTAAGCACCTATGTCGGTTCATTTGTTGTATTTTTGCAAGATACTGCAGAAGCTAGATCACTTGGTTTGGTATAATTGATTGTATGTGAGTAAGTCTTTATTGCTCGATTACTCAAGGTGTTAACCATATACTCTTTGTTAGCTGTCACACGCAAATGAAAAGTAGAAATGGCATGCACTAAAAAAAAATGCAATAGCTCCGAATAAGTGAAGCGTACAGTGGGTAAAAGGAGGTAAAGAAGCATTGCTAGCACTATAGACAGGTCTAGGTACCGAAATAACCCGGAAATTCTTTATATTCATTCGAATGTCCTCCCAGAAAAAACTTCGATTTATATTACATCGAACCCAAAATTAGATTAATTCACATAATTTCATCCGACATCTATGCAGTACTATCGGCAGACCTATACTGTTCAGTAGAGAAAAAGGAATCGACTGAGCAATGTCGATCTGATCGTCCGTACGCACGATGAATTCATCACAAATTAAGATACTGCACCAAATTTCTATAACGAAAGTCTATACTTTTAACAGGTATTAAAAAAAAAAAAAATAAAAAAACAGGTATTTAGTTAACAGGTATTTAGGCGATATGTAAATATGTATGTGCTATATTTCAGTCAAATTTTATATTGGAAATCATGGCAACAACTAAAAACTTAAAAGTTTACAATGAATAAGAGATTTATGAATTGCCCGATTGAAGATTTTGAAAAGGAAATTTCGGTACTTAAACTTGTATTAAAAACTTTGCAAGTAATTTAATATTACAACTTTTTTTTGCTTTTATAATTAAACTTACAGTACATACAATTAAAAAAAATAAGCGTCCTTTCGTTTACATGTTGGCAAGTAATTGCTGATACCAATTTTTTATTAAAATAGATCAAAGAACTCTTAAAATATAATACGGCTCACAATTTTCTTTAGTTACCAAAATATGACACAGGGCGAGTTTCAACAGTTTGCTGAGATAGGATGTAGACTCGCATACAGAGGCATAAATCCTAATTATTTTATGCAATTGTAGAAAAAGGGTCTGCCTGTAACGAAGCTACCAGTAATCTCTTGAATCTCTGCTCGGGTCGGGTCCAAATATCTATTTCGAGTTCGATAAGGAAAATGATTCTCTAGAATGTGCTGTAGGTTAAACTCTCTTGTCATGTATGTCAATAGATACTTGCATCGTGTTTTGAACTGCTGTTATCGATGTGCAGGGCATTAACTTACCCTTAATTAATTATATTGTCCCTCATCGATGATCGATTGGATTGAAAATAATCAATAACAAACCTACTTCAACAGACGCATTAACTCAGTATATTTTGCGTCACCGTTTGATAAAAAAAAAAAACAATATTAGAGTACTTGTGCATTCTTCTACTTACATTTAACCTTGTGGCCTCGCACGAAGTTGCTGTGGTAACAACGCAGCTAGCACAACTTTATGTTCATGAACGAGGAAAGGAAACACTTCAATACTAAAAAATTACCGAGTAAAGTGCCGGATATTGTGCAGCATTGTACAATTCTGTACGTACGATAAAAGACACAGAACTCAGTCAATGAGGTCGCTAGAGGCTGGCAATAGTGCAACACTGTCATTCGTTTGTCACTTGGCTGTCTCGTTACGGTTAAGTGAGTAGGATAATGTTTGCACGGACGCACTCACAAACACGCACATAACTTTGTTCGGAACTTCATGTACTTTTAATACAGTTGCAGCATTAAATTGCGGGTGTAGAGATCAGGAGTGGAGCAGTTGGACAATGTAGTCATACATAAATCACTATGCAAAGTGTCTGGACGCAGCGCAACACAGCCGCACTCAACGATGTGGCCAGCTCCAATTTCAAATACAGCACTGTTTTCATAGAAAATCTCACAAACAGCATGAGCAATTTTAGTTGTAGTTGTTCTGTGTTTTAATGTGCCCAATGAAGCATTTATGCAATTTTCAATGTACATACAGACAGAATCTTAATTGTTTGAATGGGTGTGCATTAGGGCGGGTCGATTTAAAAATCGCTCATTATTCTATGAAAATCGTATTCTAGGGATCAAAATAAGAAACTTTGCCGAAGGAACCATACCTCTAAAACGAATTTTGGTGTCCCCCAATTTGGGGCGAACTTTTGGGTATGGGCAAATTTTGAAAAATCCCACTTTGACCCATTTAGAGTGCTCCAATCGAGTCCAAATGTATGACCGACCCCCACTTACTTTGGAGGCCCGACCCACCGATGACAGTGGCACACCCCCTGGAACCCCCCAGGTCCTTTGGACTCGATTGGAACACTCTAAATGGGTCAAAGAGGGATTTTTCAAAATTTGCCCCTACCCAAAAGTTCGACCCAAATTGGGGGACACCAGAATTCGATTTAGAGGTATGGTTCCTTCGGCAAAGTTTCTTATTTTGATCTTAGAATATGATTTTCACAGAGCAATGGGCGATTTTTTTGCCTCCCCACAAATCGAGCCGGCCTAGTGTGCATGTATTGGCTAGCCAATTGATGAGCACATGTTGGGAATTACCTGCGCTGTGAACTGTTAGCTATCAGTTTGGATATTTTCCACTCATGCGTAACACCAAAAAGACCTTCAAGCTCGAAACTTTCTGAGTTCTCGTCATATGCATTCAAACTATTAACATGATAAGCAGATCCATCGGTTCGTATACACATGAACGCAGGCTAGAAAGTTTACCAAAATACACAAAATTTACGTATGCAAGCTGCAAGAAAATCACACTTTTTTCTACTGGCATGTTTCGTGTAACAAAGTTTGATAGCAAAATTTGTACACCCATTGGGGAAAATACATATTTTTTTAGAATATTGATCGTAAAAAAAATTTACTTACTTATGTATATATATCTAAGTATGCATGTAGTCCACCAGCGGCGTTTTCGTTTACTTAATTTGTTTTTGTTGTTTTCCAAAAATGTTCATAATGTTTTTGTTTGCTTTCGAAGTAAGTAAAAGATTATGGCGAACTTTTTCACAGCCGATAGTGAGGCGGATGTACACATGTATTTAGTTAAATATAGATTATGCTAGTAAAATAAACACCGCCTTCAATCGATCTGTGTAAAAAACATTTTTTTATAATATTTTGTGTTTTACTTGTTTAGCCTTTACGATGTACCACCAAATCGCTTTTTTTTTTATTGGGTATTGGACCAATAAATACTGGGCGCGATTTACATCCGAAAATATTTAGGCCAAACTTTTCTTCGCAATTGAGTCACGATCCGTTTTAATTTTCCCTACGAACTGGCGGGACGAGACCTACATATTTTATGTCGACGCCGAAAAGCATTTGCAAGGCAGACGAGTTTTCACTGAGAAGCTTTTTATGGCAAAATCGGTTCGAAATGTTTGCCAAATCACAATTTTCATTTCCAATTAAAAAAACATTTTTTTCTAAATTTTGATGTTACTTTGTCCGTGAGTTGAAACCGGACCTTCGGTGTCGTAGGCGGAGCACGCTACCACCACACAACGGCGGCCGCCGGATTTGGACCAAACCAAAGATTTATTGTATTTAATAATTTAAAAAGGAAAAGTATAGGCGTGCCTTCTTATCTTATATAAATTCTGTAACTTCCCGACATAAACGAAAGTCACTTTTTGTTCGAAATTGAATTTGTGCCGATTCGATATCTGTAAATATTGATCTTTCCAGAAAATATCGATGTAATATCCAACATTCAGTTCATATTATTGACATTTTTCAATCAGATAACTGCATTTTTCCCGACATAAAAATTTTTTATTTTTATTATAAAAGAAAAAGTCATTAAAGCTTGCGAATTTGACAATCACTTCAAAAATTTTAAGGCTGGTTTTCACGAAAGCGACTTTTTCGATTATGCCGGGCTACATTTCCATGGGAAATCGAAATTTTTGGCCGATTTTCAAGTTCCTCTCTTTCAATGTCAGACGCAACCAGCATTTTCAAAACAGGCTATTTCAACCTAATTGAAATTCTTAAGTCAGCACTTCACAATGAGATTAAAAAAACGTCATTGAAAAGTAACTCTAAGATTAAATTTATTGTTTTACGGTAGACTGAAAGTTTTTACAACATTTCTATCCAAAATAACTCCAGTTTTATAAAAAAAAAATATTTACACACCCAGGTTCACTTTCTCATGAAACTTCCTATTTATTCTTGATTTTCGTACCTGTCCCGCACCAAAAATAAAATTTTGACCCTATGCATTTTTTTTAACAAACTCCTTTTAATTTTTTTTTTATTTTACCAAGCTTTGATGCAAGTACTACCAAATGTAGTTTTTCGTTTTTTTTCAAACATTAGTTCCGCGAAAATTTCAAATCCGGCGATTTCTTGCTGCCCCGTACAAACGAACGCAGATTTTTATTTTTTAGACATGTACCACACACTGTTTTTATTCAGTTAAGGCCGAAAACTGATAAATATTCGTACGATTTCCCATGCCGCACGAGTCAATTTCATAGTAGTTGATTACAATTTTGCTTTCTTTTCTTATGGGGTTTTCTTTTCTGAGAACAGTGTCGCCTTGTTGGATGTTCTCAGCTCTCCCGTGATTTTGTGTGTTCTCTATAATGTGTTCCTCTATAAAATATTTTCCACTGAATAACAAAACAGGTCTCACTACTTAAAAAAAGAGCGATTTTCGAAAACGCGTGGTGACCTTGTTTAAAGGTTAGAAATTAATAGTGCAACATGAGGGCGACATTTTTAACAGAAAAGAAAACATCCGTAGTTAATGGATTGGGGTATAATTAGCAAAGCTCAGGCACCCTTTAAATTAGCGAGGGCGTTGCACCGGTGCGTAGGGCTATGTTAAGCGGAAGGCTAGACTCCTCCTATATACTTTTCAAAGTAAAGTATAAATATTTTGTTTACATGTTTTTTTGTGAGGTTAATACAAAATATCCAACCGGTGCCGTAAATAATTTACCGTACAAAGTATTAATGACTTTTGATAATATTGAAAGTTAACCAAATAAGCAAATAAAAAGTCACTTGGCGGTTAATTTTGGCTTCAATTTACTAGCTACCGAATAAAAATGTTCCAGGATTACTGTCCAAAATGAATATTTGCTCTCACATTTACTTAATTATGTTCACTTGTATGTATCTACACAACCTGATTTGGATACTATACAAGTATATGGATCATTCAGTGCAGCCATTTCTGACACATTCAGCTTTTGCTCAGCTTTTGCTCAGCTTTTCCCCTTCAGTCGTAGGCTAATTAAAATCACTTTGTACAGCACACTATGACATGAAATTGTTTAAGCGCTCAACTGTATTATGCTTTGAAGAGCTGGCTGGCTAAACCGAGTGAGTGGAGAAGGAATACTTGTTCTAAGAGCTTGTAGTTGTTGCAGCTGTTTCCGCTCCTCTTAGCAAGCATGTTAAACATCTGTTGCTTTCGCTTAATTCACCAGTGTTTTAAATACTTACGTACAGGATTCGAGACCGTTGGGTGAAAACATATGCATTACCCAGCAGTTTGGTGAATTTATGAAGCGCTACAGATTTGTATTCACTTTTAGGGGAGCATTGGTCTCAAGCATTGAAGCTCGTATTAAATGATTAATGCCCGGTTTTCCAGTGCGAGTTCAAATTACAGTGAAAGTTGAATAGAGTTTAACCCTGCCACTTCGGCCGCTTAAGCTGAGATTAGCAGAAAAATTGCATGTTATCGAACAAAGTGGCAAGGTTAAACTCTAGTCAACTTTAACTGGAGCTTAAACTGAAAAACCGGACAAACGTGATAAAAATGTTGCGTTGTTGTTGTTATGGCGATAAGGTTACTCCCCGAAGGCTTTGGGGAGTGTTATCGATGTGATGGTCCTTTGCCGGATACAGATCCGGTACGCTCCGGTAACAAAGCACCATTAATGGGCTGGCCCGACCATCTCGCGAACGATTTATATGGCCAGATTAAACCTTCAGATTATCCCTCCCTACCCACCCCCAAGTTCCATGAGGAGCTTAGGGTCGCCAGAGCCTCGTCTGTTAGTGAAACAGGATTCGCCGCGTATAGGTGAGGTTTACAATTGGGTTTGGAGAAGCTATATAGTGCGCTGGCAACCTGAAGGGTTGCGCTACACAGCCCCATGAATCTGGTATTTTAGTCGCCTCTTACGACAGGCATACATACCGCGGGTAAATTCTAACCCCCTCACCCGCTGGGGGATAAAAAAAATGTTGCATCGCTGCTTTTGTTGTGCACTCATAAAGAAAACTTACCTAAAATGAGAAAAAAATTCCCTAAAAACAATTTTTTTTTGTTTTTCCCTAAACATAATTTTTTTTTAAATTGAGGAAAATTTCAATGTAATGAGTAATACTAGGTTCAAACACACACCAAATTGGCAATTTATACTATTTCGGCAATT
This sequence comes from Eurosta solidaginis, assembly GCF_040869045.1. Classification (NCBI taxonomy): domain Eukaryota; kingdom Metazoa; phylum Arthropoda; class Insecta; order Diptera; family Tephritidae; genus Eurosta; species Eurosta solidaginis. The sequence goes on along the minus strand of NC_090320.1, from coordinate 668,243 downwards.
TATTACGCAATTTGTCATATAATAAATTGTAATAATAAATTGCCAATTTAAAAAAAATTGCGTAATAAATTGTTTCAAACTGCAAATGCAACATTGTAAAGTGTGTTTATTGAGTACATTTTAACGTCAGTTACGCATGGCTGAACTATGTGGTTGGCTCATCTCATCAGCTGATTTTATGTCTTTCTTTTCACTGGAGTAGGGATTGTCAAAAGAAGATGGCAAACTCAAAATGAAACCAAAACATTGAACACATTTTCTTACAACACACAAAAATTTCAAAGTTTTATGTTTTCATTCCATTTCATTCGCCTAATAATGTGCGTGTTCATTTTGACAGTCTGAACAAAGGTATGTTCTTGCTGTAGAGATGACCCAACCAGCTATCAAATTACTATTGTGTAAGCTAAATCGAGTTGTATGAACAGCACTCAATTCAAATCGAAATTTCCTCAATTTATTTTTCTGTTTGAACATAGTATAAGAGTTTCTAGTTTTTTTATAAAGCCTTTTATTAATTTGGGGCAACACTTTTCTTTAATTCTTTCATAAAGAATACTTGATGCAATTAATAGTTCTCGCAATATTTACATGTACGAGTTAGCTCAGCGAACAATAGCACTCGACTGTAATGTTGAGCGCATCGACTTAAAATCCACGGCCATGACTGTTAACGATTTAATTTTTTAATTATTTTTATAAAATTTTCTAATTTTTTAAGAAAATAAGTTCAATAAACAAAGAAGAAAGTAACTCTAATTTTAAAGAAAATTACCCAACCAAATTTGAATAAGGTTTTTTATGGCGAAATATCACATACAACTATTTCCTTATTTCAATAGCTATTTTCCTAGTTTTTGGGATGTTTTGAGTGTAGGAATACTTTTTACGGCCAAGTCAGCACGTCTATTCATAGATGGAACTTTACTGATTAAACAGAGTTTAACTGTTGCTTCCTTAGGCTGGGTTATATGAGGGTTTCGTTCAGCATAAAGCGGAACCACCAACTGAACTGCTGGGAGGTGAATTTGTAGAATATATAAGAAATTCACTTAAGTACAGTATGTAAGCTGACATTTTCATGTAATGTAATTGGATTACTTAAGAGCGTTTTATTGTTTCAAAGTGGACATGAATCTTTTAATCACCTAAGCACAATGAAATTTTGTTTATGATAGTAAGGAAACGAAGCACATTTAGACCTATTAAAGTTTATTGATAGGAACCTGTCGCTAACCGACATGGGCATCATGATGTAGCTGTGATGTGATAAAATTTTGTTTAAGGGATAATACATTGGTATTATTTTTGTTAGGTAAACGTTGGGCAGATTCAGTTACCCATGAATTCAAAATGGAGTACTTCTTGAGATAATTATGTAAGTTAAAGGACAATAGTCCTTGATTGTTAAAAAAATTAATTTGTTGGGCCAACTTGCCCAATGAACAACACAACATAATACAACACAAAAGTTTAACTAGTAATGACTAAGTATATTTGTATGTTCTTGAAATTACAAATAAAAGTAACACTAATTAAAACTAAACACTATTCCGTCCCGAACTCGTCTGCCTGTTCTGCCGCAACTGCTCCCCTATATAGCCCAATATCCAGCAGCCACGCGCCTCTTGCATAACTTGTTAAAAGCCCGTTGTCTGAGAATGTTGAAGTCGGTTTCTTCCCACAGGTGCCGTATGCGTATATTTCAAAATTATGTGCAATATAATTTTGCTGACTGTGCGTCTGGAGTAATTCCGTAGCATAAGTATTAGTCGCCGTCACTAACTATGGCCTTGAATTAGGGTGTTAGGTTACCAAGCGTAGGCGTATGTTGCGAGAAATATAATTTGCTGACACAGGGCACGTGTATTGACCATACATGGGAACGTTGCAATAAGGGCAACTGGCGCGTGTTAATTTGCATATAAAGAAAGTTATAATATTATATTCTTTATAAAAACATTGTAAGACTGTCACGACTTGTATATATGTAACTACTTAGGCTCTACATTAAACATTAATCCAGTGAAACAGCATGTTTGGGAGGAAGTAATTCCTACTTAAAATGACGAATACATGTTCATTTAATAGACCTTGTTAACATTTCCATTTTTATCCTAAACAAGGCGAACTATACTAAATTTTAAAAGTGAAATTGGAAAGAAATATGTATTTATATATATACATATATGGCCAGTACCGAAGAACATATAAGTTTTCTCACACTAAGATCTCACTTACTCACTTCATTGTCGCTTGACCTTCCCTGTGATAACTGGTGAAATTTTGTAACGCCAAGGGAATTTAAATCGTTGTACACCTGGTCCGTCCAGCGAAGTGGGACCACCCTCCTCCTCTGCTTCCGTAGACGAGTTCCGATAAGAATACTTTCTTAGCCGGAGCACCATCTTTCATTCGCATAACACGGTCTAGCCAATATAGCCGCTGGATTTTATTCACTGCACTGTTGGCATTGTCTTTTCTGAAAATAGCGTCGTCCTGTTGGAGCTCTCAGCTCTCCATGAGTTTTTGTGTTCATTTCACAAAATATTACCTACGGACAACCATTATGCACAGCGCCAGGTGAGTTAGTACAACCTCATGTGTTTTCTTCATGCAGGAATTGTATGTCAAAAAGAAAGTTTGTCCTTAAACTGTTAAGTCTTCTACACGTTATAGGTTCTTAATTAAGTGTCCTCTGGGTGAGAATGGTTTAGTTGGTTTCTTTGATTGTCTTACATTGGTTTCGTAACACCAAATACTGGCACATGTATACATATGTATGTATTATCCACATGTATTCTTAAAATAAATCAAGGATAATAATTATCATTTTACATGTATTGTCTTTCCTAAGTAAATGAAATAATGAATTTTTGTTGAGCGTACATCTATTGTGTGAGACTGTGACTAGAACAATAGAAAATGTACTAAGTCACATGTGAGAGTACGTCTTGCCTTGGCACAGCATTAATGGTATTACTTATTTTGTGTAAATGGCTTAGCTGACAATCACTTTTGTGTGCGGCTTGTGGCTTCTGTTGGACGGTAGGTGGAGTGGGTGCTCTCATATATGTACATATATATGTATGTGTGTATGTATGTATTTAACTTTAAGTGCACTTGTCGCATGTCTAAATGACACTAATAATAAACATTGGCGGGTGAGGCTTTGCTAAGTATATTGGGCTCTTATTTGTAATTAATTCTAATGCAATGGAAATCTGTTAACCAAGGACAAGGAATATTTGTTGAATATCTTATAAGGAATAATATGTGCATTTCATATGTATATTTATATGGAGTGAATTAAGAGATTTGTAATGTTCTAAATAAATACCTGGACAAATGTTTCATTTATGTGTATAAATTTCCAATTAATTACTTGCCAAGTCCATTTGTAATTAACTTGTTGAATCCGAAATGTGAATGAGTATCTACAAGTGTCCTGTGTTTTCTTGTCAGAGAATACATATAAATGAATAATAAACAATCTGTTGATGTTTATAAATGATGACAGCTGCAGAATCTCATTCGGCAATGCATCAGCTCCAAATATATAATAATTAGAATTTAAAATAATTACTTGCTTATAAATTGAAGCCGCTGAAATGTTTAAATGGTAAGTGATACCATAATTAAAATACTAGGCGAATCGAAGATGTGAGTTAGGCCGACCTTTTCATCCAATTTGCATAGAGGTACTTGCAAATCTTTTTAACAAGCTGGTGGGACGGGACCTACATGTTTTATGCCGACTCTGGCTAGCAAACGAGTTTTCCCTGAAAAACGTTTCATGGCGGAAATACACTCGGAGTGGTTGGCAAAGTACTGCCGGAGAGCGCCCTGCTTAGAAAACACTTTTTGTTTAGTATTTGATGTTTCTTTTCCCGGGACTTTAACACAGGTTCCTTTGTGTAGTAGGCAAGCGCGCTACCGCTATACTACGGCGAACATCATAATACAAAATACACTCGTATGGGAAACTTGTTCGAGTTGAGAAAGGTAAGCGGAATCGCCTTTTACTATGTCGCATTTTGTTATTAACTCAGCTGAAGAGCTATTCAAGAAGATATTTTCTTTACCAGTCCTTGGCTTTCTTGGCCGTCTTCGTAAATTCGCATAACAAGACCTAGCCAGCGAATCATTGAGGTATTTATTCGATGCACAATCGTCATATCTCCGTAAAGTTCATACAGCTCATCATTATACCTCCTTCGATGGTGAGCATCGGTCCTGTCCGTGAACCATAAATCTTCCGAAGAACTTTTCTCTCGAATACACAATCCATGTCTCCGTGCCATACATGATGAGGGAGTTGTAGAGCGTGATTTTCTTTCGTTGAGAGAGAATTTTACTTCTCAATTTCATATTCAGTCCAAAGTAGCACTTGTTGGCAAGAGTTATTCTCCGTTTGTTTTCTAAGCTGGCATTGTTTTTGCTGTTAATGCTGGTTCCCAAAGAGACGAAGTCTTTCACAGCCTCGAATTCGAATCTGTCAGTGACGTGGCCGCCAAGGCGCGAATCCGCCGACTCTTTCTTGGATGACAGCAAGTACCTCGTCTGAACCCACTGTTTTTGGTTTGGAAGGCGGAACTCACTCAAGTTTACATAAGGCCCAGGACATTTTTGCCATGCTTCCTGACGCATTTTAATCAAAATGGTAAATCCGTATCAGCGATTAAATGGAGCCTTTTGGCTCAGCCGTCAGGAAGCCTTGCACAAAAACTGTCTTCTTAATAAAAATAAAATATTCACCTTGAATATATGTAAACCTTAACTTCTGTGCAGGCAGCTCAGAAAAATTGTGTACCTAGAATTTTATATGATTCGTTAAAGCAGAATATAATGTTTGTAGACAATAATTATTCGCTCTCAAATTAAATTTTGATAGCTCTAATACAAACAGAAAGGCGACAGGAAAAAAAAACTGTATATACATTGGGCCGTATGCATAAAAGTAGTGAAGTCTAGTTTTGATAGTTATCACTCAAAATTTTTATTAAAATTTCAAGTGATTGCTTTGAAAAAAGCATTAGCCGGTTTTATTTGAAAAAAAATTTAACAACCGGCTTCTAAGCTAAGCCGTCCAAACTTTGTCAAAAGAGTCTACTCATATTGGCATACCTTCTTTTTTACCAAGAATAACGTATGATCTCAATCTTAATACCTTCTAAAATAGCGATCCCGTAATGACGCATAAATCTAACAAAATCCTTTTCAAAAAAGCTTTTTAATGGAATCTGCACTTTCAGTGGAAGGATTTTTGCCTCACGTTCCAAGAATGACGAATTCATACTCGGATAACTTTAAAATCATATCCATACCACCATGCTTTCGATTTATTTTTCCTTATATATTTGTTATAACATGTTATAAACATAAATATGTAGAAAATCTTACGATAGTAATTCATAAAATTGAATTTCTTTTGTTGTGTTATTTACTTGGTTGAAATTCGTTATATGGGGTTGGAATAAATTTCAAAATATTAATTTAGGTTAGAAAATCGAAGCGTGAAAACACAAATTAAATTCAAATTTTAACAAAAAATTTAGTATCTTTATAATATATAAGTAAATTATGTCAACATTAAACTCCAGTAATGATATGGTGTAACAAAATATAAAAATAAAAGAAAATTTCATATTTCATTTTTCATTTTATTTGTCTAGAATACTTTTAATGCGATAAGTCGAACAACAATTTACCAATCCTTGTGAAATTTGGTAGGGGCTTAGACTCTAGGACGATTACTGTTTTGTGTGAAAGTGGGCGAAATCGGTTGAAGCCACGCCCAGTTTTTATACACAGTCAACAGTCTGTCCTTCCGCTTGGCCGTTAACACGATAACTTGATCAAAAATCGATATATCTTTACTAAACTTAGTTCACGTACTTTTCTGAACTCACTTTATCTGGTTATAAAAAATTGCCGAAATCCGACTATGACCACGCCTACTTTTTCGATATCGAGAATTACGAAAAATGAAAAAAAAAAATGCCATAATTCTATACCAAATATGAAAAAAGAGATGAAAGATGGTAAATGGATTGGTTTATTGACGCAAAATATAACTTTAGAAAAAACTTTGTAAAATGGGTGTGACACCTACCGTATTTAGTAGAAGAAAATGAAAAAGTTCTGCAGGGCGAAATCAAAAGCCCTTGGAATCTTGGCAGGAATACTGTTCGTGGTATTACATATATAAATAAATTAGCGGTACCCGACAGATGATGTTCTGGGTCACCCTGGTCCAAATTTTGGTCGACATCTCGAAAACGCCTTCACATATACAACTACCACCACTCCCTTTTAAAACCCTCATTAACGTCTTTCATTTGATACCCATATCGTACAAACATATTATAGAGTCACCCCTGGTCCACTTTTATGGCGATATCTTGAAAAGGAGTCTACCACGTTATCCCCAAAATCAAAATCCCCAAAACAAAATACCTAAATCAAAATCCCCAAAATCAAAATCTCCAAACTTATAATCCCCAATACAAAATCCCCATTTTATATGTGAAATAAATTCTAATTAGGTTTAAAATCTCGCCGCGACCAAAAAAGGCTAATAATCCATACCAACTTTCTGCATAGGCGGCCTTCGGCCGCGCTTATAAAAAATAATCCTGGGCTACGCCATGCCAAGTCCGGGTGTGTGGTATAACCGTGCGATGTCCTTCTGCGTAGTACACGCTTCGGTTAGCTTGTTCGAATTAGAGCGACTAGCAGTCTTATATATGGATAAGTAAAAATATATATTGCCAAAACGTGAATATATAGTTATACATACATAAATATGAATGAAAGAGGAAAGAGATATTGCTATTTTTTACACGGTCATGATTTTTATCATAGCACTGGGATTTTGTGTTTGGGGATTTCGATTTTGGGGATTTTGATTTTGGGGATTTTGATTTTGGGGATTTTGAATTTGGGGATTATGTGTTTGGGTATTTTTTTTCTTTGGGGATTTTGTGTTTAGATATTTTTTTTTTGGGGATTTCGTGGCACTCCCCTTTAAAAGGCGTCCACCTATAGAACTAAGGCCCACTCCCTTTTAAAATACTCATTAACACCTTTCATTTGACACCCATATCTTACAAACAAATTCTAGAGTCACCCCTGGTCCACTTTAAGGCGTCCACATATAGAGCTAGGGCCCACGCCCTTTTAAAATGCTTATTAACACCTTTCATTTGATACCCATATCGTAAAAACACATTCAAGAGTCACCCCTGGTCCACCTTTATGGCGATATCTCGAAAAGGCGTCCACATTTAGAACTAAGGCCCACTCCCTTTTAAAATACACATTAACACCTTTCATTTGATGCCCATATCGTACAAACACATTCTAGAGTCACCCCTGGTCCACCTTTATGGCGATATTTCGAAAAGGTGCCCACCTATAGAACTAAGGCCCACTCCCTTTTAAAATACTCATTAATACCTTTCATTTGAAACCCATATCGTACAAACACATTCTAGAGTCACCCCTGGTCCACCTTTATGGCGATATCTCGAAAAGGCGTCCACGTATATCACTAAGGCCTACTCCCTTTTAAAATACTCATTAACACCTTTCATTTGATACCCGTATCGTACAAACACATTCTAGAGTCACCCCTGGTCCACCTTTATGGCGATATCTCGAAAAGGCGTCCACGTATAGCACTAAGGCCCACTCCCTTTTAAGATACTCATTAACACCTTTCATTTGATACCCATATCGTCCAAACACATTCTAGTGTCACCTCTGATCCACCTTTATGGCGATATCCCTAAATGGCGTCCACCTATAGAACTATGACCCACTCCCTCTTGAAAAACTCCTTAATACCTTCCATTTGATACACATGTCATACAAACACATTCCAGGGTTACCCTAGGTTCATTTTCCTACATAGTGATTTTCCCTTATTTTGTCTCCATAGCTCTAGCTGAGTATCTAATGTTCGGTTACACCCGAACTTAGCCTTCCTTACTTGTTTTTTTCTTAACTGCTGTTGCAAGCTTTATTGCCATTAGTTGATGGCAGTTGAATAAGAAAATTTAATAAAATGATATTACTTAAGCAGCAACAAACCAGTTAACCAATTTTATATCTTCACCGTGGGCTGCATCAAATATATAAACAAAAATAAATGCAAGGTGTTAAATCCTCCTAAGACCTCCAGTTTGCGTCGTGCTTCTTTTAAAATTTTCCTACAATTTGGCGGGACGGGACCTACATGTTTTACGCCGCCTCGGAACGGCATCTGCAAGGTAAATGAAATTTTACTTAGAATCTTTTCATGGCAGAAATACAATCGGGGTGTTAGCCAAATCACTGCCGAGAGGCGGCTCCGCATACAAAAACTTGTTTCTAATTGAAAAAAACTAAATTTTCGATGTTGCTTTTACCGGAAGTTGAACCCACGATCTTCAGTGTGGTAGGCGGAGCACGCCGTATCAAACAAGCATTCAAATAAACAATGCACAAATTTGAAAAAACTAAACAAAATAAAATACCTTGACAAAGTCAAGCAATAAAATGTGCAAAAATATGACACAAAACAAAACGTGAATATGTACATTAGGGTGTTCATAGAAAGAAGATGAAAATGGTCCACTGTGTTCGAAGACGAATCTTTGTTATCTTATAACTTTTCTATTCGATCGTTTGTTTCAATTATAAAGTAAAATAAAGGTGCGGTGCCATAGGGTTAACGGCCCAAGAGTCAATTGATATTATGACCATTTCAAATGGGCATATGAAATGAGTCCAGAATTAGGATAACTAGCTCCACAGGCGAGAATATGGAATTAAAAATAATGCGATTTTTATACCAAATGCTTCCTAAACTTTTAGTTAAATAAGTTCTTAATATATCAGAGAGGACATTATGAGACAGGTTTTTATCCGATTTTTTAGGAAAAGGAGCGTCGTATCCGAAAATTTGGCAAAAACAATAAAATGTTAGTAAAACTCCACAGTTGGGAATATTTTAATAGGCCAATCAATGTTAATAATCTTATGGCCACTTGGGGTAAAAAGAGTTGACTGTGTGACCATTTCGGAAAAGCAGGATATCGTTGACTTTTACAATTTGAAATTTGACGTTGTGACCATTTCATATGGTTATAATTAAAATATATCACATCAGACTACAGGCTGGTTACAATCGCAAAAATCAGGGTGTCTATATATTGCCTTTCAAAAGCTTTTGTTCTCTGCTGCAATCACAAAAATTTTGTAGGCTGTCTTTTTTCGATTTCGTATTCAAACGCCATTGTGAGCATATTGTAATAAAAATACAGGAATCTTACATATATACTTTTAAATTTATTTATATATATGACCACCCTAATATGCAGTTTCTTTATAACATGATTTACCATATGATTTGAACCACGTTTACAAACCGTATACTATTTTCTTTTAGAAGGCTTGCGTATGTGCTCGTGGTCTTTGAATTTTAGTCCTCTAATGAAACTGTATGAAAAAATAAAACTTTGTTTACATTTTCCCAACAACCATAAGTTTTGAATAACATCCTATTACAGCAAAACATGCGATATGTTGTTAAATAAAATATTTATTCTTATTGGTAATACATAGTAACCTAGCCAGGCAGCAGATGTTTTATTTTTTTTACATTTTCCCAACAACCATAAGTTTTGAATAACATCCTATTACAGCAAAACATGCGATATGTTGTTAAATAAAATATTTATTCTTATTGGTAATACATAGTAACCAAGCCAGGCAGCAGATGTTTTATTTTTTATTTTTTTGACTTTCAAAAAGCACATGCTGCATGCTTACTAAAATTGTCTTCATGTCACTTGCGATAATTTTCGGTGAATTGTTGTGTATTACTTTGTGAAAGCGAGCCTCATTAACCGAAGAAAAATACATTAAGGCCTCCCAATAAAGGACGGTGTTAGTTTCTCAACACTGCTTGAGGTAAGCGCTTTATAGATTCGGCTTACAAAGCAGAAATATTAACAAACATGACAAAGAGCTCAAGACAGAATATTAATTGGAAAGATGGCGGCAGCATGGATTTGTAGCAAGAGCAAGTTGAATAACAACGAGGAATGTTACCATATGGATTTGTGTTTTTAGTAAACCCATACAGTGTTGTTGTTCCCAATGTTCACCTAACAATATTTTTCTCCCTAAACAGAAAACAAAATAACAGCCCTTCACATTCTTTTATGTTTTAACACAAGTAAATATTTAAGGATGCTTTACCTAATATCCCTTACCATCACGACCCCTTGGCACCCGACATGACTTTATTACTTAATATGTTTAATTCATCGCTTTTGTGAACTATATCATGAATTTCCCTTATCCCTGCGGCCAAGAGTACAAACATGTGCAACAATGAATTTTTATGAATGCCAGTGTTATATTGTTGACGTGATTTGCTTCTTCAGAGCCCTTGTATTAAGCCATGAACGTTTTGCATGCCTACGTATGTTTTCCATCGGTACTTAATACTTTACTTTCTCAGCACAGGAATTTCACTTTACTTCCATTGTCAATCAGCTTACTAAAACCGACGAATCCACTCACAGCTTTTGTGGCCTTTGCATGCTGCCAATAATGTAATTGAGTTGGTATTATATTGGCGTAAATCAAAGTGGACGACGTTTTGTTGTGAATTGACTTATTATTGGCGTTGGCGTTAGTGGAGATGTGGGCGTATTGTTGTTAACTGTTTAATGTGTAGGCACGTTTTCTTGTGGAAAACACGTGGCAAGATATTAGCCCTGGGACATTTGATACTACATTGCTTTTAGTTTTTTTCAATCATATTTGCACACATGTATACATTATTATAAATATATTATATATATTGTGTGTTGAAACATGCATGCGAACGCAAGTATTTACTTATTTGCCGTATTTATTATTCAGTACAAGGGATATTATGATAACACAAAGAGGGGGATTTTATGTAAGCATAAAACATATTATTTTGTTTTTGCATATGTATTTTGAATTAGGAAATAACTGGATTAAAATTGTGTTTTGAATTTCCATTTTAACAATGGTGAGCGGATGTAAAAGAATGGCTCATGAAACAAAGGCTTATTAAAATTTGACGTAAAATCTGTCACATTGTTCTGAGTTTAAACTTTATACCGGAGAGGCTTTCGCTTTCTAATCGGATGCCTTATTTTCACATTCAAATTGGCAGATACAATATGACATCAATGTTTTGGAAAATTAGTTCTTTTGCTTGAAATTTGGCAAAAAATCGGGATGTATTTTTTTTTTTTTTTCAAAATCCAAAGAGCATGTCTCAATATCAAAATATTTTACTTCTTTTATAAAGGCTCCTTTCATGCACGTCCGGAAGGATTTAGTATGATTATGTCGAACTTTTTAGGTTCTACCTCCTTCCATGCGGTACATAGTCCTGGGTTCAAGAAAAAGTATTTCTGAGCGGAGTCACCCCCTAGGTAGTGGTTTGAGAAACACTCACTACTTTTAGTCCCTTTTTGCGGTTCTGGATTTTTTATGTCCCTTTTTTTTACAAACATGTGCAGAATTCATCGCTTATCCCAACAGTATCAGAAATTCGTTTGAGTGAAAAGTGGCCCTAACAGCTTTTACCGCAGCGTCTACGATATTTTGGAAGTTTAATCTTTTCAAATCGTATTCTGTAGAGTATAAAAGAAATTTTTTAAGTATTCTTTGGATGGACTAACTACCGCAACGCGATTTCCAAAATTTTTACTCTGAGCCTCTCAAAGTCAAGTGATGTAATACTCCTTTTGGTTGCAAATTAATGACACTGATATTAAATAGTTTTAGAAAAGGAAATAATATCAATTGACGTTAGCTCCATTGAAGTCTTGGTACGTCATCGAATACCGACGGTGCTTCAGAGTGACTTAAACTATGAACTATTCTAAAGACATAACGCCCTTCGAACCACCAAAGCTTAGATACAAAGTTTTATTAAGAGGAGTTGCACTTGCATTCCCTAGAATATTCAGTATAAAAAAGTACTACTGCTTTTTTCTTTGAAAATTAGTTATATGTGACCTGGAATCACGAAAGGGACCTATTGTGCGAAAAAAAGTTTTCGAGAAAAAAACGATTAAAGTTTTTGTTTAGCTTGCCTCTGTGTAGCGGCCAGCCGCTGTGAACGAATTTTGTAATTAAAATTTAAATAACTTCCCGATAAGCTACAAACTTGAAACTTGGAATATAGTTCAGAACCCGATGACAATGCAATAATAAGAAAAAAATATCCAATAGGTGGCGCATGGATCGAAATATTTCAAAAAATCGTATTTATGGTCCGATTTGGCTAATATTTGGATTTCTTATAAGAATCACTCAAAAAGTGAACAACGGTATTTTCGCACAATTTTCATGATTCCAGGTCACATATATAAAGGATGATGCTCCGGCCAAGAAAGTGTTTCTATCAGAACCCGCCTATGGAAGCAGAGGTAGAGGGCGGCCCCCACTCCGTTGGAAGGACCAGGTGGAAAACGATTTAAACTCCCTTGGTGTGACCAATTGACGCCGGTTGGCGGAGCGAAGGAGCGACTGGCGCGCCTTGTTAGACGGCCATAACCGTTTAGACGGTTAAGCGCCAATTAAGTAAGTAAGTAAGGTCACATATATAGAAATTTTACATTTTAACGTTAAAATAACCTTATAGCAAAATTTTACTGTAGGAATGATTTCAAAGCATAAAAGAAGTGTAAGCCAAACTATTATATGAAAGAAGAATAAAAAGGCAGTTCATTTAATTTTACTGCTTTTAAATTTACAAGACATGAGTGCATTTCTCGTCTAATTTTGGCCTTTCAAAAGAAATATCTACCAGATTCACATGATAATGGCTCGCACTTCATATTTTTCTGATTTCACTTCTTGTACTTTACAGCATTTTTGATACGGACGGCAGTATAGGACTTTGAAGTTAGATTTGTATGTGAAAAATATTTAAGTAAAATCAGAATTATGTTAACAATTATAACATTTCAATTCTCAAACCATATTATGTGTGGTAAGACTTCTACCGCAATATGTGATTTGAGGCATCAAAATAGTTTGCCCAGTTTACTACAACTTTGTTCTTTTTTTTAGCGAAAGGTAAGCTTCTTGGGCTTATTAAGTACAAGGCTCACTGTACTGACAAATTGTTTAGGTTGAGCAGATTATTCTCCCATCACGTAACAGATGTTCAAAAATTGTATTACGCTTATGTGTGCATGTCAGCGTATAAGTATTACTATTCTAGGCGAATGAACTTTCGGTCTGTGGGACCTTTTGATTTAAGTGCTCCCATGTATACATACATTTTTATGATTTAAGTACTCCCATATATACATACATTTTTATAATGGATCAATGACGACACTGCAAAAGTTTTCGGCTGCTTTCAAATTGTTAACGTTTAATAAATAATAGTTTAAAAAACTAAAAAAACACGCTTTTTTAGCTAACCGAACTAAAAAATAGAAAATAATTTTCAATTAAAAAGAGTTTATATAACAGTAGTAGAAGGTCAAACAATAATTTATAGTGAATCACCTCAAAATAAAATTATAATAAAATTTAAGTTATTAACAGAATAATTTAATTCACGGTAAAAAGCGTGGGGTGCATTTGACTACATTTCATATCTTTCCTCTCAGATAGTTGCTAATAGAATGATTGTAACATTCAATATCAAGCACACCACGCTTTTTACTGTGAATTAAATTATTCTGTTAATAACTTAAATTTTATTTTGAGGTGATTGTAGGGTTCTTATATTCAATTTGTTAATTGTTTTTACTAAGTTATATTTATTCTACTTTAATATTTATTACTTAAAAATTTTGTTATTGTAAATGTAAAAAATATTTAATTTTCAGTTTTGATTTTTCTGTCTTTCAAAAATTTTCTGGTTTGAAAATTTATTCTATTTTTGTGGTGTTAGAAATCATACGTTAGTTTTGATAATAAAATAATTTAAAATAAAACCAACATCTATCTTACTTAACTGGATAGATACAGTGATTAACTATAAATGATTGTTTGACCTTCTACTACTGTTATATAAACTCTTTTTAATTGAAAATTATTTTCTATTTTTTAGTTCGGTTAGCTATAAAAACGTGTTTTTTTAGTTTTTTTAAACTATTATTTTTTTTTAATTTCTTAGTTCAAGTAATTTTAAAAGTTTTAGTCGAGAGTGATGAAACCTCGAAACGCCAGCGGTCCATGGATGAATCCAACCCCACGGCACCGAAAAGGGCCAAGACGCAGGGAGGCTGGACGCGGTCTTTCGCCGAAATTATCAAGGGTCGGCAGATCACTGGCATTATAGACGAGAGCAGCGAAGATAGCAGGATCCCGAAACAACAGTGGAAGTGGATCGAGGCCGCGCTCGCTATGGTGGTCGTTAAGGTTAAAAATGACAACCCTGGTCCACCGCCAACTTACACCGATGCAGGGTGGTTCCAAGGCAATGTCAAGCTAATTGCCTGTTACGACGCCAGGTCGGTAAACCTCTATAGGGCCGCCGTCACGCTGATAGGGGTGGTATTTCTGGGCGCGCACCTCAAGGTAGTGGAGGCGCGTAATATCCCCCCACGACGAAGGGCTAGAGCCTGGGTTCCAGTGACGCCAACGGACCCTGCTGACATCCTGGAGGTGCTCCAGGAGTACAACCCGCTACAGGTTTGGAAGTCAACCCGGATAAAACTGAGCTTGTCCTCTTCACGAGGAGGTACAAAGTACCAAATCTTACACCACCAAGAATTGGGGGTACGTTCTTAGCGATCAAGTCAAGTATTTGGGAGTCATTCTGGATAGGAAGCTATTATGGAGTGACCATATAGTGGAGCGATCCAAGAAGGCAGCAGCAGAGCTGTTCACCTGCAAGAGGGCAATTGGTACTTCCTGGGGATTCTCCCCTAAGGTGACCTACTGGATTTACACAGCCATTGTGCGCCCGATTCTTCTTTATGGTGTCTTGGCCTGGTGGCCTGCACTAGCTAAAAGTACCTATCTTAAAATGCTTCAAAATGTGCAACGGAGTTCGGAGCTCTGCATTACCGAGGCTCTCGGCTCCACTCCAGATTCCGTTACATACATACATGGATACATGGATACATAGATAGATACAGGCGAAGCTAATAAAAGCGTTTTAACACGCTCCAGTATGCTCTTTCGTAGATGTGCCATGCATCCAATCTATCATTAATAAAGGAATGCGTTTTTCGCATTATGTGCAAGGTTTCAAATCTATGGTCATTTGGGGTGGTCATAAGTTCAATTGACCTTATGTCACCCCACCATCACATTATTACATTGTCATCGAGCCTTGATTCGTATGCAAAGTTTCAATCAAACTTATGGCCATTCAAATTGGTAATATGGCCAATTGGCCTTATGGCCGTTGACTTTATGTCACCACACCATCACACTAATGCATTGTCATCGAGCCTTGATACGTGTGCAAAGTTTCAATCAAACTTATAGCCATTAAAAGTGGTAATAAAGCCAATTGACCTTATGGCCGTTGACCTTATGTCACCGCACCATCACACTAATGCATTGTCATCGAGCCTTGATACGTGTGCAAAGTTTCAATCAAACTTATGGCCTTTCAAAGTGGTAATAACGCCAATTGTCCTTATGGCCGTTGACCTTATATCACCACACCATCACATTAATGAATTGTCATCGAGCCTTGATACGTGTGCAAAGTTTCAATCAAAGTTATGGCCGTTCAAAGTGGTAATAAGGCCAATTGACCTTATGGCCGTTCACCTTATGTCACCACACCATCACATTAATGCATTTTCGTTGAGCCTTGATACGTGTGTAAAGTTTCAATCAAACTTATGGCCATTCAAAGTGGTAATAAGGTCAATTGACCTTATGGCCGTTCACCTTATGTCACCACACCACCACATTAATGCATTGTCAGCGGTACCTGATAGGTACGCAAAGTTTCAAATTAATCAGACTTCTAGCAACCGGTGAAAATTAAGCTTAAGATTCCGTTACATACAGGCAAAGCTAATAAAAGCGTGTTAAAAATACTTGTGCTGATTAAGCTTCAGTTGGGCTTATTTATACATACCTATGTATATGAAAATAATATTTTTAAAGATATGAGCGGTTGACTATCAATAAAAATTTGACGCGACCCACGCTTTTATTTATTGTCTGATCAACGCCCTAGATTCAGTTAGCAAAAAAAAACCGCCAAAATCAAAAAGATGCAAAATTATTGTTGTTACACTGTGGTTCATTTGCTCATGGCTAGCCAAGGATAGCCCACCCTTGAAAAAAAAAAATAAAAAACAAAAATTCCAAGCTGCGTGAAGTTGGCACGCCGAAACGCGTTTAAAAAAATTTCGGAAAAACAAATTTTCAAGTTGGGTGAAGCTGGCACCCCGAAATGCGAATTTTTTAACAAAAATTATGGGGCTCGTTTGCCCAAGGTTAGCCGAGTATAGACCACCCTTTGAAAAAATGATCGGAAAAACAAATGTTCATGCTGTGGGAACCTGACACCCCGCAATGCAAATTTTCTGTCTGTCTCCCATTTTTTCTGCTGGGGTCATATACTGGTTATAAATAAGATTAAGGCATCTTTATGCTGAGATTATTTCATATTGTTGCTATGACAAATTTAAATCGGTTATTGACTTTCAAGTAAAACTTTTTCATGCGAGTTTGCAGGTTTACACTCTAAGCCGGCGAGCAGTGTACGTTTTTTAAAGAACAAAAATATAATTTTGGCAAAAAAGGAAAAAATAATAAACCAAAATTCAAACACCGTAATGCACATAACTGCTGTAGCATTAAATAGCCTAAATTATACACAACTCTTAGCGTTGAAAAGATAAAGAGTCGAAATATTGAATCTTGGCAAACTTTTTACGAGTTTGTTGAACTTTATTTACATACAAATTAATGGAATGAATGAGTGAATGGCAATTGGCAATTGATATATTAATCAATATCTGGGGCGAGCTGATGGGAAAGTAGTTGAAATGCATTAAAAGAAAAAAATATTTATGAAATCAGTCAAGCAGACCGTAGGGTAGATTGATTAAAAAACGTTGCTAAGTAAGTAAGTAAGTACATACGTTGTAGGACGAAAGGACGAGTAGAAAGGAAATAAAATGAAAAGGATCATATTGCGAAAATGCAAAATATAAATGATGGTAAAGGACAGAGTAACAGAAATATAATAAAATTTGAAACTAACGAAAACTGATTCAAAACATTCAAAAATATTTGCACAGGAAATCTTTAGCGGCGAATTTTGTTTTAAATTGAAACAGGAGACAAAAATATTTTTTTGCAAACAGACATACAAATACGCAAGCGATTGCCATAGTAGCTTGCAGCAAGTGAAAGGTAATTTTATATTGAAATATGGAAATAAACCTTGGTAACTAACCGTGGGACACACACCACAACTTGCAACGTGCAAGCAAGGACCTTTGCAATTTGAATTATGATTCGAATGGCAATACAACCTCTTTCATTAATTTGGGCGCCACTAATGGAAAGTTTAAACGAAGGCAACGAAAAGGCAACTTTAACGATAAGAGAGAAAATGCAAAATACATTTTATTGAAATGGAATGTCAAATACGATGTGACAATAGCAGTAGAAGGTAAAAGTAAACGAAAACATTATTGTTTTTGGTTATAAGACAAGGAACGGCCAATTTTAATGGATGCGCTATGAATTGTTACCGAAAGGCATAATGTCGTGAAGATCGTTAAATGGCATCGTCGAAATAATTATGAGCTCAGCTTATGGTGAATATACAAATAAATGCAACTGTTTGGTCAGGATTCTTTGCACCTTTTGCTTTTCCTTATAAAGTGAAAAATATTTGAAGGAGAAGTGTTAAATTCCGTTTAAAAATAATCGCATCACCTCTTTTTAGCATATCTTGCATAGGCCCCCCTGATGTTGGGCGAAGAGATGAATCTTACCAAAAAAATCGTTTCAATAAAGGTTTTTTTCTCTCATTGTTATGTACTGCTTTAAAGTAAGTAAGGGAGGGTCTTCAGCTCAATCAAAGACATCAACCTCCCATGAATGGAGCCGAACAATAATCTGATCAAATTTCAAAATTCGTATTATTTGAACAATCGGTTGTGTAAGATATATATTAAATATAAAACCAGATACGAAAACCTTTCACGATTCTTGCTATCTGAGCAATCGGTTGTATGGAATATGTATTATATATGCTACAGACTTTGACGACTCCGTTTTTTTCTAATTGAAACTTGGTCCGGGGCTTGAAGCCAGGATCTTCGGTGTGGTAGGCGGAGCACGCTGCCACCACACCTCGGCGGCTGCCATATACGTGTACCTTCCGTGAATTAAGCTTTTAGCTGTTAAACTAAGGAAGAAATAACGAAAGCCCTCATATCTGAGCAATCGGCTGTATGGCATGTGTATTTATTATAAACACGACCGATCCTTACATTTCTTTCAGACAGCAATGTTTGCCATACGCGTAAGCATGAGTTGAAAATTCAAGCTTCTAGTTGTTGAAATGAGGAAAAAAGGCTTGTTGTTTGAAAGATATATGCTATTGTGGTCCGATCTGGTAACTAATTGTTTAATCGGGCACCAAAATATATCAACCCAACGCATAAATGAAAAAAAGGACTAAGTGACAACCTTCTAAAAACACGTGAACTGCAACACAAAGCACAAAATTTCGTATAATTCAGGAAAGCCAGTTCTGATATAATAAGCAATATGTATATATTTAATTTGGTTAAGGTGGAAACCTTTCCAAAATTCTTTAGTAAAACAGTTTTTAAATACCTTTCGATCGATATCAGTTTTTGGAAAAATGAAATTTAGCCTTTAAGTAATTGACCTGCTTACTTTGTTAGCAATACAAAAAATATTTTGTTTGATATCTGATATTTTATTTTATACGAATTTTAGTAAGCTGAAAGATAAAAAATAACTCTTATTCGAAGTCGCTTTCGAGTTAGTACCTTCGCAAATATACAACAATTATATAGAAAGGCATTGTTATAATCAGTTTTCGGGCAGAAATAAGCCAGTCTCCTTTTAACTTAGGAATGCCAAAAAAAGAAAATTTAATAGGGACTGTGAGTTCCAGAAAAAATTCGATTTTTTTCATTGCAACTCTATTGGCTTACAACCAAATCGCTGATTTTAGATTGATTCCATATTAAAAACTTCGAGGGCACAAGAGAAATATAACAAGAACCGACTACAGTCATTTTTTGTAAATAAATTGCAGATTACAACTATTACTATGAGTTTTTCTCAACTGTGGTTACTACAGTTTAGCCCAAAGGTTTATCAGACCAACTTAACACAAATGAAAAAAATCTTGGTACATTACACATAGTTTCATTTAAATTAGTTACTTTAAAACACGACCGCTAATAATATTTGTGTAGAAGTCTTCAATCCAAAAATGTATATAAACAAAACACTACAAGTACAAAAACGCGAAAATCAAACATTCGCAGTATTCCCAAGGCTTCGAGTGTAAGGAACTAACAGCGAGCTTATTAAAATGCCAAACACGTGAACGAAAATTGCACACGCGTCAGTGCAATTTTTCTTCATCAGACAATCATGGCAAAGGTCAATGCGAAACGTATAAAATGTGAATGAAAGTGGTTACCTTCTGACAGTAAAAGAACGGAAAGCACCAGCAATGGATTTAAACTGTGTGGAAGGTATACTTTGAGGAATACGAAATTGAGCCATTTTCATTGGGTTGATTGAAAATGAAATGACTTGTACGTCAGCAAATCAGTTGGCGGATAGCCATTTGAACCTATACCACGTTGACTAACCTCAGATTGTAACTTGGCGACTCAGTAGACCATCAAAAATGTATGCACGCACGGTTTTCTTTGGTTTTGGAAATTGCTTTGCGTGGCACTTTTGTGTTACTATATATATGTGTACATTAGGGAGGTACTTATATAACAAGATTGAGATTTTTTCAGTCTCATCCAATAGTACCCAGCCAAAAATTTTACATATAAATTTTTAAATAATTAAAAAATATTTGGCGCGATTGGTACCTACATGTTTTATGCCAACTCCGAAAGGCAGATGCATTTTCACTGAGAAGCTTTTTATGACCGAAATACTCATTTAGAAGCATTTTCTTTCTAATTAAACATTTTTTATTTAAAATTTTGGATGTTGCATTTGCCGCGACTTGAACGTTGGGCCAAAGAGGATAAATATAATAAGAGCCGCCACTCATTATTTTTTAGGCATTTACTCGATGTAAACTGTGAGGTAGTCGCTACTTTTGTTTTATGAGGGACATTTTTGAATTGCCTTCCATTTATCCATACGGTGTTGTCAGTTTATGCAAACTTGTTTTTTGGAAAGAGAATTAAATAATTAATCAAATACAGTCGGAAAAATAAACACAAATACCCCATGAAAATGTATAGAAAACATTTATAAACATCTTACCAAAAAAAAAATTAGCGACTACCTCATAATTCACATCCAATAAATGCCTAAAAAATAACGAGTGACGGCTCTAATTATATTTATCCTCTTTGGTTGGACGTTCGGTGAGGTATGCGAAGAACGTTACCACCACAACAAGTCGCCCGGAATAAGATTTCCCAATGTAGATTAAGGAAATGAAAATGCAATTTTCCGCTTCTAGTGCGTTAAATCGATAATAAATCACATATGAATTTTACGACTGATTAGAATTGGTTTAGTGTTATCGCAAACTGGTTAAAGTTCATATTTTAATACATTAAGTCTTCATAGCATAATTACAACTGTAATCCTGTGTCATGTGTAACACTCCTAAGTTGTTTCCTATCGGGACATAGTTTAAATGCGGTATTCGCCAACTATGTTATTATCGGTTTTTGGGTACTAGAAAACAAAAAATTTTTATTTATAAGATCACCCTAGTGTACACCTCTAAGTATGTACATTCGTTTTCTAAGTGAATTTGTGCGAAAAGCCTTGCAGGTGTTTGCAAATCATTAAGCGATTAGCCTGTATATCAGAATATGTTGCATTGACTCGCCCAATTGTATTTGCAGCTACTGTACCAACTCCGAAAAGCGGACTAGCATTTCTTTGTCTCCGCTGCCGGAAAGAAGTCTAATTGTATAGAGGTTAGGGAAGAATATTTACGTTTCAAAAAAAAATTCATAATTCAATCACATGATACAATTACCAGTGGTTTGTTCTCTTATAGGGCAGAGCTTTGACACTCCCAAATTTAAAAATCAGGATTCAATCATCTTCATCTAATATTGCAATAGAAAACTACCTGTAGTAGTATATTAATAGTGATACTAATTTTGTAACTGCCAACAAAAAAAAAAAAAAAAACACGTACACCAAGCCCACTTTTACGCATGCATTAATCTACAATAAATCCTCAATAGATAATCTACGCGGTAATATATGTTCCATCCCTGAAACTGAAAATCAGGTTATAACCAACCAATTTATAGGCTCGCAAGAGTCCGAAGGTACTAAAAAGTGGTTTTTGGATCTTAGATTTTCGAAATCTCCTAGAAAAGTGGTTCCACTTTCCAGATATTTTTTTGGTGTCACACACTGTTATTAAAGGGACGTGTTTGTGTACTTCTGAAAATAGAAAAAAATACCTTGAGCGTTTCTATATATCACCTAAGTCAATATATAAACAAATGGTCAGTTTTCAATTAAAAAGCAATTATTTTAATTGAAGTGGCAGTGGTCATTTTCCTATTAGTAATAGTAACTAAAAATCCAAATATTTGCTCAATAATGTGTACAGTTTACCATATTTGCTATAAACGCTAGCAAATTGCAATCAATCTAAGTGGATGCACCGTGTCGTATGAGCAACAAACCAACATAATATCTTTCATAAAAAGATATGCATTAGGCCGGGTCGATTTGTGGGGAGGCAAAAAATCGCCCATTGCTCTGTGAAAATCCTATTCTAGGGATCAAAATAAGAAACTTTGCCGAAGGAACCATACCTCTAAAACGAATTCTGATGTCCACCTATAGAACTATGGCCCACTCCCTCATAAGATACTCTTTAATGCCTTTCATTTGATACACATGTCATACAAACACATTCCAGGGTTTCCCTCGGTTCATTTTCCTACATGGTTATTTTCCCTTATGTTGTCACCATAGCTCTCAACTGAGTATGTAATGTTCGCTTACACCCGAACTTAAGCTTCCTTACTTGTTATATATAAAGATGTATATGCAGCATTCTATGGTTGGTTATTTAGTGTATTAATATAAAGTGGTACTTGTTTAAACAAACTAGAAACTTGCTTTTAAAACGTTTGTATATATGAGTAAAAAAAATATGTATGTGTTTGTGAGGGACAGCACCTTATTCTTGATTGCAGTGAGTCAGGTGAAATTCCAGCTCAACACAACAAATGCAGTGGGATGACCAATATATATGTACCTATGTACATTTGTATGTTAATGCAAATGATTATGTCTTTTTGTTCGTCATTCTATGTATTGTTGTTTTTGTAGATTTTTGTTTATACTTACGGTGTTTTAAATTGTTTATATTTTCATATTTGACTTCTACGCTTTCTTTTCTCGTACATCTTGTTAGTCGGTAAAACATATTCCATTGTGTACGTGGTATTATATTTAGGGTTTAAAAATTGTTTACATGTTAACTAATTGTTGTTTTTGTCCACGGTTCCTGAGGATGATCTTAGAATGAGATCGAAATATCGACCAAATAAAATTGAAATATAAAAATTTAAACTGTCTTTCAATTTTTTTGAACTGCCTCGAGCTCATCAAAATTTAATAAATTATAATATTTGAAGGCAAATAAAAATATTTTTAAAATATTCCAACGAAATGAAAAAAACCTCATCTTTGTTAGTACTTGCTGTTTATTATCACTTTGGCGGGCGCTAAAAATTACATTGAGCTACAAAAATATGTATATTAATTAAAAAAACCCCCCGACCTGGGGTTTCTGAGGAGGCCCGCGATTTAGAAGTACTAAGAAATTTTTTTTTTTAATTCAGGAGAGTCTTTATTTGTTCCATGTGCACTTTTTAAGCCGAATTTCAAAAGCCATGAATATCTGCATTTCGTTTTAATATTATAGTGAAGTGTGAAAAATAAAAATCTATATATATAAAAGGAAAGACTAAAATGTGTGTTAGTTGGTCGCCGGTCTTTGAAGAGATGAGACAGTCGATTTTGTTCAAACGTGGACCAGGATACCCCTAGAATGTGTTTATAGAATATGGATAACAAATGAAAACTGTTGATGAGTGCTTTAGTAGAGGGTAATTTTCATACCCCTGGGTGACTAGGGTCTCGAGATATAGGCCAAAACGTGGACCCCGATACCCCTGGATGTGTGGGTAATATGGATATCAAATGAAAGCTGTTGCTGAGAGCTCTTAAGTAATTTTCATTGTGATATTCGATTCAGTCGCATCAACCTGGCAAAACTGATAAATATGCATGCGAAGCCGAAATAGAGACATGAATTAATAATACCTATTTACATACGTCCCATTCGAGTTGCCTGAAATTTGGTATATAAATTTTCCTATATTAGTGTTTGCTATCCTTTTAAACTTTTTAAAATGTATGCAGGTAGGCCAAATTTAGGGCAGAACAACGTGCGCCGGGTCTGCTAGTTGTATATTAATATCAAATACTTAACGTTGGAAAGATTAAATAAATCATATTGGCTTTAAAATTTGAATGCTAAAGCACTCATGTCCGCGAACGTGTTAATATAACGAAAAAGAAAACTTTTTTATTCCCAAACAAAATTGAAGTGTAAAAATTGTTACCTGTGCGGCACATGTACGAAATTCGCTTTTTAAATTTTAGTTTTCTCATAGCCTTTACAGAAATATTGATATTATTCTAATAACGATCACAACACTCCATCTAGGAAGTTTTGGGGAGTGCTATTGATGTTTATCGTCCTTTATATGAATTAATCGGGGATTGCCCGTATTGCTTTAAATGTATGAACATTTATTTCAAGCAATTTTTAATTTTATAATTTATTTAATAATTTGGGAAAAATATAAACAACGTGAGATCAGGACGGACAAGGTGACAGCCGGATATAGATTCGATACTTTCCGGTTACAACCACCATTAAGGTACTAGACCGACCACCTCGGGAACGATTAAAATTACCACGTTAAGCCTTTTGGACCACCCCGCTCACCACATTTCCCAATTCCACGTGGAGCTTGGGGTCGCCAGGGCCTCGCCTGCCAAATATGTGTATGATACATTCATATTTGTAAGAGGATTTCCCTCGCGTAGGTGAAGTTGACAACTGGGTTGAGGAAGCTCCGGAGCTATAAAGCCTTATATTGCGCTTATCAACCCCTTGAATCCCAAATATTAATGCTGTGGCTATCCAAAGCATTTTTTATGCATGCAAATTTACTTCCTTTTGCTCATATTATGCGATATTTACGTATTCCAGCTACTGGCTCGGTCTATTTCCAGAAATGAACGTTCTGAATTTTTTCAGGTACTTTATATTCAGGTAAAGTTTGTTTTATATTCTTTTTATGCACCACTTTTTGATCTCTGATTTAATCGTCTATTCGTTTATTACATTCGTAAAATTTAATGAGTTTGAGATATGTTGCACAACAATTTCTATATATGATATAGCTAACATTGTAAAGGTCTGCAAGTAAGATATGTAGCAGCACGCACATACACAGCCACGCTCACCTGATAAAATGCTTCATTTTGTTCGTTTTTTAAACGGTTTTATTTAGTGACAATGCAATAACAAACAAAGTCGCCGCTAGGTGGCGCAAGGATCGAGATATTCACAGAAATCGAATTTGTGGTCCGATTTCGCTCATATTTGGAACACATAATACATACAAGAATAGAAAGCGACCTATAAAAAAGCCGCCGCTATGTGGCGCAAGGATCGAGATATTCACAAAAATCGTATTTGTGGTCCGATTTGGCCCACATTTGGAACACATAATACAAACAAGAATAGAAAGCGACCTATGAAAAAAAATCGCCGCTAGGTGAGGCAAGGATCGATATATTCACAAAAATCGTATTTGTGGTCCGATTTGGCTCATATTTGGAACCATAATACATACAAGAATAGAAAGCGACCTATGAAAAAAATCACCACCAGGTGGCGCAAAGATCGAGGTATTCAAAAAAATTGTATTTATGGTCCGATTTGGTCCATATTTGGAACACATAATACATACATGAATAGAAAGCGACCTAATGATTTGCGATTTGGCTCATATTTGGAACATATATTACATACAGTCCGGTAGAAGCGACATCAAAATATTTTGGAGTTGGAGGAGGCATACGTGGCGCAGAGTCGAGTAAAGTCTTTGGAAGGATTATGTATTGAGGATTTAGACTGTAAAAATTGTCAGGAAAGAGTCCCTGTAATAATGAGTCACTAAATGAACTAAATAGAATGAGAAATAATAGGCAATTAAATAAAGACTAAAAACTTGAAAATATTCATAATCATATAAGACCAACTGAACCTTAATCAAGTTATGCTACGCCTCAGATTTTTAGAAATTTGACGCGCCCAAGGCTTTTATTTGATTGTCTGATCAGCGCCCTAGATTGATGAGGAGTGTGATGACTAGTACCTAGGACCTACCTAATTATTTTCCAGCTTTTATTATTATTAGTACTTCGTGCAAGTATTGTTTTCAATAAAACCGTTTAACTTAAAAACATTTTTTTTATTATTTTTTTTGTTTCTACATTAACTTTAATATTGATACAATGATTGAAAGCATTTTGATGCAATGCAATTCTACTCTTCCTGCTGTTCTTTATTGCTGTCCATTCGATTGCCTTTTTTTACTGCCTTCCACTCTATTCGCAACATAACCTCAATTTAAGCTGCCAAACTATATAATAGGCTAAAAATTATTCACATTGGTCAAGTCGGGCGTCCCAAAAAAAAGTATCACATGCTAAATTATCTACAATATGGTGAAGATGTAGAAACGCTTCGATCATTCAAAGAAGCATTGTCAAGCCAATACTCCTTTGAGTGGAAGAAGAATATTCGGCGCTCTTGCCGTTGAAAAAGAGCTTCACCTACATCAGATCGATATTTCCAATGCATATCTCAATAGTAAGCTTACGGAAAGAATTTGTAGACAATAAAAATCCTTATAAAATTTTAAAGCTGAATAAAGCCATTTACGGCTTAAAGCAATCTGGGCGAAACTGGAATAGTACTCTTGATGTAGCATTGAAAGATATGGGTTTTAGCCCATCTTATCTTAGCATGCCCAAGCGAGAAAGAGATTGGGAGCATTAAAAAATCATTATCGCCAAAATTTCAACTACGCGATAGCGGGGCAATGACATGTTTTCTTGGCTTCGAAATACAACGCCAGGATTAGACAGGTAGGATTTCTGTGTGTCAGAAGAACTATATAAATGAGTCATTGAGTATGTATGGTGTGACATCATGTCGTCCGGTAAGCACACCCCTAGATCCTGGTTTTCAGGTAAGCTGCTGAAATGACAAGTGCACTAATATAGGCGCAACAAGCTATCAATCGTTAACTGGATCTTTAATGTACTTGGCCATTTCAACGCGGCCAGACATTATGCACGCAGTAAGTCTATTAGCACAAAGAAACCAAGACCCCCACACCGAACATGAGGCTGGTGCAAAACATGTCCTACGATACTTATCAAAGACCATCAATTTAAAGTTACACTACTGCAAAAATGGCAAACCGGTAGAAGGCTATGTGGATGCGGATTGGGCGAGTAACGATTTAGATAGGAAGTCATACACCGGTTATTCGTTCTTTTTGGCGGGTAGCACCTTTTCCTGGTAAGAAAAGAAGCAAAATGTAGTCGCATTGAGCAGCACAGAGGCCGAGTACATCGCTTTACGTACGGCAGCAAAAGAAGCTTATATCTGCGGCGTTTACTTAAAGAAGTTGGTTTTATTCACGACATCGGTCCTGCTAAGTTAAAAGGCGACAACATGAGTGCAATTAAAATATCAAAACACCCTGTATTCCACAAGCGAACCAAGCTCATAGATCTGAAATATCATTATATCCGAGAAGTAATCGAACAAAAAGTAATAGAATTAGAGTACGTCTCCACAAATAAAAATGTTTCTGAAATTTTTATAAAAAAGCTGCAAAAACAAAAACATGTAAAATTTGTTCAAATGCTTGGTCTTAAAAATTAACTGAAGAAATACTTAACTTAAGAAAGAGTGTTGAAATAATAACTTAGAATTTTAAGTTCAATATTTCCTATTGAGAACATATTTCTAATAATTAGAATGAATAAGACCTATTACATATATTGATGAGTTAACTATATGTACACATGAATTTTATATTTTAGTCCTCATTAAATCGTTGAACCAAGAAGTGCTTTTCTTTTATTGTACCGGACAGTTACGCAAGTATACAAATTCCTTCCAACAAAAATTCTTCTTTCTGAGAACATTCAGGTATGATTTGTTTAAAATATATTGGCATTGAAAACTGTTAAGCAGAGGAATTGTAAAATAGACCAACGTTTACGATTTTCCATGGAATGCTCGATATACGTGCTTTCTAATTTGGATATGAATTTGATTTCTAAGTCGTTTATCATTGAATTGGCTATAAGTGGTGGTACAATCTACTATATACTTTATCATTTGTCATTTTTAATAAAATATTCACCTACGCACCAGAATTGAAATCTGTAACTCGATATGAAAGAAACTTCTCTCATATTTGATAAAAAATATATGTGATTTTACAGATTTCGAAACGCATTTCCATTCGAATCAATTCACAAAATAAGGTCTGAGGATATACATTTTTTCGAGGTTAGTCTCTAAAATGTTGGTTTGCGATTTCGAAGCTCGAAATTGATGCTTTCATAATTTTATGTTAAATTAACGTGTTAGTGTATTTTCTTTGCATGTTTTATAACTGGTGTTATATGGTTTCGAAATTCATCCTCAAAAAATGTAATGAAAACCTCTTTAAGAAAAACACAAGCCAAAGTCAGATATTATGGCCAAATAAGCTTGAGGTTTTCTGTTCTGGATTTTACTAAAAAAAATGTTCCGGTTTTTGAATTTCGAAGAGATACAAATTGAGAACCATTAATTTGCCATCATATTTAGACAAATTACTAATAATGCACTTTGTATGAGTTTTGCTCCACAACAGTCTGCCGTTAAATGACAGGAATAGGAAATACCTCTAAAAATCTAAAAAGCATATCTCTTTGATTTTTTTGTTTTCAAAAGAGAGGTACAAACAATATGTTATATGACAGCAGAGTTGGGCAAAATTTATTCGAATAACGAATTAAAAATTAATAATTTTTTTGTAGGTTACTTTGTTTGTTATTCGAATAATGAATTTCTTTCAGTTAACTTACAAAATAATTTTTTTTGCTTCATATTTAAATGTGTAGACTATGAATTTTCGAAAAAAAATTTCAATTGAAAAATTATTCAAACATAAAAGCATTGTACGTAATACTTCTATATTGCTACGTCAGGCTAGATACACTCACAAACATCAGTGTGCCGATATATTGTTGTACAAATGTTTTTGTTTTTGTATTCAATAATCGAATGTACCTAAATTTAAATTTTTTCTTGTCACACTTATGCTGCTACAATCACAAAAATTTTGTAAGCTGTCATGTTTTGATTTCGAATTCAAAACTCATTACGAGCCTTTTCTATGAGCAATATAGGAGTATTACATACATATATGCATAAAATTATCTATTGAAAATATATTCGCGAATAATTTATTCATAAATAAATTAAATTTGAATAATTTTCTGAAGGTATGCTTTCATTTGAGTAGTTATCCAAATTAAAATGTACTGGAATAATGCTCCACTCTGTTTACAAGCAACCATTCAAAAATTTGTATGATAAAATAATGTTCAGACAGATTTCTAGCCTCAGCAATCGGGTTTTATTATAAACTGGCGCGTATTCTTTTAAGTTTTATTGATCCTTCAATGAAAGCGAGTCTTAGCTTTTTCGTTAACTCAAAGCAAAAAACCATGTATTCATAAAGTCTTTAGCTTCTGTCATCTATCACCAACGTCACATCATCGCATGATTGTTTTGTGTACACGCACGGCTGAGCAATCACTTCGAATGTACGAAAATTTCATCGCTTTTGCTTTTCATTGCAAAAGCAGGCAAATATGAAAGAACATTCGCATACTAGATGTAGACAAGTACATAAAAAAACATAAACCGACATCCCCATTACATCTTAATAACATTTTCACATAATAAGCAGGTGGATGAATATATTCCATGGAATGAGGGAATGAATGGCGAAGTGAGTGAGTGCATATACTATGGTTGGTTGACTTGCTGATTGCGTGGGTGTTATGACTGCTGCTGCCTCTTATCCGTCAGCCTATTTTGCATGGTTGCGTTGTTGATGAGCCTGTAGGCTTGTGCTGTGAGTGCTCTCGGCCGCGTCTAAAATACTGCACTTGACATTACGTGCGACCGTTGCGCACCATAATACTTAGAAAATCGTAAAAAAAGACATGTGCGAAAAGAAATGTACGAGCTCCACCTACATATATATTGTGACGAATATTAGCAACACTAATGGATAATATCATCTCTAAGCCGATGTTAAGCAGTGACTTGTATGCACATCAATAGATCAATCATTATGTCTACACATATGTACGTACACGTAGCGGAGAAGAGACGCACAAACACATGCAGATATCTTATCTGAGATGCCCCCAAAAGTATGTAATTATAATTGTAGAAGAGTCGCTCACAAATACACGCGCATATGAAAAGCTATACACGTGCATCTGCAGTTCTAATTATATAGCAGTAACTAAGTAAATTCTGGAAGAGCCTAGAAGTATGCAAACGCGAAATCACAGAGTATAAATGGCCGCAACAGTAGAGGCGCGACAATCAGTTTGATTTAAGACGCTATCTGGTGAACAATAGTAGTGTTGTTGTGAAGAACTTTAATAAAGGCCATTTTACATTATTGAATAGTGGAGTAATTTATTCAACAGTTAGTGATTCGAATGTTAGCAGAAGATTGCAAATAAGGGGAATTGCACTAAATTCGTTACAATATTATGTCAGCAAAATGTGAATGAGTTGTACCAACAAAAATAACGCAGAGGAACGCTGTGCTCCGGAGGGCATGTACAAAATCACATCCTGTTGCTTCGTAACTTCACTTTCTCCTTTGTTGAGTTGCGTGTACTTGATCAAATTCATGTGTTGGTTTTCTTTTTAATTTTTTTATTTTTTGTATTATTTTCCATTCATTTTGAATGAGCATACTCATCTTTTTTCTCCTAGTTGGCACCTTTTTGTTTGCTGTCACACGTAATAACGGCAGTTAATTTTTTTCGTACACAAATGAGCATCAATGCCTTTCTGTTTCGTGGCATTATCTATGGATAAGTGAAGGACATGCAGGTGCATGGACAAGTGTTGGAGTCAAAAGCGGTAAGGTGGGAGCAATAAATCCATATGAATGGATGCAAAGTGCAATTTAATTCTTTCCGTTGTCAAAACTGCGCCAACAGACGGCGGGAAGGAAACAATTGTAGTATTATGATATTAAATTTAAGTCGCACAGTGGTATATGTTTGAAGAAATAATGATCAATGTGAATTATGAATAATAACACAGTAAAATATTCCAAGTCAAATACATGGAACATACTTTTAGCCTTCTGCTCTATTATTATGTCTGTTTTAAAATTAAGTGCACAGTGATTTTCGGACAATTTAAATTGTTAGCAGTTGATTTATTTTTTTCCCACGCACATTGGCAATCAACAATTTTTATACTCAGCTGAGCAGAGCTCACAGAGTATATTAACTTTGTTCGCATAACGGTAATCCGTAACGGCATAAACTAATCGAGATAGATATAGACTTCTATATATCAAAATAATCTGTGTGAAAAAAGAAATTCATTTAGCCATGTCCGTCCGTCCGTCCGTCCGTCCGTCTGTAAACACGATAACTTGAGTAAATTTTGAGGTATCTTGATGAAAGTTTGTATGTAGGTTCCTGGGCGCTCATCTCAGATCGCTATTTAAAATGAACGAAATCGGACTACAATCACGCCCACTTTTTCGATATCGAAAATTTCGAAAAATTTAAAAAGTGCGATAATTCATTACCAAAGACGGGTAAAGCGATGAAACTTGGTAGGTGCGTTGACCTTATGACGCAAAACAGAAAATTTGTAAATTTTTGGACAATGGGCGTGGCACCGCCCACTTTTAAAAGAAGGTAATTTAAAAGTTTTGCAAGCTGTAATTTGGCAGTCGTTCAAGATATCATGATGAAATTTGGCAGGCACGTTACCCCTATTACTATATGTGCGCTAAACAAAAATTAGCAAAATCGGATGACGAACACGCCCACTTTTAAAAAAAAAAATTTTAAGTCAAATTTTAACAAAAAATTTAAAATCTTTACAGTATATAAGTAAATTATGCCAACATTCAACTCCAGTAATGATATGGTGCAACCAAATACAAAAATAAAACAAAATTTCAAAATGGGCGTGGCTCCGCCCTTTTTCATTTAGTTCGTCCAGAATACATTTAAGGCCATAAACCGAAAACAAATTTACCAATCCTTGTGAAATTTTGTGTGTGCATAGATTCTATGACGATAACTGTTTTCTGTGCAAATGGGCGAAATCGGTTGAAGCCCAGTTTTTATACACAGTCGACCATCTGTCCTTCCGCTCGGACGTTAACACGATAACTTGAGCAAAAATCGATATATCTTAACTAAACTTAGTTCACGTTCATTCTGTACCAAATATGAAAAAAGAGATGAAACATGGTAATTGGATTGGTTTATTGACGCAAAATGTAACTTTAGAAAAAACTTTGTAAAATGGGTGTGACACCTACCATATTAAGTAGAAGAAAATGAAAAAGTTCTGCAGGGCGAAATCAAAAGCCCTTGGAATATAGGCAGGAATACTGTTCGTGGTATTACATATATAAATAAATTAGCGATACCCGACAGATGATGATCGGGGTCACCCTGATCCCCATTTCGGCCGATATCTCTAAAACGCCTTCACATATACAACTAAGGGCTACTCCCTTTTAAAACCCTCATTAATACCTTTATTTTAGTACCCATATCGTACAAACGCATTCTAGAGTCACCCCTGTTCCACCTTTATGTCAATATCTCGAAAAGGCGTCCACATATAGAACTATAGCCCACTCTCTTTTAAAATACTCATTAACACCTTTCATTTTATACCCATATCGTCCAAACACATTCTAGAGTCACCCCTAGTCCACCCTTATTGCGATATCTCGCAAAGGCGTCCACCTATAGAACTAAGGCCCACTCCCTTTTAAAATACTCTTTAATACCTTCCATTTGAAACCAATGTCATACAAACACATTCCAGGTTACCCTAGGTTTATTTTGCTAAATGGTTATTTTCCCTTATTTTGTCTCCAAAGCTCAGCTGAGTATGTAATGTTTGGTTACAACCGAACTTAGTCTTCCTTACTTGTTTTATAAACAAAATCACGAGGCGCTATGAATACAGGATTGCACTTGAAGTATTCGAGAATATTTTCAACTGTGGAACCAAAATTAATAGTTTGGCAGTTGAGATAGGATAGACGTTCATTGCGTATAGGACAAAAGGATGGAGGAAGATTTGGTCTCTCTTAGCGCTTCCAGTTGGCGGAAGCTAAAACTAAGAATACCTGCAAGTATGTTTTGCAAATATAAACAAAAATTTAATAGAAATCTGTTGCAAAAGTACTCGACCACAAAAATCGTAACACTAGTTTTGTGGATTATAGATGAATTTGTTCCATTAAATTATTTATTCCTTGAGTATTTTTTTTCTTTTCATGTACTGTGTTTATTCGAATTCAATATTTAAATTTGCCTCACACCGTTCATTCTCACCTCCCTGTGTACTTTTTAATGAGAACAATACAGGTTGGCTGTTTATTGTTTACACTTAGATACATACATATGTACATATATGCATATATGTACTCAATGCTTTTTAGTCTCATTCTACAAACATGCGGTTGAATGCCTATTGTTGTTTTATTTGAATTGGTTTTTCACTCTTTCGAATTCGGTGTAACAAAAAGCACCTTACAATCATCCCACGCATAATGATCGCATAACTGTAAAACAAAAATGTACATATGTATACTAAATACATATGCACCTACACTGGTAATGTTTTGAATTGGCATTGTTTGTATCTTAGCTCATTTTTCATCTGGCTTTCTATGACAAATGGTAATGCAATAATTCTCTTTTGCATAATTGTAGTCGTTTGACATTTATGCGTATCATGCATTTTTATATGGTTTTATTTTCATTTCTATAGGTCATAAATTTCTCAACCCTCTTAAGTTTGGGGCAGTTATATGTATTTAAATATATGCGAGTGTGCAGGTATACTTTTATCAATGTTAGAGTTAATTTCGCTAGTTTATTTTATAATTATTCGGTTGATATTTATAAAGCTCCATCAGGTCGCTGCCGTTGGAATCCACTTTTGGTACGGTAAGCCTTTTAGACGCGATTTTAAGGGGGAGGTAGGGGAAGGACGCTATTTCAGTCAGGAAGATGCTTTGGGCTCCGGGTCTCGCTTCTCTTTGTTAATATAACGTTATTGCGATGGCAGGCGGGTTAATACGGATTGTCATATTATTTTTTTTATTACTTAACACACCACCAACTAATTACATACAATGGACATTCGTTGCTGTTGAAAATAAGTATAGGTTAACTCACTAAAAAAATACTTAAAATTATTAGTTTTACTGAATATTTTGCGAAAAACACTGGTTTTCATTTTACCGTGTAATATCCTTCTTATTGGGTTAAATACATAAATCGAAGGTAACACTGTCGAAAATTTATTTTTTATTTTTTATTTTTTATTTATTGAAATTGAAAAAATGCGCTATTTGACCCGAAGTTGACCTTCTCTTTTCCAAGCAGTAAAGAAATATTTTAGCACCTAAATATACAGGACATTAAATATACTCAACAGATTGCTGTGGTTGAGCCTCTGTTTCGGGTATTATTCTTCAAGTTATAGGCCCATAGTTAAATCGTGCTTAATATGCAGACCTCTTTTTATGTTACGTGTACCAGTGGTACCAAACACAAAATAAGTGATATATCCAGCACTGCTTTCATGTACCCTAGGGTACTCCAGGAAGAACCTTTTGACTAACAGTTATGTTAAACAGCACGACTATCTAAAAATGTTCTTTTACTGTATAGTTTGAGTCCAATTTGTTGCAACTGATGTATTTTCACCATAATTTCAAGTTTGCACTTTAGCTTCCAGTCGTACAACGGCTATGCTTACCTTATACCA
The DNA here is from genome assembly GCF_040869045.1 of Eurosta solidaginis. Classification (NCBI taxonomy): domain Eukaryota; kingdom Metazoa; phylum Arthropoda; class Insecta; order Diptera; family Tephritidae; genus Eurosta; species Eurosta solidaginis. The sequence continues at coordinate 633,775 of NC_090320.1, read as the reverse complement.
GTTATATGCATATACACAAGAATACAACATATATCAAATTTCCATCCACGCTTCATTAATCCCATTTTTCATATGTTTTGGTTGCTCTATGCTTTTCGTTATTGTGGTAATATCAGAATTCCATTCAAATGCATTGATGGCAAATAGCTCTAAATATGCATTCCAATCTTCTTCTCCTTTTACTCTCAATTTTCAGGCACAGCTCAGTTGCCAACAGCTACAATGCGACATGATGCCTCACTTCTTTAGCTCTACTTCTTTTGGACAATACTTTTTGCTATTCAAAAACAAACATAAATACAGGCATGCATATGAGTAAGGGTATTATTATTGGGACTTTTTGTGGGTGACTGAAGCAATGTATGATAAGCATCTACAGTCGCTTTTGCTATCGTTGTTGTTGTTTACTACTGTAGTGGACTATTTCTAGTAGTTTTGCTGCGCTTGGTTATCTGAGTTTGTTTACTGGGAAATATGAAGTGTATTAATGGACTTTGTGCCACCACTCTTCGAGTGTCAGTGGGCGATTAGCGGGCCACTGCGTATGAGCAATATTGGTGTGCTTGTATGTATGTACACTCAAAAAAAAAGTATCACTATCATTTTAATACACGATGTGCAAAAATGAAACTATAAACGGTATCATTTTCGTGGTATCAATGCAACGATAAATATTATAAAAAGTATAATTAAAAGTATCAATTTTGTATCTTGACTATTGATTTGCCCATGGAAAATATTTGTTTCGCCCTTAAAATGTATCAAAATGATAACTGTATAAATTTCCAAGTTTCATTATGTTAACATTTAATACTAGATTGATTATAAAACGCATTACATTTGTATGTAGTCTATTAGCTTGACACATACAAGTATCAAACTAGTATTTCGAAAATGTCAATAACATAAGATCATTGATGACGAAAAAAAGATAAGCAAAAGTTGCACATTGATGCCTAGATGGCATCGCGTTGATGATAACTTTTTTTTTAGTGTATGTGTGCGCTGAACTAGAAATACTCACACCGACGCAGGAAAAGACAGCATACCAAGTTCATAAAAAACCGCGTAACCACCAATTTTATGAAGCTTTTGCCATAAAGACCTACACATTTCAAATCATTACAACTATGACTTCTGCTGAGAGAGAGTTTTATCCGCATCGAGCGTGACGGTTATTTGCGCCATAAAATAACTAGCCAGTTTGAAATTTACAAAAACTGATGCCTCATGCGACGTTTTATAAATACTTGATAGTCGCTTTTGTATTTGCACCAATGGTTGCGTTTTGGTTTGGAAGAAACTCAGCTTGTTTCATCTTCACTTGTTCGTTCTTTCTTCTTGCAGTTGGATGTTTTGTGGAAATAAGTCATTTTGATATGATAGGCTTAACTGTCTGCTTGCCGGCCTTTGAGTGATTTTAAATGGATACATAAATTCTACGCTAAAGCAGCAACAGCTATAATGGCTCTAGGAAAGTAAACAATGGCAATAAAACCAATAGTCAAAACAGTTTTTACGCTGTAGAGGGAACTAAAAAGGATATGTACATACATATATCTGAATACATACTCCCCTCTAATATTTGTCTATACAGTACATGTACATATCTACATGCAAAAAATCAGTTGCCTTAATTCGGCTTTCCAACTTGATGCAATAGCACAGTTATTTTGACTGATAGCAAGGTTCACCGGCGACAGTAGCAAAATAACAACGACATCAAACACAGAAAAATCGGCAGCAACCATACTAACAAGATATACTGGCGAATATCCATGAAAAAGACTTCTAAGGCAATACTAAAAATCATACAAAAGCTTATGCGTTCAATTCTCAATCAATTTGGAGTAGCCATTCAGGGGAAAAATGGAAAATAAATGCAGAATTAAGATGATAGTGGTTAGCAACACTTATTGCGCTTTTTATTTATATGGCACAAAATCATGGATGTGGAAGGTTGAGTAGCATTAAAAATTAAAAAATTTACTTTATTATACAAGAAGTCTACACTGCTATTATTTAGATTAAGTTACCATTTGAAAAGTGTGTAATGGACAGAGCACGAAATTATATTGTTATTTTGAGTAATTGCTTTGGTCGGGTCAGAGCTCTGAGAATGGTGCCGGTCAAGATTTAAGAAGAAAACGAGAAATTCAATAAAATTTCTTCATTTTACCTAAAGATTGGTAACCTACTATTAATAGCTAAACATATTTTACTTACTCTTTATCTATTTGTTGATGTTGGAATCGCCGACGGGATACGTCCTCTCTGCAACGTGAATTAAAACAAGTGGATTAGCATAATTTGCCTTTAGTATCGTTTGCCTGCTAAGGTGTTTATTCATTCCAGCGATATTTATTTACATAATCAACTTAAACGGTTCGACTTGGTTTGTTTACTAATATATAAAAGAAACTACACGTGTGGCCTTTTATGTTTTTGGTTTTAAGCTATTAGCATAAACAACCACACCAGCAAGATATACTGGTAAATACTCAGGAAAAACTTCTGAAGCAATACTTAAAATCATACACAAGTTTGTGCATTCAATGTGTAGTCACTTTGGAGATGCCATTGAGAAAGCTTCGAGGAGATAGAAGATATATGTGAAAAGTGATTTATTTGCAACATTCACTGGACTTTGAATATGCCAGTAGAGGTGGAAAATTTGAGAATAAACTTTATTATAATAAAAATGTTCGCTCCCCTTATTTAGATTAAGTTAGCTTTTTATGAGTGTGTATCAGTTAAAAGTAGAGAAAGTAGTCATTGCAACAATAATACAATAAATATTCGAAATTCTTTTTGATTATTTCAAAGAAATTTCCGAAAACCTCGAAACATGTAAGCAAATAATTAATATAAAGTGATTAAGTTTTCGTTCCTGGAATGACGATGGCGTTCCCGAATCTATGGTTGAAATTTAATACGAAATAGTAATTATAATTCTTTTTAATTCTTTTACGTTTAATTGTAACCGCGGCTTTTACCATCACAGAATATTTGCGTAAACAAGCTCAAAATTTACTGAAACATTTTAACCGCCATTTCAGGAAAATCTTAACCCCAGGAACGTTTCCGAAAATACGCGTTCTCTAAATTAAGATTTGACCATCTTTATCCAAAATTTTTTTCTCGGTATGACTAAATCATTTTGCTTTTTAATTTGGTATGCCTCCCATGACTACATTTTTAAACTAAGAATATATGATTTAAACTTGATAACTCCCAAAATAGCGTTCCCTGAATGATGCATTAGTTTTATTTAGATTATAGTTATAGTACTTATGCTGATTTTTCCTGGTTATCATACTGGTACGTTCAATTAAATTATTAGTATTGATTAACTCGCCAAAACACTTTTTAGAATCTCTTCTTAATGCATGGTAGCTTCACCTTCATATTTTTCAGCGTTTCTGAAATGACGTTTTAATTTTCGGACAAATTTTAAATTATATCCATACCGTTAAATGATTATTCAACGATTTCCTCAGACATTTTTTTTATTAGAAATCAATTTAACATAAATGTGTTTTTGAATACTAGTTATGTTAATCGGAAAGCGAAGTAAAATTTTAAATTTTCTGAAGCATTATTCAGCCACGTACACATGTACACACACCTACTTTCTAAAGTATACTTCATGAGGAGTGCCTTTACTTTGATGGAAAAACATGAAATGGTGAATTAAGGCAGAATAAGGATAAGGTGAGTTGATCAATTAAAGAATGCTATGGTTCACAAAGTAAAAAAATTTACAACTTAATTCTCCATTCAAACCAGGGGTCCGCATCCCATATCACAATTGTGCTCCCATTGCATAAGCGAAAGGCCAATCGCTTTTAATTTTTGGAGAGCCATGCAAATTACAAAAACACATAGAAATTAATAAAAAAAAAAGTATTGATTCACAAACCATTCGCTTGATTTTTTTATACAATAATTCTCATACGTTTTTCCTCATAATGAAAATGTAATGCATTAATATTACTTACTGGGGGTAAATTTATAAAACTACAGTTCCTTTTGGAAATATGCTTACATTGTCTAGCTTTAGCAACTTTAAAAGCGAGCTGCTACGTTTTAAAAGTGCTTAGTCCACAAGACTGTGTGGTCGGTCGTGAAGGCCTTACTACAACAACGTTCTATGAGCTCAGACCACAAGCAAGGATGGGCGGTCGGTCAGTTGGTTTAAGCAACTATAAAAGCTACTTGCTATATTTAATGGGCGACTAGTGCACAAGCAAGGACGGCCGGTCAGTCAATATGGCTTAGCATCTTTACCAGGTATGTACACAAGCCAGGGAGGTCGATCAATACGGCTTTTCTTTATCAACGTTCTCACCCTGGCTGGTAAAGTTGCTAAAGCCATACTAACCGATCGACCATCCGTACTTATGGATTAGGCACCCATAAAACGTACCAGTTAGATGGGGGCATTTCCAAAGTAAAAGCGTCCATAAATATATCACGTAGGTGGTAAAGTTGCTTAAGCCATATTGACCGACCGAGGATCCGTGCTTTTAGACTAAGCGCCCATAAAACGGAGCAGGAAGCTGGGGACGTTGCTAAAGTAAAGTCAGACTGACCGACCAACCATTTTTCTTCTGGACTAGGTGCTCATAAAACGTAGCAGGTAGATGGGAGCGTTGCTTCAGTAAATTCATATTCACCGACCACCCTTGCTTGTAGGCGCCCATAAAATCTAACACGTAGCTGATAAAGCTTAAAGATTAGTAGAAAATCGCAAATACCAAAAATCCTGCGATTCATTGACTTGTAATCCTTAGATTTTCGGGCTTTAAGAGCGACGAGATCGCGGGATTGTAGTTCCTAATCCATAGAAATAAACAAGCATATCCACCAGTATATCTATGCATATTAACTTTTTTGGAACATGTCGCACTGAGAATGTAAATTTACTCCACACTTTTTGTTTGTATAGCAAAATTTGTAGCAAAATTGAAAATTATGCAGGAGCAACAGCGACAGCAGCAAAAATAGCAAATCAGCACCACCACCCGGATAATAGCTGAAAAATTAATAACTCTCATGTGAGTAAGTATATACATATGTGCATATATCTGCGAACATGTGTGTGGGAGCAAAAATGTGTTGGCGTCCTAGTCGGTGATAATAATTAAAGTCCTGGGAGTCAAAAACGGCGACATTTTCAACAGCGGCTTGCAACATCATCAGCAGGAGCAACAACGACGAAAACAAAAACATTGGTACACACATGTATACAAGCATTTGTATGTTGTTGCAGTCATTATGCAAAAGCAATCAGTTAGCGGCATTAAAGTTGGCTTCAATATGGTTTCTGCCGTCAGGATGCGCTCACTTAAGTTGATGTTGTTGTTGTTATTAGTTTGATAACTCGTGTATGCGGTAGTAAATTTGTTATATAAGAACTCAGCTGCTTAATATGACTTCCAAATTACTATGTACTCGCATTTAGCTTGCCGCCTATTTGTGGATATCACCGAAGACCTGCTTGTGCTTTTTTGCTTCATACAGCTGTGTTCTCAGGTGCCATATTTCCTCATAATGCTTACGGAGATGACCCCTTAAGCCCTTGGGCGGTTTAGCCTCATCAATCAGATGTCTATTGGTATGCCCAGGTTTCTGGGTATTCAACAGAAATTGTTTGGTTAGCATTCCATTTCTCTCCCCAATGGGGAGTACTCTCGCCTCGTTACATAGATGTTGTTCTGTGGACATAGGAAGACGGCCCGAAGCGGTTCTGAGGGCACACCCAAGATTTTAGGGTGTAAGACAGTCGGTAGCGTGGCGCCATCGACGTGGATGTTCAATATGGTCGACATTTGCCGCGTCCATGTTGTAAATAAAGTCGCCGATGATTTGGTCGGTGACAATGTCAGGTTTCGCGAGGCGAACAAACTGGAGAGGTCAGGGAAATAGCTCTTTATTTTGTTACAAAGCTCATCGTTCCGGTAACGAGTATCATTAAGATACTAGCCCAACCAACTCGGAAATGATTTAATTTGATCACATTGAACCTGCTAGGTCATCCCGCCGCCACCCCTTAGTTCCATGAGGAACTTGGTGTTGCCAGAGCCTCGCCTCTTAAATAAGTGTATGATATATTCATACTTGTAACAGGATTCGCATGGTGAGGTTGACAATTAGGTTGCGGAAGTTCTAGATAGCGCTAATCAACCCCTTTTATCCCTCCATACAATGGTAGCACGGCTTACTACTATTCTTCCCTAGAAGATACTCTAAATTTAAAAGTCAAAAACTGGCATGATATACATAGTAACTTTAAGTCAGTGATTTGTCTGTTCAAAGCTGGCTAATTTTCCTCAATCTGAGTGTGGACTTACAGGCAATTGTGTAGCCTAACCTATTCTATGGAGTCCTTGTAAAACTTTAAAAAGCCAAAAAAATTGTACACAACGTATTTCGTAAGGGTGATATGGCTTTTCTATCTGGTGATATTTGGGTTGCCGATGAACGTGGTTATTTATTCTTTAAAGATCGTACAGGTGATACATTCCGTTGGAAGGGTGAAAATGTGTCGACTAGCGAGGTGGAGGCACAAGTTAGTAATGTTGCCGGCTATAAAGATTACGTAGTCTATGGTGTATATATACCGCATACGGAAGGACGTGCCGGTATGGCGGCTATTTATGATCCCAATAATGAAGTCAATTTAGACGAATTTGCTGATAAATTAGCTAAAGTTTTGCCTACATATGCGCGTCCACAACTCTAAGGTTTTCTAACTAAAATTGATATGACTGGTACATTTAAGTTGCGCAAAGTGGATTTGCAGAAGGAAGGTTTCGATCCTAAACAAATAAAGGATAAACTGTGCTATCGTCATGAGTTACGTTTTTAGACAGCCCATATCGAGTTGGCTAGCAGGGGAAAGTAAGAGTTTGTGCCACCTTTCTGTTTTGAAGGTTATGTTTGCCAGTTTTTTTTTAGACCTTGAGTATTTTTGCTATAATTTATATTGATAATGCTTTGTACGAACAAAATTGATTATACGTCTTTATCATTAAGGTATAATTGTTCCGGTACCAGGCCCGACCATTTCGGGAACGGTTTGTTATGACCACGTGTGACCTTCTAGGCCATACCGCCCTCCCACCCCCTAGATCCATGCGGAGTTCGGGGTCGCCAGAGCCTCGGCTGTTGAAACAGAATTTGCCACGGATAGGTTGTCAACCTCACCTATGGGTTTGGAGAAGCTATATATTGCGCTGGCAACCTGAATCTACAACATAAGTAGTACTTGGGCTTAAGTTTTGCAACTACCAGAGATTGGTAGGCCGTAACATACACTACAAGACGAACTCGTTCAACTGTTTTCCAAGTCTACAACAAATGCTCCAAAGCCGTAAAAAAATCCTCAGTAAAAGCATAAACAATACATAAACGTCATAACATCCCTGGCGGCAAATTTTTTTCCATTGGCGATTTTCGTTGATCACATTGATGAACTACCAGGCTCACAGAACTACAAAAGCAGCCAATTTGCACTAATAAGTGTGGGTGTGTGTGTCAAATTTTGTTACTTCCTCTAACTCAAAACGACCATTGCATTCTTTTAGGCTTGTGTTATATGTTCCAAGTGAAAATGACTAAGATGACTACTGTAAATTGGTATATATCTGTTGAACAAAGCCAAATGACAAAGTTTTTGTTTTTGCAATATATAGTTACCTACCTCTATATTAGTCCACAATTTGATACAAAGTTCCAACTTTAACCCTTTAAGGCCAAAATGCAGTTTATTGGTACACAAACGACCCAACACTTACATTCCCCTTTATCTTTTGAACCAAGGAAGACTTACTTAACTGTTTTGTTGCCCTACGTATATGTAGATTAAGACACAATTTGGTTCAAGGTTCCATCATTAACGGTTCAAGCGTTACGAAAAATTTCGACAACTACTGGCGACTAAACAAATTACTGTGTATATCTCTTGAACCTAGCCAAATTTCCAATTTTTTGTTCATTATATAGCTACCTACTCGTAGATTGCGGCACAATTATACTCGAGGTTCTATCGCTAACGGTTGAAGCACTAAGTGGATTAATCGGTTTTTCGATTATTCCTGTTCCTTTTCTGTATATCTCTTGAGCCAAGTCAAATAGAATGCTGAGACAAATTATGTCTTAATCTCTTTGTTAGTGGCTATAGAATGCAAAACAAAGTTTAGAAAATCTTGCTTGGATTAAGATATATTGGTGCTGGATCAGTTGTGTACCGATAAGCTTCGATTCTCTCCTGAAGGGTGAATGGTTCCACCGTATATCAAATAGTGAATTAAAGGACAAGGTTATACCTACATATTGCAAAAACAATAACTTTGTCATTTGGCTTGGTTCAAGAGATATACACAAATTTACAGTAGTTATATGAGGCATTTGCACTTGTAGAATCGGCCTAAAAGTATGCAATATTCGTTTTGAGTTAGAGGAGAGAACAAAATTTGACACACACGCCCACACGTATTAGCGAAAATTTTCTGCTTTTGTAGTTCTGCGAGCCTGGTAATTCATCAATGTGATCAATGTAGAAAAACGAAAAACGCCAATGGAAAAAATTAGCCGCTAGGGAATTTCTGTTCTTTTGGCAAATACAGATTTCTGATACCGCTGTGGAAAGTTCGCAAAGATGTGTAGCACAGATTCCGATTTCAGTAGGGTCGCCTTCAATAAAATTTTATAAAACCACAGATTTGCTGAAAAGTAGACATTATAATGTAACCAGACTGGGTAATATGTGTACCCAGTGCTGGGTAATATGTGTACCGATAACAGCAGTTTTCACCTTAAAGGGTTAATGATGAAACCTTATATCAAACTGTGGAAGTATCTACAAGTGGCGGCCTTTATACTGTAAAAACAAAAACTTTGTTATTTAACCGATCAGCCCTCGTAGCGCCTGACACGTGTATGATGGAACCTTGAATGAAATAATGGATTAATCTACAGGTATATCTATTTTAAGGCCCGCTGGGAAAAAATCTCAGAAAACATTAAAATAGCCTGCAGCCCACTTCGGTAGCACGGTTTTATAACAGATGTCATTATACCAGTTAAAGTCAAATAGCTAATATGACCAAAATCATCGAGAGAAACTGATGTATACTGTGATATTTATTATAAAATGACAGGGCTTATCAAATCGTGAATATCTACATGATCTTCAACTCATTAAAAGCGATCGCCAAAACAATTCAACAAATGCTAAAAATACTCACCACGATAAAAGCTTAACTTCTGTAGCTGGTATGGACCCATTATTTTCTTAGTCCTAGAAGATCCTGGAGTGCAATTTGTTAACACATTCTGACCGAGTTGGCGAGTCTAAGGTAAACAAATCACGAAATTTGTTTTAAATATATTAATAAATTTATTTATTATTTCCATTATTTAATACTCTTCGTACGAGTTCTCTGTTTTCGTTTTGGCTGAGTTTCATAGACATTTTCCTTTTTTCCTTTATACAACTTAGTCAATTGGCGTTGCTTAAAATAATTACATCTATTTAACTCAAAATTTCATTTCTCTAAGTTTTTTGTATTTCTCACATACATCAAAATTACATACGCAAATTTGTAAACATACCAATGTACATTCCTATACCTACATACAATTTCGAAAGAAAAAATCAATTATTTGTGTATAAATTATATTTATGTGGTTTGATTCATCATTACACAGGAGCTGTTTTTGTAAATTTGTATACACTTTTGCTTAATAACTTAATTTAATTTCAACTGAAATATTTATTTATATGGAATAAGTAAACATTTGTATGTTTAGCTCAAATTTGCTGATTTCAATATATTTTTTTTAGTTTTGGTTAAAGAGAATTTATATAAAATATGAATAGTTATATAAACGCGAGTGTTAAATATAATGTGTATGGTAGTATAGTTGTGTATGTGTGTATGTACATTGTAGACTAAATTGCTGACTTTAGCAAAAAGTGTAATTATTTGAGTGTAGTTGAAAATTATGTATTTGTATTTATTTGTTTTTCATTATTATGATTATACATTTGCATTTGTATGTGTATTGTAGTTTACTCTTTGGTTAAATGCTTTTTATATATAATTTCATTAAGTGTTGCTGGGGCAGTCTAATGGATTAACACTTGTGTTTTCTTTTTATTTAAAATGTACATAATATTTATGTTTAACTTATTTTGGTATTTTAATAATAATACCAAATTTATCGAATTAAATATACGGGTTTTAATTCTAGTTATTTCGGGTATTGTTTTATTGAATGTTTTGTTTTTTGTTTTCTTTTGTCTCTTTCATAATTTAAATATTATTATAATATATATCTATGAGTTTTTTCATAAAATTGAGATCAATGCACAAATTTCGAGTTATTTCGAATATTAATAGAAATGCTACACTACTTCCCTCTCGCCCAAAACAAGTTTATTAAACGTTTTTATATTAAGACAGAAATAATAAATTGACAATGTAAATGCGCTTACGTAAAATACAACGAATATAATTATCATTGTAAAATATAGTGAATAGGTGTGGACAAATTTTATTACACAAATTACTAAGGCCGACGTCAGTTAGAGCTTTACGTCAAACTTTAACGTTGACAATGGAGAGTTCAAAGCGAGCAGCGCAGTACCTATGTAAAAATCAAAGCTGAAGTCGTACGTAAAGCCAACGTAATGTGCTTTCTGTAGCCAGATTTAGTGTTGACTATAATCCTTTACTATCAGTCTATATAACAAGTTTCACTCCAGAAATCAAACAAATCGTCTAAAATTTATGACCAGCAAAATAAATTAAACATGATTTTCATTGTTTTCAGCGCTGTGCCCGGCCATCGACGATCCTACAGGCATCAGTTGAACATCAGTAGCGTGCGAATTTTTTGCATACAATATGCAATATGATATAAAAATTATTTGTAAAAAATTCATTGCATCAAAAGAGAAAGTCGAGACTTGATCATGAAAAAATAATTTACTGATTTGTCATTATCTGACCAATAAAAACCAGCACAGCTGTAACAAATAAAAATAAATATTTAGTAATGCGTAATTGTTGTTATGGCAAGTAACTCTCCTTCCCATGAGCATAGTAATCTTTATCCCTGCATTATAACTATTTTTACTCAAAGCCACCCCTGTATGTTGTATTCATTTGTTACACAACAAAATTGATCTTATTTAATATAAAATACATTTACAGACTAGTGTATATACATATATATAAATAGTTTGGTTTTTTTTTACTTTTATTTTATTTCATCTAACTAATTTCCTTTTAAGTACATATATGTATGCATACATAAACATATATGTATATGTTGCATTGAAGCCGTATAATTTTAGCCACAGTAAAGATTTTATTTAAACTACAGCTCAGCATTAATATTGAGGATACATTTTAGAACTTCCTTAACTCTAATTAACTTTCAGTTTCTTTTTTGGTCATCTAACATTCTATTCGTCTTTTTATAAGGGGAAACCTGCTTAGGCTTGCTAAATCATGTACTGCAACTCGTATATTAGTTTGAATAAGATTATATATTACATATTGTGACGAATATTAGCAACACTAAGGGATACTATCATCTCTAAGCCGATACTAAGCAGTCATTTGTATGTACATAAAATGCTATAACTTTTTCAAAAATTGACCGTTTGGGATCTTTTTGTTTTTAAAAAATTTGTTTTTAAATGTACTTTTCGGAAAAAATACAAAAAAATTTTTAAAGTTTTTTTTTTCAATTAAATAAAAAAAAAAATAAAAAATATCGGCCCACTCTGGGATTAGTGGGGATGATTGCAGAATTGATTGAAGTTTTTTATGAGAAAAAAAATAAAAAATGAATCTCGAAAAACTGAAAAATTACAAACAAAAAACTTTAAAATTTTTTTTGTATTTTTTCCGAAAAGTACATTTCTTTCGTAAGCTAGGAAAAGAAGAAAAACTTTCAGCCAATTGTAAAGGGGTCGGGTTCAAAATTTATCGAAATGGGATGGAATACCCAATATACAAATGCATATTTGTTCACAAATATTTTTCCGCCTATGAAAAACATTTTAATATTGACATATTTACCTACCTTAATTTACGTTCATTACTATTAATTCGCTTACATTTGTTTTATAATTATAATTAAATATTAATTAACTGTTAAACTCTGCATGTAACTGATTTTGCACGAAAAACTGGATCATAGTTATGGAAGTTCAATGAAATCCACATATATGTTGCAACAAAAATACTTAAGTATGTACTAGTATTCAGCGTTTTAAATTATCATTTTGATTGGATTTATAAAACCTAATTAAATTGTTTATGGAAGTTGCAAGTAGCTGAATAAAGCTAATAATATAAGCAAACACCTGTGATTATTGCTATAACATTTTTTTTTCGTTTTTATGTAATTATAGAACAAACATGCATATGTAGTGGATAGTAGTATATTTTTTATACATTAAAACATATATTTTTATTCATGTGTGTGAACTATGCGTTTATTTAATAGTGCATTTAATTGTACTCAAATGTCAATACATAACACACAATCGCTGTTTTCCGATGAAATTACAGAATTCATTGTATGACAAGATTTCCACAACAATATTTCAGAACCATTTTATGATTTACGTTAGCTGTACCAATACGAAATAGCCTCAATGATTTGAGCTTTCTAAGCCGATAGTAGTCTCCAAATATTTTTCTCGGCCTGTGGAAGAGTTATATTTACCTATGAAATATTTTATTCACTCAGTTTAAATAATGAGATTTTTGATGATGCTGTTTTGCCTTTTTTCAGGAAAACTTGAATTAGTCAACAAAATTTTAATGCAGAAAATCATTTTTCCGCTTTTATACATTTTCCAAATAAGCTACTTCAAATGTCAAATTCTTATTAAGGAATTTGAATGTTGAATGCATGAAATGGCCCTTGCATTATCTCTCTATATTTCACTTATTTACATATGTTCATACACTATTATCTGAGATAGTTTCTTAGCATTTGAAGAATCTATTTTAAAAACCGCTTATATTATTAACGAAAACTAAAATTCTTTGGGCGATTTCAATTAGGACCAACTGACGCAAATCTTAATAACTTTCTGCGATAACTTGGCCTCAAAACATGCCAAATTTTTATTTCTCGTGTAAAAATACAATACAAATGCAATTACTTTTTACATTAATTGCATTCCAAGCGCTTGTGGGCCAAACTCAACAATATGCCTGACGTTTGATTTCTTAGATAATGAAAGTATTAAAAAAAATTGTTAGGAACTTAGTCATTTTCCAATAAATTTATGCAAGTTTTGCAATGTTGGATTAAGTTTGCTACATACGAGCAACGTTCTGCATAAAGATGCTACATAAGAATGTTTTCGTGCATTATAATCATATAAATGCAGTTGTAAATGCACATAAATTTGAGGCATTTCAACCGCACTTGTAAATTTCAATACATTAAGAATTCCACTATTTTGCACGAACAATATAATTACTAATATGATTTCGCTTTTACAATCTAACTGCGTAAATACACTGGATTGGACAAGAACGTGTTTAACCTTACCCCTTTGGTTGCTACCTTAACAGTTTGTTGTACATTTTACTTTAACCTAGTAGAAGGGCCATCCCCAGTTATATACAAAAAAGTTTTTAAAGGTTTGGCCGCCCCTCCTTTTAGCGCTAACTCAATTTACAGCACTCCTATTGACCCTTTTGTGTGTTAATTTTGATCTTTTTTTTTTTACTTTTTAAAAAACTTACTAACAAACTGAAATAATGTTGCTGATGGCACTGCATTCACAAGCTTCGCTGATACCTTTAACATTTGTTGTTGTTTTCGATTTAATTGCAGCTCGTCTAGTTGCCAGTGTTTCCACCCCTTTTGTCGAGCGCTTTTGAAGTTGTAGTGTGTGCTTTTGTGTAGCTGGCCTTTTGCTGCATTCCACTCTATAAGGCAGTTGTTGCTGCCTATGTTGTTTCGCACTTATTCTCCTCTCTATTAATTGTAAATTCGCCGTTTCATTTCGCTTCCGATGTTTTGTTTGCTCAACACCACCTGCCCGGTCATGGAACACACTGATTTCTGAAGTTGTTGTTATTATTTTTATTTTCATTATTACTGCCTCTTTTGAAGTTGTTCCAACAGTATTTGTCCCACTTAATAGTTGCCCTTTAGCTGTCACTATGGCACTTTCTTCTGCTGATATTGTTGTTGTTGCCTCTGTTGCCATTGTTTTATGCCAAACAGACAATTGTTGGCATAATTGTTGAAAATATCGTAGAGTGTTCCAGGCCGCTAGCGCCAATGTTGTCCAACGCATCAGCAATGACAAACACTGACAGTGCTGTTGTGCTGCACCATTGGCATTTAAGGATGAGACTGCACCTAGAATGAGTGCATAAGAAGAAGTGTTTATGATGAGCAGACGTAAAGTGATTGCTTGTAATACATAGAGATGAGTGAAATATAATTGGTATACTGGCAGTGAGGCCTATATGTATATATGTGTAAACATAAATAATACTTATTGAATCTATTCACAAACTGGGCAGAGGCTTGGTATGCTTAAAACAATTGCTTAGCAGTTTAATACGGCGCTTAAACTGATTTGCATTTTTTACTTATTCATTACAAATTTAACTCTGGCAAATTTCCGGTTATTGTGCTCTCTTGGCACCTAAATATTATGAATACTTCTACGTTATCGAGCAAAGAAATTACTTTTGTGTGGAATTTTTTTTATTAAATATTTCATGCAAAGTAAACTAGTAGCAAATTAATGCTAAAATGGGCAAAATCGGACTTTTCGATAACGAAAAATTAAAGAAATACGAAAGTTCATTACCAAATACGATAACAAGTGAATCGCCATTCTAAGTATTATTTTGTAAAATGAACATGGCACCACCAAATTTTAATGAAAGAAAAGTCTGACAAGCCTTAAAAAATATCAGTTGGTGGCCACGCCTACTTCAAAAAAAGTGTTAAATGTACAACATTTGTAATTAATTTATTTATTTACAGTAAGTACGGCATACTCACACTACCACTGCCACCTCAGTAGTGCTATGGGGCGAGCTCGATAAAAGTTTGAATGAAAAATTGACTAATTTCAACGAAATTTGGTAAGAACGTTGCTTTTATTTCAGTGCTAGCGTGCATGGCTGACGTTGTCCTGCCCTATATTTGAAAAGTAGAGGGAACTATATCTCTCTCATATATGTACATATATCAATACAGTACTACTTTTCTACTTTCTCTTCCATTGCTTCTCCTTATTTCTGTCTTTCCCTCCTTATTGCCTTATCTCCACTGCGTTTATCTTCAATCATTCTACTTTTCCCTTCCACTCCAAACCCCTTTCTCACTTCCACTCCCTCCACCTCTGCCACCCAAATTACCTCTTATATGGAATCTATATACCAAATATTAAATTGTGAGGGAACGCCCTTACCTCTCCGAATTAAATTCCATCGCATAAGGAATCTATATATATATATATATTGGATACCCCTTTCAAATAATTACGGAGGTACCGCGTATTTTACATTTTTGTGTAAATCTCACCTCTCCCACCTAAATTACTTGAAATATATTATTTATATAGCACCTTCAGATAATTACATAGATAAAGCGAATTTAAATTTTTGTTTCATTCCTACCCCGACTTTCATTCCACTTATACTTCTATTTCGACTCTCACTCCCACTTTCAATCCTTTACCCCTACCACCTAAGTGACCCCATATGACCCAAATCGTGGCTTTTACGCTACATTCGTATGTGCATTTTAACATAAGGGTGTGATAATACCTAGAGTTTGATATAACGATTATTTTGTATAAACCCTTTTGAAAGTGAATACTTTAAGGGACATTTTTTATTATTTTATCAAAAGTAAATAAGATTTAAACTATGTCTGTCGCATTTCATGAATTTAGAAGTAGGTTTTGTATTTCCCTCACATGGGTGAAAAATTCTGCCCTATTAGCAGTTTTATGACAGCGTCCAGTACATTATCTGCAAGCTTCAAGATGTAAGTAATGGATAAAATATTAAAAACAGCGAAAAAATTTTTTCCTAATTTTTCAGGAGCAAAAACGTCAGGTTTGTAATATTACATAAATGGCTGTTACGTCGCATGTACGATTTGGAAGAGAAATTGAACTCTGGAGTAAGGTAAACTGTTTTATTCTGCATAAATAACCCTCAGTAGTATACCACTTTCTCAAAAATTTATTTTAAAACAAACAGAGAAGTAACAGTAAAATATACTAAAGCTTTTTAGGAAAAAAGCGGTTGTTTTGGGCAGTTTTGTTGCTCGAAACTATGTAATATGTATAACCACAAAATTAACAGGAATATGTGATATAATTCCCTATTATTATTGCTTTTTATTGGAAGCTATGGAAACAACTAAAATCTTGAAATTGTACATGAATACGACACTCATGTGAGTTGCCCATTTCTTTTAAATAAAAAAAAATAAATAAATTTAAGGCGCTATAACCTCTGAAGAGATCTAAGGCCGAGCTTGTCTTCCAATTTGCGTCGTGCTCCTCTTGATTTTCCCTACAAATTGGCCGGACGGGACCTACATGTTTTATGCCGACTCCGAACGGCATCTGCAAGGCAGATGAGTTTTCATGGCAGAAATATACTCGGATCGCTTGCCAGACACTGCCGAGGGGCGACCCCGCTTAGAAAAGTTTTCTTCTAATTGAAAAACCTTATTTCTAAAATTTTGATGTTTATTTGCCCGGAGTGTGAATTCAGGGCATACGGTGTGGTAGGCGAAGCACGCTACCATCACAGCACGGTGGCCGCCAATGATTGTAAAAAAAATCTCTGTAACGTAACATAATATTTATTTCATAAAATTAAGACCGCAATGAAAACCGTGCTAATTTAATGGTATATTCGGGAAGTGACCGAAAATATAAAAAAAATAGGACTTTCTTTTTCGTAGCCTAGGTTAGGTTGAACTGGCTGCTCCGTGAGGATCTCACATAGATGGAATGAGTCCGTAGTGGTACCAGAAGTTTGCTCAACGTACAAAATGAAAAGCCTTATCACAAACCCGGAACTACCTTGTACAATAACTCCGTTCTCTTGGACGGTTCATCTATATATTAGAAAAAAATAACCTGTTTTTCCTCATATGTTTTTGGCTTCATCTGAAACAATTGGTAGTCATGCCCTTACTTCTTCATTTCTGTCATAGAAATGTATTTTTATATTAGTTTCCTGGGAATAAGTAGTCAAACTAGTTTTTTTTTCAAAAATCAAATCTTTCCAAAATAAACAGCGAAGCAGATTTTTTGTATATGTGCGCATGTATGTGTAGTAGGCTGGGTCGATTTATTAACCGATATCGCGCCATCGATTTTTCGATTGGATTTGGGGTCAGGAAAAAAAGTTCCACTACGCATACCCAAAAAAATAATTTTCGAGCCTGCGAAAAAAAAATGGCGAAAGGGTAAATTTTTCGACCAAAGCACTTCCCAAAACCCAACAAATATTTTTTTTTTTTTTCAAAAACTGTTATCGCCAACGTTTTTACAACAGTTTAAAAAAAAAATAAAAATATTTTTTGGATTTTGGGGATTGTTTTGGTCGAAAAGTTGACCCTTTCGGCATTTTTTTTTCGCAGGCTCGAAAATTATTTTGTTGGGTATGCGTAGTGGAACTTTTTTTCCTGAGCCCAAATTCTATCGAAAAATCGATGGTGCGACGTCGGTTAACTTTCGTCCATACAAATCGACCCAGGTTAATGTATAGGTTAATGTATAGCATGTTTTCCCATCCAGGTGTTACATTCATACACACACCCAAACTTAGTGCAGTGTTAACACTTTTCGGAGTAATATTAAAACTTATTTTGGTGTGTTTTCAAGTTCGGCTCCAAAATAGAATAATGCGGAAAAATGTAGCCGATATGAGCAGCAAGCCAATTAGTGTGGTGGTAGCTTGATCCGCCATTCACCCCTATGCCGAAGCAACATCCAAATTTTTTTTAAATAATTATAATTAAATTATATTTTCGAATAGTTTTTTTCGGCACTCCTTGGGGATGCAATTCACACTATTTTAGTTTTTATATAGAATAATACCACAGAAGAGCGGTTTTTACATCAACGTTTCTTTGTGTGTATACATATATATAATTTCATATTGTATTTTTAAAACAGTTCTTTCGACTTAAGTTATGTCTCGTGTTACGTGTCGGCAGAATATTGAGTGGTCATTCAAGTATTCGAAAGAAGATTTACTGCCCTTTCGGTGATAACAACAGCGTGCATCAAGAAAGGTTTAAAGAGGAGCTATATAAACTATATACAGAAATGAACATGAAACAAGTAAGGACGGGACTGTCTTCGGCTGTGCCGAAGACTTCATACCTTTCATGAATGGGGCTGAACAATAATCTTAGCCCGTTTGTCATCTCCAAATAATCGGATGTATAAGATAAGAAATATATAGTGAACAGATGTACATACCTAAACGATTTTAAGATAAATATAAAATAAAAAATGGCAAGAAACCCCCTTATCTGAACGATCGGTTGTATGGGATATATATTATATATAGCTCCGATCGAAATGATTTTTACAGGAAATCTTCTATGATATATTAGAATATAATAAATATCACCAAGTTTAACGTTTTTATATTGGAAATTAAGAGAGAAATTGCAAAAAATCTTTCTAACTGAACGATCGGTTGTATGGGATATATACTATATATAGCTCCGATAAAAGTAATTTTTTTCATAAAATCTTCTATGATATATTAAAATATATATCACAGAGTTTCACGGTTATACTTTCTAAATTAAGGGAGACATGGCCAAAAATCTTTCTATCTGAACGATCGGTTGTATGGGATATAACTATATATAGCTCCGATCAAAGTGATTTTTTCAGGATATCTTCTATGATATATTAGAATATATATCACCGAGTTTCACGTTTATACTTTCTAAATTGCGGCAGGAATGACCAAAATCGTCTTACATGAACGATCGGTTGAATGGGAGATATATGTTATAGTGGTCCGATCCTACCGGATCCGACAAATGTCTAATATAATACAAAAATACATCCTTGTGCCAAATTTCATTGAGATATCTCAAATTTGAGGGACTAGTTTGCGTTCAAACAGACAGACGGACATGGCTATATCAACTCAGTTCGTCGCCCTGATTAATTCGGTATACTTAATGGTAAGTCCATCTTCTATATTTCTCAACGTTACAAACATCGGACCAAAGTTAATATACTATTTCATGTTCATGAAAGGTATAAAAATACTTGGTGCACTTTAGGTCGATTTAGGTCGAGATACTCTTCCAATTTGCGACGAGTTTCCGTTAATTTTGACTACATATTGGCGGGACGGGACCTACATATTTTGAGCCCCTCGACTACAAAATCGGCGGTGGCAGTTACAAATTTAATAAAAACATTTTTTCTTATACAATTTTTCCTATTTTTAAAAAAGTTATTGCAACTAAGTAAGTTTTAATTTTTATACTCAGCTGAGCAGAGCTCACAGAGTATATTAACTTTGTTCGCATAACGGTAATCCGTAACAGCAAAAACTAATCGAGATAGATATAGACTTCTATATATCAAAATGATCTGGGCGAAAAAAGAAATTCATTTAGCTATGCCCGCCGTAAACACGATAACTTGAGTAAATTTGGTATGTAGGTTCCTGGGCACTCATCTCAGATCGCTATTTAAAATGAACGAAATCGGATCATAACCACGCCCACTTTTTCGATATCGAAAATTTCGAAAAACAGAAAAAATGCGTTAATTCATTACCAAAGATGCCTAAAGCGATGAAACTTGGTAGGTGGCTTGAACTTATGACGCAGAATATAAAATTAGTAAAATTTTGGACAATGGGCGTGGCACCGCCCACTTTTAAAAGAAGATAATTTCAAAGTTTTGCAAGTTGTAATTCGGCAGTCGTTGAAGATATCATGATGAAATTTAGCAGGAACGTTACTCCTATAACTATATGTGTGCTAAGTAAAAATTAGCAAAAGAGGATTACGAACACGCCCACTTTTAAAACAAAATTTTTTTAAAAGTCAAATTTTAACAAAAAATTTAATATCTTTACAGTATATTAGTAAATTATGTCAACATTCAACTAAAGTAAAGATGTGGTGCAACAGAATACAAAAATAAAATAAACTTTCAAAATGGGCGTGGCTACGAAATCGGTTGAAGCCACGCCCAGTTTTTATACACAGTCGTCCGTCTGTCCTTCCGCTCGGCCGTTAACACGATAGCTTGAGCAAAAATCGATATATCTTTACTAAACTGAGTTTACGTACTTATCTGAACTCACTTTATCTTGGTATAAAAAATGGCCGAAATCCGACTGTGACCACGCCCACTTTTTCGATATCGAATATTACGAAAAATGAAAAAAGCCATAATTCTATATCAAATATGAAAAAGATGAAACATGGTAATAGAATTGGTTTGTTGACGCAAAATATAACTTTAGAAAAGACTTTGTAAAATGGGTGTGACACCTACCATATCAAGTAGAAGAAAATGAAAAAGTTCGGCAGGATGAAATCAAAAGCCCTTGGAATCTTGGCAGGAATACTGTTCGTGGTATTATATATATAAATAAATTAGCGGTACCCGACATATGATGTTCTGGGTCACCCTGGTCCACATTTTGGTCGATATCTCGATAACGCTTTCACATATACAACTAAGGGACACTCCCTTTCAAAACCCTCATTAATACCTTTAATTTCATACCCATATCGTACAAACACATTCTAGAATCACCCCTGGTCCACCTTTACGGCGATATCTCGAAAAGGCGTCCACCTATAGCACTAAGGCCCACTCCCTTTTAAAATACTCATTAGCACCTTTCATTTGATACCCGTATCGTAGAAACACATTCTAGTGTCACCTCTGGTCCACCTTTATGGTGATATCTCGAAAAGGCTTTCACCTATAGAACTAAGGCCCACTCCCTTTTAAAGTACTCATTAACACCTTTCATTTGACACCCGTATCGTACAAACACATTCTAGAGTCACCCCTGGCTCACCTTTATGGCGATATCTCGAAAAGGCGTTCACGTATAGCACTAAGGCCTACTCCTTTTTAAAATACTCATTAACACCTTTCATTTGATACCCGTATCGTACAAACACATTCTAGAGTCACCCCTGGTCCACCTTTATGGTGATATCTCGAAAAGGCGTCCACGTATAGCACTAAGGCCCACTCCCTTTTAAGATACTCATTAACACCTTTCATTTGATACCCATATCGTACAAACACATTCTAGTGTCACCTCTGATCCACCTTTATGGTGATATCCTAAAAGGGCGCCCACCTATAAAACTATGGCCCACTCCCTTTTAAAATACTCTTTAATACCTTTCATTTGAAACCCATGTCATACAAACAAATTCAAAGGTTACCCTAGGTTCATTTTCCTACATGGTGATTTTCCCTTATTTTGTCTCCAAAGCTCTCAGCTGAGTATTTAATGATAGGTTATACCCGAACTTAGACTTCCTTACTTGTTTATTTTATTTTTATAACTATTTTCCGCTTTTTTAGGATATTTCTTTTTGAGTGTATTGAAACTAAACATCTTCGTCAGAGTTAAACATTTTTCGGCACTGTTTTATTATAAAATTATGATTTTGTGTTCCAAAAGTACATACAGATTACATTCCCAGACTTCATCATATCTATTGAAGTGCATTACAGTGCCGTAACAAAAATTTGTAAGTACGCCCACAAGTTACAATGCACCCACATTTTGCATATTTCATCCATGAATTTTACTCTGAATACGTCAGTTGTGAAAGAAGCCATTTCACTTCTTGACAGTCTTCCCTTCCTAGACTTTTTAAAATATAGCTCATTTTGCATTTTTATACGGTATAAAATATACATATTTAGTATTTTCAACTATTTTTCCCTCCTGACATTTGGCAAGCATACATGTTTATATACCAACATAATATACATTTTAAATCGTGTCACTTTATCTGAAAATATTTATTTGAATTGCAATGCTTAAAGTGAGATTTTAGGGCATATAGGGATTAGAGTGAAATTAAAGAGCTCTGCAACCTTAAAATATTCTTGAAATTATGTTTTAAATTTACCACTAGTTTGCTAGACTATTTCTAAAGCCGGCAGGATGTGTATTTTGTTAAATAGTTGAACAAGGCACTTTCCTCTAGGTATATTTTTAATGATTATTTTTTATTTGGAAGAGAGGACGAAATTCAAATAACATACATAACGTTAACAAATGAGTTTTCTACTTCTTAGTAATAGGTGACAACGTATTATTGTCAGTGGAAATACTCGTTGTTGGAGTGACTTACCTTTTATGTGTGTTATATAAGTATCGGAACGATCAGCCATATCATCTTCCTCCAAATCAAAGTAATCCTCGGAGAAAGTATTAACAGAATTTATATTTTTCATATGATGATCTTCTTCAATTGACTTTTCTGTGGATTTCCAGTAGATATCGTGAATGTGGGCAGCGCATTTTATCTACAATAAGTGAACCGGCATATGCATTAGGACAAGGAAATAAATGATAAGTTCATATCGGACTACTGACTATAGATTTAATACATATTGAATATGCGAGGTATGGGCGAAAAGGCTGACATTCCGACCCCAATCAGCGCCTTGCAGATTTTCGCCATTGTATCAAAGTACGCTGGTCACATCGGCTTCGCTTTAACTGACACCAGTAAACCCCACCAACAGAGGTAAAGTCTTCATCCACCTGGGTCTCCTTGATGGAGGTAGGCCTTTTCTTCAATGGCCATATACGTAAGATGAAAGGAGATAGGCCTGGCCCGAATAGTCTTGGCCCACTTCTTGACTATGACTAAGTCAGCGAAGCCTTTGGGCTGTTATTCGTTGCACTGTGTTCATCTCAGCATAAAGGTCGTACAGCTAAAGTACTTCGACAAACACTGGTACCGATGGTACCGAAGCAGTCGATGGACGATATCGAAAAAAAATTATGGAGCCTATTAAAATTTTTTTCATGTATAGTTAGCTTATTAGGAAGGGAAATCTTTGGCGCTACAATCCATGCCTATAGATATTACATTAAATAAAAATTGCTACATCAATATATGTTGACATGCTTTCAATGTCAAAATGATAATCCAATATTGAAGCGGTATGCATACGAACTATTTGTAATACATTTTCTTTGGATAAAGTTGCACATCATTCTTAAAAAAATTTTAATACATGTTCATGGGTCGAAGCGTGGTGCAAACTCCGCTCACCTTTAACGTAAGCATAGCGGTCTACCTCTCGGCTATACAATATCATTTTATGAAAAATTTTAATTACATCGAATTCAAAAATGCTAAAACGATGTGCTATTGTTACCACGCTCATAAGTTTGTGTTATTTAAATTAGACTTTATCTAAACGGGATCAACTTTTTAAAGGATACAAAAAAAAAAAAAACAAAAATTAGTAGTAGATTACTTAAGCGAAAAAATATTTACCACAATTTAAATTATTTGAGTTCAAAACTTGCATTAAAATAGCTTTGGATTCACAAATGCAAATTTCGCATCTTTTTCCGGCGGTAATTGGACATACAAAATACTTCTGAAGATAAGCAAGAAAATAATTTGAAGTTTACACTTCTTTGAGTGTCTTTATTTGTTCAGTTTATTTAACCATATCTGTAACATGCTGCTCCCATTGTTTAATCATATCTGTAACCCATTATTTAACCATATCTGTAACATGCTGCTCCCATTGCCTTTATCGTGACTGTGAGGCGATTGGTATCACTGCTGCAGACTGATGAATATTCATGTTTGTATCGTAGTGTAGCGAACGCCTGGGTTCAAGTCCCGGACAAAGCAACAGCAAAAATTAAGAAAAAGAGTTTTTCAATTGGAAAAAGTTTTTCTGAGCAGAGTAGTGGTTTGAAAACTCTCCGAGTGTATTTCTACCATGAAAAGCTTCTCAGTGAAAATTCATCTGCCCTGCAGATGCTGTGCAAAACAGTCCGTCTGAAGAGAAAATCAAAAGGAGCACGACGCAAATTGGAAGGGCAGCGTGACCTAAAATCCTTGGAGGTAAATCGCGCCAAGTATTTTTTATATGGTGGCCCCCAATGTTTTGTTTGTGTGGAGAACTAGTATATTTCAATGGTGTTAGTCTCCTATGCAAATGACGAGCTGTGTTATTTGTTCACGCAACTAATGAAACGTTTTAGTCTTCCATGAGACCACTTCAAAATAGAAAGAAAAGATCGCTAAAACAGAAAGAATGCATACTTTCATATCTGCCACGAAATAATTGGCGATTCTAAAAATTTTTTTTTTCCCAATATTATAAGTATGCTGTATTTTTACTAAGTTTACAACAACCCAAATGCTCTTTGTTAATTTTTTATAGCTCAAAAAACCTGCTATTGTCGACTTCGTGGCTAATAAGCGAAATGAATTGTACACACAGGCAATAAACCAATTGAAAGTTATGAGGTTGAGCAGTTTCAGTGAAAGATGTACAAAGTATTATAATGAAGATATTAATAAACTCTTCCTTTTTCTTCATTCAGCAAGTGACTACAAAACACGCAAATGAATGTGCAAGAAAAATAAAATTGTCTACATTGCAAGTCTGTGCGCCTATAACTATGCTATGAAGTAAACATAAAAGTTTACTCAAGTTAGAAAAGTCAACACACAAATATTGCGGTCAATTAAGCGCAATAAAGCATTAAATTGTTGTTGTGTATGTTTAGTGCTCACACCCTTTTCAACGCCCGTGCAATTGAAGATTGTTTCGTACTTTGTTGCTCCTTACTATTATTGTTTTTTTGGGCGGTTAAACGGCAACGTGACCTCATAAACTCTGACCGTGACTGTGTGCTTTACAATTTTTTCTTTAAACAAACAGCTTTCTTTTATATGAGAAAGCACTTGCATTATTAAGTGTGTTTGTGTGAGTATTTATTTTATATGTTCGTGCATCACAGCATAATTTCAGTGCTGCCACTATCTGCTGGTTTTGGGTATTTCAATTATATACTTTTGCTACAAAAGTCCAACTGCCATTTGAAGTTTTTATTTATCGTTTAAATAGCTTAATTAGCGACGCTTGTTTGCACTGGGTGCACACTTAGCACGCGCAAAGCGCAGTTGTGACTAGAATGACTTGTGAAATATTTGTGGAGTTATTGTCATAAAGCACACATGGGCTTATGTGTGAATTTAACCAGCAAAAATTTGCGTTTGTTAGCAATGAGCAACCGCGGCAGCGCTGATCTCTCTTCTGATGAATGAGCCTTAAGTTAATATTGTACATCAAACGTCTTATAATAATGCCTTATTTAAGATTTATTTACGCTTAAAAAGCCTTAAGCCTAAGTGACATTTCAAAATTTACTTTTCATTTATTAAAATTTACTTTTTTCGGCTAGCCATATTTATTTTTCAGAAATACGGTACTCTTGATGTTGTTACACATAGGCCCGATTTTTCAGTGCGAGTTTAAGTTAACTAGAGTTTAAACTGTCCACTTTCTTGTTGTCTGATTTCCAACTTTTAAATGTACGGCTTTTTCATATTTGCTACATGTTGAAAGGACTTGTATGCTTTATGTTGACTCCGACTGACATCTGGGAAAGCAAATGAATTTTTGCAGGAAGACTTTCATGTCAGATATACCTCTTTGGGCCACTGAATTTTTATTTTAATTCACCGAAAAGCCTAAATATATGGTTGTTATATTCTACCTAATGTCTTATAATAATTCCTTATGTGAGCTCTTTTAAAATGGGCTCTAAGCCTTAGAAGTAGCGTTATCTTTCAGGTGAGCGTATGCCTGATGAAATAAGTACAGCAAAAAAAGAGTATTAGACGGAGTACGACATAGAACAAATATTCCGTATAAGATTAAGGCCTGGTGCAGTCAGTCTCTTGACCATATGATATACGTCTTAAAATTTCTTGGTGTGTATTATATACACACTATCTACATCGCTTCACAAATATAATATATGCTCAAGAAAATGCTGTGGTATATCAAATATCAAAGTTAATTATGTCGAGTTATAAAAAATCTGATAATTTGCTGTCTAATCAAACTGTGATACTGATCATCTATCATATTCCTTGTTACAGCCAATTGTAGGGACGAACACCTCTTTTAGTTTGTAGTTGAAAAATACTTCCGGGAGCTTCTTAGTAACTTGACTTAATATTGTTGAATATTGTATTTTGTCAGAGATCAATTTCGGACATTTTAATATAATCACACATAAATTCTACCATCCTAATAAAGAATGTTAATCTTTTCGTGTGCAAATTGAGAAGATTGAGAGGAATACCGTTGAAGCAGGGTTCATTTTTATTTCCTTTAATTAGTTGCACGAAATAGTACATAGGTTTGAGGATAACATAAATTGCACGGATTGCACATTATTTTTTGGTGTGTTTTGTTGTTTTTGTGCTTCATGTGCAAAACACAGCGAGTCCCCCTAGTACGTGTTCTCATCTAAAGCCCTATATCTACACAGATATTGCTTTTTTAAGCTTTTCTATGACTACATTCCTTTTATGTACAAAATTTTAAATATTCCTCATGAACATTTTTTGTAACAAATTTTTCGTTAAAGGAGAGCAATATCTATAGCTTCGGGTAAAAAGAATAAATGTTGTTACTCTTTTTTTCATAAATAGATATGTCAAATCAGAATTAGTATAAAACATTTATTTATAATTAAAAAATATTATACGTTGGAAAGTCCACATGCAAGCATATTATGTTCAACACCTCAGTTTCAGTTAAATTGTAGATACCAACATTATATAATAGGACGGCAGAAAACATGTCGGTATAAAATTAATGAATTTTTATCGTCAGACATTCAACAAATTAATTATTCGCGCTCAAGTTCATAAATATTAACTAATAGAACCGTCGTTTTAAAATTTTTTTATGTTATACATTTCTTTCATTTAATTATTTTAACTACAATTTTCAAATACACAACGAAACTGCTATCCTATTTAAGAAACTTAACTTATTTGATTTTCCCAACTTACCTTTAGTTTTCCGCTACTAAAATGCTGTGGTGTGATTACGAAATGTATGCCTGAGACGGCTGTTTCCAATTCTCTAGCTTCACGCAATGGCTTGTGGTGACGAATGTGTGAGGGGTTGGTCTGAAAGCAAAAGAGGAAAGAAAAACGCGAACAAGTTAAAAATAATTATATTTTTATTTAGCTATTTATAAAGTTATTTTGGCTATTTATTACAGTAATTTGAAAACAATGATCATTGCTGCTGTTTGAAAAATATTTCAATTACTTTTGCCGCAAATAAATTTGTTCTTGGAGTGAACAAGTGAGAGTAAAGTACTGCAGCATCTTCAATATCGCATTGCCCTGGTTTGGGAACATATTTTAACATATTTATTAACATATATATTCATTCTGACACAACAATTTTGAAAAAATTATTTAACAGTGCCAGTCACGTGTGATACAATAACGTATTCTGATAATTAAAAATACTTAACATAAAAAAGGGGAGAAGTAAGAAAATGAGAAATAGGGGTACATTATAAAATGAAACACAAAGGGAGAAAAAAAATGAGGTATAAATATTTTGAAAAAATGAAATATAATATGTAAAAGTTCACATTCAATAATATAGAAGGTATTAAAATAGAGTTATAGTGGTTAACAATCATTGTAAAAACTAAACACTTTATTTGTAAATTGCAGTGTATTAGTAATAATCCTTAAACTAACTAGAAGTGAGTTCCAAAGACGTACCGCGTTGATAAAAAATTGACGTTCAGATGTCAGAGTTTTGTGTCTAGTGTAAATAAGCAGTGCCGACCTTGACGATTGAAGAAACTGAAGCCTCTGGTATAAATAGTTTGGTTCCTGCGTATGAATAACCTTATGTATGAACAACACTGTTCTGAATTTTAACAAATTTTCAAAAGAAATATTTAACAACTTTACGGCATACGCAGACACATGGTCAAGTCGTTTTAGCCTAAATATGTATCTGGCAATGTTGTTATAAACAACATTAAGCTAGTTTTACATACAGAGTCGCAGTTAGCATAAATCTCACAGCCATACAGTAGCGTAGGTATTAAGTACGCTTTTGCAAGAAGAAGTCTAATGTGTAAAGGAGTGAAATACTGTGTTAGCCATAGTGTACGAAGCATTCCATACACTTTACCTACTCTACTAATGATATGATTATTCCATGTCAGAGTAGGTACAAAATGAGACCTATTGCCACCAACATACACAGCCTGAGATCTCTGCACGAGGTAGGACCTAATCAAAGCAGTGGCACGAGAAGAGAAATTAATAAGATTTTGTAGCTTGCGACATAGAAGCTCATGATCAACTGAGTCAAACGCCTTGGAATGATCGAGTAGAGTTAGAAAAGCAAGACTATTTCCATCCTAATGCTTTCTATAACATCCAACAGAGCCGAAATGCTACTTTGCTTCGGTCTGAAACCGGGCTGACGGTCTGTTAGAAGTCTGTTATCATGCACATATGACATTATTTGCTTATAAAGGATACGCTCAACAACTTTAGACGAAATTGGTAGGATAGCAATGGGCCTGTACTCGTTATTTTTCTTATGTACAGGAATGATTTTAGCAACTTTCCAGCACCTGGGGAATACACAGGTTGTTAGTATGGAGTTAACTAGATGGGTCACATGTGACAGAATCTTTGGCAATATAATTTTAAGAAACTTCTCACTGGTTCCATCAAAGCCAGTAGCGTTTGACTTCACGGAGAGTATGGCTTGCACAGTATCACAGTCATCAACACACATAAATTCAAGAGGACTGGCACCAACATTTACACGTTCACAGTAGTTGTCAAGACTAACACGAGGGTTTGATACAGGCAAACTAGCAAAATTAACGTTAATTTCATCTAAGTCAGAATGAGCAGGTAGGCTTTCTTTGGGTTTTCCCTTGCCAATCGCCCTTATGGTATTCCAGGTTTGCTGCGAGTTTATTGCCAGGCTAAACTTTTCATCATAAAACAAACTTTTCGCTCTTTTAATTGCTTTGGCAGCAGTAATTCGAGCCGATTTAAATTGGTTATACGTATCTGCAGTACGGTACCTTTTCCACCGCGAGTATGCTTTATTACGCACATTGATTAAATGTTTAATGTTAGCATTAAACCAAGTCCTACTGCACCGATTGACTACCTTAGTTTTTATAGGGACATAATAGTCGAAAAGCCAGTTGATTTTGTCCTGCAGAAAGTTTGTTTTATCTTCAACAGATGTGAAACTCCGGATGAGACTCCACTCCACCAACTTCACTGCAGCAGTAAGCGACTCATAATCAATTCGATTAAAATCACAATAAGTCGCGGACACAGGTCTTTTGGTAGACTGGAAGTCGTAAATCATGAAAATTAAATCATGCTTTGGGAAACTTGAAGCAGACAATTGGTTATAGTGGAGGGTTTTTTGGAGGTCACTGACAAAGAATAAGTCAAGGAGAGTGCTATTGGTACGAGTGAAGTGAGTAGGAGAAGAGGTGTTTGTCGGATATAGTCCAAGAGATTCCATACTTAGTTTTAAACTGTTATCCTCAAGCAAATTGCTGTTGAAATCACCGGCAATTATGATATTACTGTAGTTGCCTAGTAGTGATTGAACGAATTCGGTGAAATCCATAAAATTCACCTGCCGATTAGGTCGGTATACACATCCAATAAGAAGCTTATCATGATTAGAAACTATTTCAACAAACACATATTCAACAGGGTCACCTTCACTAGAAACACAACTTAATCTACAGGACAAGCTTTCCTTTACAAAAATCGCAACACCACCACCATGACCATAGCGATCAGTTCTGTAAAGTTTGTAACCATTTACTTTCTCCAAACTGTTACTATGGCGTGAGGTAACCCACGTCTCAGAAACACAAAGAACATCGATTGCCGAATCTTCAAAAAGGTATCTAAATTCGTCAATCTTTTTAAATAAACTTTGAGCATTTATATGAATTATATTAAGCCCGCTTGCTTGCACGCACGGAACATATGGAGAAAGTTAAAAAAATCCATACAATAGGTAATATTGTAAATTAACATTGCGGTAGTCAAACTCGAAGTGATTCACATTGCAGCATCAACACATCACCTTCATAATACATACGTTTTGCATGTTGTTATAATCATTAATTGTTGCTTCACGGTCTAGGCGTAACAAGTCACGCAGCTGTCCGCGAAACTGAAACCAATTGGTATCACAAACGGAGATCAAGTCTTCCTCAACCTGCTCCACCTGTTTCTTAATGCGGTCAACGCATTTCATATTACCACTGGTCACTGTCCATGCATCGTCGTGAACTTACTTAGAAGGAGAAAAGTCGACGAAAGTTAGTAATCGGCTATTTTTATATATATTTCTATACTAGCTGTCGGTAACACGGGCAGGACCTTATACCCACCGGATGACCTTCCTCTCAGATATTGGCGGACCTCATGAAGGAGACATATTTTATCTGCTGAGCACTTAACAACTTCCTACAATTGCTAAGACAAAAAACATTGCGGTTGCTTACTAGGGCTGATTTGGATCTTCTTGAATTCTTGGAATATTTGTGGTTAATACCTACTGTTCAACTCTGAAATGGCTACGAATCTCGACTTTTTATCGCAACGTGAACGTAGTATTATAATCCAAAGTCAACTTTCTATAAAATCTGTAAAATCAAAACTTTAAAAACAAATATGACACCATATCCTGACTAATTTTATACACATTTTTGTCAATATCTATTATAATTTAAGTGTATGCAAAGTATGGCGGCCTAAAAAACATTTATTGGCGGAATAAGTTCTTCTTTAAATTCTATATCGGCTTTCTCTATATATGAATATTTTCTCAAAATTTGACTTAAAACCATTTTAACTAAAGTTTTAATTACGCTTACTATAAAATTATAATGAACTTAATATTTATGTATGTTTGTATAATATCTACCCCAAGTCTGATCTTACATTTAAACAGCATTTGGAAAATGACATTTCAATTCCAGTTTTCTCGCCTCAAAAAAAAAAAAGAAAACAACACAAATAGTTTTCGGCCTCTCATAGCTTGCCCAAAATTCGGTGCCAATGATATAACTCACCGAAAATTAAATTATTCCCTTAATGACTTTACAACTAGCATTAAATTGTCAGGTTGTTTGTTGATTTGTTATTTTACCAGGAGCAAATGCTTATTGTTATTATCGAAAATTTTTGTCTCCATAATTTGCAGAACTTTTGCAATTTTACAGCATTGGCAA
Source organism: Eurosta solidaginis (assembly GCF_040869045.1). Taxonomy (NCBI): domain Eukaryota; kingdom Metazoa; phylum Arthropoda; class Insecta; order Diptera; family Tephritidae; genus Eurosta; species Eurosta solidaginis. The sequence continues at coordinate 602,360 of NC_090320.1, read as the reverse complement.
AACGAAATGAATATTTTTCCACACAACTGCAGATTTATGGCAATTTGTATTAAAACCGTAGTAGCAAAAGCGCATGCAAGAACCCTAAGACATACATACATACAAATTTCGGTAAATGTATGCACGTAAAAACAGTATTATTTTCGTTTAAGTATTAAAGGAGCAAACTTTAAGTGCACAGAAAGTTTGCCCTGGACTATTTTCGAATTGGCTTATTATGCTTTTTTTACTATATAGAAATAATAACAATCGGTGATAAACTTTAAATAAACAAACCGCACCATGGTGCCAGTAAAACTGACTTATTAACACGCACATATTCACGTTTTTGTATATGTACGTAAGTCCTGAAATATACAAACGCTTTTGCCGCGCTGTTTCCCTATGATAACAAGGGAACGGCGTGCCGCTTTCTTCGCTTTGAAGCGACAAAACGTTCTATGTAAATACGGCCTTAGTCTGCGGTTGTTGGTTTTGGCTAGGTTATGAAAACTTCCATATATGCTAAAGCAAAATACGCTCTCATTGGGCGTTTCTATAAAAAAATAATAAAAACGTATTCGATGCACTTTTCACTTTGATAATATTGTGCATAACCGTGTTTGTGTGCTTCCTGGATATAAGTTTTTGAAGCGGAGGTAAACACTGTTTATAAGTGAGCCCATCGTTTGCAAAGTTTGACCTTTTACGAGCAGAATACGTGGTTTGCTCGGCAACTTTATGTGCCCACTGGGTATTAAAGGAAGTTTTTACAACAAATATAAAGCATGACTACTACTTAGTTGAGAAATACATATTTCACCCAACGGAGAAAGGAATGACGGCATTTGCAAAACTTTACAGGAGTATGTTTCACAAATCTTGAAAATGTGGGTGTTTTGTATAAACATAAGTTTTTTATATATTATGCAGCAAACATACGTAGATAAGTGCCATAAAATGCCAAACGGTATCTTATTTTCTTTTCTCATACCATGCTGGGGCATTCAATAACACCAATACCCGAAGTATATCTCTCTCGCATCAGATAGACTTAGTTTTTCTTTATATGCTTTTCCAGATATTTATAGCTAAGCCCTCCAACTTAAAAGTTTTGAATATCCTGAAGGTGCTTTTCAAGGTCCCGTAAGAAAGTGGCTTTGTTTGCGGATAACATTATTTCCTTGTACAAATACGTAATCAAGTACTAATTTTGTCCATCGTATTTACTTTGTTTTATCAAACAGCAATATAATATTAACGGTGTTTAAAAAACCACCAGAGCAGAACAGCGTATATTTACCCTAAGTACGAACATTCCCACCAAGAATGGTCTACGTATTCAACCAACAGTGGGTGTTCGATTACTCAGTACACTACGGTGTCCTTTATTTACCACCGAGTTGAGACACCAACCAAACTTCAGGTTAAGACTTAAGACAAATTATGAAAAAGCTATTAATTTTCATTTTAAAAGATGCTGCAAAAACATATGTACGATTATGTTTATGTTCGAAATTCAAACTGTATGAAATTTTGGAGCGAAACACTTTCTAAAAATAAAAAATATTTTCGATCGGTACTAACATTCTCAAAATACGACTTATTTTCTAGTTTCTTTTTCGTTTACGAAATTGCCTGACGATGAATTCGTGGCGGTTTTCGAAATGGTACCATCGCAATATGCCCGTAAATGTTTTTTTCTTTCTTTTCAGTTTCTCTTAGAAAAACATAATAATTGAATATTCAATTATTATAAGCCGGTTTTAAGCTCATGAATTCTTAATAATAAGTATAAATTGAACACACCATTAAAACAAACAAACATAAATATTCTCAAAATATTTAACTAAAAATTACAAAATGGAACCATATAAACATATACATATGAAAAGGTTGCAAAATTATATTAAGTTAAACTACATATTTTAAGAAAAATTGCTTCAAATACATAAAATCGATTTTTTTCTTGCTAAAAAAACTCGTATAAAATATTTTCTAAATTAACGAAAATCAAACTAGCTAAACACCAAATGGATTTTTGCGGGAATTCCGTTTTTATATTAATTATTTTACTTACTACCTTTTTTTAACAAACCCCAACACAAAAGTCAATGTTTTTTTTTACATTTTAAAGAAATTACTAAATTTTCATTTTAGCTTGGGAGTCTATGACATGCCGAAGGCAACGGCGGATTACCTAACTTAAATAAATGTCTTAAATAGTTTCAGCTAAAAGGATTTAAACCTAGTATTATTGGAAAAAATAGCATGGTTAATTTTCGTTTCACTACATTGCTACAAGTTATTAACTCCAATAAAGTGCTTTCAAATATTTTGGTCTTATATTTATCATTCAAACTGTATAGACTGTAAATTCTCTTCAATCGCTTTTTACGACAAGTGTAAATGACCAACCGAAAAAAACATTGGCTTCGATCTCAAAGCCATAGGCAGCTAGGAAAATGCAGAAATGTGTGCCTAAGCGAAAATTTGCGGCCATTTGACGAAAATCGTAGGGAAATTTTATAAGCCGGAAGAACCGAACTGAAAAGGAAAATAATAGTGAGCGTTTATGGTGTTGCGCAAAAGCAAAGCCAAAGCAAAAATAAAGAGCACCTGTGACCAGAAAATAATGCTGCTAAACGACTACATGCACTGGCCGTAGCACGTTTGTTAGTGCATTATGTTATGAGTATTGTAGTTGGATGCAGGCAAAGTTTTGTCATTCAAACGGCAACTTTTGCCTTTCACAATTTGGGGTTGTGGCAATGTGTTTCGCTTGTGGAGTGGCTATGTTTTGCGAGCCTGTGTGGCAGTATATTTGTGCATGAGTAAATGTGTGAATGTTTTCTATGCTTGTGTGAGCTTATGGCATGTGCTGAAATTGTTGCGACATGTTAGTTGCGGTCTTGATACGTGTTGTATGCAACAGTGCCATCTAAACTGCTGACAGTGGGCAGGTTGGTTGTCAACTTTTTGTTGTTGCTCTTGTTGCATGCCACCGCACGGTTTGCCTGTAATTATGCTTAATCTCCGTCCGAAATATTAAGGCGTGTCAGCAGCAAGACCATAATATATACATATGTACATATATGGGCCAGCTCATATGCGTTTGCACATATATTTGTGTTATCATACTATGTGCGCTTTACTTGGAGTTGTTTTAGTTCTAGTACTTTGCATCTGTTTAAATTATGGCAATTGATTTTGCAAATTTGTCTAAAAGAAGTCACTAAGCGCAGCTGATCTTGCTGCCATGCAAACTTTAACAAACTCAAATTAAAACAAATGTTTACATACAGACATATCGCACGTTTTATAGTAGACTGAAGTAATACAAAATTTTAATTTTTGGAGAAAACGCAAACAAATTTTTTTGTTCATATAGTTTCATTATAAAAAAGAGATTCAAAGACAGCTTTGGCGGTTATTTTTGTCTCTTTAAGTATCTTATATACATATGTGATCAGAATCTCGTCAACTGTTTATTTTAGGGTATCATAAAATCTCGAAATTTTAAAAATTTAAATTGCACTGGTTTACAATAAAACGTGCGATATATGCCTACATATTTTTTTTTATAAAGCAAATATGTAAATAGTACATAAATGTGAAAACTTTTGCCTTTGGCTGCCACAAATCACCACTTTTCGTATACCCTTCAAAAAATCATGCGATGAATCCCTTTCGTTTGAAGTGGGCTATAATTGGCACAAACTGCTGTCCATCAACGACTTGTAATCAACATCTAGAGAGTACTTAGATTTTGGAAGAACTACTTCTATGCCCTCCTGAATGGAGACAGCGATGTGCCGCCCAGGGATAATGAGGCTAGCCCGCAATCGATGATGATGGAATTATTGTCCCCCAAAATACAAGGTCCCACGAGTGCTGTAGCGGCCACCGTGGTGTGATGGTAGCGTGCTCCGCCTACCACACCGAATGCTCTGGGTTCACACCCCAGGCAAAGCAACATCAAAATTTTAGAAATAAGATTTTTCATTTAGAAGAAAATTTTTCTAAGCGGGGTCGCCCCTCGGCAGTGTTTGGCAAGCACTCCGAGTGTATTTCTGCCATGAAAAGCTCTCAGCCTCGCAGATGCCGCTCGGAGTCGGCATAAAACAAGTAGGTCCCGTCCGGCCAATTTGTAGGAAAAATTAAAAAGGAGCACGACTCACATTGGAAGAGGAGCTCGGCCTAAAATCTCTTCGGAGGTTATCGCGCCTTACATTTACGAGTGCTGATAGATTGGTGCAAGCTTCTTTCAAAATATGCCTGACGATTGGAGTCTAAGTGTTCTCTGCCCAGTTCACAAGATTAATATCGCATATAAGATCCTGTCAAGTGTATTGAAGGTTGTAACCATACGTGAATCGGCTGATTGGACCTTTTCAGTGCGTTTCAGACCTGGCAAATCTTGGGAAAAAAGTTCGCGAAATAAGAACTGACACGCATCATCTCTTCGTCAAATTTTTGCAGCCGTCTTCTTACTTACTTACTTAATTGGCGCTTAACCGTTTAAACGGTTATGCCCGTCCTACAAGGCCCGCCAGTCGCTTCTTTGCTCTGCCAACTGACGCCAATTGGTCACGCTAAGGGAGTTTAAATCGTTTTCTACCTGATCCTTCCAGCGGAGTGGGGCCGCCCTCTTCCTCTGATTCCATAGGCGGTTTCCCATAAAAACACGTCTTCGGGAGCACGAAAAGAAGCTGCCTATATGCCACCATGTCTGAATTTGATTTCCCCGCAAAACTTAAACGGCTGTGCAAAATGACGTTGAGCAACATCATCAGCTCAGGCACATTTGGAAAGGACTTCTCCAAGCCGTTCGAAACAAAAAGAGGTTGCAGACAGGGTGACTCATGCAATTTCGTGCATAACTATATTTTTATTGGTTATAATAATCATTCAAAAAAAAAAAAAAATAAGACCTCTCCGACATCAGTCACGTATAATGAAGTCTAGTCTTTAGTTTTTGTAATTACGTATATGGAATAGGAAGGTCCTAATAAATCAAATTAGCGATATTTTCAAAGTTTATGTGTCATATCTCCAGCTATAGTTTTATTGATGTCGGGTATTAGAAATCAAAAAATTCGATTAATTTTGACATCCTTTAACCATCTTTAATCGGGACCGAATCTTAAATGTGATATTATCTATGACCTAGGTTATGATATGTAGGTTTGATACTGGAAAAACTCGTTTATTTGATTAATAAGAATCACCCTAATATACGTGTGTACATATTTATATTTAAGGTGGTATTTCATTTAAATTTTCCAGATTTTCCGCATTGCTTATGGCATTTTACGCTTCCGCTAATAAATTTATGTACATGAATGTAGTTCATAGGTTAAAAATGTAGTTATGCATGTGCACATTCAAACAGATTTTGTAAGTATTAATTTGAATATTTATAACTATAAAACCGAGCGTTTAATTTAATCCTTTTCGACATATTTGCAAAACATTAATTATGCACCTATGAATACATTTGTCAACTTAGTATATGGGCATTCGAGCATTAACTTATGTTGGATTTAAAATTTATGTGCATTAGCATTATTAGGATAATCCTTAAAGAGTGATATATGTAAGTGTATCAATTTATTCTAACTCAGCAACATAATAAGGTTTTTGTGTAACAGGCAGAGCAAAATCAGCCTAGAAATTCAAAAAAGATTCACATTTGGCAATCAATGCTTTTTAAAATTAAGTGAAAATTTTAAAGCTAAAGCCCTTACATTACAATTCTATTAGTCCTTTATCACATCATCATGATGTACATACATTTGTCTCGGAATCATTGATGATGTCGAAAGTTGATGGTATTGTCTTTGAGGAGTTCTGGATAAAATTTCTCCAAAAGAATTGTGGTCCTCTCGCGATGCCAAAGGAATGTATGAAATTACATGACATAAATCTAGTACAGAAAAATTTCTTTCAGGTTTACGATATGTCAATGGATACAGATGCTGCTGCTCTGAAAGATTTTAGACCGAAAGACAAATTCGGCAGACCTGCAATCGCCTAGACGCTTAACGTCAAATAACACTTCATCACAAATTCCAATTTTTTTTTCTGCACCAGGGACGACATAATTCATTTGACTAGAATTTCGTCTGTCGGCTCGAGGAAATGCGCGAGTGCTTTCTCTAACTAATTTGCAATGCATACTTCAGTTGACAATGCTAGATATAGTCCAAAACATCGGGCACATAAACACAAGCATGACGAGTCAACCCTCACGTTACCTCAACAGAGGTTAAAGAAGTTATTGAAGAGGCCAAGCCTTCCATATCAATAGTCCCAGACGGAAGACCTATACCAAAACACCTTGATCATGAGAGCATCAGTAGCCTAGGACGTTTTTTCTACTTCTCGTTAAAAACCTGTGCCTTTCCAGAATAACAGAGAAAGACTGGAAACCCAGCCAGTATCTACCGATATTATCCCTTTAGTCAGTAACGGAAATGTTTAAAGCCGTTATTAGTGTTTGTACAAGGAAGACTTAGTCTTTTAGGCAGTACATCAATCCGATTATGTAATTATACCTAAATGTTACAAAAAGAAATTTACTTATTCATCTAAAGATATAACAAAGCATATATAAAAACAGAAAAGTTAAATACATACAAATTTTCAATAGTATATATTATCAAACATTCACTTAAAACTTTAAAGATTTAGAGTAACTTAAGAGTTAAGAAAAGAAAATGCTGCTAGTTTGAAACATCCTGCTTCTTTAATAGTTTTTGTTTTGGAGGGAAGTGAGTTCCATAGACAGATTGTACTGACAAAGAACAGTCTTGAGGATGTTGTGTATTTAAACTTAGGGACCAATATATTCAGGGTACGAGTGGACTGACACAAATTTAGTTTTTCAAATAAGTAAGGTGGATTTTTGGAATGAAGTAGCTTATGCAAGAAGCATAGATTTCTAAGTGTTAACAAGTTATTAACATTACTTCCGAGAATTTTTACGGCATATGAAGAGATATGATCAAATTTCTTTTTAGAAAACGAAACGGGCAGCATTGTTTAAAGCAAGCTGCAATTTATTATGTGAAGACGAATCAAGATTACCGTATATAAGTTCCCCATAAGAAATTTTTGGTATTATAAGAGATTTGACCAACTTCATTTTTGTTTCACGTGGTAGTAAATAGGCAGTTCTGTACAAATTTCGAAAGGTATTATATATTTTACCAACCATAAGGTTAACATGGTCCACACAAGTTAATTTAGAGTTAATTCTGAAGCCTAAATTGGTGACCACGTCTTGGAATAATATTTTGTCTTCATTAAGTATAACTTCAGGAAGGCTGTTCAAGTCACATGTTGCGCTTGATATTGCTAACGCCTTAGATTTCGTTGCATTCATATATAACTTATTTCTGTGAGCCCAATTTCCTATGCGTGATAAGTCTTCACTCAGCCTGACGAACAAGTCTTCGGTAAGCCCAATAGGGCGTGACAAGTATATTTGTGTGTGATCCGCGTAGAGATGTATTTTGGCACTTTGGCAACAAGGAAATATGTCGTTAATAAAAAGTGTAAACAATATTGGACCCAAAATAGATGCTTGTGGGACACCAAATGTTATAAGCTTTAAGTTTGAGACATTATCACCGCATTAAACTTGCTGAAATCGAGCTGTGAGGTAGTTTTGGATTAGCTTTATAGCATAAGAGCTGAAGTTATAGTTTATTTCCAGCTTATGAAGAAGTCTTCTGAAGTCAACTGTGTCAAAAGCTCGTGAGAAATCTAAAAGTACAAGTACTGTAAGCTCATTACGGTCATAGGCAGGGCGTATGTCTTCAAGAATCTTAAGCATGGCAGTAGCGGAACTATGTCCTCTCCTGAATCCCGACTGGTCCTCAGATAGTAAGTTATTATTATATATATAATCAATTATCTGCTTAGCTAATAGCTTCTCATAAACCTTAGACAAGGCTGGCAACAGGCTAATTGGTCTAAATTCTTTGGAAGAACATGGAGACTTAACTTTAGGAATAGGGATAACATTAGCTATTTTCCATTGACTTGGAAACCCACCGCACATAACTGAAAAGTTAAAAATATGTATTAGTGAAGCTGTAACAAATGGAAGTATAAGTTTAGTAAATCGTATACTGATGCCATCGACTCCAACGGCGTTAGACTTAACCTCAAATATAGCATCCAAGACATCACTTTCGGTTACAACTGAGAAGTCAAAAATATCAATATCAATATTTGTTCTTCTGCCGATACTACCCATCTTACTGTGTTCATAACTGGTGTTATGATCATCATTATAATTTACACTGTTATCGCTTATATTACCATTCAGGAAGTGTGAGTTCATGACAGTAGGGTCAAATTTGCATTGAATATTATCATTTTTGGATACTCCAAAAGTGTGAAGATTCTTCCATAGCATTTTTGGAGGCAAATTTGCATTAAATTTATTATTCAAATACGCCTCCTTAGCATTCCGGATACATAAGGTAGCTTGATTGCGCAAAAGACGATAGGCTTCCCATTTGTTTTCATATGGAAATTGTTCCCATTCTCTGTAAGCTTTCTCACGTTTTCTTAGAAGCTTTAAAATTTCATTTGAGAACCATGGTTTTTTATGACCTTGGATTTTAATGGCTTTTAGAGGAAAATTAAATATTAAAAAGGTGATTGACAAAGCTATTATTATGATTCCCTCAATTAAATGAAATGGTTCGGTTATCCAGCCATAAGCATGAGTTCCGTAAAGTGCATATCACTACCACCATTCTGAACTCCATTAACACTCATAACAGGACGGCGCTAGTGTAGCTTGGCCTGTTTTTACACAGTCAACCACTACTGGTTCGTTCCTTGTCCGTTAGATAGATAGATAATTTATTGAGGATTGCACTGCGACCTTTGGTCAGCACCTCATCCTATCCGACTTCCACGATGAAGCCTAGCAGTTCTCTTGGATTGAGGGATTTAATGTGGAAATGTTCTGGCCATGGTGAACCCATAAACTTAGCCATGCGTCTTGAGATTGCGTCACATTCGTGTATTATTCCGTTACTTTTTAGTTTTCATATATATGTACGTATTTTTAATAAAATTTATTGCAAAGTATAATGTATTGAAGTGATAAATTTTAAAGTTATATACATATGTATATATATACATACCTTTTATATATATGAAATATAATGAATAACATAAATTTGAGCTAATTTATCAATTTTCAAGTAATTTTACAACCCAACTGAGACTAGTATATTAAATAGTAGGATGCTGATGCAAATATCGACTAGTATGTCAACTGTTATTACATTGATGCATAGACTGAGTAGTATGCCAACTGGCATGTTGATGTTGAATACACTGACTAGTATGTCAATTGGTATGATATTGGTGTATATAATAACTAGTATGCCATCTGGTATAATACTGGCGCAAAGGCTGACTAGTATGTTAATTGGTATGAGTCTGATGTTATGCTGACTAGTATGTCATCTGGTATGTTGTTGTTGTTGTAGCGATAACGTTGCTCCCCGAAGGCTTTGGGGAGTGTTATCGATGTGAGGTCCTTTGCCGGATACAGATACGGTACGCTCCGGCACCACAGCACCATTAAGGTGCTAGCCCAACCATCTCGGGAACGATTTATGTGGCCACATTAAACCTTCAGGCCATCCCCTTATAGTGTTAACTACTTTGTACTCTTTACTTTAATTTTTAAAATAATTTTAATTGAGTTTTCGTGTTAACTTAAAATTTTGAATAACTTCAAAAAAAGAAAATTCTAATTAGTTGGAAAATATCTAAACTCAAAAATAAACAAAAATAAATTTTTATACTTAAAATCAAAATAAAAGATTTTTAAAATATCAACTTGAATGTTGATATATTGGCGATCCTGCCAATGATCCTACAACTTTAAAACGAACTTTAAAACCAAAATCAACTTGGATCATAGACGAATTTATTTTGCTTTTATGTGATTTCGCAATATATAGTAGGGTGATCATAATGCAGTACGCGCTGAAAAATTAACTGAATAAAAAATTTAATAAATAGCACTATTGAAATTCTTGTGCATATAATTTAACTATGTTTGTGTTCCCTATACATTTGTGAACAGGAAGCAATACAACAACATTCTGTGCAAATTTCATATAACAGTCGCTGTAAATTATATATACGAAACATTAAAACAAAGAATAAGTGTTGAAAATCAAATTAAAAACATAAAAGTACGTATAACAGAAATTTACTAATAAGCATTCTATGAATTTTTTGCAACATAAACAAAATACAAAATAAAATGTGTACTTAAAATTTTGAATAACTTCAAAAAAAGAAAATTCTAATTAGTTGGAAAATATCTAAACTCAAAAATAAACAAAAATAAATTTTTATACTTAAAATCAAAATAAAAGGTTTTTAAAATATCAACTTGAATGTTGATATACCCCTCCCTCCCCACCCCCAAGTTCCATGAGGAACAGGATTCGCCGCGGATAGATGAGGTTGAAAATTGGGTTTGGAGAAGCTATATATTGCGCTGGCAACCTGAAGGGTTGCGCTACACACCCCTTGAATCTGGTATTTTAGTCGCCTCTTACGACAGGCATACCTACCGCGGGTATATTCTGACCCCCTTACCCGCTGGGAGCATCTAGTATGATGTTGGTGTATATAATGACTAGTTTGTCAATTGGTATGATGCTGATGCAGAGGCTGGCAATTGATATTTCGTAGGACAGTACCGTGTTAAAAATACCAGTTGGTAATATGGAAAAAGACAGAACTCATACTAGTTGAGATTTTTGGCAAACTAGTATTCTTCTAGTATACAACTAGTTGGTTTGACTGCAGGGTACATATATGCATACACACATTTTTTCAATCATGAAACTATAAAAAAATATATAAAAATTTTATTATTTTTACAAAAGATATTCTTCAAGATGTAAATAATGTAAATGTGACCGAAGATTTCCCCAACCATTTCCCCACCTTCGGCTTCCCAGAAAATACATAATGGTAAGTGGAGGTAAGTGAAACTATCTTGAGATACCTGGATACGGCTTCAACATCCCGTATCGTATCCGTATTTTAAGATGTAGACGATAATAGCTGATGTTGGATGTTGTAGTCGCAGGTGTATATCAGTCAAGTTTGTTTGCGAGTTAGTGGTTCGTACAGCTCACTTCCGCTTGCTTTATTCCCCTGATGAAATAAGATTATTATGTAGTATTCTATTTTGAATGAGTTATGAAGAATAAATGCATGCAAAAATGATTCAAAAATCTCAACCAAAACGATTGAAATATGTTCACGAATATGATCAGAAAATTACTTTGAAAAGCAGTTAAAAATTACCATAAAACAATTAAAGCTCAATTTTACAGTGATATCAAATATAAATAAAAAGCATTTCGAAATAGGAATCATAAATGATTATTCAAGAATAATCACATTTAAGGTACATTTTTCTCCTGACGATACCTTAATTTTCGAACAGAAAATGCTTTTAAATTTGATCGTATTTAATCATCTTGGGTATGATATTTAAATATTTTTTGATCAAAATTTTCAAAAAAAGCTGGCTGGGAGTGCATTTTCTATTAGCAATATAGGAGTATTACATATATGAAAATTTTACTGTAAGAATGATGAAAAAAATTTAAGCCGTGAAGGCCAAACAGTTCTTTGAAAGAAAACAATAAAAACGCATCCAATTTCATCTTACTGCTTTTAGATCTACAAGACAAGAAGGCAGTCCACGTCTAATTTCGGGCTCCGAAAGAATTATGCACCAATATCACATGATAAAGGCTCTCTGTAAATTCATTCAATGGGTAATATTCATTAATGTATTTATTTAGTTCAAACAAACGTTAAAATGGCACTTTATATGTATTTCTCTTATTTTACTTTTTACACTTTACTGCTTTTATGCTTTGGACTGCAGTAGACAATTTCATTTGCTGTTCTTTTGATTAAAATAAATTCTTTGTACAACCTTATGTGACTTATTTAATTGGCATCTTGTGCGCAGAACCAATGCTGGAGTTTATTTAGTGCAACAGTAATTTATAAATTGTCATATATGTAATACTCCTATATTGCTAATTGAAAATGCTCGCAATGTGTTTTGAATTCGAAATCAAAACAAGACAGCCTATAAAATTTTTGCGATTGTAGCAGCATAAGTGTGACAAGAAAAAATTTAAATTTAGGTACATTCGATTATTGAATACAAAAACAGGAATATATCGGCACTCTGATGTTTGGGAATGTACCTAGCCTTTTGTAGCAATATAGGAGTATTACATATATGTAAATTGCAATTTCGTTGTGAAATATTTAAAAAACCAATGGAAGCCATGCATATTTTTCATCTTTCATTTCCAAGCTTTGTAAAAAAGAATTTATAAATACATGACGCGATTAACCTCAGAGGAGATTTAATTCGGGCTTCTCTCCCAATTTGTATTGAGTTCCTTTCTTATTTTCCCTACAAATTGGCGGGACGGGACGGGACCTACATGTTGACAGAAGTACTCTAAATTTCGATGTTACTTTGTCCGGGAGTTGAGTCCAGGATCCTGGGTGTGGCAGGCAGAGAACGCTACCACCATGACTTTTAAATAATTACAATAATTAAAAATAATATCTGTTAACTGGTTGTAAATTCTTGAAGCTTTGTCATGAGATTTGAAATAAAATTTTATTTTTTTGACAACTAACAGTTTTTCCTTTGCTTTAACAAAAAGGCTGGGGTAGAAATTAATGATCTAAACCTTTTCCAACAGTACATTAGAAAAAATCATATTGATTTTGAAAAGCATCATGTCAACTTTAGATATGGTCATTTCAATTTATAGAAATAATAAATTTACTATTATTGTTGATATTATTCATTAAAATAAAAAAGTAAAAATTAAAAAGCCTCTAAAGTACATTTGATATTATCGAAAGTACATTTGATACATTCTGAAGAGCTTTTGATTCTTTCTTAAGAAGATTTTGTAAGTTTCAAGTTAACTTGACTCTTCAAATTCCAAACTATTATTCTCAAAATAGAAATGGCGTTTCCCAACATAAACGAATAGGTCACTCTTTTTCTCCAAACAAAAAGTAGATCACCGCAGAGTTAGAAGGGTTGTCGTTGACACAGTTAAGTGAAATATTTCAACCTGGCTTAAGCTATATCTGCTCAATAAACGAAGCGAATAAATGCCAACCGTTGTTGGCTTTTCGTTAGATTTGATATAGCACAGATAGGGAATAGTTTTATTATAACAGTTACATTTAAACTAGTTGACTAGTATTTAGTTGGCAAGTAGTGAAAAATTATGTACCTTTGACTATTTTGTGGCTATTGTCGTATAAAAGTAGCTAACATTTGACAAAGAAAATAAACAGAAAATAGTGCACGTTGGTTTATTGAAAATCGGCTTGAAGTAGTTAGCTTATTTTCCTGCGGGTACCTTTACACATTGATATTTAGTGTTAGGTTTACATAAAAAAAACTGATAGATTTTGCCAATAATAGGCTATTTGTTATTAGTTTGCAAAAAAAAATTTTAGAAGTAATGAAACTATGGTATTTCGTTAACAAAAGTTTGAATAATGAGTGAAAAACGTAAATGAGTTCATCGCAGAGGCCTTATGAGATTATGTCGTTTATATTAATCAACACTGAACAACTATTTTAATTTTCATAAGATTTTTAAATATATAAATTTGTTAAGTTAGAAAAAAACTAAATATATTTAGGTCCCGACCTAGAATACAAAACATATATTTTAAGAATAGCATTAGCTTACCTCCCGGCCATTAATCGTCCATGTCAGATTGGCAGCAGGCTTTGAATGTCGTGACGTACAGTTGCCTCTTACAATATCACCAACGCGATATCGTGGTCTTATTCCAGTGATGATGGGATCTTTTCCCGGTACTTCTGAAACGAAATAAACCGTATTAGTTTAATTTTATACTCACAGAGCTCACAGAGTATATTAATTTTGTTCGCATAACGGTACCCCGTAACGACATAAACTAATCGAGATAGATATAAACTTCTATATGTCAAAATTATATGGGCGAAAAAGGAAATTCATATAGCCATGTCCGTCCGTCCGTCTGTCCGTAAACACGATAACTAGAGTAAATTTTGAGGCACCTTAATGAAATTTGGTATGTAAGTTCCTGCGCACTCATCTCAGATCGCAATTTAAAATGCACCAAATCAGACTATAACCACGCCCACTTTTTCGATATCGAAAATTTCGAAAAACCGAAAAAGTGCGATAATTCATTACCAAAGGACGGATCAAGCGATGAAACTTGGTAGGTGGGTTGACCTTATGACGCAGAATAGAAAATTAGTAAAATGTTGGACAGTGGGCGTGGGACCGTCCACTTTTAAAGGAAGGTACATTAAAAGTTTTGCAAGCTGTAATTTGGCAGCTGAGTATGAAATGTTTAGTTACACCCGAACTTAGCCTTCCTTACTTGTTTAAACTCGAATATTTTTACTTTGATACACTGATGGTAGTTTATCCACAACTACGGAATTAAATAAAAATTAATAATCTTGTCCAATCGATCAATATTTAATAATTTTCTTGTTCTTATTATAATAAAACTAGCAGATCAGGCAGACGTTGTTCTGCCCTAAATTTGGTCTATCTGCATACATCTTAATAAGCTCTTTCCGTCTAACTCTGCCTCCCCCCTCTATTATTTTTCTTAATCTTTTATTCACCCCTCCCTCCGTCTTTTTCGATTCATCTATCTCTATTTCGCCTCACTCTATCTCTTTCTCAGTCTCCTTCTCCTACCCTCTTTTCTCTTCTCTCAAGTTCTTCTCATTCTCCTTCATCTCTTATTGCCAGTCCCAGAGGGTGGTCCTAATCCCAGTCCCAGTCCGTCTCTGGTCTAGTTCCCGGAAAAAAGGATCGTAAATACTAATACAGGCAAATTAATACACCAAATTTCAGGCAAATCGAATAGGACGTACATAGGTACATATATAGGTATGTGGGTATTATTAATTCATGTCTTTATTTCGGCTTCGCATGCTTATTTATCAGTTTTGCCAGGTTGATGCTACTAACACAATATTACAATGGAAATTACTTTAAAGCCCTCAGCAATATCTTTCATTTGATATCCATAATACAAACACATTGTACAGGTATCCGGGTCGACGTTTTGGCCTATATCTCAAGACCTTTGTCACTCAGCGATATAAAAATTACTCTGTACTAAAGTACACATCAACAGCTTTCATTTGATATCCATATTACACACACCCTCTTGGGGTATCCGGGTCCACGTTTTGGCCCATATCTCGAGACCCTAGCCACACAGCGACATAAGAATTACTCTGCACTGGAGCACACATCAACAGCTTCAATTTGATACCCATAATGTAAAAACACATCCTAGTATTACCCTGATCCACATTTTGGCCTTTATCTCGAGACCCTAGTCACCCAGGGATATGAAAATTACCCTGTACTAAAGCACTCATCAACAGCTTTTATTTGATATCCATTTTGTATAAACACATTTTAGGGGTGCCCGGGTCCACGTTTTGGCCTATATCCCGAAACTCTAGTCACCAATAGGTATGAAAATTACCCTGTACTAAAGCACTCATCAACAGCTTTCATTTGATATCAATATTATATAAACACATTCTAGGGGTGCCCGGGTCCAGGTTTTGGCCTTATATCTCGATACCTTAGTCACCAATAGGTATGAAAACTACCCTGCATTAAAGCACTCAGCAACAGCTTTCATTTGGTATCCATATTGTATAAACACATTCTAGGGGTGCCCGGGTCCACGTTTTGCCCTATGTCTCGAGACCCGAGTCACCCAGGGGTACGAAAAATACTCAGTATCAAAGTACTCATAAACAGATTCCATTTGATACCCATATTGTACAAACACATCCCAGGATTACCCAGGTCCACGTTTTGATCTCAAGACCCTAGCCAGAACGGGTCAAGAAGTATTGTATGTCCGTTTCCTGGTCATAAGCTACCTCTCCACCAATTTTCGGCCAAATTGGTTCATTCGTTCTTGAGTTATGCGTAGTGTAACTAACACGACTTTCTTTTATATAGTATTTTTCTAAAAAAAAATCATAACTCAAGAATGGTTAAACCGATTTGGGATTTCAAAATCAAGTAACCCTCACCTCTCCTTCCTGTATCTTTCCTAAAAATTTCATGGCAATCTTTCTATCCGATCTCGAGTTATGGAGTGACAATCAAAATGTACACTTCTTTTTATATATAGATTTTTCTTAAAAAAATCATAACCCAAGAATGGTTAAACCGATTCGGGATTTCAAAATCAACTAACCATCCTCTCTCCTTCCTGTATCTTTCCTAAAAAGTTCATGGCAATCTTTCTATCCGTTCTCGAGTTATGGAGTGATAATCAAAATGTACACTTCTTTTTATATATATAGATTTTTCTTAAAAAAATTATAACTCAAGAATTGTTAAACCGATTTGGGATTTCAAAATCAACTAACCATCATCTCTCCTTCCTGTATCTTTCCTAAGATTTCCATGGCAATCTTTCTATCTGTTCTCGAGTTATGGAGTGACAATGAAAATGTACACTTCTTTTTATATATATAGATTTTTCTAAAAAAAATCATAACTCAAGAATGGTTAAACCGACTTGGGATTTCAAAATCAACTACCCATCACCTCTCCTTTCTGTATCTTTCCTAAAAATTTCATGGTAATCTTTCTATCCGTTCTCGAGTTATGGGGTGACAATCAAAATGTACACTTCTTTATATATATATATAGATTTTTCTAAAAAAAAAAATCATAACTCAATAATGGTTAAACCGATTTGGGATTTCAAAATCAACTAGCCATCACCTCTCCTTCCTGTATCTTTCCTAAATATTTCATGGCAATCTTTCTATCCGTTCTCGAGTTATGGAGTGACAATCAAAATGTACACTTCTTTTTATATATATAGATTTTTCTTAAAAAAAATCATACCTCAAGAAACCGATTTGGGATTTCAAAATCAAGTAACCATCTTCTCTCCTTCCTGTATCTTTCCTAAAAATTTCATGGCAATCTTTCTATCCGTTCTCGAGTTATGGAGTGATAATCAAAATATCTTATATATCTTTCCTAAAAATTTCATGGCAATCTTTCTATCCGTTCTCGAGTTATGGAGTGATAATCAAAATGTACACTTCTTTTTATATATATAGACCAACAGACCCGGCAGACGTTGTTCTGCCCTAAATTTGGCCTATCTGTATATATTTTAATAAGCTTTTTCCGTCTAACTCTTCCCTACCCCTCTTCGCTTTTTCCTAATTTTTTTATTCACTCCTCCCTCCGTCTTCTTCGCTTCATCCATATCTTCGTCTCATTCTATCTCTTTCTCAGTCTTCTTTTCTCTTTTCTCTTCTCTCAAGTTTTTCTCCTTCTTCTTCATCTCTTATTGGTATGTATTTTGTTCCAGTCCCAATCCGAGTCTCAGTCCCAGTGTCACCCCGAGTCTCAGTCTCAGTTCCAGTCCTATTCCTAATCCCACTCCCAGTCCGTCTCTGGTATACTTCTCGGAAAAAAGCATCGTAAATACTAATATAGCCATATTTATATACGAAATTTCAGGCAAATCGAATAGGACGTATGTACATAGGTAAGTGGGTATTATTAATTCTTGTCTTTATTTCGGCTTCGCATGCATATTTATCAGTTTTGCCTTGTTGATGCGACTAAATCGAATATCACAATGAACTTTAGAGCTCTCAGCAACAGCTTTCATTTGATATCCGTAATACACACACTCTAGGGGTATTTGATATCCATATTGTTTTGGCCCATATCTCGAGACCCTAGTCACCCAGCGGCGTAAAACTTACTCTGTATTATAGCACACATCAACAGCTTCAATTTGATACACATAATATAAAAACACATTCTAGGTGTATCCGGGTCCATGTTTTGGCCTATATCTCGAGACCCTAGTCCCCCAGCATCGTAAAACTTACTCTCTATTATAGCACTCATCAACAGCTTCAATTTGATACTCATAATATAAAAACACATTCTAGGTGTATCCGGGTCCATGTCTTGGCCTATATCTCGAGACCGTAGTCACCCAACGGTGTAAAACTTACTCTGTACTAAAGCATACATCAACAGCTTCAATTTGATACCCATAATGTAAAAACACATTCTAGGTGTATACGCGTCCACGTTTTGGGCTATATCTCGAGAGCCTAGCCTCCCAGTTGTATGAAAATTATCCTGTACTATAGCACTCATCAACAGCTTTCATTCGATAACCATATTGTATAAACACATTCTACGGGTACCCTTTTCCACGTTTTGGGCTATATCTCGAGACCCTAGCCTCCCAGTTGTATGAAAATTATCCTGTACTATAGCACTCATCAACAGCTTTCATTTGACATCCATATTGTATAAACACATTCTAGGGGTACCCGGGTCCACGTTTTGGCCTATATCTCGAGACCCTAGTCACCCAGGGGTATGAAAATTATCCTGTGTTATAGCACTCATCAATAGATTTCATTTGATATCCATAATATGCTCACAAAATTTTATGAGAATCGGTTCAGCCGTTTCGGAGGAGTTCAGCCTATAAAAGCGTGACAGAAGAATTTTATATATTAGATATTGAAGAATTATCTTAATAAAATATTTGGATCACTACATCTTAAACGAAAAATTATGCTCTTTTTTATATGTTGAAGCGGGAGTGAACTCTTTGATTTATAAACATATTGACATGATTTCAGATAATCACATTTATTTATCTAACTGTCGCGTGTTCCTGAAACAACAATGTGATGCACGTTATGGTTATCTAAAATGAAACTGAAATTAGAAGGTGAAGGGTGAAGTTTGTGCGCCTTAAATATAATAATGAATAAAGCACCATTAGCGTTTGCTGATGCGAAAGAGAATATACTAAAGAGAGCAGGGGAAACTATATTTTTGTTCACAACGAGGTCGGACGAATAAGCGAAAGTGTAGTACATGATAAAACTTTAAATAGGAAAATGTTGTTGAACACAAAGCGCAACGTAATTGTTAAAAGGCGACTTGGCGACAATTTTTAATACAAACAAAAATATCGCAAACGAACGACTGCAGTAGTGCAGGTGCCGTGCTACTTGATTATTGCATACTTGTAGGTAGCTGCTACTTTTGCCATTCGCACCTTTTATTCTGTTTTTATTCTCAAATAATTCCCATGATTTTCGTAGGTTTTTAATAAACTTTTCCACAGTTTTCGCTTTTTTGAAAAAGAACTTGTTTTCTATCTCTTTACCCCCCTTACACGTCACCCTGCCATTGCACCTTACATTTGGGGCACAAACGTGAAAGTCGTTTGAGTGCGCTCGGATACTGCGAAAGGGCTTGTAGTCAGCTATTAACCTAGCTTTTGCTAAATTGAGTATGCGATGCAAACTTTTTATTTTTATTTTATAATTTCCACTGGTGTCAGCAAAGTACAAAACTTTCATTAAAAAACAATTAAACACGATCGCTGAAAGTGGAACTCGTAAAGTTACTATGTTTTGGCGCTTTTTTGAGGGTGGAAGGAGAACAATCATTTCAAAATAAAGCACTTTCACAAAGCTAAATAGTTGAATTGAAAAATG
Source organism: Eurosta solidaginis (assembly GCF_040869045.1). NCBI lineage: Eukaryota > Metazoa > Arthropoda > Insecta > Diptera > Tephritidae > Eurosta > Eurosta solidaginis. The sequence continues at coordinate 582,685 of NC_090320.1, read as the reverse complement.
AGAATTTAATGCCTTTGAGTTTTTTTTTTTTTTGATAGGAATATCTATTTCATTAGCGAATTGGCTTCAGCAATAGCTTAATTTGAATTATAAATTACTTGTAAAGCTTTTTAGTATTTTCATTTGGAAAGAGATAAGCTATAACTACAGCTAAACAAAATGCGGAGAGCGAAAATAATAATGTATCTACTGGGTGAGGGTTTTTCCACATAATCGACTAATAGTAGAAATTAATAATTTTAGTATTTTCTTTGGCAGATTTTCATTATCATTTGGCCCCATTTTATACGTGTGATAAAAAATGCGTCTATTTTAAGTACTATCCTATTTTTAAGCAAGGTCCGGGTTTGTTGAGCATTCCCAAAAATATTTCATTTAAAAAATTGCTTAAAATTGCTATTGAGAACATATAAAAAAAAAAAAAAACCATTTCGTTATTTGTTTCAAAAGCGCACCATTTCAGAATTCGATTGAAGAACGCCCTATCTCGGAATTTGACACTACTAGCCCTTTTAAAAAAATTTTACGACAGGGCTTTCTTCAACCGAATTCTGAGATGGAGTTTTCTTGAAACAAGTTCTAAAATTGGGCGGTATTCAAAAGTTTTTTGAGATAGAGCGTTTTGAAAGCAGCAGCCGGGGAAGGGTGATATTTCCCTCAGCAGTTCAGCGGCCACCGTGGTGTGATGGTAGCGTGCTCCGCCTACCACACCGTATGCGCTGGGTTCACACCCCGGGCAAAGCAACATCAAAATTTTAGAAATAATGTTTTTCAATTAGAAGAAAAATTTTCTAAGCGGGGTCGCCCCTCGGCAGTGTTTGTCAAGCGCTACGGGTGTATTTCTGCCATGAAAAGCTCTCAGTGAAAACTCATCTGCCTTGCAGATGCCGTTCGGAGTCGGCATTAAGCATGTAGGTCCCGTCCGGCCGATTTGTAGGGAAAATCGAGCGGAGCAGGACGCAAGTTGGAAGAGAAGCTCGGTCTTAAATCTCTTCGGAGGTTATCGCGCCTTACATTTATTTAGTTCATTTATAGTCCTGTCATATTAGGATTTTACGTCGGAGGCTTGCATACGCATTTATTTTGGCATTTGAAGTTTTATTTTTTCATATTGAAAAAACCGTAAACAATAGACTTTCGAAAAGTTTATCAGCCCCAAAAAAATTTACATTTTCAAATTAAACGCATACATTTTCACATATTCTACAAAGCAAGATCATATGCGATACCACTGATCCTATTTTGATAAATTTTTTATTTCACTTAAGTTTTGCAATAAAACTCTAAGCTTGAAAATGTTTAAAAACTTTTATCATCCATAAATTTAAAAACTACCTCAAATTCAGAAATCGACTCCCTTTCCATCAACATCAAAATTCATTTCAAGCGAAAAGGGGAGCAGCTTTTATCCAGGGACCAGAAAAATTATTTTGCAAAGAATTAATATTCATTAATTTCATTTTTATGCGAATCAATTTTAAAACAAACATTTGTTTTCATTTATTACTGGCGAATAATTAAATATTCTATAAATTTGGAAAAACAATTTTTTTACATTCATTTATGCCTTTATACAATTTTGACAAATATTCTGCTTCCATTTCATTTATACAACTGAATGATTTTTTTTATACATTCTTAAGCAAACATTCCCCCTTTTATCATAGGCATTTCAGCAGATATATGTGCTGCGGGGCCTATTGCGTTCTCGATCCCGCGCCTTGAGGAACATAAGAAACCTATTTTTGAGACACGATAACCTAAAGGTGTGGAGATTCAGATTTTAGCTGAGCTTCAATGAGTCCACTCCGAAATACTCGCCTACTGTTCACCACGATGGGCGCCTGTAAGGGCATAAGTGGTTTGCTTTATAAAGTGACGCGTGTATTACAGAGTTCCTTTAGATTTTGGACTTGCAATATTGAAAACAGTTGCAATGAATTGCGAAACGAAACAACCTCGTATGATCCTTGACAAAAGTAAAGATGCTGTGACAAGCATATGAAGCGGCCGGGCCCTTAGTAGGAAAGGCTGGGATGGCGATGCCATGGCACCGTTGATTTTCTAATGTAAACAAAGTCTCATATCACTCTCTTATCACAGTGTCCATGTAAATGAGAGCATATCTGGTGCTGGATTTCTATTGGGATAGGGGCTTCCCGACAAGTATTACGGCTATGTAAGAAACACTATTCTTCATTTTTAAGTACCAAAGGAGAAGATAATGTACATAAACGAATTTTGGTTTCGTCACCCGACTTTATTTATAACCGCTATAATTAGTTGCAATGGATAATAATTAGGAAGACATATACATTAGGGTGGATCGATTTGTATGGACGAAAGTTAACCGATATCACGCCATCGATTTTCGATAGGATTTGGGCTCAGGAAAAAAGTTCCACTACGCCTACCCGAAAAAATAATTTTCGAGCCTGCGAAATTTTATTTTTTTTTACTTTTTTTCGACTTTGAGTTTTAAGGTTTTTTTCATGATCTACTAAACAAATTTTTATTAGATTGTAAAATTTTCATGTATACCCTGTCCGACCCAAAAATGTCCGCTAAATACGTTAAAAAATATGTTTTTTTTTTTTCAAAAATCTTTTATCGCTAACGTTTTTAGCGAACATTTTTGGGTCGAACAGGGTATGCATATGAACATTTTTTTTTTAGATCATGAAAATCAAAGTCGAAAAAAAAGTAAAAAAAAAATTAAATGAGCATAGTCCACGAACTCACTTTGCATTTCTTCTACATCGCGAAGCAAGATTTTGGATGCCTTGATGATGTTGGATCCATTATCAGTGATTGTGGAATATATATATTTTGGATATATTCCGTAACTACCTAAGCGCTTTGATATTTCATCCTTGATGAAACTTGAGCCATGCCTTTCTCGTAATTGAATCATACCAATTGTATGGATCATAATTTTATAATCTTTTATGTATTGAACGTTTATTCCTAATATTTTATTACCCATTCGGCTTGCCACATCTATTTTAAGACTTATAGTTTTATCTTTTAAAATATGCCTTAATTGGATTTATATTTTAGCAGCACACAAGCTTAAATGCTCAGTAAAGTATTTGAATTTATAGTTAAAGAATAGGTATCGCTATATGGCTGAAGAAATCTCTTAAAGTATTTTTCATCGTTAAAAATTCTAAAAGGTATGTTTTTAATTGATATTAATCCAACGCAGCAATTCCAAAACTCCTCCCTGCTTAACTTTAATGGTGCCTTCGTTAATTGACGCCTTCTTACCAGATCTGTTTCGATGAAATTAGTACCAAAATTATGTTTATGAACTGCTTCATAATGGCGTTTTATGTTTCCCAAGAGATGTGCTTTTAATTCTTTTTCAGAACGAAGATACTTGGACAAATTTGTGTCTGCATTGTATTGCACTAATTTTGTTTTGTCAATATGTGAAACTCGGCCCATTCCAAACACTAGTTCACACAAAACACCGTGTAAAAAATTTTTATGTATGATCTATGAAGGAAACTCTTTGGAGAATGAAAACAAATGTTTGTTTTTCAATTAACTCGTATTACAAATGAAAAGATAAATAAAAAAAATTTCATTTGAGAACAAATTCCTGTGCTTACTCAAAAAATTCAAATTTTTTTAAATTTTAATTTGTGATAGTAGTTGAACCTCTACTACAGCTGTATAAATATTTCAATAAACTTCAAATATTTGGGAATGATAAGAACAAAAATTCGAAGCAAGTGTTTGCTATAAAGAATAATTTGTGAAAAAAAAAAATATATTTCAAACATTCTCTGAACCCTGCTTTTATCGCGGCGTCGACGCTTTATTTTGTTATTATATAAAGGTGAAAAAACAAAAACCATGTCGTCGACGCAGTGGTAAAATGAGCCTTCTCTTTCTATCAAACGTTTACAATAGAACGAAGAACTAATTTCAATGTATTTGATTGAAAACTTCTGGAGTTATCAGCTCTTCATAATTTTTTTTGGAGTTACATGTTTTATTTTTATTAATTTTTAGAGATTATGGCCATTTAATGCAGAGATACTTTTCAGAAAGTTGTGTATATTTCGCTACTAGAAATACTTTACTCCTCGAGCAGGGTATCGATCCCCAGCAGCATATCGCTAGATTTTACTACGCTTTTTGCACGCCAACTTACTTATTTTATACTTTCCTTGTTTTTGTATTTGTTAAGTAAGCCAATTGTTACAAAATTTTAAATCTCCCTGAAGTAGATATTTGAACTCCGGGACTCATTTTCAACTTTTTTAGTAATACACTTTTATGTACATACTTTGATATGAAAGATTTTTTAGATCGGACACGAGGTTTTCGGGATTTCATAAGGCCAACCTGGGATACATACAACATTGCTTTGAAGACCTTGGCTTGCAAACATGGGCAGTTTTTTTATGGGGAGTTTATCTGGAATATGTACACGGTTAAAAATTTGAGTTTTAATTTAAAACCGTTTTTCGGACTACACAATTTTTTTTTTTTTAAGAAAAGTAAACCCTTCAGACGTGCTTTTTGAATTTAATTTGGTTTAAATTTCAAACATAATTGAAAGAAATCCTCTGCTGAGTGGAATATTATCCTATCTTGGCTGCCGTTTCGAGAACGCCCTATCTCAGAAAACTTTTGAATAAAGCCCTATTTCGGAAATTGTTTGAAACGTTTGTTTGGTTTTATTTTAAAAATTTACCTGTTTTCAATGAAACCATAATTTGGTTTCAAGTAACAGACCTAAATTCAACAATCCGAACCGAGTTCGGAACTCTCGATTTCATGAATGCTTCAAATGTTTTATTATTGAACTCGAACTTTTAACATTACATAATTAAAAACACTCGAATTTCGTAACCGAAATAACAGTCAATATATTTAAAATTGAGGCAAGCTCTTACTGTATTCATTAAGGACCACTTGCAGAACGGCAAGTTAACTTTTTACCTCAGAGCTAACCCGACATGAAGGGTTAAACTAATATATTTTTGACAAGTTTTTTTAAATTAACTCTGAGCTATAAAAATAACTTGTCATTTAGCTAGTTGACCTTAATAAATATATAAATTATTTTCGTCCGTCTTTAATATAAATAGGCAGAAAAGTATCTCAAAATTGTACCAAATATGTCTTAGCTCCTTTTAAAGATGCTTATATGAAATATTTAGATCAGAAAATTACTTCTACAATATACATTTTATAGACATACTTGAAGGTTTTTAATGAAGTCTGCTTTAAACGCGATTTTTCTAAATAAATTTCATATGATAATACGAAATTACAAATCCCAAAAATCCTGAGATTGATGGGCTTTCAATTCCGAAATTTTCGTGCCTTAAAAAAGCACGTCATCCCGGGATTAGTATCAATAATAAATGTATATTTATATATGTACATCCTTTTGATTGTCATTGATATTTCATATTTATTGCCTAGAGCACAACTTCTGTGGTATATTTTATTATGAGTAATTTTGTGAACTTTTGATTTAATGACTTTTGTTTGTTATTGATTTGCTTGTCAATGCTTGTAGCGAAAGTTATGCCGAAAGACCAACGAAATCAAAATTTCTTTAAAAAGTTTTCCCTATCGTTATGCGCTGTAATGTTGCTGGTGCCAGCTTAAGAAGCCATGAATGCAAAATTTTAAGTATTTCTGAAGGCAACCGGAAATAATATTGCAGTTGGTAACAAGTATTCGTTTACCATTAAATTTACGTTAGGAAAAATTTTTGTTCAAGAGATTTTTAGAACTACATTATGCCAAAAATAGGCCAGTATTTTTTAATTGAATTAATGATAATAATAGACACATAAATTACACTATCTTTAATTGGTACTCTGAAAAAACGAAGCCTTACCATTAAATGTTATGTGAATTTGGGTTTGCAAAAAGAAATGATAAAGGTTAGCTATAACATAAATAACAGAATTTATTGCATTATTTTCAATGTCGGGTTGAAAACCCAGCATCTTGGCATGTACAGTAAGAAAATGTAACTTGGATTATGTGTTTCAGATATTTTTCAAAGAATAGTACATACATATATGGAGTTAATAAATGAAATATAAAAAAACTCATAGACGCAACTTTAAATATTGGTCAGGTTGAAGTTTTATTTATACGATAATGGTATTTAAATAACGCTTCGAAACTCGTCGATAAACTGAAAAGCCATTATAACGATTTGCGAAAACTTGATTGACACCTGCCTCTGTGTAATTTTTAGCTGGCACGTATAAATCTTACAGTCGTTTAAGTTTTTATATTTCACTGAACATTTAATCGGTCGAAGTTTTGATGAGTAATCATATTTTCTCATTAGTTGGATTTATAAGAAATAATAATTGCACAAAAAAAGGGAAAATAATTGGAAAAAATTAAATAGAACTAAACAAAATAAAATAAAATAAAAATAAAACAAAATAAAAAGCAATCAAATAAAATGAAATATAATTAAATTTTACTAAATCAAAATAAACAAATTACATTATATTAAATTAAAACAATTTAATTTAATTGAAGTAAATTAAAATAAATTAAATGAAGTTATTATTATTATTAAATTAAACTAAATTATATTAAATCAAGTTGAATTAAATTAAATCGATTTCTAATCGATGATTTATCTATCCGCTTTATATTGAAAGGATATCAATATGATTTCACAACTGTTAACGTCGACTCGCCGATTGATGGTTTACACCTGGGTGAGCTCTAGTAAATTTAAAAACATTTTCCTAGACGCAGATAGAGTTCTACACAATTAATTTTAGCTTAAATTCCACTTACACTTTCTATAAAAATCGAATTGCTATTTTTACGCATCTATGATGGGTACTTCAATTTGTTTTTTTCTTTTCTATTCATAGAGTGTCTTTTGCTCTATGTTTCTTTGCACTTTTTTTCAATTATTGCTTGATGTTCGTTCACCTTTATGACAGAATTTTTGCCGCGCATCGAACCATTCATTCAGTGCTTCAGAACTACATATATATACATTTTTTTTCACTTATTTTGTTTCAACTTTTCCGTATTTACCGTTGCTCGTTTTACATATACACTGTTGTCAAGCATTCAATTCTAATAGACCGACAGACAGACAGATAAATGCGCATACGTTGGCGCCAAGTTTGCATCAATGCTTGTCTGGCGCCAGTGACTGACCAAACACCCGCCGTCTCTTCATACTTTTGTTATCTCTCGTGAAAAGTCAACCAACGTTGTCAAGTGTCTCGAGTTTATTTTGCAATCACTTTATTTTTAGCTACTCATACCATTCCCCGATTTAGGGCTTTTCGTTCGAGTTTTTCTTCGTACGATTTAAAATTTGCTTTTACCATAAAAAATGGTAAATTTGATATGGATGCTGCTATGATAAAATGATGCAACGGCGGCTGACTTCGACAGGCTTAAGTTCAGCAGTGAAATATGTACATGTAATTGTTCGCAAATGGTAGTATATACCCAGAAGAAAAGTTTTCAAGCGCCCTTCTTGATAAGGCGTTACAAAAGAGCCTATAAGCGAGAGCGCTAAGTGTCTGACTAAAAACGGAATATGGAAAGCCCCGATAGATCTCTCTCCACAACGGTTCTCTGCATCTGAACTGAATGTTTTCGAAGCTAACATCTCATCACATCACCGAAAATGTACCGTCAAAAAAACTTTCCTCCAAGGCGCAGGGATAGTGATATTTAAAAAGACGGGTCTGAATTTGGAAATTTTGCGATCGAGTTTTAAGTAACTTCCCGGTGAGCTGAATCGAAACTCCGAAAATAGTTTAGAGTAATATTAAAATGCGATACTTAGGATCAACAAATTTTACTTGATGGGGCAGGGATTGAGTTATTTATAGATTTTTAGATAATCCATAAAGAGCGATAAATTAAAACCATAGCTTTTGCAAACTACTCATAAAAATAGAGCGCAATTTTATTTATTTTTATTTCAAAATTTCAAAATCAAAAATAACCATCATTATGTCTGTGTATAAGCAAACAAATTCTGCTGCGTTTTCATTCATATGTAGTTATAAAGTGTTTAAATTTTTGTATACGAGGTTTCATAACTAAGGTCTTTTACTTCGGTTTTACGTAAATAGAGTTCCAGTAACAACGACTTCAACTAAAATAATATTAGTAAAAGTTCCAATTGTTTATATATCTAGTTAAAAGAAAGACCCTGCAGAATAATCGAAATAATGAAGGCGGTATTCAAAAATATACAGCTTAAACTTTGTATTTCACGTTTTGTTGCCACAAAAGGAAAGTTTTATTCTACGAGCATTTTTTGGATATTTTCTTTATACCAATATTCGCAAACAATTATCATTTAATATGTAATATGTAGTTTTGCCTTATGCCAACACTTACCAATCACTTCCAGTTCACCTGCAGATATCTCTGTATGAAAGGACGGTGCATCAGCTGATACTTCACAGCTATACTTCCCTGTGGTGGAGACTGTCACCGCATCCAAGACCAATTGACTCTCATTCGAAGCAGAACGCTGCAATTAAAAAACGTACGAAACAAATGAAGAGACAATTAATAATTGAAATGAGTATTGAGATAACAGCTCAACTGATGAAGTCATAATATTTAATAATACATAACACTGAGAAAATTAATTAATTCCATATCAAGGAGAAAAAATTAAGAAAAACTGCAATGCAACAATCAATGAGAGCAAAAAAGTGCGATGTGTTGAATGTAAAAGTAAAATATGGGAACTTAAATGGTATGTAATAAAAGAACATAAATATGAAAATAAGTACAGATAGGTTTGTAATGATTGCGTTAATTATCGAAAAAGTATAGTCACAATTATATAATTATGTACGAATTCTGACATGGAAACAAATACATATATTTGCGTTTACCCTTGTTTTCATATATCAATAAAGTTTACTGTTGATGAACGAATATTTAATCGGAGGAGGTCTAAGGTTTGCCAACCTCTGTTTGAAATTTAGCTCAATATCGAACATTCATACACACCCAGTCTCAAATGTATTAAGTATTGATGCCCATTGATCACTACCATCAACCAAATAATTAATTAGGCTCCGAAGATCCGCTCTCTTCTTAAACAGTGTGGTATTTCTAGTTCTCAGAACAAGGCTACTTAATCTGGTGCCCCAATAAATTCAGAAAGCAAAAATTCAGAAACACATTTTTTCAGAAAACATTAGTCGCAACCCTTTTTTCAGAAAGACAAAATTCAGAGGTCAAATTTCAGAAGTGAAGAATCAGAAGTCAGATTTCAGAAGGCAAAATTCAGAAGTCAAAATTCAGAAAGTAACCAGACGACAGAAAAAACATTACATTTTTCTCAAAATTCAAAAACGTATACAATCTAAAATTTTGAATTGTGTCCAATATAAAGCATGTAATTAATTAATTTTTTTCGCGTTTATCTTTTTCAAATGAATTTACAATTTTTGTTGTTATATCGGCCTACTGATTTGTATAAGATCGCGGGTTTGAATCGAGCTCAAGGCCTAACAATAATTCTTTTATCATTATTGTTGTTATGATACATTTTTTCTTAATTGAAAAATTTTAAATTAGAATAGAAGAAAGAAACAATTTAGACAACTGCCAAAGCTCGTTATATAGATCCATTTCGGGAACTGATAAATTCCTTCATCGGCAACGTTTAGGCGCTATAACTATTCAGCTATCACAGCGGTTGTTTGTTTGTCTTTATTATTTCTACTTCTATTCAGTTCTTGCCAATTTATATTCCCAGCACTGCGACATCTGTTGCATAATGGATGTGAAAATTGGACTTGCGTCATGGCAATGATGCCATAGTGTCATATTTATTGACACTTTTTCCCCGTGCTCTGGGATGTATTAACAATTTTTGTTGTTTGAATTAAAAAAAAATGTATCATAACAATAATAATGATAAGATAATTATTGTTAGGCCTTGAGCTCGGTTCGAAGCCGCGATCTTTTGAATTTACAGTATTAAAAAAACCAAGTCTTTATATTTTTTCTTGCGTTTCCGATATGGCTCGCCTCCAGCTGAAAATTGCTGCAGCTTTGTTTCTATTATTGCCTGTTCGTTTGTTATTTTATTTATGCAATTAAATATGTTAGGGTGTGTCCCAAACACTCTTCGAATGACGCTGCGCCACATTGAAATTTGATTTCCGAATTTTGACTTCCGAAATTTGACTTCTGAATTTTTGTTTCTGAGTTTTGACTTCTGAATTTTGGCTTTCTGAAAAAAGGGTTCTGACTAATGTTTTCTGAAAAAATGTGTTTCTGAATTTTTGTTTTCTGAATTTATGGGGAGAACCACTTAATCTGTTGCCTTTATTAACCCAGATGAAATTGCGAAACACAGTCTTTTTGAAATATTTTGCAAGAATCCCCCAATTTTTCTTTTTTTATTTGATTACCTCTGAACAATGAACTTAAAATACTAATTTAATATATATTGGACCAAATTTAATTCGGTCAATTTTCCAAGTCGTTATTAAAATGTGAGTACAAAAATTTTATTTTAAGAAGAAGATATTGCTTAGTTTTTTGCTAGTATAGCCCTTTTTTATGATCTCAGCAAAACCTAATTGTTTGATCCCGCGTTTTTCAATCAGTTTTCGATTTTCATGTCATGTCAGTTTTCGATGTCATGGTCACATGCTTGAAACATTGAAATGGCTAAATATTGAGCAAAAACTGATGCTCAATACACTAATAATGATTTTTAAAATTAAACAGAACAGGGCGCCGATGTATTTAAAAAGTTGCATTCAGTATGTTAGAGATACACACCAATATGCTGTGCGGAATGCGAATGACTTTCGACTAGGATTACAGCGGACTACTGCAGCCCAAAACACATTATTATATAAGGGCCTTAACATATTTAACTCGTTACCTGATTATATCAAACGAGAGAATAATATTATGAATTTTAAACGGCTATGTATAGATCTTATTCGAGGCTAAAATATTTTTTATTACTTTTTACTTTTTATTACTTAATATATATATATATCATACACGTCTGTGAATTGAAAATGAATTTGTGATATTTAAAATTTATTGTCAAATCAAAAAATATGTAAACATATTAATAATAAATATCAATCTATCTATCTATCTATCTATCTATCTTAAAATGCGCATATTCAATATTAAACGCACTTCTACGCCTAAAAGCATGCTTCTTTTTTTGTAGCTGTAAGTGAAATTAATCTCTATATATAAGAACTATTTGAAACATAAATCTACGACAAAATATTAGCTAAACCACAAATATGTAGCTATTTGAGAAGGCTACAAAGTCGAATTTTAAGGGCTAGGTCCAATTGAACATTCCGGCGTTGCTATGATGTATGGGATGACGCCTACATATTATGAGGCAGTGCATGTGTAAAATTTGTACATGCATAACGTATAAACATACATACATAGAGCGAAAGATAGATGTGCCAGTATGCGAGCTTGTTAGCTGTGGTCTTTGGCAAATTTGCGGAGATCGCAAAAATGAATTATGCACGCTCGTTTTGCTCACTTTATGCTTGTGTAGAATGTTTGTATGTATCAGTGTGTGTCTGCCCTCTATGTTAAATGCATGCTTACACGGATATTAAAATGTATGTATGAATTTACATATATCCAAACACACATTTGTACATATTCTTTCAATGTTTGCTGGCGAGAAAATTTGTTTGCTTGCGGTTTTTGGCCAACACGTACAAAAATGGGAGGAGACACATACAATTTTGATATCGTAATGCTTCAATTTTTTGGGCGCAGAGATAACATATGACTGTGCTATAAATGCCAGATTCAGACCACTTTTTACTTCCTTTATATTAAGTCCATTTCAAATTGATAGAGCAGGGATCGTGATATTTAAAAACGTCGTCTGAATGTAGAAATTTTGCTTCAAGTTCTATTAGTTTTCCGATAACCTACAGACCTGAAGCTTTGAACATTTTTTAGAGCCATAATACCATGTTATGTTATTTAGGATTGTTATAATATTTAGAATTAAAAAATGTCCTGGATAGACCATGGTTTGAGTTATTTAAGAAATTAATTTAGAGCATGAAACTTGAAGCCTAACTCTTAGTTCAGTATATCGTGGAGCACGGATTGATATAATTAGACAATACCAGATTTGGAATTTTTCGATTGGCTTTAAAGTTACTTCTCGATGAGCTATATGTCTGAAATTTAAAACGTGGTTCAGAGTTCAATAACGCACGGATCTAGATATTTATGAGAATTGTACCCCTACTTCTAAGAAGCAGGACAATAGAGAAACAAAAAGAGAAATAAATTCCGGTAAGGTGAGCGGGTCGAGATAATAAAAAATTATGCGAAATTTGGAAACTTTCTATATATTATTATGTTACTTGCAGTAAAGCTAGAGCCCTGAAATTCTAAACAAATTTCAAAACCCACTTTCTATTAGCAAGAAACTTGAAACTTCGTTAAGAGCATCGAGACAATGCAACAAAAAGGTAAACGAGGCACACAAGCTGCGGTTTGATTCATTTATATAAAGGATATATTTATATAAAGAAAGGGTTTAAAATCTATTTTTCTACCTTTTATTTTTTCCATGTTAGCTTTCGTGAATATGCAGATTTATTTCTCGTTTGCAAATAGCTTTAAGCAATTACTGGGACTCTTTGTCATTCACTTTGTTCTCCTTCTTACGTACAGTACTATTATAGTTCTGTGAGTATGTGTATGTGTTGACTTGCGTTTGCACAAATGCAATCAGTTAATAATAGCGATTAGAGATGACTTTGTGGTTTTATGTCTCCACCCACGTATCAGCGTAAGTGCTGAAGTGTTGAGTTGTATATGTGATAAAATGAGCATAAAACGTGATATATTTGTGGGTAAGCCCTAAGGGAGTAAACAGTGCACACATCCGGCCATATATACATACATGTACTTATTTACGTATATTTATGTATTTTTAAATGTGAGTCATTTAACTTCAAAGAAGAATATTTTTCACATTTTTCAATCGAATTCCATAACACAAGGTCATTGATCACAATTTGAAATACCTTCGCTTGCTTTAATTTGAAAAGCATTAAAAGTATAACTATTTGAGTATTGCTACATTTTTGAATAGCCTCAAGGTTGTTGATTTCACTTAACGAATAAAAGGGTGTACATACTTTATTTCCCAGGTAAAAAAATATTGAGGTGAAAATGGTTGAATATTACTGAATGGATTTGACTGCTTGTTGTAGAGCACTTACGTCTTATGTGGATGACATCGATTCGAACCTGTTCAGACCACATATATATTTTTATTATATATATGGACTCATTCAGGCCAGTTCAGCCTATTTTGAGGTAATTTTATACGGCCAAAAGTGGGAAAGCAATCGGTTCCGATTTCGAAAAAGGCCTTAGATGCCGCGTAGCAATTAGGCTAAAAGTCCCAGCAGATGGTTCGAAATTCCGAAAAAAATAGTTTGGTGGAATGGCTTAGGAGCTCGAGTAGGTTTCAAAAATTAAATAAAATAATAAAAAAAAAAAAATTTAGTAAAACGGTTTTATTGAAAACAATACTTACATGAAGTAATAATAATACTAAAAGCTAGAAAATAATTAGGTAGGTCCTAGGTACTAGTCATCACACTCCTCATTAATCTAGGGCGTTGATCAGACAATTAAATAAAAGCGTTGTGTGCGTGAAATTTAATCCTTCCAAAGACTTTACTCGACTCTGCGCCACGTATGCTTGTCCCTCCTCCAACTCCAAAGTATTTTGATGTCACTTCTACCGGACTGTATGTAATATTTGTTCCAAATATGAGCCAAATCGGACATCATAGGCCGCTTTCTATTCATGTATGTATTATGTGTTCCAAATATGGACCAAATCGGGCCACAAATACGATTTTTTTGAATATCTCGATATTTGCACCACCTAGCGCGATTTTATTTTTCATAGGTCGCTTTCTATTCTTATATGTATTATGTGTTCCAAATATGAGCCAAATCAGACCACAAATACGATTTTTGTGAATATCTCGATCCTTACGCCACCTAGAGGCGATTTTTTTCATAGTTCGCTTTCTATTCTTGTATGTATTATGTGTTCCAATTATGAGCCAAATCGGACCACAAATACGATTTTTGCGAATATCTCGATCCTTTCGCCACCTAGCGGCGATTTTTTTCTTTTTGTTGCATTGTCATCGGGTTCTGAACTATATTCCATGTTTCAAGCTTGTAGCTTAGCGGGAAGTTACTTAAATTTCAATTACAAAATTCGTGCCAGCCAGCCAACCAACCAGCCTGTCAAGATAAACAAAACCGTTTAATATTAAAAAAAGAATGTTTTTTAAAACAAAAGCCTAAAATACGGAAGATCTTCATGAATTTTTATATTTTCTTATACCCCGTAAAGGCATTACATGGGAACAACTTCAACTTTAATTAAAATTAGATTAATGAATTATAAAATGGGAAGAATATTTTTTAGTAGCTTAGTAGCTTGTAGCTGCAATATTAACTGACTATCAGAGTTGTTAAGGAATGTAATAGCCGCGGAATGATATTTATGCATTCCCATTCCTGGGCTTACACTTTTGGATCCTTTTTTTTGGAATAATGGTACATTCTTTTGTTCATTATTCGTTTTTTAAGTCAGGACTAAATATTCCTTTTTGCAGTCCTCACGTGGAATAATAAAATTTAAAAGGATTCCTCTTATGGAATAACAAAATTTAAAAGCATTCCTTCCAGAAAAAAGCGCATATAGTTGTTGCTGCTATAGAATTTTCGGCATCTCAGAAATGCAATTGCAGTAAAATTTGAACTTTGTCTTCAGCGAAATATCGAAAGAATTTTAGCCTGCACCTAGTTGTAATTTACTTATTTTGAAACTTATTTGATGTTGCAAAAAAACCTAGAATATACGTAAATTTCAAGTACTCCTCATCAAATTCTAACGACCTCTTATTAGCAGTTAAGATATTAATACACCATAAACCACAAACATACATATGTGAATGAAATTTAGTAACTTTTTAAATTTCCGAACTAGTAAAAACAATTCCATAATTAAATAAGACAAATATAACTGAAGCTTAAGTCAAACAAAGCAATGCAAAACTTTTCGAATGCATTTCTCCGAGTATTGCAGTCCGATGAATGCAGTCTATGAAATAAAAAAACGAGGAATAAAAAAGGAATAATGACAAAAATTTTATATTCATTACACTGGACTAAAAAGTATGCAAACCTCTAGGGCTGCAATCAATGGAGTAATTATTTCATTCATATTTAATGCATTCGTTTGCTGAATAGTTACGGTTTTGATGTTTTGCCAAATTGTTTATTATCGTCCGATTTCTGTAATTTTAAAAAGTGTCAGATGTGTACCAAGAAACCCGAAGTAACCATGTCCGTAGACGGTCGGCTTAATTTTTTTACCGTAATCATTTTAATACATGGAAGTTTATATTTCTCTCGGTTAGTCATGCCGATACAAAATAAGGTTATAGCTTCTTGCAGCCAAGCATTAAAAACGTCTTGCAACATCTAAATTATACAAGAGAACCTTACATACAACCAATACTAACATCGTAATTTGCAGTTGTTTCCAATAACTATAACAACAAACTTGTAAATAAATATGACAATCTTAACTAAAAGCAAAGAAGCTAATGTACATTTTATTTGCCAACCCAATGAATCATTCCAGTGTTCTTAAGGGCAGATATTTGCATATATTTGTGTTTTTATGAAAATATGAGTATGAAGTACACTTGGATTAACTTTATAATATACAGCATAACATTAAAACATCTTATGCTGGCTGTTAGCACTGTTAGAAGCTGTTATTTTGTATTTTTTTACTGTCGTGTTTTAACATTATGAGTACTGTTGTGATTATGAAGCTCATTCGAAAGTTTTCATTTTAATTTTTGTTTGCAAGCAAATGCCTGATAAATGGCTTAGCGTTTATCTTGTGATGTTTCCATACTTAATACATATTCGCAAGTATGAATCCCACAAAAAATGGTGTAAACAGGTCTAACCTAAAAGAAAATTTGCCGCAAACAGCGCTACTAAAAGACCATGGTACCAAAAAGTGGGGACTTTAATGCGATATTCCTCCTGGGAGACGAAGGTCGAGCTTTTGTTCAAATTTGTTTTGTGCTGCACTGCACAGTGAGGAGATATAGTTTTGCGCTAGTTTTTATTTTCTCTGCAATTCTAATAGAATAATTTTAGTGATCTCTCAGATAAAGAACAATACAAAAGAAACCAGCATACAAAAATAACGAATAATGTATGTAAATACTTTTGGCTTTTGAATAAACCAAAAATGAAATGGGTCTAAGTTTTTTGATGGGTGCCAGCAGCATATACATCAATATGTCGGTATATATATAGATATGTAGCTTATGTGTTGTTCTTCTATATTGCGTTTCCGTATAACTTCATAATATCGGTCAAACTTGTAGTGTAGATGGTATTTGTGTGAATATGCATATGCCCCAAAAGTGGCTTAACAAACTTCATAAATTTAAGCAAATTTTGTTGACTGGAAGTAAAAAGCAATTTACGCATTTTATCTCTTGTTTACATACAATTTGTTTCATAGTTTTCTCTATGGACTTCCGCAAGATTTCCATTGGCACTGAAGTATGCGTCTTGTATTTATACTCAGTTGAGCAGAGCTCACAGAGTATATTAACTTTGATTGGATAACGGTTGGTTGTACAGGTATAAAGGAATCGAGATAGATATAGACTTCCATATATCAAAATCATCAGTATCGAAAAAAAATTCGATTGAGCCATGTCCGTCCGTCCGTCCGTCCGTCCGTCCGTCTGTCCGTTAACACGGTAACTTGAGTAAATTATTGATTAGTATTTTTTGACCAGAATTATTGAACTTAAATAAGCCATTGTTTAAAATAACAATCGAGCTCTAGACCAAACATATTTGTGTCTAGTTAAACCGAAACCAAATAATATTTTGTATTACGAAATGTCTGTATTTTATATATAATATTTTTCTTTTGAAATTAAATTCAAAAGTACTTCTCATTAACGGTATGCGAACATCTTTTCTCAATACACTCTAATATAAATATATATATTCGACTAGAAGGAGAGCTGAGTTTTAAACTTTTCCAGCAAACGAGTATACAACCAGAGGAAGAAGCAGTTAGGTTTAATGCTTAGGTGCAAAATTTATAATTTAAGTTTTTGAGATTCAGTGGTGAAGTATTTTTCTGTATTTTGGGGAATAGGAATGGAATTATTTGCCAGAGATTCGAAGATTGAATGAAAACAGAATATTAGAATACAAATATAAAAATTGAAATTTCCTCACCGCATGCTTAAATCTGATGTAGGAATGGTGGTAGACTAAGTACATATTTGTTTAACATAACGTGATTCGCATCTGGTGCATCAAAAAATGCTGTTTAAGAGTGGAATAAAAAAAAATATTGCCACTCGGCATGACTTTGTATAAGCATTGATTGATACCTGCCAAAACGTTCGACCATATACAGGGTTTGTCAATTGAAATGCCACCAACTTTTCGTGAGTATATCTTGAAGCATGTCAGCTATGTCAAATTCATACGTCGGTATTATTTATTTATAACCGCAAGCACCTGAGTCTACGTTTTATTGTACAAAGCTATTCTCTATGTTATGTATGGTCGGAAAATGTAATAGGGTGATTGTGTAATAGTATTATTGAATGTAAAATTACAATCAGTTATTTGAAGCTCGAGACTTTTTGTGAAAATGGAAACAGGAGGGCTAAAAAACAATACACTTTAGTTAATTTTTTTTGTACAAGTCCAGGGGAATGAAAGGTTAATTGGACAAAAAATGTAGTTTAAGTAAAAATTATATTTTTTCCCTCAAGAGAAAAGTTTTAAAATGTTCCAAAAACTGCCGGCGCAAACTGTCTCTTGGCAGGTTTTAAATCAAGTTGATGGGAATCAAGAAAAACTATGGAATCAGCGTTTTCCCAATAGCTTCCCGGAAATTGTCGCATGTTCTTAATGTAAACATGTTAATTCATTTAATTTACTCCAAGGAAATTAAAGCAATAAACGCTACTCAAAAAAATGTTTGTGTTTATAAATATCAATATAAGTACGTTCTTGAAATCTACATTTAACGTACCCTAATAATTCATTTTAAATGCTTACATAGTACATTGCAGTTGTTTTCAAATAAATAATTGGTTTAGCTCTGTTACTGATTGCAAACATATGTATTGGGGATGTTACTGAGTTACGATTCCGACCGATCCCGAAATGTCGTAAACCTCGATTGATTTTTAACTCTTACCTTGTTTATACAAATACCACATATATATTTGCTTAGTTTTTTCCAAAACTTATTACATTTTATACCCTAAAACATATTTAACCCTTCATTTGGTGACCTTTTTTGATTTGTTTGTTATTGCGATATCTCTTGATAGGAGGAAAATTTGGGAAATTTCTTACATTAATTTGTACATTAAGCAAAATCCCTTCAAAAAACTAAAGAAGCAAGATTTAGCCTAACCCAATAACTGATTGCAAACAAAGTTACGTGGTCGACCATAAGGACATTCTGTAAACAGAGCTTTTCTTCTGAGCATAAAAAGAAATCATCGTATAAAAAATAACAAAAATGATAATAATTGGATACCATTGATCTTTTAGAACATTAATGCGAAGTTTTGTTTTCCTTTATTTTCTATGCCGATTTCAAATGATAACTGCCTAAAGACTGGTATTATTTTATGGAAAGCATTTCATGCAGGATAGCCTAGTTGAGTTGTTCTCAGGAAAGAAAATGAATGGTTTTTACTTGAAACCTTGAACCATTTTACTCAATCATAAATTAATCAAATGAAAGAAGGATTAAATTCTGGCATATATATAACAAATAGAGACAAGCCGAAGACTATTTATAGCCTAAAGAACATGTTAATTTTCATAAGAAGCCGCTACAAAATAACGAGGAAACAGATTAAAAGAAGTACCCTGCATATTGTTGCTATAGATGAAAAAATAAGCCCACAAAACATTATCAGAAGAAAAGAAAGTAACAGAAAAGCTTTCCGAAAGATTTACGGACATCTTCTCGGCGACTACCGTGGAAGACTTTATGAATTTTATGCAGAAATTAATAATGTCTAGCGAATTCAAACACAGCGGTAACGCTTGCGTAAGAAAAAGATTTTGTGGTCCACAAAATAATCTTATCGGAAACTCCCCACGGAATGAAAGGAAGTGGGAGGCCCCCTTGCCACAGGAAAGAACAGGTGGAGAATTATCTAAGTTCTGTTTAAATGGTTAAGCGCCAGCTAAGTATGTTTGTACGAAAATGTTGTGCATTTTTTATGTTTTCCAATCCAAACACTTCTCTCCTAATGGAATCTTAACGTTGCCGTTGTATGCCGGATATAAACTGACAGAAATGTTTATAACTAAGGAGCATTATGTTAACGAATTGCCAGCACTGGTAAAAATACGCAACTAAATTTATACCGCTGGTTTACAGAAGATGCATTTGGGCCGCATTCTCCATTTCCAACGGCGTTTGATTTTCTGAAATAACTGCTACAGACATATTGGTTTCTTAAATCCTAAATTTTTAAATAGGCCACCTTGCGCTATACATTTTTTTAAGAAAAGAAGACGCCATTTGAAAAACGTTTTGCCTAAATTCTTGATGTTCCTTTGCCCGGGATTTGAAAGGCGCAGTACGCTACCACCTCACCACTGTGGCATGCAACCATATACATATGCATTTATGAGCTAACAAAGTGAAATACAAAGCAAATATTTCCAAAAAAAAAGCAAAACTTACCCAAAGCGTGAAAATGACACCAGCAAAAAGATCAACGAAAAGTCTTAAATTTAAATGTAGCAAAACAAACGAGAATTCGGTGGAGTGTAGCAATAGATATCATCTCTATTAAAATGACAAAAAAAAAAAAAATTATGTATGGTAAAATTTGCAAGGTACGTCTGGGAATAAAGGCAAAGGCTTAAACAATATGCTATGCCCTGTCTTTGACATTTTAAGTTAATATGAAGCTTTAAGACCGTAGATACTAATCCAGATATGTACCCTGTCTTTGGACATGGTCGTACCATGATGTCAAAATATCAAGAAACAAACTGTATAGTTACTAAATACGTTGGTATGCGTCCGTATTTATATATAAAACAAAATTTTGCACAAAGGTTTAATGGGGTATGATAAATACGTACAATGGAGAATAGAAGTGTACGTGAAAGTGAAGTATACTTGAAAATATGTTGCAATTTCTTTAATAAATAGACAGCTAACAACAAAAGTTGAATGCATAAACCTCTTGAATTTCTTTTAAAATGGAAAATTTATGTAGATACAAATATGTTTGATAATCGGAAGATACAGAAAACCAAATTACTTGTATAATGGGCAACTATTCATAACTATTTCATTTCTAATAGAAGTAAACCGTTAAATTTGTATTTTTATGAGTTTAATTATATATATTGCATTCATATAACAAAACTAAATCTAGATAATTCACACATATTTACGAATGAAAAAAAAAACCACGAGCAAGTGAAATCATTTGTCACTTCTTCTAAACTTGAATTTTTTTGCATCTTTGCATCCTTCATATGTGCTAGCATTACATAAGGATATCTGCTTTGAAATGACTGTGTCACGCAATTTGTTTAACAACAAACATAAAATATTAAAAGGTTATGAAATCACACAAGCACACCGCTAAACAAAAAAGAGCAATGAGTATACTTATTGTGAAGTGAAGATATGAGAAGAGTGTCTGCATGCCTTTGTTTACGTAAACAAAAGTGAAAGATTACATCAAGACTCTTGTGTTCATTCTCAACTTTTTCATAAGTGTTAGTTTTTCATGTTTAGTTTCCCCACACAGTAGCGAACATATTTTACACCAGTCCTTTGGACATTCACTGTGTCTAAGCTTTGGACAATTGAGGGCGAGCAGTTTAATAAGAGTTATAACTGAGTAATTTTATGTGCTTGTAAGCGTATAAGTCGTGGCACAGTGGCTGACGTACCCGACCAAACGCCCGGGGTTGCGGGTTCAACTCCCACCAAGCATTCCCTTTTTTTTAATTTATAAATTATTATTATTAATGGACTGTATTGAGTTTATGGGGTTTTTGATTTAATGTATTCAATTTATTGAGTTGGGTAGTTTTAGTGTTATTGGTGTATTTAAGTCATGGGAGGATGCATAGCATCAGTACACCTTTATTTATTTATTTGTGTTTATTTTAAGGGATTCAGTTTATTAAGTTGGGTAGTTTTAGTGTTATTGGTGTGTTTGAGTCATGGGAGGATGCATAGCATCAGTACACCTTTTATTTATTTAATTTGGGGGCGAGAACTGGGGGCTCTGAGGCTTCGCTCTACTGAGCCACCTCATCCTCTATTTGAAGAACCCTTTAAAATGTGATATGGAGGCGAGCACGGGACGGCTCTGAGGTATTGGCACCCCATTTTCTACAAGAAAAACCTCTATTTATTTAATTTGGGGCGAGCGTTGGGCACTCTGAGGTTTCGCTCTAATGAGCTACCTCATCTTCTATTTGAAGAACCCCTTCAAAGGGTGATATGGAGGCCAGCACTGGGCTCTGATGTATTAGCACACTATCCGAAGAACCTCTATTTATTTAATTTGGGGCGAGCGTTGGGCACTCTGAGGTTTCGCTCTAATGAGCCACCTCATCTTCTATTTGAAGGACCCCTTCAAAGTGTGATATGGAGGCGAGCACTGGGCTCTGATGTATTAGCACACCATCCGAAGAACCTCGGTTTTAATTAAAAACTCAAACTATGTCTTTAGAATATTTCACTAACCAGTTGAGAATTACAAGCACACTCAATGGCTACTGAAACAAACGAACGAAAAATGTTCATAGTTTAAGTCGCTTAAACACACTGCATGTAAGTACACGGCGGATGAGCGACCTCCAGTTGCACCAAAAATTTTGAAAATAAAGATATTGCATGCGTGAACTTCGGTGGAAAGCAGCGGAGCGTAACAAAATTCTAGTAGGTCACTTTCACCACACCAAAAACTTTAACACAATTTTTAACATAATTTAAGCACAGAAATACACTGACTGGAGTTTTAGTGAGTAAAAGTTAAAATTCTGAACACATTGGCTGAATAAAAAGTGTACAAATAATTATTAAATAACAAATACAGACAGTGGTAGTTTAACAAATTCTGCTGTGGTAAGTGGTGAATGTGACCTACTAGAATTTTGCGAAGCTTGCCTCACACGGTTTTTCGTCTATGCAATGTCTCTATATTATATCGTTTCTGATTGCACCGCATACCGACTTTTTAACAACTACGTGAGCAATGACACGCCATATTTTACTGGTATCTTAAGTTTTGAAATGTACAGAGCAAACATGTTGAATTTAGGCATTTTCTTATTTATATATTGCTTTTAAAGTGCGATCCATTGCATAAATTAAAAAAATGCTGTGAGTTTAAAGCAACGGTCATAAGGATCATATCGAACATTAAGATTTTAATTTCAGGTATTAAAAAATGGACGTTTTATAACATCGAACGTAATATTTTAAAGCAATAAATGGAATTAGTAACCACGCATTTTACCTTCGAAATAGCGAGAAAA
This sequence comes from Eurosta solidaginis, assembly GCF_040869045.1. Taxonomy (NCBI): domain Eukaryota; kingdom Metazoa; phylum Arthropoda; class Insecta; order Diptera; family Tephritidae; genus Eurosta; species Eurosta solidaginis. Next base: position 559,993 of record NC_090320.1, on the reverse strand, counting down.
ACATTCGCGTAGATGGGTAGACTATGCTAACTAGGTGATAGTAATTACACAGATAGACAAAGTTTAGACCAAAACCTCAACCAATACTTTTCTGAAGAAATTCGGTACGCTAAACCTCAATCCGGTTTCGGAGATTTTAATTGGCTTTGGTTTTCGAGATATTTGTACCTGAAAGTGCTAAAGACACATTTTCAGTCATATTCACAGCGCTTTTATTCACGAAAACTACTTTTTATCACAAGACCCCATATAACATTTGAAAGTGCAACTATCTCCCTTGAAAACGTTGTTTGAATCTTTCGAAAGAACCTTTTGTGATTTGAGATATTGTTTGTCAGACTGTATAAGTTTGCGATTTTTCTCTACACAAATTTTTTTCACAAATCTGAAGTAAACTTTTAGGCACGTTAGTCACTTAATAACTGCATGTAGACGGGTTCAGAAAATCAAGGATTTTCTAAATAAAATGACATTAGACTATTAAAGCAGAACATTAAAGATACCATTAATTATATTGATTACTTCATCCGCTTTAATTCTCTGGACCCACTATAAGAATATCTGCCTGAAAATGTGCCACACATATTGCTTTTGTTCGCCGCGATCAAGGACGTAGATTATAAAAGCATTTATATCAACATTACAAATGTAAATATCGGAAAAAATTAAAAAGCATCTCTGAGAGAAATGATTGCGCGTTAAAGCGGCATACGTCGTTCTTAATGAAATTTAGTTTTCTTGACAAAATTACATATTGAATGCGGCTCAAAAACGTGATTCTCGTAGCTTTATTTAAGAATATCTCGAAAACAGGAACAAAAATGAAATGTGAAATAGCAACAGTGCAAAATAAAATTTATATATTTTTTAATTTCGTTAGTCTGGAAAATTTACTAAGGCTAAAAGTAATTTAAATACAAATAACGCTGTACAACAGAAATTGTGATACAAAGAAACCTGAAAATTTTGTACAAAATCTAGAGGGTTTAGGTCTTATACACTTGTGCACGGCGAGGAATTCGCAAAATCATTCATATTACCAACTACTATATATTTTCAAAAACTACAGAAATGGCATCTTAAATAGCATGACACACTTTTTTATTGTTGATTTTTCCAAAAGAGTAAGAGTTAAACTTGCAACGATTTTCAGACAACCCCGCTCAATTTAGTTTGGTCCTACTTCATTCTCACAAGATGAAAATTGGGTACTAAGTAATACGCATTAAACATTCAAATGTATATCCAACTTTGAATAAATTTTAAATTAAAAATTCACGAAATAAAATGGAAGTAAAATGCAATGAATAAAATGAGAAAGAAATTAATTTTAGAGACATAATATTCAGCAAAAACAATTCATGCAAGAACAATACAAAAGCAATGAATCTAATAGTAAAAACTTTTTAATTTAAAAAGCACTTATGTAGCTCTCCATTTGCTCTTTAGTTTTGAGCGTCTTGAAGACCATATTCAACACTTTTGGAAATAAGTATAAACTTCATTGGGTTTCATGGCCATGACGACAACTAAATGACAACAAAGTGAGCAACTCACTCTACGCGCTGCATTGATGTCTGCTTTCAGGCGTAATAAATTTTACACAAACATAAAAGTTTCACCATAGCAAAAAGAGTTAAATAATTTTCTGGCATTCTTATTTTCAGCGAATGCCGTACTTCGTCTACTGTATCCCCGTCACCACCATAAGTTGACACTCCTTGAAATAGAGAATTTAAGTGAACAAATATTGTTTTTAATGTTAATAGACGGTATTTTAATGTAGCAAATGTCGGTGGGATTTTTAATTATTGTTCTTATTTGTTTGTTATTAATATGTGTACTTATATTTTTAAAGAAATGTGACAAAAACCACTGGTTTAAACAATGTAAGTGATTTAATATTGAACATTAATACCAATTATTGTATATGTAACATATATGTTTTTCGTATTTAATAAATAGATTCCCTGAGGAAGACACGAAAATGTGTCGAAACGCGTCGGAAATAAAAAAATAAACTTGTTTTATTTAATTAAATCGGCCTAAAAGCTCCAAATTCATATTAAATAGATAAGTGATCAACTTTCACGGTATTAATTGTGGTTGCATCGTTTATTTGTCGCCTTCGTCTGGCGTCGAAAATTACTTTGCATGCTTGTCGAGAATGTAAATTGCGTCTATTGAAATATTGGCATTTATTATGGACATTTTTTTTAAATCCTTTTTTAACCGGGCACAGAAAATGCCAATCAACAACACAATTTAAGATGAAGGCCACGAGTTCATCATCGCCATATAAAATGTTGCTCATTTTCCACTGGCAAATCGGCGCTTCCCCCACTTCTGGGAAGCAATTAAATTGAATGTCAATAATAAAAATGAAGTTTTTTAGGCTCGAAATCTTATGCATTTAAAGCCTAAAAAGAACTCACTAAGCACTTAAAGGTGAAATAATTCTCACATTGGTTTTTATTTTCTCTTTTGTCCGCCTAATCTACATTTGAATGCAAATCAGTTATCTCTTTACTTACCTCTACTCTTACGCCAGGGATTTGATAGACTTTAATGGCTGGCGTTTCCTTTGGTGTAAAACTATAGAACTCTCGCCGTCCCTTATACCATTTCACCGAATAGAGACTATCACCCTCTAAGTCATAGAGACAATTCATTGTCACTTTTTCACCACGCCTCGCTGCATGCGGAATTTTAACGCGCACATCACGCAATGCAGTAACAAAATCTGTAAGGAGATAAGATGAGTGAGTGATTACTAATTGGATGTAAATTTAAATATGGTTAGTATAATCAAGAAGAAATAAACATACATAAATATGTCCTTATTTAATCAGTGATTGGACTGTATTTATGTTAAAATTGATGGAAGTATGTAGAGATTTCAAAGAGATAACAAATAATAAATTAGCATTAATTGTAGTTGCCAAAGCTTATATTTGTGTGTATATGTATATGAGTATATATATAGATACTAGAAGACCCGGCAAACGTTGTCCTGCCCTAAATTTGGCCTATCTGCATACATTTTAATAAGCTTTTTCCGTCTGACTCTGCCCTTCCCCCCTCTACACTTATTCCTAATCCTTTTATTCACTCCCTCCGTCTTTTTCGCTTCATCTATCACCATCTTCGTCTCATTCTATCTTTTTCTCAATCTCCTTCTCTCTTTGCTCTTCTCTCAATTCCTTCTCATTCTTCTGCATCCCTTATTGCCTGTCCCAGAGGGTGGTATGTATTTTATTCCAGTCCCAGTCCAACTCCGAGTCTCAGTCCGAGCCCTAGTCCTAATCCCAGTCCCAGTCCGTCTCTGGATAATATATTACTTTGTACTAAAGCACTCATAAAGAGCTTTCATTTGATATCCATATTGTATAAACACTGTCTAGGCATTCACTGGCCCACGTTTTGGCCTATATCTCGAGATCATGTCGAGACCAAGCCTGTGTAGTAACCACCGCGTGAGGTTTACGCAACTTGTGTGAAAGTTTGAACAAAATCGACCAACGCATCTCTTCAAATACCGGCGACCAACTAACACACATTTTAGCCTTTCTTTTTATATATATAGATTTTTATTTTTACACTTCACTATAATATTAAAAAGAAATGCAGATTTTCGTTGCTTTTGAAATTCGGCTTAAAAATTGCAAATAAAACAACTAAACACTCTCCTGAATTAAAAAAAATGTCATAGTACCTCTAAATCGCGGGCCCCTCTGAAACCCCCACCCTCTCGGCAGGCCTGGTGACGTGCTATATTTGATATCATTCACTATAATATTTTTATTGATAAGCAGGTTGTTTAATTAAGCACCAAGCAATTACACGGAGGTATATCCGCACCTCCTGAAAATATGAGTGCCAATGCGTATACGTAACATTTTATTATTACGTATAAACAAATAAAAAAAAATTGCAATAAAATATAATTGCGACTATAAACTGACATATGGCCTATCCTATATTTCAACTTAGATCAAACTACATACGGGGTGCAAAACAGATTCAAAATCGGTTCAGTAGTTTAGGAGTCCATCGCGGCCAAAAATGTTGTGACACATGTTTTTTATATATTAAGATATATTCGTATATACACCTCACTTAATCCTATAATGCACTGGTAGCGGAAAACATATACTAATGCACTAACGTAGTTTTGAGTTGGCTAAGTCAATAGTGACAGATATGTTAGAAGAAAATACCAAGTAAGGAGGTGGATCTTGGAATGCCAAATCTAGACTAGATTGTATTACAATAGATACTGTGTTTTCACCTATATTAACCTATATAACGCCCTGACTTAAGAACAAAGAGGTGTATCTTTAAATGCTAAATCTAGATTAGATTATATTACAATAGATACTGTGTTTTCACCTATGTTAACCTGCCGTTCGGAACCGGTATAAAACATGTAGGGTCCGTTCCGCCAATGTGTGGGAAAAATTAAAAAGCACCACGGCGCAATAGGAAGAGGAGCACGGCCTAAATCTTCTTCAATGTAAATGCGCCTAGTATTTTTTTGTAATACACCAATATAAAAAAAATGCGAATTTTACCAAAAAGATTAAAATACAGTATTTTCCTAGAATCAATTTGAAGTATTGAAAAATGTGCAAAAGATTTTTTAAATGGAAATTTAATATAAGAAAACGTAAATATGTATGTGAAATGTGTAAATGAGAACCTGCTGATGTTTTCTAAAATCCAAACGACTATTCTAAAATTCAACTGACTTTCCAATATTCAGTTGACTATTTCTAAGCTACAACTGGAAATAGCGCAGTTGTACTATAAAATATTTATGAAGATATGTGTTTTGTACTATCCCCGCAGCGAATCGCACAACGCAGCCTAATTCTGTCCCCTCGCAGTGCTTTCAACTTACACTTTTAACATTGTGATGTCCTACGAAATAGAAATTGCCCTCCTTTGAAGACCTTTTGAAAATGTTCTTAATTGGTTCATATTAGGTGGTTGCAGTCTTTTATTAATTATTTTAATATAATTTATAAGACCTCAGCGCCGTTGTGTGGCTAATAACTGTCCCGCTCTTCTACCGATTAACACAGTTTGGACGTAGTCATTACACCTATAGCCGTAAACTGTCGCTCTGTGTGACTGTCACCCGTATTCCCTGCATGGATACTTAAGTACTTTTTTCTATTTCCCAGATTTATCCTCTTCTATTGGCAAATATTATAACTTCTAGTCAGGCAATGTTGTCTATGTATTAGAATTTGCTTTGTTAGTTATTAAAATTTATGGTTGACTTTGACAGCTCCGTACTACTTCGGAGAGTGAAATATACGGTTCTTAAACGTACCGGCTTGTTTGTATGTTGCAACATAAAATTCATGTTATTGGTTAAAGCAGTTCGTTGATACTTTTATTTAATAGTTTCACCTAATTTGAAAGTAAAAGTAAAAGCTATAAATAGTTGAATTGAATGGTTCTTTGGCTTAAACTAAATCAATATTATTTCATATATAGTACTATCAGACCCGGCAGACGTTGTTCTGCCCGAAATTTGATATATCTGCATACATTTTAAAAAGCTTTTTCCGTCTAACTCTGCCCTCGCCCCTCTACACTTTTGCTAATCTTTGTATTCACTCCTCCCTCCGTATTTTTCGCTTCATCTATCTCCATCTTAGTCTCATCCCATTTCTTTCTCAGTCTCCTTCTCTATTTTCTCTTCTCTCAAGTTTTTCTCATTCTTCTTCATATCTTATTGCCAGTACCAGAGGGTGGTATGTATTTTGTTCCAGTCCCATTCCGAGTCTCAGTCCCAGTCCCATTCCGAGTCTTAGTCTCAATCCCAGTCCCAGTCCGTTTCTAGTCTACTTCCCGGAAAAAAGCATCGTAAATACTAATATAGGCAAATCTATATACCAAATTTCAGGCAAATCGAATAGGACGTATGTAAATAGGAATGTGGGTATTATTAATTCATGTCTTTATTTCGGTATACAAAATTATCTGTAGTAAAGCACACATCAACAGCTTCAATTTGATACCCATAATGTAAAAACGCATCCTAGTGTTAACTTGATCCACATTTTGGCCTATATCTCGAGACCCTAGTCACCAATAGGTATGAAAACTACACTGTACTAAAGCACTCATCAACAGCTTTCATTTGATATCCATATTGTATAAACACATTCTATGGGTACCCGAGTCTACGTTTTGGCCTATATCTCGAGACCCTAGTCACCAATAGGTATGAAAACTACCCTGTACTAAAGCACTCATCAACAGCTTTCATTTGATATCCATATTGTATAAACACATTCTATGGGTACCCGAGTCTACGTTTTGGCCTATATCTCGAGACCCTAGTCACCAATAGGTATGAAAACTACCCTGGTCTAAAGCACTCATCAACAGCTTTCATTTGATATCCATATTGTATAAACACATTCTATGGGTACCCGGGTCCACGTTTTGGCCTATATCTCGAGACCCTAGTCACCAATAGGTATGAAAACTACCCTGTACTAAAGCACTCTTCAACAGCTTTCATTTGATATCCATATTATATAAACACATTCTAGGGGTGCCCGGGTCCACGTTTTGGCCTATATCTCGAGACCCTAGTCACCCAGGGGTACGAAAAATACCCAGTGTCAAAGTACTCATAAACAACTACCATTTGATACCAATATTGTACAAACACTTCCTGGAGTTACCCGGGTCCATGTTTTGGCCTATGTCTCGAGACCCTAGTCACCCGGTATCGAAGTACTTATTATACAAACCTTCCCCATGGAAAAATACATATGTACACCAATTTTCATAATAATCGGTCCAATAATTTTTGAGTTCATCGATGACATACATACAAACATTCATTTTTATATATGTATGTATGGCTAAACCGATTTGGAATTTCAAAATCAACTAACCATCATCTCTCCTTCCTGTATCTTTCCTAAAAATTTCATGGCAATCTTTCTATCCGTTCTCGAGTTATGGAGTGACAATCAAAATGTACACTTCTTTTTATATATATAGATATATTCTTAGACAAGCAACATAGAAAATAAATACGGATGATATTGTTTTGAAGCGAAACGCCATTGTGTTGATTTTTTATGTGTCCAAAATTTATATACAGCTAAAAAATTCTGAACTTTACTGTTTTTAATCTCCAAATTCTAATGAATAATTGTTCATGGTCACAATTAATTGGGCCTTAACGGCCGATGCGATTTTGGCAGTTGCTTATTAAGTAACTTCGTTCATTCTTGTCTGGCATTTGATCGGTGGAGAACCGTATTTTAATGAGGATCGCGGCGAGACGTTTGTTCATAGTCGCGAACGACCGCCAACCCCTAACTCTATTTTTCTGCGGTCTTCAAGGAGACACCAAACAGCCGAGTATCTCCTTTGAAAGGGTTCAACTCCCAGTTTTGTTGAAATATTGGTATATTTGTAAATTCTAATGAGAAAATATTTAATGGAAGGCGTTTTACTCCTCACAGGCCCCGCACACACTCCGGTAACGGTAACGCTTGCAGCCGCACCTTATTGGGAAAAGAAGCTGTAAAACTTGGACGTGTGTTTCGAAGTAACCCCCAAGCCTCCCTCTCTTTCTGCCGATTGATTACCGAATCTTGCACCTACATATATTGGTCAGCACTAAGCATACCGGTGCAACTGAAATTGCTTGCCAACCGACACCGCCACACCAGATGGCCTTAAATCATTTTACTAAGTAATTACGATAGGTCCATATTTTGCAAAATACAAGTCATTGATTTAAAATACCAACTTAATCTTTAAATAAATATACATTTTAAACTTTCGATTGTCTAAATTCATTTCAAGTGAGCAGCACACTGGCATATTTCCTTTGTTTTTCTTTATGAAAGCAAACTAGGTCCAAACAACATGTAGGTACTATACTTCGCTCGAATATTTTAGTAAATATTTCACTCTCTCAATATAACGACTTGTCATTCTAGTTAACACATTCACACGCTCACGTACTTATACAATGTCAACTGACTTCACCCTTCCGTCGTTAGAAACTTTCTAAATACTTAGGTACATACTTAAATTTCAAAATTGTATTCTATTGAGAGCAAGTGCATCCACTTCATTTGACTTTATGTCAACAAAAGTTCCGAAAACTTGAATGGGAGTTTGTAGCGAAATTCTGGTATACTGCGGATATAGTGGGTATAGCGGCTTTTCATCTTGTTATTCAGGAGATGCGAATATAGATAAAATGTGCAACTAGTCAACATAACTATTATATATTTATGTACGTAGCGCGTAGGAGTGTTGAACTGCGTACATATATATCTACCCAGCAAAAACTGGCATGCGTGGCTGTAAGCAATAAGGAATACTTGTTTGACTCCTGATATATAAACCTAATAATTAGATTAAACAGTACATCATAAGCCGTATAGTAACGCCTTATTTCAGGCCTACTTACGCTACGAATAAACCTTATTTACAAATTAAATAAAAATAAATAAAAAATACTAGGCGATCTACCTCCGAAGAACCTTAGACCGAGCTGCTCTTGCAGGTTGCTCCAACTCTACACGACATCTGGGAAGACAAACAAACTTCTTCTGAGTATATTTTTTATGAAAGATATACGCCTTCTGTGCTCGCTGAAACACTGCTGAGGACTGACCCTGTTTACAAAAGCTTTCAACTGGTGTTTTTAATGTTGCTTGATAGGTAACTTGAACGAAGAAACTAAAATTGAGTTTTTGGAGATGACACTCTGTTACGCCAAAATATACCCGCAAAGTTATGGCACTTTCATAGAAGATCTTGAAGGCCTTAAAATGACCGCATACAAGGTTTTCCCAGGACAACCCCAATATCGTAAATTACCTTTGGACTCTTACAAGCCAGTTGTTAGTTATAACCTGATATTCAGTTTCTTTCTATCTGATTATATCAACCCCTAAGAGTCTAATGAGTATTCATTTATACCATCTTTAGGATTTATATGAAAAATGGCATCACTTCCCAAGTATTATCAGTTTTGTCATAAACCCAATTTGATTGGTTTATAAGCCTTATAGAATATTGGTTTATAAGCCTTATAGAATACATGGAATCTTTCTATATTGCTACATCAGAGTTTCTATACATTGCTGCTCAAATGTTTTTGTTACGATAAGGGAATGTACCTAAATTTTAATTTTTTGCCACACTAAGTAATACTGCTACAATCAGAAATATTTTTATATACATAGGTATAGAATTAAAACCTTTTTATGAAATAAGCTTTATATTAAGTTCAAATTTATTTTCGTCAATGACTCGTATTTCCTGGAGAAATGTTAAGAACTTACTTGAACAAATTGGGTTACTGACATTAACATAGTAATAAGAAAATTAAATTTTTTTATGGAAGTCTAATTTTTGGATTTGAAGTTCTTTGATTTTTTAGGAAAACAATATTTTTTAGAGAAAAAACAAGAGCACGGAGCTGTTTAGTGTTGTAGGTACATATATACATACATAAATATATAGGGTCTAGCGCGTATGTTTTGATAAGAAATCGGTAAAACACTCAACGATTGCTCAATAGTTGTGTTTGCTGAGTGCGCCAAATGTATTCAGAAGTTTCGTTGTGTTAAAACTTTGGCCGTTGTCCGCTTTTGCCTATTGAGTAGTTGACTAACCCATCACGCTTCTGCAAATTCTCTAGCAAAATTTTTTTGATCAAACTGATTTTAAGTGACATTAGAAATTATGTTACAAGTCAATTCGATCTCATTTTCATTGAAAACGTAGCAAAAAGATTAGTGGACCCTTAAGCCGACTGGAGATATTTTCGTAATTTGCCCTAACCAACATTAAGAGTCCATAATGAGTCGAAACCAGCAAACCCCTTGAAATTTTTCCTAAGATACAAAATTTTAAAAAGCTCCACGCAAAATATATTTCCACATGAATCATCGGCATGATGCTGGAATTGTAAAAAAAAACCAATTTATTGCTTCTTCCCTTTTGAAAATTTCCTCCAAATAAGTTGAGTTAATAACTTCTTCGAATTTTCTTCTATTTTTTGAAAAGCCGAATATGAAATTTAACATCTGCTTGTGATGTTGATTATTCTTAGGCGTATTTATGTATGTACATTAGGGTCTCCGTTTTATACCAAATTGGTTTATTTACAAAACTTCTCAAATTTTGAATAAAAAGTCCATTCACGCGAACTCGTTTTGTATAGCGTTCCATTTCCTATAAGTATTTCTATATCTTATTATTGCAACTTAACATCTTTGTACAAGGGAAACTATATTACTGGAAAAAGTAGGTACTGTAGACTCATACAATTTTATAAAGAAATATATTGTCTTTTAATAACTCTTTTTGGTTTCCTCATAATATGAGAGCTTTAAACTAATATAAAGGAGCGTCTTGTAAAAAAAGGCGTATGTACCAAGTAATCGTTAAGTCGTTGTGTAAATATATACTTGTACGTATACGTCAAGTAATATAATCTATTATTTAAATAGGCATTTTGAAATTTTCGCGCCCTTTTTACGGCCAAACTATAATTCTAATGATTCAAGGTTCGATTCGAGCTCAAGGCTAGAACTATAATTTTTTTCTAATGGTAATTATGGTTATTTTTTAATTTTTCTATAATTGAAAAATGTATTTTGTTTTTGGAATAGTAAGTAGAAAATTTTTCAGACAACCTGCCATAGCTGCGCAGATAGATCCATTTCGAAGGGTGCTAAGCCTTCATCATCAGCACGCTTTAGGCAATGTGCGCTAACCATTTAGCTACGCTGTCAGGATTTTGAGATATCCTAAACTAAATGTGCAAAAAACACCATTTTTGCCTATTTTTGAGGTTATATATAAACGACAGATTTTTTTTTTTAAAGCACACATAGCATCTTAAAGAAGAAGTCTTTCTCTTACGAATGGCGTTGAGTTTGCTCAAATATCTTTTTTTTTGCTAACATAGAACTAAGTGAACTTGGGGTGAAGGCTTGGCTTTGTGGGCTACGGGTATATAAGCTTGGGGTTTCGGGTATTTCGGTTTTTGGGCTCGGGGTTTTGGCATTGGGGTTTGTGGGCTTGGGGTTTATGTGTTAATAGTTTGTGGGATTGTGTTTTGTGGGCTTGTGGTGTTTAAGCATTAGGTTTATAGATTTAAAATTGCCGGTTAGAGGTTTTTGGGTTTGGGGTATGTGGGATTGGCATCTGTCAGTTTGGGGTTTGTGGGATCGAGTTATTTGGACTTAAGATGTATAAGCTTGAAATGTGTAGACTTATCGTAAGAGGTATGTGTTCTACTGCATCATACCTACGTTAATTCAGTGGTTTTACAGCTATAGGAAAATTAGCAAATTTATAAATTTTAAATTGCTCTATCTTAGCGAAAAAAAAAGATATTTGAGAAAACTGAACGTCATTCGTAAGAGAAAGAATTCTTCTTTAAGATGCTGTGTGTGCTTTTTAAAAAAAAAAAAAATCTGTCGTTTATATATAACCTCAAAAATAGGCAAAAACGGTGTTTCTTGCACATTTAGGTTAGGATATCTCAAAATTCTGCATCCAGATTTGAATTCAGCGCATAGAAAACCTTTAGGAAAGTATGGTCTGGTTTATGGTCAAAAAAATCGGTCTCATTTTGTCGGCCTGTATAATTTTTCAATAGGCCGATAAAAACAAAAACCATTGTTATAATTCTGTATAAACAATTATATATGTATGGATTTCCCAAAAAGCAGTGCAGAACATTATAAAAATTCAAAAGAGTTAAATATAGCGATATACGTGTGACTATACCGTGACGATGTGTGTGTAAGCTCAAAAGCAATACTTTTGTTATATGCATAAAATAGAGCATTTTCTCAAAAAGAGGTGAGAGGTAAGAGCAGCGTTGACAGATTGACGACGCCGTCGTCATTTTGACGATTTTCAACTAGAATGACACTTGGACGATTTTGTAATGAAAAAAGACGATTTAAGCCTGCCTTCTATGTAAGATTTATTTTAAATATTCAAACACCAAGAAATAGATCCAATAATGTTGATTTTAGATGGACACTACAGTAATTAATATTGAAGTCATCAACTTAGCTCGTGAAAACGTAGTGGTGATGATATCATTGCCTCCGCATTCCACTCATAAAATGCAACCGCTAGACAGAGCATTCATGAGCCAACTCAAGACTTATTACAGTAACGAACTAAAGCGTTTTATGAGAGAAAAGTTACTAATTCGATTTAGTTGGTCTCTTTTCCAAAGCATATTATAAGGTTCAGACTGGCCAGGTTGCAGTTAACGGTTTCAGATGTACTGGTATATACCCATTCGATCGAAATATTTTTACTGATGCAGACTATATTGCTGCAAATGATATGTACGAGCACGAAACTGCCAAAAACTCTGAAGTTTCCGAGAAAAATAATGCAACTTCGTATACTGGACGTATTCTTACTTCACCGACATCTAATACAAACCGAGTGACTTCTCCAGAATCTGAGGCATCAACCAGTAAAGGAGTCGTTTCACTATGGCAGATTTTACCATTGCCAAAGAATAGAAAGCCAGTTGCTACCGGAAGAGGAAGAAAGTCAAAAGCGACAGTATTAACAAAATCTCCATATAAGAATCAGTTGGAAAAAAGCATTCGGAAGATCCGGGAAAAGGTGAAGCCAAAAATTAAAAAAGAAAAGGAACCTTCAAAAAACCAGCAGCGAAAGCTAGAAAAGCTGAATTTGAAGAATTTACTAGTGACTAGTCGTCTACGCAGAATCGAACCAAGGGGATTTTGTTGAAATGCCTCCAGACGAAGCAATTTGCTCCTTTTGCGAAAGTTATGGAAGGACGAAAGAAATATATCAGAATGGAGTGTTTGTTAACAGTGCGATACGGTTTGGGCTCATAACGTCTGCATTGCAAAAAAAAAAAATCCAGTTTTTATTTACGAGTCTTGCACAAAACGAAGTTTTTAAGCAATTTTGGTATTTCCAATAACTTATTCATTTTTAATATCAACGAGTTAAGGAGGCATTTTCTTTTATCTTTTGAGAAGCTATCTATCTTTTATTAATAAAATTGGTAAATTTTAAAAGAAGATATTTAATATTTTCTTTAGTAAAACTGATCTGGTTATTATTCGGGTTAGATGGCATATTATACCAAATTAGCCTACGTTTGCGTACCACATTACCCGCCAATTTTTGGGGAAGCGGCATTTCGGGCTCACCCGAATTTCGTCTTATAAATTGTAAACTGTTGGTGGTATACAACTTTTGATAAAGTATGCTATAGATGATATTTCACAAAACAAATTGTGACGAAAAAGAGGTGAATTGGACTTTTGGTTAGACCAAAATTACCCAAAAACTAAACGCTATACCACAAATGCCGCAGTTTCTCTATTTGAAGACATTTCTAAGGTTCCTCCAGTAGTTTTTTGGAAAACTACTTCTACTATAAAAAGGCCTGACTCTACATACGCTTTTTCTAAATTATGTGCATTCGTTGCAGATCTAATGTGTTTGCCACACGCTTCAGCGAATGTAGAACGAATTTTTTCTAAAATAAATTTAACAAAACAAAAATGCGATACCGTCTGGAATCTGATACATTAAAAGGAATATTGCTAGCCTAAGATTATTTAAAATTGAATAACTTTTGAATAACTTTTCCTGTCATAATATTGAACCGCAAATAAATATGCTAAAAAAAATTAACGCGAAAATGTATAACTAAGAAACTAAAATTATATGGAGGTTCGGTTTGAGCTCAAAGAAAAAAATAATAATTGTTAAATTGACTGAAAACAAGTACCTTTTGTATGTAATACAAAATTTATCTTTTAAGACGTTTTTGTTATTTATAAAATAAAACGAAATGAATTGAAAACTATTTTATATGTTGTATGTGGCAATAAAAAATAACAATCAAAGACAATTTTCAGAAAACCGCTTTTAAAGTTAATATTGTTGAATGAAATCCGGCGATCTCGTTTTGGTTTCCGGCGAATACAATCGTAACAACTCCGTCCTAACTCAACTTTGGTTGTTATTGGTTGTTGCTATAGATATGACGATCTTTGACGATTTTTTGGGCGGCGTCTGACGACTTGGAAGACAAATATATGGCAACGCTGGGTAAGAGACCCAAACGCTCCACATATAGCTGCAGATATTGGTGCCTTATCGGTAACCGTATCGGTAGCCTTATAACAGCTGATTCGACCAACTTTTTGGGAATCAATGCAATCGATTATTGGTGCCGCTAAGGTCGTAACCGTATCGTAGCCAACCATTTGGTTTTTGGTTTACCGTCGTAACGATAAACAGCTGATTATATTAGGGATACGACTACAGCGATACGACATACGGCACCAATGACTCCCGCTTATAACTTAAAGTGTCAGAGCACAGGCAAAATAATACAAGAAAAAATACAAAAAAATTTAATTACACAGACCAAAATAAAAGAAATGGGACAGTAAAAGAAAGCCAAGAAAAGAAAAGAAAGGAAAGAAAAGGAAAGGAGAGGAAAGTAAATGAAAGGAAAGGAAACGAAAGGAAAGGAAACGAAAGGAAAGGAAATGAAAGGAAAGGAAAGGAAGGAAAAGGTAAAGACAAGGTAAAGAAAGCAAAGGACAGGAAGGGAAAAGAAAGGAAAAGAAAAGAAATGAAAAGGAGAGGAAATTTGATGGTGCTTTGTTGTTTTATGTGGTGTAATTAGTCCATAACACATCTATAACAATCCTTCCCTGTCCTTTCCTTTCCTTCCTTAAATTTTTGATAACATATCCCTAACTTTTCGATAATATTTTGACAATAGATCGATATCAAACCGATAATTTGTCAATAACAAATTGAATGCTCACTTATAACCATTGTTATCTGTAGCAAACTTATAACAATTCGACAGCAGACACCTGTAGTAAACGTTGCCTCTTTCCCTTTCCCTTTTTTCATAGTTCCCACATTATGCTACAGTGTAGTGACTACATTTTCGCTTACATTTTATATAACATACCACTTTCAAAGAATACACTTAAACTTAACTTACTCTCACATTCTAGTTTCCCCCATACCGTGAGCAAAGAGGTTTACACATCAAAAATTGATAAATAACGAACACCATAATACAGAACTAATACGTTGGAGGTAAGTAAATTATCTTCACACATAAGTATTCGCATAGCAGAGTTTGCGATTGCTGTCGCTAAAATATGTTTGCTGTCGTTTTTAATTTGGTTACCAAGAAACGATGTAAAACAAAAATATTTGGTTTGAGATATAGTACACACACTTATGAATTTTTCAAGATAAAGATATATACATGGGTACATTGCAAAATCCTACGATGATATAAAAAATTGATTTGTAAGAAAAATATTCTTAACTATAACCCCAGCAGGAAATTTTCGCTTAAGTATGCTATAGCTGTGACTTATAACTCAATTTAACTTGCTGTTAACACTAGTGACATTTGATTAACTGCGTTTATAATAATATAATTGAAGGTATCAAAGCCATATGGCTTAAAAAAATACAATACACCACCATCACGACGTTCGCCGTTTGCCACTGACAGCACGTACGGTGAATAATGTGGGATACATACCGACTGACGTAAATACTTTTGGTTACAAAATAAAACTGTGTATTTCATTATCAAAATAATAATAGCATGTCAACTAATAGCATTGTTTATCTTTTAACACCAATTTTTCACAATCGCGTACCATAAAAAGCAAAAAATAAAATGCAACTTATGTGACGTGGCTGACGTGTGTCAAAAGCAGAAAATTGGCATAGTACGAGGTATGCGACGACCAATACGCTACTTATCTGGCGTATATCATCTAAATAAACAGATCAAATTCTGCTGTGAGTTTCTTCCTTGACCGCAAAGTAAGTGAATGTTTAAGTCTTAAGTCAAGTTAATATACGTATGTATGCATAACACACGACAGTTATTAAGCTATGCTACGTAGGATAGCTTCGAAAAGTAAAATGGTAATTAAAGTTTTAAAAAATTATGACACTGTGCATTACCTTTTCCATCAAGATACCCAGTTTCACCTTTGTATGCGAATGCTGTGGTATTTTCAGAGCTTAATTTTATCCTCAATAAATTTGTTAACTCATCACATGGTTAAATATGCCAAAGGCAGGCATATAAACATAAAAAGTACTCATTTCACTCAATTTATATATATATAGGTAAATATTCATAAGTGCACATACACACAAATATTTACACACCAGTGCCGGCATGTATGCACACGTACAGTTAAATTTGCTTTGATTGTGCTTTCCCATTTCACTTAGTCTGTTTGGGTTTTCTTTCCTTAACCCCACTTGTCATTCATCTAGTCGAAACGGGACGACCATTCCACATACCCAGTATTCTGATGTTTGCAACAATCAAAAGGACAGTCAAACGTATTGCCAGTAAACGTAAGTACTTAGCAACCCAATAACTCGGTATGTTTGTGTTTGACAATGTAGGCAGGGCTTCGAGGTATATGGCGTTTAATATTTTATGAAAAACCAAGTCGGATTTTTGCTTTGTAAAAAGTTTTGGTTGGGAATTATCGTCAAGAAGTGCACCCCTTAGGAACAATGACCAGAAATAAACCAAAAGATTTTATTCGATTTCTCTTGGCCTGAATTTAAGTTGACTCACATATAAAGCGAAAACCAAAGAGTCCAGGTAACTTTCCATTTTGAACTTTGTTGTTTTCATGTTAATTGAAAACACAGACATGCTTAATTGTTGAAAATATTTCCTTAGGTACTTGAAAAATGTACAGCAGATAATAAATATAATATCTGCATCAACAGACGATAAGCTAATCCCTATATATATGGGCAAATCTCAAATACTTTTACTTTTTTGGATACTCGGGAAAAAAGTACAAGGACATTAAGATTGACCTTTTGACTATCCGATCTGATGATTTTAAAAATCAAGAAAGTTGATAGTAAGTTTTTGCAGAACTTCGAAACGTAAAAAGCGTCGATTTTTACACTTTTTCAAGCGATACACTAGATTTTTTTTTTTTTTGAATTTTTTCGATAAAATTTTGAGGCATCGCTGAAACGCTGTGAAATTTAAACAGAATGTTGTTTTTGAGACGGAGATTCTAAAAGTATGAGCAAAATTAATGTGAAATTCGGATATGCACGATAATAGCTTATCAGGGACTAAAAATACCTAGGGCTCCAAATTCGATGTGCTCCTTTCAGTTTTGAAGGTAGAGGCAGAAAAGTGGAAGCGCTTGGTTGCGTAAAATTTTTTCAGGAGCATGTTTTTTTGTGGGCACAGCTACAATTTTACTTTTATCACTTCATACCCGTTTGTTAATTTGTTCTCTGCACCACAGTAGTATACCATCTATTACCTCATCTTGGAATATTCACGCAAGGAAAGTTATTGATGTTTTACATGGGGTAAATATACGAAATTTTCGACAAAAATTGGCAATCGTCAAAAAGTGTAGAATTTTTTAAACGAGGTTTTATTTAAATGAAAAGAAACAAAAATTGGTACAAAAATTAAAAAAAAAAAATAAAAAAATTTTCTACACTTATTGACGATTGCCAATTTTTGTCGAAAATTTCGTATATTTGCCCCATGTACAAACATCAATAACATTACTTGCGTGAATATTCCAAGATGAGGCAATTGATGGTATACTACTGTGGTGCTGAGAAAAAATTAACAAACAGGTATGAAATATTTGACGGTTACCCGGTTTCATAATTTTGCCGATATCTCTAAAACCGGGTTTCGAATATCAAAAAAATTGTATCTAAATATACCTCACATAGTATGTACATCCGGATAAAATTTCAACACAATCGGTTAAGAAGTGTTTAAATAAGTAAAAAAAAATTAAGGTTCTCCGGGTTTATATTTTTATCAATATCTTCAAAACCGGATCTCGGTTATTAAAACTTTTTACCTAAACATACTTCGTTCACATATCTATACGTTTTCAAAGTTTCAAAAGAATCGGTAGAAAGGTGTTAAAATAAATTTGTTGCAAACTTTGCAGTAAAAAATATTTGGCGGTTATTCGGTTTTATATTCTTACCGATATCTACAAAACCGGGTATCGTGTATCAAAAAAAATTTACATAACAAACAGTTGCATATATCTCGATATTTCGTTAAAATTTTAATATAATCGATAGAGAAGTGTTGAAATAAATGTATATTTAACATTGCGACCTCAATTTATATTTATTTTGCTCGATCTTTTGACTATATCTTTTTTAGGCATTATGTAAGACGAGTAACGGCGATGCATTATAGCTCCAATTTATCCCTCAATGTTCCTAACATGTTTCAAAAAAAAATCTTGTATCCAAAAAAAGCAAAGTTTGGCGGATTTTCCCGTATGTCTCTACCATTGTGAATTCCTATAAATGGCGAATATAGTGTTTTTGAAACAATTAAATGAAAAGCTGGTTTGAGACACAAATGGACACTTCATGGCAATAAAATCCATTTACCGCGAGCAAACAAACAAACCCTTCTTCCAATCTCTCCCCATTCGCGACAGCCCTTCTTATATGACATATATGTAGGAATGAAAATGGAGGAATGAAAGGATTATTCACTTGTACATTTCAAGAAAGAACCTGCAGAAAATTTAACGTAGTTTTTTCAAAATCAACCCAAGTTAGTCCGTTAGGCGATAGATACTCAATCCAAAATATTTTTGTGGTTACTACAGTTCTCGACTGGGATACATTCTAAACATATGTACATTCATACATATGTTGAAAGTTATGCCCAAATTACATCTGCAGCAGCTTTGTCTGCAGCGCTGCTAATTTTGCTCTTGCTTGATTGCTTTATGGACACACGTGCAGTTACATTTACCTGACAGCTATTTGCAGCGATTTGTGTACAACCCCCGGGCAAAGCAACATCGAAATTCAAAAACATGTTGTATTGTTTAGAAAAAATGTTTCTAAGCGGATATGCCCCCGCCAGTGATTTGGCAAACACTCTGATTATATTTCTGCCATGAAAAGATTCTGGGTGAAAACTCATCCGCCTCGCAGATACCGTTCGGAATCGGCGTAAGATATGCATGTCCCGAACTGCAAATTCATAGGAAAAACTTAAAGGGAGCACGACGCAAATTGGAAGAGAAGCTCGGCCTAAATTCTCTTAGGAGGTATGTCGCGCCTTGTATTTTTTTACCACCGCTTCTTGCATCAATTTCCATCTCTCTAACTATACCAACAATCTTCCCATTCAGATCTAGTTGTTAAGATATTACCTAAAGTTTTCCTGCAGGTTACAGACATGCAAAGGCATTACACTGTGTTTACACTGGAATTGAATCATACGTATGTACACCTTTATGTACAATTTCGTACTTTTCTGTATTTTTACAATTTAATACAATACAATTGTCAATATTTGACAGAAAAATTCACAAGCACCATGATACGATTTATATTTAAAATTGTATTCCGAGAGAATGCCAATACAGGACAGAGAAAACCATATAAGCAGGAAACATATGGAAACAGTGTTTTTTAAATTTAAATTCCAAATGCTTTCTATTTCATATCGTGATACATCAAAGAAATGCTTGTTAGCTAAAGAATATTTACCTGGATTTAGTTTTACGTTTTGACTTTTATTATTTAAGTCAAAAATATTAAATAATAATTACATTCATTATTAAAGTACTCGATAATACAATAGATAAAACTCAAATTTCACACAAATAACGGTTGAAACTTAACATTTATTATAAATGTCAGCACTATTTTCTAGATTATTTTTATAATTAGCAATAGCTTGGAAGAGAATATGGGCAATGGAATATTCCTATTATTTCTCATATAAAAGGACAAATAAAATTTCTTTTTTTTTTTCAGGATAACCCTGACAATCCCGATTTTCAGAATCCCGACAAGACATAGTCCCAACAATTTTCGGAAATCCCTACATAAGGCAGTATAGACAGACCAAAGTACATACATTACAAAGGCAAAACAATACCGACTTATTTGTGGCAAAGCATCCCATTTTGGCTGCCATTTAGAAATGCCCTATTTAAGAATATTTTTAAAAACCTATAATTTTTTTCATAAACGCATTTTAAAATGTATATAGTTTGAAAGCCAAACAAATTTAAAAAACCTTCTCCACTACGTAAAATCAAAAGAAGTAATGTAAATGTATCTTGCATATGTTTTCACTGGTGGTATGACATAATCCCATAAGCCCTAAGTTTTTTACTTGGGAAAATGTCACCCCTACTGCAGTGACATAAACCCAAGTTTCATACTTAGAAGTGTGTCAATACCGCGGCCGCCGTGGTCCGGTGATAGCGTGCTCCGCCAACCATACCGAGGATCCTAGGTTCACGCCTCGGGCAAAGCAACATCAAAATTTTAGAAACAATTTTTTGTCAATTAGAAAAAAGATTTCCAAGTGGGTCGCCCCTCGGCAGTGATTTGGCAAGCACTCCAAGTGTATTTCTGCCATGAAACGCTTCTCATTGCAAACTTATCTGCCTTGCAGATGCCGTTCAAGGTCGGCATTAAACATGTAGGTCCCGTCCCGAGAATTTGTAGGAAAAAATAAAAGGAAATTGGAAGAGGAGTTCGGACTAAAATCTCTTCGGAGGTTATCGCGCCTTACATGTATATATGTATGTATATATGACATTACCCATTATAGAGGGACATAACCACAAGTCAAAAAGATGCTTATATCAAACTTTTTTGTAACATTTTAGTGTAGAACTTGGAAAAATATTGTTTTTTTGCAACATTTAATAAAAAGTTTGAAATAACTGTCAATATCTCCGAATTAAGGCATTTTTCTTATAAATTGATTTAAAGTCAAAAATTTTGCAATTTTATAAACAAGTTGTTGTATTTATAAAGCAATAAACATTTTAAAAGTGTTTATTATAAATTTTTAATAATAATGAAAAAATAACAAACCGTAATTATGATACGAAAATTATAAACCGTTATTATATATAGGAATGTACATATATGGGTGATTTTCCGCGAGCTTACAGTTTTGTGTCTTTTCGAAATTTGAAATGTATTAAAGCATTTTCTATGAATTAAATTATGCAACTGAGTTAAAATTATGATTATTTTAAAGTTTCATGTTGAATTTTATTGACTGCTCATCAGTTTTATGAAATTCTAGTTCATAATAAATACCCAACAAATGTCACAACCGTGGCATGTCCACAACCTCATTTTTCATAACATTTTAGGTGGTAATTTTTTAATCTTTAATTACACGAGTAATAAACTGTCATCATATTAAATACTTGACTCAATCTGCAACATTAAATTTTGTTTTAATGATAACATTTTTGTTTTCGCATTGTAATTTGATTTTGAAGTGTCCATGAGTTTTTGAGTAAAAAATTTTATTCGAATCGTTAGGTTGGTACTGCTTTATTGCACACTGGTTTGTGACATGTGAGTGTGAATTTTGATCAGCAAGTCTCCCCGCATATTTCCATATTAATGTTTGCAGTCTTAAAATAACTAATATCCATTTTTAAACATTGAAGAACTGGAAAAACGGTACGTATCAAAAAATCGTATCACAACCGCGGCACTTGTATCTTTTGTAGTTTTAAGTTAAGTACCGTCTATTCTACCATTTTTGTTTAAAGTTTGCTGACATAACCTTAAAATTTTACGGAAAATCTTGCGAGTCATACTAGCTTTTTTTAATGAGCAATTTATTGTTAAAATGTCACAACCGGGGCAGGTTTCAGTATCAAGAACAGAAATTAATAGCTGTAGCTCGTTCACTTTGGAAATGTTTTTTAGCTATAAAAACTCATAGAAAAATGATTGAAAATAATTGAAAACGAATTTTTTTTTCAAAATTTTGGGTTAGCAAAACTGAGAGCTCGCGGAGAATCGCCAATATACTATGTATATTTGCTACTAACAACACCAAGGTGGTTTATGTAAATCTTCTTTTCAAGCTCAATAATGACACTATCCCAGTTAGCACTATGACACCTCGAAAGCGCTGATATAATCCCAAGTAAAAAAGTGGGGGCTGATACAGTCTCAAGTGGAAACTTGGAGATATGCCACTTGAGATTATGTCGTGGCACCGTTTTCACTTAGAACAATGGCCTAAACTCAAACAAGCCTACTATTTGCTGCTCAACAAATTGAAATTCAGAAAA
Organism: Eurosta solidaginis; assembly: GCF_040869045.1. Taxonomy (NCBI): domain Eukaryota; kingdom Metazoa; phylum Arthropoda; class Insecta; order Diptera; family Tephritidae; genus Eurosta; species Eurosta solidaginis. The sequence goes on along the minus strand of NC_090320.1, from coordinate 537,776 downwards.
AAAATTTAAAAGCTTGTTTTGTGCTTAGTTCTGCACATTAAATAATTTACATACCAATTGGTTCGTTTTATAAACTGAAATAACTACATTTTTATTTAACTGCACGATTTTAAATAAATTACAAGCAAAGGGTAAAACCGGAATAGATGCCCCACTTTTTGGAAAAGCCGCCTAATTTCAAAATATTAATTTTATACCAATAATTTTTATTAATGTAGCTAGCTCAATTTTTTAACTTGATTTATTATTATTATTTTTTATCCTACCATAAACAGTTTTTGAAAAAATTAGCTTTTCCTGAAACCTTTTTATTGGGGATAGATGCCTACCTACCTATATGGACAGTTGCCCCACCTTAAAAATACTGAGAGGGATATATGCATACAATGCCCTTTATACCATGTAAGCAAAAAAAAAAAAAAAAAACAACCAAATGCAAGCTAGTTCACTCCTACTGCAAAACCACAATAAATAGAACATTTCGTGTTTTTTTAATCTTTTTTTTGTTATCATTAGAAGATAATTCTAATATCAAACTAATGGTCATAGTTAAATAAAAGCTTTTGCTTAACTAAACAATAAATTTTTCAGGGTTAAAATATAGAGTTATATTTTTCTATTAAATTAAATTTCACAAGCGTTTATTCAACAAAAAAAAATATTATAAAAATTCATTTTAAGTGTCAATATGCACATTTCACATACATTTTTATATTAAACTAAAAATAGAAATAAATAAAATCATTATTTCATTCAATTTAATTCAAGTTCAGTCTGATAGTGCTTTTAATTTTACAAATCTTGTGCAATAGTTTTTGTTGTTTTTGTCCATTTCATTGAACGCTGCCTGAAAGCTGTAGTCCAATGAAATGCTCGAGATCGCACCCCTTTTCTTTTGTATTTTCTCGGCATCGTTTTGCTGAAATCTATAAAAAGTTCGAATTTAAGTATACGTACATATATAAAAAATATGTCAGACTATAAAAATATTACAAAAATATATACTTACCCCATATGTGATATTTTGAGGGATAGATGTCCTTAGGGGCATCTATACCTCGAAAAAACAGGGCAACTATCCTTTTCAACAGGGATAGATACCCACGTATTTTTTAAATAAATTATAAACAAAAACACATCTATTTACACCTGCACGCAATCTCCATGAACCAAAATATTGAGGTAATAAAAAATATATTGGAATTTATTACTAGTTATAAAGTTATACGATGCAAAATACCAACCTTTAAAACTTTTATGTGTTTTTTAACTTTGCGCGAAAACAATACCACACAACAACTAAACGCATCCTCACTGCACGAATTCCTTTCGGTAAAGAAAAATGCGGGTGGACTGCGGCTCCTACCTATGTAATTAATTCTTAGTCACGAGCTCGTTAAATTAGGTTTTTTGAATATGTGGCATCTATCCCGTTGGGGCTTCTGTCCCGGTTTTACCCTACGTCTTTACTACATATGAAGATATAAAGGTATTTCACACACATAAATACATAAATATTTTCCCTTACAAGAACGGCTTCTGCGACTGACTGTCAACCATTTATCAGAGAATCTAACCAAAAGAAACGAACGGCAAAGACATTTTGAAAATGAATTAAATAAATATGTAAATACAAATATAAAATAATTTTTTTTAGAAATCGTATTATATGTACATATAATAAATATTTGTTTGTTCATACACACATACATACATATGTACATATACAAATGTGATTTTCGAAGAAATGTGAAAGTTTCAAAACCTGAAGCAATAGAAAATCAACAGGCATGAAATTATTTGCAAAGCATTCAGGCAAATTTAAGTCACGCCCAAGTGTTTCACAAAAAAAAAAAAAAAAAAATCACACACACAATACGCATACGCATACTTACAGGACTAACCAAAGTTTGTTTAGGAGACCAGAAAAGAAAGACAATCGCTATTGATTTTAATTCCATTTATAGTCCCGACAGTTCAAACTTCAAAGTCTTCAACATTTTTCTGGTATTTTGAGCATAGAGAATACATTATTAGATATCTCAACTACCTCCGCTTTGCTGCTAGAGGCTTTTCCTCAACTATTTCAATACTAACAAGTAAGGAAGGCTAAGTTCGGGTGTAACCGAACATTACATACTCAGTTGAGAGCTATGGAGACAAAATAAGGAAAATCACCATGTAGGAAAATGAACCTAGGGTAACCCTGGAATGTGGTTATATGACATGTGTATCAAATGGAAGGTATTAAAGAGTATTTTAAGAGAGAGTAGGCCATAGTTCTATGGATGGACGCCATTTAGGGATATCGCCATAAAGGTGGACCAGGGCTGACTCTAGAATTTGTTTGTACGATATGGGTATCAAATGAAAGGTGTTACTGAGCATTTTAAGAGGGAGTGGGCCTTAGGTCTATCGGTGGACGCCTTTTCGAGATGTCGCCATTAAGGTGGGCCAGGGGTGACTCTAGAATGTGTTTGTACGATATGGGTATCAAATGAAAGGTGGTAATGAGTATTTTAAAAGGGAATGGGCTTTAGTTCTATAGGTGAACGCCTTTTCGAGAAATCGTCATAAAGGTGGACCAGGGGTGATTCTAGAATATGTTTGTACGATATGGGTATCAAATGAAAGCTGTTAATGAGTATTTTGAAAAGGAGTGATCCTTAGTTCCATAGGTGGACGCCGTTTCGAGATATCGTCATAAAGGTGGACCAGGGGTGTCTCTAGAATGTGTTTGTACGATATGGGAATCAAATGAAAGGTGTTACTGAGCATTTTAAGAGGGAGTGGGCATTAGGTCTATAGGTGGACGCCTTTTCGAGATATTGCCATTAGGGTGGGCCAGGGGTGACTCTAGAATGTTTGTACGATATGGGTATCAAACGAAAGGTGTTATTGAGCATTTTAAGAGGGAGTGGGCATTAGGTCTATAAGTGGACGCCTTTTCGAGATATCGTCATTAGGGTGGGCCAGGGGTGACTCTAGAATGTGTTTGTACGATATGGGTATCAAACGAAAGGTGGTAATGAGTATTTTAAAAGGGAGTAATCCTTAGTCCTATAGGCCTTTTCGAGATATCGCCATTAGGGTGGGCCAGGGGTGACTCTAGAATGTGTTTGTACGATATGGGTATCAAAAGAAAGGTGGTAATGAGTATTTTAAAAGGGAGTAATCCTTAGTTCTATAGGTGGACGCCTTTTCGAAATATCGCCATAAAGGTGGACCAAAGGTGACTCTAGAATGTTTTTACGATATGGGTGAGTAAGGGAGTAATCCTTAGTTCTATAGGCCTTTTCGAGATATCGCCATTAGGGTGGGCCAGGGTGACGCTAGAATGTGTTTGTACGATATGGGTATCAAACGAAAGGTGTTACTGAGCATTTTAAGAGGGAGTGGGCATTAGGTCTATAGGTGGACGCCTTTTCGAGATATCGTCATTAGGGTCGGCCAGGGATAACTCTAGAATGTTTGTACGATATGGGTATCAAACGACATGTGTTACTGAGCATTTTAAGAGGGAGTGGGCATTAGGTCTATAGGTGGACGCCTTTTCGAGATATCGCCATTAGGGTGGGCCAGGGGTGACTCTAGAATGTGTTTGTACGATATGGATATCAAATTAAAGGTATTAATGAGGATTTTAAAAGCGAGTGGCCCTTAGATGTATATGTGAAGGTGTTCTCGCGATATCGACCAAAATGTGGACCAGGTGATCCAGAAAATCATCTGTCGGGTACTGCTAATTTATTTATATATGCAATACCACTAACAGTATTCCTTCCAAGATTCCAAGGGCTGTTGATTTCGCCTTGTAGAACTTTTTCATTTTCTTCTACTTAATATGGTAGGTGTCACACCCATTTTACAAAGTTTTTTCCAAAGTTATATTTTGCGTCAATAAGCCAATCCAGTTACCATGTTTCATCCCTTTTTTCGTATTTGGTATAGAATTATGGCATTTTTTTCATTTTTCGTAATTTTCGATATCGATAAATTGGGCGTGGTTATGGTCGGATTTCGGCCATTTTTTATACCATGATAAAGTGAGTTCAGATAAGTAGGTGGGCTAAGTTTAGTAAAGATATATCGGTTTTTGCTCAAGTTATTGTGTTAACGGCCGAGCGGAAGGACAGACGGTGGACTGTGTATAAAAACTGGGCGTGGCTTCCACCGATTTCGTCCATTTTCACAGAGAACAGTTACCGTCATAGAGTCTATGTCCGTACCAAATTTGAGAAGGATTGGTAAATTTTTGTTCGACTTATGGCATTAAAAGTATTCTAGACAAACTAAATGAAAATGGGCGGAGCCACGCCCATTTTGAAATTTTCTTTTATTTTTGTATCTTGTTGCATCATATCATTACAGGAGTTGAATTTTGACTTAATTTACTTATATACAGTAAAGATATTAAATTTTTTGTTAAAATTTGAATTTAAAAAGAATTTTTTTTAAAAAGTGGGCGTGTTCTTCATCCAATTTTGATAATTTTTATTTGGCACATATATAGTAATAGTAGTAGCGTTCCTGCCAAATTTCATCATGATATCTTCAACGACTGCCAAATTACAGCTTGCAAAACTTTTAAATTACCTTCTTGTAAAAGTGGGCGGTGCCACGCCCATTGTCCAAAATCTTACTAATTTTCTATTCTGCGTCATAACTTCAACCCATCTGCCAAGTTTCATCGCTTTAACCGCCTTTGGCAATGAATTATCGCATTTTTTCGGTTTTTCGAAATTTTCGATATCGAAAAAGTGGGCGTGGTTATAGTCCGATATCGTTCATTTTAAATAGCGATCTGAGATGAGTGCCCAGGAATCCACATACCAAATTTCATCAAGATACCTCAAAATTTACTCAAGTTATCGTGTTAACGGACGGACGGACATGGCTCAATCAAATTTTTTTTCGATCCTGATTATTTTGATATATGGAAGTCTATATCTATCTCGATTCCTTTATATATGTACAACCAACCGTTATCCAATCAAACTTAATATACTCTGTGAGCTCTGCTCAACTGAGTATAAAAATGAGAGGATCTACTTTGGGGACATGTGGTCGGTCATCGAAAGATCGCAATGAATTGACTCAATACTACTAGTTCCAAAATCCTTGCTCCAACAGTAACAACAAAAAGCTTAGAGTGCCACTTTTAGATTGAGGTTTAGCACTGAAGCGTTTCTTGTCCTCACATTTAAAACCCGAAGACCCAGAAAAGCAAACAAAGATACTTATAAGTTATAAGAGTGAAACCAATGCAGCAGCAACCATTGCCTGATTATAGATGAAATCTCCGCAGCCACTTGGATTTGTCATTTAGTATGCGCAACTAGCTAATCCCATACGCAACTTTCATTTAGTGAACTTGTTTGGGACAACTTTTTATTATGGGCCACCTAAAACAACTTTTGCTTGGATAACTTAAATAGTTACCTTGTGTGATAGAGTGTCACATATTATGATTTTCCCTATACTTCATTTTTGAAAAAACTGTTTACTTTTCAAAAATTTGCGAATTTGAATTTCTTCATTCATTTCTTGTTTTGCTCATAACTTCTGAACGGTAAAGATATTTTGGCGGTTTTTCTGATAAATAAATCGCAAAACTCCATATTTTAAGCACAGGCTTTTAAAAACATTCACGGCCTCAAGCTTTCCCAAAAATAAAATGTTTCTAATTTTATGGAAAAATCTTTTTTACATCGATTTAAAAAATTAAAAAATTAGTAGCCTCTTATGCTATAGATATATCAAGAGGCTTTCTGTTGCCAGTTAGAACAATTTCATATCTTTACCATTCAGAAGTTATGATCAATACGAGAAATGAGAATTCCACTTTAAATTCGTAATTTTTTCCAAAGAAAGCAATTCTTTGAAAAACAAGTTATAGGGGAAATCCAAATATTTGACCTTGCGTCCAAAGAAAAGGCCCTAAAAAATGTTGTCCCATTTACAAACAAAACGGTGGTAAAGTAGTTTGTATGAGCATTAATTTTAAAAATTATTTTAACACCCAACCTTAAAAAACGCACAAGGTTTTTTCAACTGCGAATATCAACGATGGTTTTTGTTCTAAGCAAAATAAAAATGTGGGGGCACAATATACAGTACGCAGAACACGGCAAATTCAATTTAGGCGATTCTCTTACAAACTGTATGTGCATCAGATGTTATAGACGGAAAACCGACGTAGCCAGTTTTCATTAGATTAAGTGTGAGCTATTCTATGGCGTTTTCTTTTCTGGAAACAATGTTCTCCTTATGTTGCAAACTCATCTTCTAACTTTTGATTTAGGTTACTTGAAGCTTTTTAAAGAGGCTGAGTTCTTCTAAAAATGTGAGGCGTAGCATAACCTTATTAAGGTTCAGTTGGTCTTATATATGACTACCAATAGAAATTTCACGCGTCCAACGCTTTTATTTCATTGTTTGATCAACACCCTAGATTGATGAGGAGTGTGATGACTAGTACCTAGGACCTACCTAATTATTTTCTACCTTTTAGTATTATTACCACAAAATACGATTTTTTGAAATATTTCGATCCATGCGCCACCTATCGGAGTTTTTTCTTATTATTGCATTGTCATCGGGTTTGAACTATATATATTCGAAGTCTCAAGCTTGTAGCTTATCGGGAAGTTACTTAAATTTCAATTACAAAATTCGTGCCAGCCAGCCAGCCAGATGGTATTTAGCTCTTCAAGTTAATAAGTTTTCTAATGCAATGCTAAGCTAGATCGATTCAAAACCAATTATTTTTCGACCGATGATCGAAATGCCCTTCTCTTATATAGTAAATAAGTTGAAAGTTAACGTTTGAGAAAGCTTTTAGACCCAAATGATAAATAACACTGAAAGCCAAAGTGAGAATCAACATTTTCCTCAACCTTTGAGATTTTTCGTTCTGTTTATTGGGTATATACTAGGGCGGGTCGATTTAAAAATCGCTCATTGCTCTGTGAAAATCGTACTCTGGGGATCAAAATAAGAAACTTTGCCGAAGGAACCATACCTCTAAAACGAATTCTGATGTAACCCCTGATGTAGAACTTTTTGGTAGGAGCAATTTCAATTCTAACTGCTGTGTCTTGTGGTGGCTTAAAAAAAACAACACAAGCAATTTTACGATCTGCAATTCTGTCACAGTGATACATTCATTTTTTAAATCGGTTGAATAAAAAACCCACACAACTATGTTTACGACATGCAAATGCATCACAGTGATGCTTGGTTTTAAAAAGGGGTTGTAAAAACGCTAATTTCTAATAATTTTTTTAATTTCTTTTCTATTACTAAGTTAAATTCATTTTTTCATTTACATATGTTCTGACTAAATAAATTTCTAAAGAAAAAAATAAACTCCAAAAAGAAACAAGTAAGGAAGGTTAAGTTCGGGTGTAACCGAACATTACATACTCAGTTGAGAGCTATGGTGACAACATAACGGAAAATAACTATGTAGGAAAATGAACCGAGGGAAATCCTGGAATGTGTTTATGACATGTGTATCAAATGAAAGGCATTAAAGAGTATTTTATGAGGGAGTGGGCCATAGTTCTATAGGTGGACGCCATTTAGTGATATAGCCATAAAGGTGGATCAGGGTTGACTCTAGAATGCGTTTGTACGATATGGGTATCAAATTAAAGGTATTAATGAGGGTTTTAAAAGGGAGTGGTGGTTGTTGTATAGGTGGTCGCCTTTTCGAGATATCGCCATAAAGGTGGACCAGGGGTGACTTTAGAATGCATTTGTACGATATGGGTATCAAATGAAAGGTGATAATGAGTATTTTAAAAGGGAGTAATCCTTAGTTCCATAGGTGGACGCCGTTTCGAGATATCGCCACAAAGGTGGACCAGGGGGTGACACTAGAATTTGTTTGTACAATATGGGCATTAAACGAATTGTATTAATGAGTATTTTAAAAGGGAGTGGGCCTTAGTTCTATAGGTGGATGCCGTTTCGAAATATCGCCATAAAGGTGGACCAGGGGTGACTCTAGAATGTGTTTGTACGATATGGGTATCAAATTAAAGGTATTAATGAGGGTTTTAAAAGGGAGTGGTGGTTGTTGTATAGGTGGTCGCCTTTTCGAGATATCGCCATAAAGGTGGACCAGGGGTGACCCTAGAATTTGTTTGTACAATATGGGTATCAAAAGAAAGGTGTTAATGAGTATTTTAAAAGGGAGTAATCCTTAGGTCCATAGGTGGACGCCGTTTCGAATGCATTTGTACGATATGGGTATCAAATGAAAGGTGATAATGAGTATTTTAAAAGGGAGTAATCCTTAGTTCCATAGGTGGACGCCGTTTCGAGATATCGCCACAAAGGTGGACCAGGGGGTGACACTAGAATTTGTTTGTACAATATGGGCATTAAACGAATTGTATTAATGAGTATTTTAAAAGGGAGTGGGCCTTAGTTCTATAGGTGGATGCCGTTTCGAAATATCGCCATAAAGGTGGAGCAGGGGTGACCCTAGAATTTGTTTGTACAATTTGGGTATCGAAAGAAAGGTGTTAATGAGTATTTTAAAAGGAAGTAATCCTTAGTTCCATAGGCGGACGCCGTTTCGAGATATCGCCATAAAGGTGGGCCAGGGGTGACTCTAGACTTTGTTTGTACGATATGGGTATAAAATGAAAGGTGTTAATGAGTATTTTTAAAAGGGAGTGGGCCTTCGTTCTATAGGTGTTCGTCTTTTCGAGATATCGCTATAAAGGTGGACCAGGGGTGACTTTAGAATATGTTTGTACGATGTGGGTATCAAATGAAAGGTGTTAATGAGTATTTTAAAAGGGCGTGGGGCTTAGTTCTATAGGTGGACGCCTTTTCGAGATATCGCCATAAAGGTGGACCAGGGGTGACTCTAGAATGAGTTTGTACGATATGGGTATCAAATTAAAGGTATTAATGAGAATTTTAAAAAGGAGTGATGGTAGTTGTATATGTGAAGGCGTTTTCCAGATATCGACCAAAATGTGGACCAGGGTGACCCAGAACATCATCTGTTGGATACCGCTAATTTATTTATATATGTAATACCTGCCAAGATTTTAAGGGTTTTTTATTTCGCCCTGCAGAACTTTTTCATATTCTTCTACTTAATATGGTAGGTGTCACAACCATTTTATAAAGTTTTTTCTAAATTTATATTTCGCGTCAATAAAACAATCCAATTACCTTACAATGTTTCATCCCTTTTTTCGTATTTTGTATAGAATTATGGCATTTTTTTAATTTTTCGTAATTTTCGATATCGAAAAAGTGGGCGTGGTCATAGTCGGATTTCGTTCATTTTTCATACCAAGATAAAGTGAGTTCAAGTAAGCACGTGAACTAAGTTCATTAAAGATATGTCGATTTTTGCTCAAGTTATCGTGTTAACGGCCATGCGGAAGGACAGACGGACGACTGTGTATAAAAACTGGGCATGGCATCAACCGCTTTCGCCCATTTTCACAGAAAACAGTTAACGCCATAAAATCTATGCCCCTACCAAATTTCAAAAGGATTGGTACATTTTGTTCGACTTATGGCGTTAAAAGTATCCTAGACGAATTAAATGAAAAAGGGCGGAGCCACGCCCATTTTGAAATTTTCTTTTATTTTTGTATTTTGTTGCACCATATCATTACTGGAGTTGAATATTGACATAATTTACTTATATACTGTAAAGATATTAAATTTTTTGGTAAAATTTTACTTAAAAAAATTTTTTTTTAAAGTGGGCGTGGTCCTTCTCCGATTTTGCTAATTTTTATTAATATATATATATATATACATATAGTAATAGGAGTAACGTTCCTGCCAAATTTCATCATGATATCTTCAACGACTGCCAAATTACAGCTTGCAAAAGTTTTAAATTACCTTCTTTTAAAAGTGGGCGGTGCCACGCCCATTGTCCAAAATTTTACTAATTTTCTATTCTGCGTCATAAGTTCAACTCATCTACCAAGTTTCGTCGCTTTATCTGTCTTTGGTAATGAATTATGGCACTTTTTCGGTTTTTCGAAATTTTCGATATCGAAAAAGTGGGCGTGGTTATAGTCCGATATCGTTCATTTTAAATAGCGATCTGAGATGAGTGCTCAGGAACCTACATACCAAATTTCATCAAGATACCTCAAAATTTACTCAAGTTATCGTGTTGACGGACGGACGGACGGACGGACGGACATGGCTCAATCAAATTTTTTTTCGATCCTGATTATTTTGATATATGGAAGTCTATATCTATCTCGATTCCTTTATATATGTAAAACCAACCGTTATCCAATCAAACTTAATATACTCTGTGAGCTCTGCTCAACTGAGTATAAAAACATAGGCATTTCAAAGTGGGATTTTTCAAAATTAGCCCCTACGACCCAAAGGGGGGACATCAGAATTCGTTTTAGAGGTATGGTTCCTTCGGCAAAGTTTCTTATTTTGATCCCTAAAATATGATTTTCACAGAGCAATGAGCAATTTTTTTGCCTCCCCACAAATCGACCCGGCCTAGTATATACATATTTACTGTAAAACTACTGCAATATACATAAGTATGTGATATAAATAAATGACTTTGAAATGTTGAGCAAATCTGTTAACCCGAAAGATGTAGCCATTAAATTTCAATTGAATAAAGTCATTTGTCGCAAATAACAAATCATTTATTTTTTTGTTGTGTGAACAAGCATTGGATAAATAAGAAGGATTGTAAGATATCAAATCAAATAAGTTTCTGATCTATTAATATGTAGTTTCTTTGTAAAGCAGTTTCAAAATAAAACGTAATCACACTTTTGATTTCAATTTTCGCTCAGATAACAGAGAAAATTGTAAGCTAATGTTAAATTTCGGCTCCTTCTGGGGAATCTCGTCAATCAGTCAATCGAAACAACGATTTTTTTCAATGCATTCTAATATACATCGACATGGTGATGTGTGGGGCGGAGTAACAAATTGGATAAGATACACACATGTAAAGGTTAATTTGTTTTTTGTGGACATTACAAATCAATGTACTTCAAATAAACTTAAAATGATCATATATTTTAGTACGGTAAACGTATAGTTCATGGATTTGACAACACGTGTCAGAAATGATTGGCAGCACAATACAATTATGAGTTTATAACACAACTGCAATCGCCTACTTTCTCAGCAATACATCAAGGCATTACAAAAGATTCGTAAACACATTGGCCACAAGCCTAAACAAACTTATTACCAATGAGCCAGAAAAAAAAGGCGCGAGTATAAAGTAGGGCTGTGAACTGCATCCGGATTTTTCAACTATCCGGATAAACCGAATATTCGAATAACCGGATAGCTAAGCAAAAAAATCGGCTATCCGGATTCGTAAATGGAAAATTCGGATATCCGCTGTTCGAAAAATTATTCACAAAATATGTTTGTAGATTAATAAATTAACGTAAAAAAAAAATAAAAAGCTACAATTTTACAAACATCAACAATTTTACAAAGTGTCAATTTAAACTAATGAGTGGTAAAATGGTCAGCAAGATTTGAGATCATTTTCAAAAAAGTGAAAATAAGAACAGTGCCCTTTGTCCATATTGTGAAAAAACGCTACAAAACAAAGGATCGACGTCAAGTCTATGGAGCCACTATTGGTTTTTTCATCTTCAAGAGAATGGAATGGACGCAGGTTTTCTCTCTGAATCTGCTCCAGAATATAATCCGAGTAGCAGTTCACCACAAACTAATTTTGATAACAATTCCGAATGTTTAGAACCCCCAATGAAGAAATTGCGAACATCACGCGTAGCTCAAGTTGTTCGCAATAAGTATATGCCCAAAAAACGTGAAGAGATAATAACACAAGCCTTGGCTAATATGATTGATGTTGACTTATTGCCTCTTTCATTGGTGGAATATAATGGATTCAAGAAGTTTGCTAATGTCCTCGAACCAGAGTATGTAATCCCTTGTCGAAGAACAAATAAACCACAATCTCAATGCCAGTAATTAGTGGCAAGACCATGAAAAAATATATCCCAATCTGTACAAAATCGTCAAAAGATATCTTGCGGTACCTGCCACTTCAACAGCTTCTGAAAGGGCATTTTCAAGTGCTGGAAATGTAGTTCGTCAAACACGAAATTGTTTGAGTCGGGAAATGATATCGGTACTTGTTTTCTTACACCAGAACTAGAAGAAAATAGTTTAACATCATATTACATATTTCTCAATACGAGTCTTTTTTGTATTCACTGTTAATTTATTTAAATGCATACGGTTATTAACCGGATCTTCATAAACCCGGATATCCGGATAGTTTCACAAACGAATATTAACCGGATATCTATGCCGTCGGGATTTTATCCGTATCAACGGATATCCGAATGGATATCCGAATATTCGAATATGCGGATAGTGCCAGCCCTAGTACAAAGTACTCGTGAAGTTCGATGTGTAAACATACAGGTGTACGTCTGGAAACTAATTTTCTAAGCTAACTGGAGCTCGCTCAGGGGTTGAAGTTAACCCACAACAGTGGAACTAGAAACAAATAGTGTTAGGACTTGTTGAGAAGAGCGTCGTCGGCTTCTTATTGGTGAAAACCCATATGTTTTTATAATTGGCTTATTATCGATAATGCAGAATTATCGTCGACTTATGGGTTTGTAATCGGCTTGTCATTGCCGTCTTCGGCTTCTTATCGGCATATCATAGAAAATTTACACACTTTTCATCGATTTTGTATTAAAGTTTTACAGGTATCTGTATCATAATAAGCCGATGAGTCGTCGTTAACAAATCGATAACATGCCGATAACAAACACTACGATAATAAATCGATAGCTTTTCTTTAGTAAATCGATACATGTTTGATAACGAAATCGACAAATTTTCCATTTCACGCCGATAACAAATCTGTAAGTTTTCTAAAACAAATTGACATCCTTTTTATAATATATCCATAGCTGTTCGGTAAGTAATCGATAACTTACTGATAACAAAGCCGAAAACCTTCTATTACTCTCCAATAAAAAATCGGTAGCAATCCGATAATATATTGATAATCTAATATATAAAATTCTTCTGTCACGGTTTTAGAGGCTTAACTCCTCGGAAACGGCTGAACCGATTTTCATGAAATTTTGTGAGCATATTGTGTTTATACTATATGGATATCAAATGAAAGCTGTTGATGAATGCTATAGTACAGGATAATTTTCATACAACTGAGAGGTTAGGGTCTCGAGATATAGCCCAAAACGTGCACCCGGGTACCCCTAAAATGTGTTTATACAATATGGATATCAAATGAAAACTGTTGATGAGTGCTATAATACAGGATAATTTCCATACAACTGGGAGGCTAGGGTCTCGAGATATAGCCCAAAACGTGGACCCGGGTACCCCCAGAATGTGTTTATACAATATGGATATCAAATGAAAGCTGTTGATGAGTGCTAAAGCACAGGATAATTTTTATACTACTGGGAGGCTAGCGTCTCGAGGTATAGCCCAAAACGTGGACCCGGGTACCCATAGAATGTGTTTATACAATATGGATATCAAATGAAAGCTTTTGATGAGTGCTATAGTACGGGATAATTTTCATACAACTGCGAGGCTAGGGTCTCGAGATGTACCCCAACGTGGACCCAGTTAACCCTAGAATGTGCTTATACAATATGGACCTCAAATGAAAACTGTTGATGAGTTCTATAGTACAGGATAATTTTCATACAACTGGGAGGCTAGGGTCTCGAGATATAGCCCAAAACGTGGACCCGGGTACCCTTAGGATGTGTTTATACAATATATATAAAAAGAAAGCTGTTGATGAGTGCTATAGTACAGGATAATTTTCATACAACTGGGAGGCTAGGGTCCCGAGATATAGCCCAAAACGTGGACCCGGGTACCCCTAGAATGTGTTTATACAATATGGATATCAAATGAAAGCTGTTGATGTGTGCTATAGTACAGGATTATTTTTGTAGAACTGCGAGGTTAGGGTCTCGAGATATAGCCCAAAACGTGGATTCAGGTACCCCTAGAATGTGTTTATACAATATGGATATCAAATGAAAGCTGTTGATGAGTGCTATAGTACAGGATAATTTTCATACAACTGGGAGGCTAGGGTCTCGAGATATAGCCCAAAACATGGGTCCGGATACACCTAGAATGTGTTTTTACATTATGGGTATCAAATTGAAGCTGTTGATGTATGCTTTCGTACAGAGTAAGTTTTACACCGCTTGGTGACTACAGTCCCGAGATATAGGCCAAAACATGGACCCGGATATACCTAGAATGTGTTTTTATGTTATGGGTATCACTTTGAAGCTGTTAATGTGTGCTATAATACAGAGTAAGTTTTACACCGCTGGGTGACTACGGTCTCGATATAGGCCAAAACATGGACCCGGATACCCCTAGAATGTGTGTGTATTATGGATATCAAATAAAAGCTGTTGCTGAGAGCTCTAAAATTTATTGTGATATTCGGTTTAGTCGCATCAACCTGGCAAATCTGATAAATATGCATGCGAAGCCGAAATAAAGGCAAGAATTAATAATACTCACATACCTATTTATATACGTCCTATTCGATTTGCCTGAAATTTCGTATATAAATTTGCCTATATTAGTATTTACGATGCTTTTTTCCGGGAAGTATACCAGAGATGGACTGGGACTGGGATTAGGACTAGGACTGGGACTGAGACTGAGAATGGGACTGGAACAAAATACATACCACCCTCTGGGACTGGCAATAAGAGATGAAGAAGAAGGAGAAAAACTTGAGAGAAGAGAAAAGAGAGAAGGAGACTGAGAAAGAGATAGAATGAGAAGAAGATGGAGATGAAGCGAAAAAGACGGAGGGAGGAGTGAATAAAAAGATTATGAAAAAGTGTAGATGGGTAGGGCAGAGTTAGACGGAAAAAGCTTATTAAAATGTATGCAGATAGGCCAAATTTAGGGCAGAACAACGTCTGCCGGGTCTGCTAGTATCTTATAATTATCTATTGATTCAATTTAATTTGATTTAATTTTATCAAATGGAATTTAATTTAATTTAGTTTAATTTAATTTAAATTAATTTAACTGAATTTAGATTACATTAATTTATGTAAGACTTATTTAATTTTATTTTATTAAAATTTAAAAAAAATATTTATTATTGGCCTTTAATCTTGAAAATTTAAATAATTAAATTTATTAAAATTTAAAAAAAATATTTATTATTGGCCTTTAATCTTGAAAATTTATTAAAATATTTTATGAGCTCGAGGCCTTATCAAAATAAAAAAACGATATTTCGACTTCATGAGGACTGTGAAACAAACAAAAGGAAAACAATAATTATAACATTTTCAAAAATTAAAAATCAAACATAAAACAAATATCACTTCACAATTGAGTATGTTATACACCATATGTGCGCAAATGAAGAATGTTGGAGTCAAATAATCATACAAAAATATAAACAATATTTTAAAGCACCATAAATGTAAATAAAATTTTTGCAAAAACAAAAGTACATCGAGTGGCTAAAAGTACGATTTACAAGCATATATATATACATACTAGCAGACCCGGCAGACATTGTTCTGCCCTAAATTTGGTCTATCTGCATACACTTTAATAAGCTTTTTCCGTCTAACTCTGCCCTTCCCCTCTTCACTTTTTCTTAATCCTTTTATTCACTCATCCCACCGTCTTTTTCGCTTCATCTATCTCTATCTTCGTCTCACTCTATCTCTTTCTCAGTCTCCTTCTCCTTCCCTATTTTCTCTTATCTCAAATTCTTCTCATTCTTCTTCATCATTTATTGCCAGTCCAATAGGGTGGTATCTATTTTGTTCCAGTCGCATTCCGAGTCCCTGTCCCACTCCGAGTCTTAGTCCCAGTCCGTCTCTGATCTACTATCCGGAAAAAAGGATCGTAAATACTAATATAGGCAAATTTATATACCAAAGTTCAAGCAAATCGAATAGGAAGTATGTAAATAGGTATGTTGGTATTATTAATTCATGTCTTTATTTCGGCTTCGCATGCATATTTATCTGTATTGCCAGGTTGATGCGACTAAATCGAATATCACAATGAAAATTACTTTAAAGCTCTCAGCAACAGCTTTCGTTTGATATTCATATTACACACATATTCTAGGGGTATCCGGGTCCACGTTTTGGCCTATATATCGAGACAATTGTCACCAGTAGGTATGAAAACTACCCTGTACTAAAGCACACGTCAACAGCTTCAATTTGATACCCATAATGTAAAAACACATCCTAGTGTTACCCTGATCCACGTTTTGGCATATATTTCGAGACGCTAGTCACAAATAGGTATGAAACTTACCCTGTACTAAAGCACTCATCAACAGCTTTCATTTGTTATCCATATTATATAAACTCTGTCTAGGGGTACACGGGCCCACGTTTTGGCCTATATCTCGAGACCCTAGTAACAAATAGGTATGAAAACTACCCTGTACTAAAGCACTCATCAACAGCTTTCATTTGTTATCCATATCCTATAAACACATTCTAGGGGTACCCGCGTCCACGTTTTCGCTTATATCTTGAGACCATAGTTACCCGCGGGTACGAAAAATACCCCGTATCAAAGTACTCATAAACAGCTTCCAATTGATACCCATATTGTACAAACATATCCCAGGTTTACGCAGGTCCACGTTTTGATCTCAAGACCCTAGCCAGAACGGGATAAAAATTATCCTATGTCTGTCTCCTGGTTCTAAGCTACCCCTCCACCAATTTTCTGCCAAATATGTTCATCCGTTCCTTCCTCTTCAAGCACGGTGGCCGTCACACGTAACATACGACATTATTTTATCCAGTCGACAATATGTAAATGTAAACTTTTATGTGTGTTTGTTGTTTTCTTATTGTTATGTATGCAAGATCTTTTAATACCTTTAATTTCTTTATGTAATCCTATTAAACATTGTATTTGCGATAAAAATTTAAAAAGACCAAATGATTTCTTTCTTTGTTTTTCGTATACATGCGGTGAAATTGGGTGGTTGTCGGTCTGAATGAAGGTATCAGCCGCACCAATTTTATGAAAAAATAATTGCCACATATTTGTAAAGCCGTGACCAAAGTTTCACGTTGATATCTCTACTGGAAGTATTTTTGGCCACCAACTCCATATAAGACCCACCAGTGTGCAAGGTAAAAGTGGCAGAAATGAAGCTCAAACATTTCGATAAAACCACCTTCTTCGAAATAGATGTTGCAACTTTCAATGAACAATTACAAGAAAATATTCCGTCATAGACGTTGAAATTTTAAGTCAACAACAAAGGGAAAAAATATTACAGAAAATCAAAACTGTTTGCCTTGATGAAAAAAAGCTTTGAAACATGTTTCAATACAAAAACAAGAAAGGAAGGCTAAGTTCGGGTTTAACCGAACATTACATACTCAGTTGAGAGCTATGGAGACAAAATAAGGAAAATCACCATGTAGGAAAATGAACCTAGGGTAACCCTGGAATGTGGTTGTATGACATGTGTATCAAATGGAAGGTATTAAAGAGTATTTTAAGGGATAGTAGGCCATAGTTCTATGGATGGACGCCATTTAGGGATATCGCCATAAAGGTGGACCAGGGCTGACTCTAGAATTTGTTTGTACGATATGGGTATCAAATGAAAGGTGTTACTGAGCATTTTAAGAGGGAGTGGGCCTTAGGTCTATCGGTGGACGCCTTTTCGAGATATCGCCATTGAGGTGGACCAGGGGTGACTCTAGAATGTGCTTGTACGATATGGGTATCAAATGAAAGGTGGTAATGAGTATTTTAAAAGGGAATGGGCTTTAGTTCTAAAGGTGAACGCCTTTTCGAGAAATCGCCATAAAGGTGGACCAGGGGTGACTCTAGAATATGTTTGTACGATATGGGTATCAAATGAAAGCTGTTAATGAGTATTTTGAAAAGGAGTGATCCTTAGTTCCATAGGTGGACGCCGTTTCGAGATATCACCATAAAGGTGGACCAAGGGTGTCTCTAGAATGTGTTTGTACGATATGGGAATCAAATAAAAGGTGTTACTGAGCATTTTAAGAGGGAGTGGGCATTAGGTCTATAGGTGGACGCCTTTTCGAGATATCGCCATTAGGGTGGGCCAGGGGTGACTCTAGAATGTTTGTACGATATGGGTATCAAACAAAAGTGTTACTGAGCATTTTAAGAGGGAGTGGGCATTAGGTCTATAGGTGGACGCCTTTTCGAAATGTCGCCATTAGGGTGGGCCAGGGGTGACTCTAGAATGTGTTTGTATGATATGGGTATCAAATGAAAGATGGTAATGAGTATTTTAAAAGGGAGAAATCCTTAGTTCTATAGGTGGACGCCTTTTCGAGATATCGCCATCAAGGTGGACCAAGGGTGACTCTAGAATGTTTGTACGATATGGGTATCAAACGAAAGGTGTTACTGAGCATTTTAAGAGGGAGTGGGCATGAGGTCTATAGGTGGACGCCTTTTCGAGATATCGTCATTAGGCTGGGCCAGGGGTGACTCTAGAATGTGTTTGTACGATATGGGTATCAAACGAAAGGTGTTACTGAGCATTTTAAGAGGGAGTGGGCATTAGGTCTATAGGTGGACGCCTTTTCGAGATATCGCCATTAGGGTGGGCCAGGGGTGACTCTAGAATATTTGTACGATATGGGTATCAAACGAAAGGTGTTACTGAGCATTTTAAGAGGGAGTGGGCATTAGGTCTATAGGTGGACGCCTTTTCGAGATATCGCCATTAGGGTGGGCCAGGGGTGACTCTAGAATGTGTTTGTACGATATGGGTATCAAATGAAAGGTGGTAATGAGTATTTTAATAGGGAGTAATCCTTAGTTCTATAGGTGGACGCCTTTTCGAAATATCGCCATAAAGTTGGACCAAGGGTGACTCTAGAATGTTTGTACGATATGGGTATCAAACGAAAGGTGTTACTGAGCATTTTAAGAGGGAGTGGGCATTAGGTCTATAGGTGGACGCCTTTTCGAGATATCGCCATTAGGGTGGGCCAGGGTGACTCTAGAATGTGTTTGTACGATATGGGTATCAAATGAAAGGTGGTAATGAGTATTTTAAAAGGGAGTAATCCTTAGCTCTATAGGTGGACGCCTTTTAGAGATATCGCCATAAAGGTGGACCAAGGTGACTCTAGAATGTTTGTACGATATGGGTATCAAACGAAAGGTGTTACTGAGCATTTTAAGAGGGAGTGGGCATTAGGTCTATAGGTGGAAGCCTTTTCGAGATATCGCCATTAGGGTGGGCCAGGGGTGACTCTAGAATGTTTGTACGATATGGGTATCAAACGAAAGGTGTTACTGAGCATTTTAAGAGGGAGTGGGCATTAGGTCTATAGGTGGACGCCTTTTCGATATATCGCCATTAGGGTGGGCCAGAGGTGACTCTAGAATGTTTGTACGATATGGGTATCAAACGAAAGGTGTTACTGAGCATTTTAAGAGGGAGTGGACATTAGGTCTATAGGTGGACGCCTTTTCGAGATATCGCCATTAGGGTGGGCCAGGGGTGACTCTAGAATGTTTGTACGATATGGGTATCAAACGAAAGGTGTTACTGAGCATATTCAGAGGGAGTGGGCATTAGGTCTATATGTGGACGCCTTTTCGAGATATCGTCATTAGGGTGGGCCAGGGGTGACTCTAGAATGTGTTTGTACGATATGGATATCAAATTAAAGGTATTAATGAGGGTTTTAAAAGCGAGTGGTCCTTAGATGTATATGTGAGGGCGTTCTCGCGATATCGACCAAAATGTGGACCAGGTGATCCAGAAAATCATCTGTCGGGTACTGCTAATTTATTTATATATGCAATACCACTAACAGTATTCCTGTCAATATTCCAAGGGCTGTTGATTTCGCCTTGTAGAACTTTTCATTTTCTTCTACTTAATATGGTAGGTGTCACACCCATTTTACAAAGTTTTTTTCCAAAGTTATATTTTGTGTCAATAAACCAATCCAGTTACCATGTTTCATCCCTTTTTTCGTATTTGGTATAGAATTATGGTATTTTTTCATTTTTCGTAATTTTCGATATCGATAAAGTGGGCGTGGTTATGGTCGGATTTCGGCCATTTTTTATACCAAGATAAAGTGAGTTCAGATAAGTAAGTGGGCTAAGTTTAGTAAAGATATATCGGTTTTTGCTCAAGTTATTGTGTTAACGGCCGAGCGGAAGGACAGACGGTGGACTGTGTATAAAAACTAAGCGTGGCTTCCACCGATTTCGCCCATTTTCACAGAGAGCAGTTACCGTCATAGAATATATGCCCCTACCAAATTTCAGAAGGATTGGTAAATTTTTGTTCGACTTATGGCATTAAAAGTATTCTAGACAAACTAAATGAAAATGGGCGGAGCCACGCCCATTTTGAAATTTTCTTTTATTTTTGTATTTTGTTGCATCATATCATTACTGGAGTTGAATTTTGACTTAATTTACTTATATACAGTAAAGATATTAAATTTTTTGTTAAAATTTGAATTTTCAAAAAAAAATTTTTTAAAAAGTGCTAATTTTTATTTAGCACATATATAGTAATAGTAGTAACGTTCCTGCCAAATTTCATCATGATATCTTTAACGGCTGTCAAATTACAGCTTGCAAAACTTTTAAATTACCTTCTTGTAAAAGTGGGCGGTGCCACGCCCATTGTCCAAAATCTTACTAATTTTCTATTCTGCGTCATAACGCCAACCCATCTACCAAGTTTCATCGCTTTAACCGCCTTTGGCAATGAATTATCGCATTTTTTCGGTTTTTCGAAATTTTCGATATCGAAAAAGTGGGCGTGGTTATAGTCCGATATCGTTCATTTTAAATAGCGATCTGAGATGAGTGCCCAGGAACCTACATACCAAATTTCATCAAGATACCTCAAAATTTACTCAAGTTATCGTGTTAACGGACAGACGGACGGACGGACGGACATGGCTCAATCGAATTTTTTTTCGATACTGATGATTTTGATATATGGAAGTCTATATCTATCTCGATTCCTCTATACCTGTACAACCAACCGTTATCCAATCAAAGTTAATATACTCTGTGAGCTCTGCTCAACTGAGTATAAAAAAAATGATTACGAATTCAGCAGTTGTAATATAAGATCAAAGTATCACCATACAATTTTTTAACTTGCTACTCCCCCCTTGAAATATCTTTACATTTATTTTTCCTCGTTATACTCAGTTGAGCAGAGCTCACAGAGTATATTAAGTTTGATTGGATAACGGTTGGTTGTACATATATAAAGGAATCGAGATAGATATAGACTTCCATATATCAAAATAATCAGGATCGAAAAAAAATTTGATTGAGCCATGTCCGTCCTTCCGTCCGTCCGTCCGTCCGTCCGTCCGTCCGTTAACACGATAACTTGAGTAAATTTTGAGGTATCTTGATGAAATTTGGTATGTAGGTTCCTGAGCACTCATCTCAGATCGCTATTTAAAATGAACGATATCGGACTATAACCACGCCCAGTTTTTCGATATCGAAAATTTCGAAAAACCGAAAAAGTACGATAATTCATTACAAAAGACCGATAAAGCGACGAAACTTGGTAGATGAGTTGAACTTATGACGCAAAATATAAAATTAGTAAAATTTTGGACAATGGGCGTGGCACCGCCCACTTTTTAAAGAAGGTAATTTAAAAATTTTGCAAGCTGTAATTTGGCAGTCGTTGAAGATATCATGATGAAGTTTGGCAGGAACGTTACACTTATTACTGTATGTACGCTTAATAAAAATTAGCAAAATCGGAGGAGGACTTTAAAAAAAAAAAATATTTTTAAAGTAAAATTTTAACAAAAAATTTAATATCTTTACAGTATATAAGTAAATTATGTCAAGATTCAACTCCAGTAATGATATGGTGCAACAAAATACAAAAATAAAAGAAAATTTAAAAATGGGCGTGGCTCCTTTTTCATTTAATTTGTCTAGGATACTTTTAATGCCATAAATCGAACAAAAATTAACCAATCCTTTTGAAATTTGGTAGGGGCATAGATTTTATGGCGTTAATTGTTTTCTGTGAAAATTGGCGAAATCGGTTGATGCCACGCCCAGTTTTTATACACAGTCGTCCGTCTGTCCTTCCGCATGGCCGTTAACACGATAACTTGAGCAAAAATCGATATATCTTTACTAAACTCAGTTCACGCACTTATCTGAACCCACTTTACCTTGGTATGAAAAATGAACGAAATCCGACTATGACCACGCCCACTTTTTCGATATCGAAAATTGCGAAAAATGAAAAAAATGCCATAATTCTATACCAAATACGAAAAAAGGGATGAAACATGGTAAGGTAATTGGATTGTTTTATTGACGCGAAATATAACTTTAGAAAAAACTTTATAAAATGGTTTTGACACCTACCATATTAAGTAGAAGAAAATGAAAAAGTTCTGCAGGGCGAAATAAAACACCCTTAAAATCTTGCCAAGTATTACATATATAAATAAATTAGCGGTATCCAACCGATAATGTTCTGGGTCACCCTAGTCCACATTTTGGTCGATATCTGGAAAACGCCTTCACATATACAACTACCACCACTCCCTTTTAAAACTCTCATTAATACCTTTAATTTGATACCCATATCGTACAAACTCATTCTAGAGTCACCCCTGGTCCACCTTTATGGCGATATCTCGAAAAGGCGTCCACCTATAGAACTAAGCCCCACACCCTTTTAAAATACTCATTAACACCTTTCTTTTGATGCCCATATTGTACAAACAAATTCTAGGGTCACCCCTGCTCCACCTTTATGGCGATATGTCGAAACGGCGTCCACCTATGGAACTAAGGAATACTCCCTTTTAAATACTCATTATCACCTTTCTTTTGATGCCCATATTGTACAAACAAATTCTAGGGTCACCCCTGGTCCACCTTTATGGCGATATCTTGAAAATGCGACCATCTATACAACAACCACCACTCCCTTTTAAAACCCTCATTAATACCTTTAATTTGATACCCATATCGTACAAACACATTCTAGAGTCACCCCTGGTCCACCTTTGTGGCGATATTCCGAAAAGGTGTCCACCTATAGAACTAAGCCCCACACCCTTTTAAAATACTCATTAACACCTTTCTTTTGATACCCATATTGTACAAACAAATTCTAGGGTCACCCCTGGTCCACCTTTATGGCGATATCTCGAAACGGCGTCCACCTATGGAACTAAGGATTACTCCCTTTTAAAATACTCATTAACACCTTTCTTTTGATACCCATATTGTACAAACAAATTCTAGGGTCACCCCTGGTCCACCTTTATGGCGATATTTCGAAACGGCGTCCACCTATGGAACTAAGGATTACTCCCTTTTAAAATACTCATTAATACCTTTAATTTGATATCCATATCGCACAAACGCATTCTAGAGTCACCCCTGGTCCACATTTATGGCGATATTTCGAAAAGGCGACCACCTATAGAACTAAGGCCCACTCCCTTTTAAAATACTCATTAACACCATTCGTTTGATGCCCATATTGTACAAACAAATTCTAGGGTCACCCCTGGTCCACCTTTATGGCGATATCTCGAAACGGCGTCCACCTATGGAACTAAGGATTACTCCCTTTTAAAATACTCATTAACACCTTTCATTTGATACCCATATCGTACAAACGCATTCTAGAGTCACCCCTGGTCCACCTTTATGACGATATTTCGAAACGGCGTCCACCTATAGAACTAAGGCCCACTCCCTTTTAAAATACTCATTAACACCTTTCGTTTGATGCCCATATTGTGCAAACGCATTCCAGAGTCACCCCTGTTCCATCTTTACGGCGATATCTCGAAAAGGCGTCCATCTATAGAACTTAGGTCCACGCCCTTTTAAAATACTCATTAATACCTTTCATTTGATACCCATATCGTACAAACGCATTCTAGAGTCAACCCTGATCCACCTTTATGGCTATATCCCTAAATGGCGTCCACCTATAGAACTATGGCGCACTCCCTCATAAAATACTCTTTAATGCCTTTCATTTGATACACATGTCATACAAACACATTCCAGGGTTTCCCTCGGTTCATTTTCCTACATGGTTATTTTCCCTTATGTTGTCACCATAGCTCTCAACTGAGTATGTAATGTTCGGTTACACCCGAACTTAACCTTCCTTACTTGTTTTCTCTTCAATTTGACTCTAAAATTTTTGTCTGCTTCCACTTAGTTTTGTTTTTTTTTTACAAAAGCCAATTTGGCGTGATAAGCTTACACAAAAGTATGAAGCACAAACAAAAGCTTTAAATGGTAAAAAAGTTTTTAATTGTAAACTGAGGTGTAGCATAATTAAATTTAATGTACCAAATAACTCAGAGGGAGAAAATTGGACACCAGTTAACTGCATATTAAACCAAAGGTATGAAAAAGTAATTAAAGAAACAAAGTGGGATTGAGAGAAAAGAATAAAAGGATTCGAAGTAAGATAGTTGATGGTGCAGATAGCACAGTCTGTGATGGCTATTGTGCGATATGAAAATGCACTGTGTATAGTTCGTTTGATGGTGCGGTCAGAACTTGCGATTTGTCAAAACAGTCATGTATTCAAATATTTGTAAACGGGTTTTTGCCGTAAGCTTACTACTTGGTGAAAAATTCGTAAATTCTCGCTTCCAAACTAAGGTTTCTCATAAAGAAAGAAAAATTTCAGTATTGTTACTTAAGAACTGAATATCGCTCTAAGAAATTTTTTTCAGAAAACATGTTCTTGGGCATTTCATGAAGAGCCAAGAACAAATTATCCAATCGTCAACCTTTCAATGCATTTCCATTCGTCATTGAAAACCCTACTGCCGACATGCATTTGACAAAAAAATTACTTTAGTGATTTATCTAAATTTAAATTATTCTTTTTTTTCAAATAAAATAAATTTACACCTAAAAAGTACACACAAACATCCACACATTTATATATTTCATCAATCACTGAATAATATAAATCAACTTATCGCTCTCAGTTTCTCGCTTGCCTTTTGTCTTTCAACAACACCTATGCTTGTATATTGGATGTGAATATGCCACTTCCACTAGCTATGCAGCAATAACTGCTGTTTAATGTATTTAATGTCTTAATGTCAGGTGACAGTTGTGCTAAACACGCAAACAGCGGACTGACAGAACGGTAAATAAGTTAAAGCACTTCTTAGCAGCTATAGCAGAAATGTATGAAATAGATGATGTTTAAAATAAAAGAAAGAGATAAGCGAAAAATATCAATCAGAAAAGAAATAATATGATAGAAAAACACTGCAAATTCGCTTAAATTTTTGTTCACACTTTCAGGTACGCAATAAAAAGGAATCACGTTTTAAGAAATGCCTCACTAGATTTTTTACCACGATTTCCCCTCGTAAATATAACTGCTACTCTCTGTTAATCGATGCGAAGCCCGATGTTTGTTTGACAGCTAAACCGGCATTAATAGAAGTTAACGCTTTTGGTGTGACATGTGTAATTGATGGGCCGCAAGTCAATGGTGTTAACGTGGTCATGTTTGCTATATGTATATCCTGCCTTGACTGTGTATAGGTACATAAATTGATTGGTTGTTGTATATTGGCTGACGTCAGATACATTAGGTAGATATATATTTTAACTGGCACATTTATATCAGTGTCTTTTTTTGAAAAGTATCAACCAAAGCTGTTGCGGTTAAGTAGAGAAGCACTCGAGAGTTATTATTGCATTTAATAATTTCCATGGGGTAAAAGCACTATCAGGCGGAACGATCCCGCTAGGAAAAACTTCTTCCAAAGTATTTTGATATTGTTTTTCCCGGGACTTGAACACAGGACCCATAGCCTCACCACGGCTGCCGTCGATTGATGGGCCTTGTTTTGTGCATCAGTGTTATCAAAGAAATCCAGAAATTTACATGCACTGACATTATACAAAATATTAAACCATTTTTGATTTTTAGCTATTTTTCGACGGACCATAAATAATTTAATTTTGAAATGGAAAAGTTGCCTACTGATTATAATCCACAAAGGCTTATCTGTATTATTCCACTGTCCCCTAGAACATTATATGGCTACTTGCAGGCGACAATCGCTATGTGTTAAGCACGAAATTTTCTTTATATCCCTTATCCAACCACGCGGTCTTTGTCTAATGTTGATTTTCTCTTTGACTGTCAGCATATCTTTGGTTCCATCAGTGATTGTGTTGATGGTGAACGATGGGCGTCCCTTGCTGTCCTAAGTCCTTAATCTAACGCTATTTATTTGTCTTTGTATGCGCACTTGTCCATTTCCCGACACAGTTGGTTCTTTTTTCTTCTTATGAAAAATCTATATTTATCTCTATCTTTATTTATTTACTTTTTCATTTTGCCGCCCCTTACATCAATTTTGTTTTAACGCCTCAAATTCCAACGCATACAAACTACGGAGTACAAGCCGTCAGCAGGCATTTAGCGTACGGCTGTTTTTCCCTTTGCTAATTTATCTCAGCTCATTTATTATATAACCCTTGGTTGATTACCTGCATTAGTTGGTTCTGCCATTAACTTGTGCGCTTTGCGGCAGTTTTCTTCCCGCTTTTTACTTTTGGTTACTTTGGCTTCATTTTTATATTTTTTAGCACCCATGCTGCAATTTTATGTAATATCCCTTTTATTTTGCGCAGTGCGTTTCTGAATAAGGCCTATACATTGGCACGTCGATATTCGTACAAAAGCGCGTATTTTATTCACGTGACGAGGAAATTTATTCGCATCCGTTTTTGTTTGTTTTTTTTGTTTCTCAATCGTGCATTAATTGAAATTAAACGCCCACACAATAGTGTAATTGCAAGCATATATACAGACTCACACATATACATGAATATATCAATCAACCCGCTAATAAATTTCTGCCATTACCAACAAATACCACGACTAATACACACCTTTATTGCATTAGCAACAACTATCATTAATTTTTTACAAATAGTTACAATTTGCCCACAGCGTGTTTCTTCGTCCAGTTAAATGTAGCTGCGTGCGACAGGATAAGTGTGGCTTTTGGGTGTGAATAATATTTAGCTGCAACTGAATTCTTGGCGTGTGCGTGTAGATGTACGTTGGTGGTTTTATATCGTCAACAGTAATAGAAACAAATTGTTGGGCATTTACTTTGTGAGTTTCAACAATGACCAAACTTACTCAGCGCAATCACTATATATGTAGTATGTATGTTGCCGTTCGTGTATCTCTTGGCTTAATTCCACTGCCTCAAATATTTGTGCACTGCTGTTGCTGTTAGTTTGCACTGAGCGATTAAGTTCATTTATAAAAATTGCTACTAATTTTTCAAAATTTCCGCCGGAAACAGATGCCAAGCTCACGGTGTTAAAATAGTTACAGAAAAATGGAGGAGCATTAAACTGAAGCTAAAATAAGTAAGGACTGGCTTGTTTTCGGATGTGCCAAAGGCTTTATACCTTTAATGAATGTAACCAAACTATAATATGATTGAATTTATGAGAAGTATAAACCTCAAGTACACTCGGGTAATTAATTCCTTTAACGCGCATATTGGAAGAAAAGCTCAATTTAAAATTATCGAAGATATGTTATTGTTATTGTAATCAGGCAAGTCGAGTACCGAATTTACGCTCAAGTTGTCGTGTTATAGTTCGGTTGGACGGACAGTCGTAAGTCTGTGAGTGAAAAATTGGCATGAATCCAAACCGATTTCTCCAATTTTCACGGTAAATTTGTTATTCACAATTATTTTATTTCTACAGTGTAAAATTGGTTGCGATCTAACGTGCTCTGTATATATTTCCGATTGTAATTCTTTCATGGTTCAACTATATGGTTGGCTCATCTCTACAGCAACAACATACCTTTGTTCAGATTGTCAAAATCTGCGTGTTGGTGTTAGGGAAAAGGAATGGAGGGAAATTATTCTTGTGTGTTGTGGAAAAATTATGCGCTAAATTAGATGCATTTACTAAAAATATAACTAAAGTGTTGTGTAACTATCTTTTAATAAAAAATTAACCACCACAGCAGTATATAATTGTCAATGTGTTAGTAACATTTTGCGTTTGCTTTCTGATTTTGACACTCCCTATGCCAATGAAATTAAATAAATAAAATCAGCTGATGAGATGAGCCTACCATATAATTGGGCCATGACTCCTTTTTTGTTTTTTTGTTTTTTTCTTTGTTCCCTCTATGCTATGTCTAAATTTCAATTTTTAAATTATAGTATGTATATATTAAGTAAACGTGTACTAGTATTAAGTAAACTTGTAAATTTAACATGTGCTATGAGTATGTACTGCCTCTGAGTTTAAGTAATGTAAGTTTATAGTTATTAGCAAATTTTAATATGTTCTAAATTTTTCATTCCTCTCATGTGTTTTAAAATAATGCAAGCCTTGCATATACACCCTTACATTCTAAGAAAGATAAATAAACTAATAAATAAATTTTAACCGTCTTAAAAACAGTGCTCCAGCTATTTGTAAATTTTTGTTCGACTTATGGGTTTAAAATTATTAAGAGTACTAAGGTGTACTTCATAATCACTACTGCGTTGGAATTCTCTAATGTAGTCGCAAACCATAAAGACATTGCAAATTTTGTTAAAATGACTCTAAAAAAATGTAAATAGGCTTGGCCGCTCAACCGATAGTGCTTATTTTCACTCATTTTATATAAAATAGGAAGCACAACGGCCCTGCTGAAAAAGTTGTCTCAAAATCAAATTTCTCCGGAATGGTTTAGGCTAAAAAAAAGCCATTTCCTTGCCTATATGAGAAAAATCGGATATTGATCAAAACTTCAAAACTAAATATTGAAAAACGTTTTAAAAAAATATTTTAACCTTTTTTACCGTTTTTTAGTTATTAAAATTACGCTAAAGGCTTATTTTTCTTTAAAATCAATAATACTGTACATGTTGAGTTTTTGAACTAGAAATTGTTAAAAAAAAAGTATAGATTAAACAGAAATTTTTACTTTAAAGATCACCAAAATGTATGCGATTGGAAGGTTTTTAGTGCATTTTATATGAGCGAACGTTTAACCCGTTACAAATTAACCAGGAAATTTAGGGCATTTTCGCTTATGATGAATTTCATATCAAAACCGATATGCATTGAACCCGACCCCCTCAGATTTTAATGAAATTTTGCACACAGGTACACTTTACCTATACAAACACAACCTAATTTTTAGAAATTGTATTTTTTAAAATTGTAGGCATGGCAAGGTGTCAAAATTGTGAAAAATGCTTGAAGAATGACGGTAATAGGTATTTTTGAGCTGTGATAACTACGGAATGGCTGAACCGATTTCAATTATTTTGGTACCATTGGAAAGGTATTCAGATCGGCTTTCGTAAACATATACTGTAAAAAATTTTTAAAATAAAATATATTTTGTTTTTAAGATCTATTTAATATATATAACACATCCAAAGACTAAAATGGCGTATATTTTTTTTTTTTTTTTAGTTTTAAGTAGTTAAATGCATTTCTTTATTTCTGATATTATGGTACTTTTGGGCTGTGATAACTACGGAACGCCTTATTCGATTTCAAAGATCTTGATACCATTGGAAAGGTAATCGAATCGGCTTTTGAAAATATACACTTTAGAACAATTTTTTTACACTCACTAATTTTTTGTTCAAAAACAAAATTTTAAACTTGGAAAAAAATTCTAAGGCCAAGTGTTTTAAAATAAAATATATTTTTATTAGAAAGGTCTATTTAATATATATAACATATGTGTAAGACCAACTGAACCTTAATAAGGTTATGCTACGCCTAACATTTTTAGAAATTTCACGCGCCGAACGCTTTTATTTAATTGTCTGATCAACCCCCTAGATTAATGAGGAGTATGATGACTAGTCCCTAGAACCTACCTAATTATTTTCTAGCTTTTAGTATTATTATTATTTCATGTAAGTATTCAATAAAATCGTTTTGCTTAAAATTTTTTTAAATTATTTTATTTCTTTTCAGAAAGGTTTCCAATATGTTTATTTGACATTTTTTCTAAAATTTTATTTTTCTTACATCCCAAAAAATTTAGCCTTTCAAGCATTTTTTTTCGATAAGTCCAGCCTTAATCGTTGTGGAGAAATTTTATTTTGAGATAATTTTTTCCAATTTAGTGCGGCCTGCAAAACTTTTAAGTTAAACCTCTTAGATGTGGACATTTCTCCAAATTTGTATAAATCATAATAGTATCATCATCAAGTTATGGGGTTACTTACTTACTTAATTACTTAATTGGCACTTAACCGTCTAAACGGTTATGGCCGTCCAACAAGGCGCGCCAGTCGCTCCTTCGCTCCGCCAACCGGCGCCAATTGGTCACGCCAAGGGAGTTTAAATCGTTTTCCACCTGGTCCTTCCAACGGAGTGGGGGCCGCCCTCTACCTCTGCTTCCATAAGCGGGTTCCGATAGAAACACTTTCTTGGCCGGAGCATCATCTTTCATTCACATAACATGGCCTAGCCAGCGCAGCCGCTGCGTTTTAATTCGCTGGACTATGTTGATGTCTGCGTATAGCTCGTACAGCTCATCATTAAATCTTCTTCGGTACTCGCCATCGCCAACGCGTAGAGGTCCATAAATCTTTCGAAGAACTTTTCTCTCGAACACTCCCAAAGCCGCTTCATCTGCTGTTGTCATGGTCCATGCTTCTGCCCCATATAGCAGGACGGGTACGATAAATGACTTGTAGAGTATGATTTTCGTTCGCCGCGAGAGGACTTTACTTTTCAATTGCCTACCTAGTCCAAAGTAGCATTTATTGGCAAGATTGGTTCTTCGCTGGATTTCAGTGCTGATGTTGTTGCTAGTGTTGATGCTGGTTCCCAAATAAACGAAGTCTTTTACTATTTCGAAATTATGGCTGCCAACAGTAGCGTAGTTGCCAAGGCGCATATGCGCTGACTCTTTGCTCGATGACAGCAGTTACTTCGTTTTGTCCTCATTCACCATCAAACCCATCTTTACCGCTTCTTTTTCCAGCTTGGAGTAAGCAGAACTAACAGCGCGGGTGTTTAGGCCGATGATATCAATGTAATCAGCATATGCCAGTAATTGCACGCTTTTATAGTATATTGTTCCAGTGCGGTTAAGTTCTGCAGCTAGTATAATTTTCTCCAGCATCAAATTAAAGAAATCGCACGATAAGTGGTCACCCTGTCTGAAACCTCGTTTAGTTTCGAACGGCTCCGAGAGGTCCTTCCCAATTCTGACTGAGCTGATGGTGTTGCTCAACGTCATTTTGCACAGCCGTATAAGTTTTGCGGGGAAACCAAATTCAGACATAGCGGCATATAGGCAGCTCCTTTTCGTGCTGTCGAAGGCGGCCTTAAAGTCGACGAAGAGGTGATGTGTGTCGATTCTCTTTTCACGGGTTTTTTTCCACGATTTGGCGCATTGTGAAAATCTGGTCGATGGTAGATTTACAAGGTCACTTGAAAGGACCTTATATGCGATATTAAGAAGGCTGATTCCACGATAGTTGGTGCATTTTGCAGTATTATGGGGTTAACGGGCTGATAAACGGACAGACGGATATTTCCGAATAAAGCTATACTACCCTGTGTACAAGTACAGCAGAATATAAAAATGTTGTTCAAATGCGGATTCGAACTGAGCTCCTCTCGAATGCAAGTCCTACACCACTACCAGCAACAGCTTTTTAAATTTGAAGATGAAATGTGTTAAATGGTATATGGCAACATGAAAATTTTAATTTTAATAAAGCGACGCGACTTTTAGAACTGGAAAGGGAATCGCGGGAATTTGCGATTCATAACACTTTTTATACTCAGTTGAGCAGAGCTCACAGAGTATATTAAGTTTGATTGGATAACGGTTGGTTGTACATATATAAAGGAATCGAGATAGATATAGACTTCCATATAACAAAATAATCAGGATCGAAAAAAAATTTGATTGAGCCATGTCCGTCCGTCCGTTAACACGATAACTTGAGTAAATTTTGAGGTATCTGATGAAATTTGGTATGTAGGTTCCTGAGCACTCATCTCAGATCGCTATTTAAAATGAACGATATCGGACTATAACCACGCCCACTTTTTCGATATCGAAAATTTCGAAAAACCGAAAAAGTGCGATAATTCATTACAAAAGACCGATAAAGCGACGAAACTTGGTAGATGAGTTGAACTTATGACGCAAAATATAAAATTAGTAAAATTTTGGACAATGGGCGTGGCACCGCCCACTTTTTAAAGAAGGTAATTTAAAACTTTTGCAAGCTGTAATTTGGCAGTCGTTGAAGATATCATGATGAAGTTTGGCAGGAACGTTACTCTTATTACTGTATGTACGCCTAATACAAATTAGCAAAATCGGAGGAGGACCACGCCCACTTTTAAAAAAAAAATATTTTTAAAGTAAAATTTTAACAAAAAATTTAATATCTTTACAGTATATAAGTAAATTATGTCAAGATTCTACTCCAGTAATAATATGGTGCAACAAAATACAAAAATAAAAGAAAATTTAAAAATGGGCGTGGCTCCGCCCTTTTTCATTTAATTTGTCTAGGATACTTTTAATGCCATAAATCGAACAAAAATTAACCAATCCTTTTGAAATTTGGAAGGGGCATAGATTTTATGGCGTTAACTGTTTTCTGTGAAAATTGGCGAAATCGGTTGATGCCACGCCCAGTTTTTATACACAGTCGTCCGTCTGTCCTTCCGCATGGCCGTTAACACGATAACTTGAGCAAAAATCGATATATCTTTACTAAACTCAGTTCACGTACTTATCTGAACCTACTTTACCTTGGTATGAAAAATGAACGAAATCCGACTATGACCACGCCCACTTTTTCGATATCGAAAATTGCGAAAAATGAAAAAAATGCCATAATTCTATACCAAATACGAAAAAAGGGATGAAACATGGTAAGGTAATTGGATTGTTTTATTGACGCGAAATATAACTTTAGAAAAAACTTTATAAAATGGTTGTGACACCTACCATATTAAGTAGAAGAAAATGAAAAAGTTCTGCAGGGCGAAATAAAACACCCTTAAAATCTTGCCAAGTATTACATATATAAATAAATTAGCGGTATCCAACCGATAAAGTTCTGGGTCACCCTAGTCCACATTTTGGTCGATATCTGGAAAACGCGTTCACATATACAACTACCACCACTCCCTTTTAAAACTCTCATTAATACCTTTAATTTGATACCCATATCGTACAAACTCATTCTAGAGTCACCCCTGGTCCACCTTTATGGCGATATCTCGAAAAGGCGTCCACCTATAGAACTAAGCCCCACACCCTTTTAAAATACTCATTAACACCTTTCTTTTGATGCCCATATTGTACAAACAAATTCTAGGGTCACCCCTGCTCCACCTTTATGGCGATATCTCGAAACGGCGTCCACCTATGGAACTAAGGAATACTCCCTTTTAAATACTCATTATCACCTTTCTTTTGATGCCCATATTGTACAAACAAATTCTAGGGTCACCCCTGGTCCACCTTTATGGCGATATCTCGAAAATGCGACCACCTATACAACAACCACCACTCCCAACCCTCATTAATACCTTTAATTTGATACCCATATCGTACAAACACATTCTAGAGTCACCCCTGGTCCACCTTTGTGGCGATATTCCGAAAAGGTGTCCACCTATAGAACTAAGCCCCACACCCTTTTAAAATACTCATTAACACCTTTCTTTTGATACCCATATTGTACAAACAAATTCTAGGGTCACCCCTGGTCCACCTTTATGGCGATATCTCGAAACGGCGTCCACCTATGGAACTAAGGATTACTCCCTTTTAAAATACTCATTAACACCTTTCTTTTGATACCCATATTGTACAAACAAATTCTAGGGTCACCCCTGGTCCACCTTTATGGCGATATTTCGAAACGGCGTCCACCTATGGAACTAAGGATTACTCCCTTTTAAAATACTCATTAATACCTTTAATTTGATATCCATATCGTACAAACGCATTCTAGAGTCACCCCTGGTCCACATTTATGGCAATATTTCGAAAAGGCGACCACCTATAGAACTAAGGCCCACTCCCTTTTAAAATACTCATTAACACCATTCGTTTGATGCCCATATTGTACAAACAAATTCTAGGGTCACCCCTGGTCCACCTTTATGGCGATATCTCGAAACGGCGTCCACCTATGGAACTAAGGATTACTCCCTTTTAAAATACTCATTAACACCTTTCATTTGATACCCATATCGTACAAACGCATTCTAGAGTCACCCCTGGTCCACCTTTATGGCGATATCTCGAAACGGCGTCCACCTATGGAACTATGGATTACTCCCTTTTAAAATACTCATTAACACCTTTCATTTGATACCCATATCGTACAAACGCATTCTAGAGTCACCCCTGTTCCATCTTTACGGCGATATCCCGAAAAGGCGTCCATCTATAGAACTTAGGTCCACGCCCTTTTAAAATACTCATTAATACCTTTCATTTGATACCCATATCGTACAAACGCATTCTAGAGTCAACCCTGATCCACCTTTATAGCTATATGCCTAAATGGCGTCCACCTATAGAACTATGGCGCACTCCCTCATAAAATACTCTTTAATGCCTTTCATTTGATACACATGTCATACAAACACATTCCAGGGTTTCCCTCGGTTCATTTTCCTACATGGTTATTTTCCCTTATGTTGTCACCATAGCTCTCAACTGAGTATGTAATATTCGGTTACACCCGAACTTAACCTTCCTTACTTGTTATATATAATAATATTATATAACATATTGTAACTTTAAAAAAAAAGAAAAATATTACCACCATTTTTGTGTCATAACAACGGGTCCACTAACGTCGGTCTATGTGCGTCTCTGCGGCAGCCATTTAAACCTAACCTAAACTAATATCATCACTACTTTTTTAAATAAGATAAGATTGGATAAAAAATTTATCCAATGGTTTGCTTAGAATATTTTAGATACTACGCATTAAAATATGTAACTCAAAACTCCAAACTTTAATACATTTTATGATATACCAATATATGTAGCTTATGAGATTATGCACAGAAAGATATTAACAAAGGGAAAGATATCTTTGAATGTTTTTTCAGCGGATACTTGGTGAGTATCCGTCGATACCACTAATGTGATCGATCCTTAATCAACAAATAATTATTGAAGATATTGAAACCAAAATCTTTTGCAAATCTATGTACTACAATATAATAATGATCACCAAAACATAATTTTGAGTTACGAGCTCGAACCTATTAAATTCTTTGATGATCACATCTTCTGAACGCTAATTATTTAAATATTTTCTTTTTAATCAGTTTGCTCCAAAATCAAATTTAAGTATTTGCATGTTAATAAATTTAACAGAAAATATATCAAGGTTTGAACTTATCACTGAAGCTAAAAATAAATAGTATGATTTTTTTCCACTTTTTATATTATAATTTATGCATGAAAAAACTGGGAATACAATAAGTCGACTCACATTTATTAAGATTGAAAGCTCAATTCATTTTTGCTTATGTTATATTTTTTCCAAGCGACCAGCAGAGTACTCGTACACACGAACAAAAAAATTATTTTAACAATATGACACAAATTCCCTTGTGTGCACAAAAATAAATACTCTGCTACTACCTGCCAGTGTAGCCAGGCTTGTAACGGAAATCAGCGGCTTGATTTCATTTTAATTGCACTGTGTTCGCCGGAAATTAAAATGTAATAAATAAACGCATTAAAAATATTGTGTGGAGAATCCAAAGTGAAATCAAAAGGCAAACAAATAGCCAGGAAATACTGTACGTGGGGAAAATGATGAATAAACTGAAACTCGAAATTGTAAACATAAAAACAAAGAAAAAGCTGCGCTACATTTACGAGTAAAAAAGGAGCAGGCCCGAACTGGTAGGCCGTTTAAAGCCGGATAGTGTTGTTTTTAGCACAATCATAGATTGGCTAAGAGCAGCAAATGGGCTTACACATTTCCCAGTTTATTTTTCGATCTTTTGTTCTGATCATATTTTATGTGGGAAAAGTATAGTCCTTGATGTCCTTTGTACACATTTTTGTCGGATTTGTATACAAAGCAAAATACGAGAAAAAAGTGTATCTGTTGGGTTATGAAGTTGGAGTTTATACCAGTGAAAAGGGGTAAAGAGTCAGTCCATAAAACCAGCATTGGTTGAAAGATAAAAAACATCCACCAAAAACAGTATTTAGAAAAAGCTGACTACATAGCCATAGGGAATCCACGCTTATAACCAAAAGATAAGCGAGGCGGGTAGTGTGGGGGTGGTGTGCTCCAACTACCACACCGATGGTCCTGGCTTCAACTCTCGGACATAGTAACATCAAAATTTAGAAAAAATATTTTTCAATTAGAAAATAGTTTTTCTAATCGGAGATTGCCCCTCGGAAGTGATTTGGCAAAAAATCCGAGTGTATTTTGTGCCTCGAAGATGTCGTTCTGAAAAAAGGAGCACGACGCAAATTTTGAGAGAAGCTCGGCCTAAATCTCCTTGGAGGTAATCGAATAGGAAGAGTTAATCTGAAATGCCAGCAGGTGCAATAACGAAAGGGCGCCTTCACAAATCACAGCTAGGCACATATTAATCTCACATTTTCTTCAATAATTCCCATTTCCATTTTTTATTCACAAGTATATATACAGAAAAGAAAAATATTCTAATTAAGTATTTGTTAATTACATTAGGGCTTTTTATTTAATCAAGTCGTGCCTTCGGGAATATTCTCACAGTGATTTTGGCTACAAACATAATGATCATTTGTACCAAATTAAACACTTTCAATGGAAAGGTATAAAGGTATTTTTGTAAGCCAAAATGTATAAATTATATTTCATTGGTTTTTGAAAGGTGTTCATTTCCTATTTCATTCGGGTAGCAGCTGTTATTGTGTTGGCGGAAGGAAGTCAAGGTAATAGTTTGATGCGGCAAATTTTTTTGGCAAATATACTTATTGTTTTTGTTGTTGTCCGAAAGTGGCGTTGGCATTAAATTTATGAAAGATTATTGATTTTAACAAATTTAATAATAATTAATAATGTAACTAATGTGACTTGACAGGCTGGTTGGTTGGATGGCTGGTTGGCTGGCTGGCACGAATTGTGTAATTGAAATGTAAGTAACTTCGCGATAAGCTATAAGATTGAAACTTGGAATATAGTTCACAACCCGAAGACAATGCAATAATAAAAAAAATCGCCGCTAGCTGGCGCAAGGATCGAGATATTCACAAAAATCGTATTTGTGGTCCGATTTGGCTCATATTTGGAACACTTAATACATACATGAAGAGAAAGCGACAAATGAAAAAAGTCGACCCTAGGTGGCGCAAGGATCGAGATATTCAAAGAAATCGTATTTGTGGTCCGATTTGGTCCATATTTGGAACACATAATACATACATGAATAGAAAGCGACCTATGATGTCCGATTTGGCTCATATTTGGAACCAATATTACATACAGCCCGTAGAAGTGACATCAAAATATATTGGAGTTGGAGGAGGGACAAGCATACGTGGCGCAGAGTCGAGTAAAGTCTTTGGAAGGATTATGTATTGAGGACTTAGATTGTAACAAATTGTCAGGAGAGAGTCCTTGTAATAATGAGTCACTAAATGAACTAAATATAATGAGAAATAATAGGCAATTAAATAAAGACTAAAAACTTGAAAACAAAACAATAAAAAAAATTTTTAAGTTTAACGGTTTTATTGAAAACAATATTTACATGAAGTAATAATAATACTAAAAGCTAGAAAATAATTAGGTAGGTCCTAGGTACTAGTCATCACACTCCTCGTCAATCTAGGGCTTTGATCAGACAATTAAATAAAAGCGCTGTACGCGTCAAATTTCTATTGATAGTCATATATAAGACCAACTGAACCTTAATCAGGTTATGCTACACCTCACATTTTTAGAAATCTCATGCGCCCAACGCTTTTATTTAATTGTATGATCAACGCCCTAGATTGATGAGGAGTGTGATGACTAGTACCTAGGACCTACCTAATTATTTTCTAGCTTTTAGTATTATTATTACTTCATGTAAGTATTGGTTTCAATAAAACCGTTTAACATAAACATTTTTTTAAATTATTTTATTTGAGTTTAGAACTGTTTTTGTACTTCATATATGAACAACCCTTAAAGCCGCATTCGACAGCACGAAAAGGAGCTGCCTATATGCCGCTATGTCTGAATTTGGTTTCCCCGCAAAACTTATACGGCTGTGCAAAATGACGTTGAGCAACACCATCAGCTCAGTCAGAATTGGGAAGGACGTCTCCGAGCCGTTCGAAACTAAACGAGGTTTCAGACAGGGTGACCCCCTATCGTGCGGTTTCTTTAATTTGATGCTGGAGAAAAGTATACTAGCTGCAAAACTTAACCACACTGATATGCTGATGACATTGATATTATCGGCCTAAACACCCGCGCTGATATTTCTGCTTACCCCAAACTGGAAAAAGAAGCGGTAGAGATGGGTTTGATGGTGAATGAGGACAAAACCAAGTACCTGCTGTCATCGAACAAAGAGTCAGTGCATACGCGCCTTGACGACCACGCTTCTGATGGCAGCCATAATTTCGAAATGGTAAAAGACTTCGTTTATTTGGGAACCTGCATCAACACTAGCAACAACATCAGCACTAAAATCCAGCGAAGAATCAATCTTGCCAATAAATGCTACTTTGGACTATGTAGGCAATTGAAAAGTAAAGTCCTCTCTCGGCGAACGAAAATCTTAATCTACAAGTCACTTATCGTACCCGTCCTGCTATATGGGGCAGAAGCATGGACCATGACAACAGCAGATGAAGTGGCTTTGGGAGTGTTCGAGAGAAAAGTTCTTCGAAAGATTTATGGACCTCTATGCGTTGGCGATGGCGAATACCGAAGAAGATTTAATGATGAGCTGTACGAGCTATACGCAGACATCAACATAGTCCTGCGAATTAAAACGCAGCGGCTGCGCTGGCTAGGCCATGTTATGCGAATGAACGCTGATGCTCCGGCCAAGAAAGTGTTTCTATCGGAACCCGCCTATGGAAGCAGAGGTAGAGGGCGTGCCCACTCCGTTGGAAGGACCAGGTGGAAAACGATTTAAACTCCCTTTGTGTGACCAATTTGCGCCGGTTGGCGGAGCGAAGGAGCGACTGGCGTGCCTTGTTGGACGGCCATAACCGTTTAGACGGTTAAGCGCCAATTAAGTAAGTAAGTAATATGAACAACCTTAATACTATTTGCAATTTAGATTATATTAGTTTTCGTGAAAATTAATACACAGCAATTGGTTTCAGTTTAAAACAAGAAATTAAAAATCAAGAACATCTGTATAACAAAAGAGATCATAACACTACATTACTCATATGTATTATAGAATGGGGAAAAGATTGTAGGATTTGCAGTCGTTTTCACAAATAAAATGATATGAATCATAAATTCGATTCTACTATTTGGTTTTTAGGAAGAGGTGTAAACTTTTTGATTTTTTGCTTATTGTTCAGTTAACTTCAAAATTTAGAGCGAAGAAAATAAAAAAGCACTTATGAATTGAGAGGTTTGAATTTTCAGAGAGTTTGAATTGTCAAAGAGTTGTGCAGAAATGCTTCAACCGGTAGATGGTTTAAAACTTATGCTTAATTTTTAAACCGTGCAGAGTAAAAGTCACAATAAGTCGTGTGTGAGCCCCTTAGGATATTTGAGGCTAACGCCCCGATTCTGAGCGTTACCGGTAAAATAGTACCCAGAACATTATGTAACCGAATATCGTTACCAGTTCTTTTATCCGCGATTCTGGCCCAAGTTGTAACGCTGTCATCACCGAAAAACTCACCAGTGTCTGTAGAGAAATTTGAAAGGTAGTTTTCTTCGCTTTCACGGTTGCCACTTTGGTCCATTTGGAACAAAAATGGTACCTTCCAACCCCATTTGGTCCGCTGGGCCCATTTCTTCAATTTTGGTCCTTTTTAGCCAGTAGCCACGATAGGTACTTTTCTTTCTTTTTCACTCAGCTAAAAATTCACAATATTGCCCAAAAATTCACCACACTTTCCTTAGCCCCATATAATTTTGAATTTACTTTAATGGAACTCTCACCATATAAAATTGATCAGTCTATAAAATGTACCGGAACAAAAACATTTCACCTAGGATATAATTTATGCCAGGCATTAAAAAGAAAAGTGTTGGCAAGGACATTAATTGTTGATGAAATAACCGACTAATCAAAAAAACTCTTGTTTTAAAATATTATTAATAACGGTCGGTTATACAATATTATGTAAAATATATGAAAATAAAAATTGCTTCTCGCCTAGCATAGTTTATAGCGAGCACTCTGCTGTGAGCCTAACACTTTCAAAACTTATACAAAAAAATTCTATATATTACTTCTCGTTTAGCACATTGATATTTAAATCTTTCTCAGCCAGATCAATGAGTTCAAGGAATTCCAGGACTATTGTGGGGTTAAACCACGCTAGGTAATTGAAAACTAAGTATCTTGGCACAAGAAATATTTTAATTCAAAGACAGAAGGAAGCAAATGCAAAAGAGATTTGATTTCCGAAAAAATGTTTTGTATAAAGTTATTCGCGTATGTGCTAGCAGAACCCCTAAGGCCTAGCATCAAAACTCACACTTACTGAATCTATGCTCTGATATGTAGTTTAAACGTTAAGAGAAAAAGTAAGCATCTATAAAAATAGCACTAACAAAATTGCCTAGTTTCATTTATGATTTACTGAGTTTTCCACATACATAGTTCGGCAATACTAGAACGCGAATTTTGAACCGTTTCTTACTAAAACCTAACTGCACTATACATTTTGTTTCATTGCAATCAACAACATAATGCTAGAACCAAGAGCTTTGTGACCAAAACTAGGTTCACAACGTTTGGTTAGTGAAAGACATAGGCGCGTAAAATAGGCGCTGACTAAAGTACTCTTTAGTTAAAATCTTGCCTAAATTCGAAATGGGATTTAAAATTTTGGTCTGTCATAGACATATTAAACACAGTTTTCAGCTAAAATAAGCACGGACAGGGTATCCGCATGAAAAAAAACGTATTGATTGGCGCTATGAAGGCATTTTTTATGAAAAATGGTAATTTTATACTTGACACAAACTCTTACAATAGCACAAAAATTGTCAAAGGAGTACCTGAAAACGCGTTTTGATCATAATCCGGTGGCGGATTATTATCATTCAATTCTATTTAAAAGTTATTAGCAAACGTTTTATCAGCCGTCAATTTAAAATTGAGTGCACAATCTTTTAATTGAACATGAAATTTACCTAACAGACTTAAAATGATATTTAATTTCGACTATGATTACGGGCCATAGACTTATCATGTCAAAATATAGTACCATTTTTGGTTGCATGCAAATATATTTGTTTGTTCAGCTTAAATTAAAGGAAAGTCTTCATTATGTTTAGTAAAATTGTATATGGAAACATCCTAAAATTTTGTATTTTATACTAATAAAATAAAACAAAAATTTGGTCCTTCTTTCGATGAATTTTGGTTCCAAATGAAAACATGGTGAGGCAACCGTGTTCGCTTTACCAAAAATGTCTCACTTGTAGATACGAGGTTAACGAATAAACGGGACGATGTGTATATGTATATTATGCATGATAAGTTTCTACATAGGTATATTGTAATTTATTCTGTGCAAGTACCTAATGTAAACAAATATGTATAGCAAGAGGCAACACTTTTTTACTATTATCTTTACTTATTTGTGCTTATTTTTATACTCAGTTGAGCAGAGCTCACAGAGTATATTAACTTTGATTGGATAACGGTTGGTTGTACAGGTATAAAGGAATCGAGATAGATATAGACTTCCATATATCAAAATCATCAGTATCGAAAAAAAATTCGATTGAGCCATGTCCGTCCGTCCGTCCGTCTGTCCGTTAACACGATAACTTGAGTAAATTTTGAGGTATCTTGTTGAAATTTGGTATGTAGGTTCCTGGGCACTCATCTCAGATCGCTATTTAAAATGAACGATATCGGACAATAACCACGCCCACTTTTTCGATATCGAAAATTCCGAAAAATCGAAAAAGTGCGATAATTCATTACCAAATACGGATTAAGCGATGAAACTTGGTAGGTGAGTTGAACTTATGACGCAGAATAGAAAAATAGTAAAATTTTGGACATTGGGCGTGGCACCGCCCACTTTTTAAAGAAGGTAATTTAGAAGTTTTGCAAGCTGTAATTTGGCAGTCGTTGAAGATATCATGATGAAATTTGGCAGGAACGTTATTCTTATTACTATATGTCTGCTTAATAAAAATTAGAAAAATCGAAGAACGACCACGCCCACTTTTAAAGAAATTTTTTTTTAATTCAAATTTTAAAAGAAAAGTTAATATCTTTACAGTATATAAGTAAATTATGTCAACATTCAACTCCAGTAATGATATGTTGCAACAAAATACAAAAATAAAAGAAAATTTCAAAATGGGCGTGGCTCCGCCCTTTTTCATTTAATTTGTCTAGGATACTTTTACTGCCATAAGTGGAACAAAAATTTACCAATCCTTGTGAAATTTGGTAGAGGCTTAGATTCTAGGACGATAACTGTTTTCTGTGAAAAAGGGCGAAATCGGTTGAAGCCACGCCCAGTTTTTACACAGTCGACCGTCTGTCCTTCCGCTCGGCCGTTAACAAGATAACTTGAGCAAAAATCGATATATCTTTACTAAACTCAGTTCACGTACTTATCTGAACTCACTTTGTATTGGTGTAAAAAATGGCCGAAATCCGACTATGACCACGCCCACTTTTTCGATATCGAAAATTACGAAAAATGAAAAAAATGCTATAATTATATACCAAATACGAAAAAAGGGATGAACCATGGTAATTGTATTGGTCTATTGACGCAAAATATAACTTTAGAAAAAAACTTGGTAAAATGGGTGTGACACCTACCATATTAAGTAGAAGAAAATGAAAAAGTTTTGCAGGGCGAAATCAAAAGCCCTTGGAATCTTGGAAGGAAACAGTTCGAGGTATTACATATATAAATAAATTAGCGGTACCCGACAGATGATGTTCTGGATCACCCTGGTCCACATTTTGGTCGATATCTCAAAAACGCCTTCACATATACAACTAAGGGCCACTCCCTTTTAAAACCCTCATTAATACCTTTAATTTGATACCCATATCGTACAAACACATTCTAGAGTCACCCCTGGTCCACGTTTATGGCGATATCTCGAAAAGGCGTCCACATATAGAACTAAGGCTTACTCCTTTTTAAAATACTCATTAACACCTTTCATTTTATACCCATAACGTACAAAAAAATTCTAGAGTCACCCCTGGCCCACCTTTACGGCGATATCTCGAAAAGGCATCCACCTATAGAACTAAGGCCCACTCCCTTTTAAAATACTCATTAACACCTTTCATTTGATACCCATATCGTACAAACAAATTCTAGAGTCACCCCTGGTCCACCTTTATGGCGATATCTAGAAAAGGCGTCCACCTATAGAACTAACGCCCACGCCCTTTTAAAATACTCATTAACACCTTTCATTTG
Organism: Eurosta solidaginis; assembly: GCF_040869045.1. NCBI lineage: Eukaryota > Metazoa > Arthropoda > Insecta > Diptera > Tephritidae > Eurosta > Eurosta solidaginis. The sequence continues at coordinate 494,032 of NC_090320.1, read as the reverse complement.
ATACCCATATTGTACAAACGCATTCTAGAGTCACCCCTGGTCCACGTTTATGGCGATATCCCGAAAAGGCGTCCACCCATACAACTAAGGCCCACTCCCTTTTAAAATACTTATTAACACCTTTCGTTTGATACCCATATCGTACAAACAAATTCTAGAGTCACCCCTGGTCCACCTTTATGGCGATATCTCGAAAAGGCGTCCACCTATAGAACTAAAGCCCGCACCCTTTTAAAATACTCATTAACACCTTTCGTTTGATACACATATTGTACAAACGCATTCTAGAGTCAACCCGGGTCCACTTTTATAACGATATTCCGAAAAGGCATCCATCTATAGAACTCAGGCCCACTCCCTTTTAAAATACTCATTAACACCTTTCATTTGATACCTATATAGTACAAACACATTCCAGGGTTACCCTAGGTTCTTTTTACAACATGGTGATTTTCCCTTACTTTGTCTCCACAGCTCTCAACTGAGTATGTAATGTTCGGTTACACCCGAACTTAGTCTTCCTTACTTGTTCAGTTTTGCCTTTTTCTAAACAACAGCTGTTGTGTGGTTATTTCTATGTAACCACCTAGTTTTGTGGGTATAAAATTATCCGGCTACTTTCGCGGGTAGAATACCAAAAGGGTGTAAAAGTTGCCGCATGATTTCGTTACCGTGGTGAAGAATGTTGTTACCACACTAGAATCGGGGCGTAAATATCTTGCTTTCTATGGCCTGCACGATGTTCGCGCTCAATGACAAATTGTGTGCTTTTCTGCACGTACATATGAGACATGTCAACATGCCACAGCTAGTGTTGTTCCGATATCACCTTGTACTCGATACTTGCACTAATTTAAGAGAATCGAGGGCTGTAATCGATACCAAAAAAAGTATCGAGAGAGAGCACTTGATACTTACTTACTCCTATTGAACTTATCAGCCAGTAAAACTTTTGAAAATTAGTCCGTTACTTACAACTACCTTAGCTTTCGTACGTTTATCTTAAATTGTATGTGAGTCTTTTTAAATGTACATACTCTTTCTGTTTTTGTGTGTCGGTGTAGTTGAGGAAAATCGATTTTTTTGTGCTAGTTATTTTATGAGCCAAATACAATATTCTCAAAATCTTGCGTTTTTAGGCAGCATTACTTTAAGAGAAAGACTAAGGATCAAAGGCAGCGAACTGATTAGACCTAATGACTGCGGCTTCAGATCTGGTTAATTTACGAAAATACGCCAGATCCTGCAGAAGACTTAGAAATGATTCCTATCAGCACCCATATTGTGAAGCAGGGGACTATTGGATTTACTTTTTACACACCGCCAAAATTTCATAGGCGGTTAAACGCCAATTAATAATGAAATTTCTTCTAAAAATTCCCTGATGAGGGCTTTTTCTGGAAGCCAATTTGTGAGCAGTATACAAAATTCTTTTTGGCTTTGGAGACTAATAAATCCTAAATGTAGCATAGCTTAGAATAAACATTTTGCGGGAATAGTCAGAACAAAATTTACAAAAATACAGGATATGTTATTTGACATTAGTAACTCGATGCTGTGTCCACGTATTCGATACGTAAGAAGGTACTTGAACGAGGTATTCGACTACGAAAAATACTCGGTACTTGAGAAAAGTGCTTGTGTATGTACTCGTAGTTACTCGTATCGGAACTAGCCACAGCATGGATTTGCTTAATAAAAACAACAATAACAACACTGTAACACATTCCTGCATTAAGTGACAGAAATGGAACACTCTATGGTTGGGACGGGATAAATCGTACAGTGCTCGCCCTTAACTAAACACAAAGCATAAGTATAATTTATTAATATTGAGTGCTAAGTATCTCTAAGGAATATTCCCAACAAGCAATCCAAACTTACCATAAAACTACAATTGTTAATACTAAGTTTTCAAACCTGGTACTGCAAGCAACCCTAATTAATAGACCTTTAACTTTTTTTGTAAAACAATTTGTAAATAACTGTGTTTATTTAAAAGTTTGAGCCTACATTTTAAACCACTCATCGGTTTTAGCAATTTTCAAACTTTGTTCATCTAAATTGGAATCCTATCAATTTACTACTAGATTTTTTTAAATTTTGTTCTAAAATAATACGCAGAAAAAGCAAATTTGTAGATACTTTTGGATTTGAAAAAATCCAAAAATATTCAATCCGAAAATAGAACCTCTGGTGTTTAAACAACACTCGAAATAAATGTTTTCATACATTTAAAGCGATACGGGCAATCCCCGGTTAACACATATAAGTAGACAACATTTGTTTAATTCGTTGTAGTTCTATAAATAGAACAAAAGCAACAACAAATACCAAGTTTCTCTGAAAACCACCTTACAAACAGGCATACCTTCAACACATAACTACATACAAATTATGTGATGTGTGGAAGATAATATATGCGAAAGAAGGCGATTGGGAAAAACTTTACAACAACTAAGGCATGCTGTAGCTGAAGGCGTTTGTAACCATTTCAACTATCGTGGGAGTGCGGGTTCGACTCCCACTCCCGGGACAAAAACGCTTTGAAGAGATTTACAAGGTATAATCGAAAGAGCACTTAGGTTAGTATTGATTGAGCGCGAGACGAATATATATGTGGAAGCGATTCGGAGGCAATTAAGGTACAGTTCTAACCGTTTGGACCTAAATGATTCACTGTAAGCTAAAAATTACTATTTTCAGCTTTTTTGAATAACAAGTAATTTTTTTCAATTAGCTTTCGCCAATATATCAGGCTAAACAAGCTGGCATTCTAATATTTGCAAGTTATTCTTACCAACTCCTTGCCACTATTGAAGCAAAAATTTGGAGTTCCACCTTCTGTCTTCGTTTTTCGCATAGGGAAAAGGCGTTGGAAAGGACCATGAAGTGGGTCTTAGGTAATCTTGTTTCAGTGATGTGATCAACATTTTAGGAACCATTGATTTGTCCACAATGGATAACTTGGCCGACTGATACGTTGTGAAGAAATAGAATTTACATACTTAGCAATACAGGAATTTCACTTTTTTCCGCTCAGCTTACGATTGTGCATTATTTATTGATTTATTTCTAATAATAGAAGTACATATAATTATAAGAGTATCAAATTTCAAAACAAAAAATTAATTATATTTTGTTTTCCTCTCGTTCGCCTGTAAAATATAAGTGAACAAATTTTGGTTTCCCCGCTGTTCATTTCGACCGAACAAAGAGTTGACGATAAGGTGAAATCTTTTTCGAACATGAAAAATTGTTCCGCCACCCTCTGCGATAGGGTGAACAAAAACTGTGAATATTTTCGGGTGAAAATAAAATTCGCGATAAGGGTGAATATGTTTTCTTGCACAGATGTGATAGCTCAGTGGATAGTAGGCACATCGGCACCACAAGGTTTTTATTTTTTGTATCTGCAAGTGTAAGTTTTCTCGCTTAAAATTGAAACCCAACTCTGTGTACTAATTTTTACGAAAACTGATATATTCTCAATTTGATAGCAACTGTGACTTGGTCAAATATATATACATATACATATGTATTGTATTTATTCACGCTAAAACATTTAACAGTATATAGTAAACATTGGTGGAAAATACTCATACAATTTGACGGTATACAAACAGACAATTTTCAGCAGAGTACGTAACCATTAGTGGGTTAGGACCTTTTTAGAAAAAACGACAATTATTGAAATTGTCACTTCTATGAAACAGGCCCAAGGTAAATAGAGCTGCAGATTTGTCTTCAGAACAACGAAGCAGTAGCAAAACTAGCAGCGCTATAGGTCAAACTGACAAGCGATTTTGAACTGAAATATTAATAAAATAAAAAACAACAGGAATCTTATGTGCGCCGCAATTAAATAGATCTTTAAGCGTTAAATGTACATTTTGTGTTTTGGCTCTAAATGCAGAATAATATCGGAATACCCTGCCAATTTTTATAGAAGTGTCATTTTAGAAAAGTTTTAGAACGTATTGGAATTCTTTATGAATATATTAGAAGTTATTTTTCGATAATTATCGCGTGTACTCTCGCGGTTTCTGGCACTGCTTCGTAAATTTTCAGTAAATGTTTGAGTATACATATATATCATCATAAATAACTTAAAGATTGTAGCAAGGCGTGCGACGATAAGAATGACAAAGCTATGACTTCTTAATATGGCGTCACATTCATTTCCTTAATTCCATTTTCGTTTGACAAACAGAAATGATGTTTGTTGCGACCCCTTCCTCTTTAACGGTGTCTACACCCGTAAGGGCAGCTTCACTGCACAGCTATGCTACACTGCAATGACACTTTTATTTTTACAACTACGCTACAACCCACCAAAAACTGGCATAAGGTTGTAAGCAATAAGGAATATTTGTTTGACTCATGACAGATAAATGTTAGAATAATAAGAAATATAAATATAATAAATAAAGTACATCATGAGCTTATAATAACGCATTATTTTAAGTTTATTTACGCTACAAATAAACCGTATCTCTAACGTAAGTAAAAATAAAGAAATAAATTTTGCATAAACTTAGAAGGAAAGTGGATTTTCTTTTTATTTGAAAAATAAGAATGACGATAAAACTAGTTTCAATAGGTAAATCTATTTATAATCGTTTCAAAAAATCCAGTAAAGACATAAATCCTATGGGGAGATCTATTTCCGGTTTTTGGTATACTGCTTTTTATCTTCGTACACACTGGCGGGTGCTAAGTGTTTTGTGCCGACTCTAAACAAAGTCTAGCAAATTAATTTTCGAAGAAAAGATTTTCATGGTTGATATACACTCTCTAAATTTTTTACCAAATTTAGGATCATTTTAGGTGTACATTTTTGTTGAAAATGTGATCCTTGTCTAAAAAAAACAAACATTTTTACTCTAGTCGAAATAAAAAAACCAAATTTGCGTAATTTCCCACAATAATACCAATTTCCCACCTAAATTGTTTGTATTTAGGCGGATTTTAATCACAATTTGCGCAATAACACAAATTTACACCTAAAGTGTTTGAATTTGGGCAAATGTTGTTGAATTTTAAGTATTGCTGTCTAAATATCAGGTAATCAGCTGATGAATCTCACCATTTTGTCATTCGCAGAATTTTTCGTAGAAGTGCGCGTCAATTAGCGGCAATTAAAAAGTTAATTTCTCCAGAATTTATTATACCTGTCTTTATAATTTTTGGAGAATATTCATCCGGTGCTGGTTGCTGTTATTATACGTATAACACAATTATGTTCAAAGTATTTGTTAAACATGTTTATGTGTAAAATTTCTGAAAAAGTTTTGTTAACTTAAGAAATTATCATTTACATCTGTACAGCCACCAAGGTGAAAAGAGTAAGGTGTTCAAGTGTTTGTTTTCAAAATATGGGAAATTTTTTCAAATTATAATTCTTATGAAGTGCATTTCAGGAGAAGTCCCCCCATTAAAACGAGTTGTAGAGTTGTTTTCTAATACACAGATCCGTTGCTCAGTTAATCCTTGCCAATTTTTTGGAAGAAGTTTGAAGGAAATTTACTCCCACGTTTTAATACACTTCCCCAGTAGTGAAAAAGTTGCATGCCCGATGATGACGTGCTCGCAGTCATTTAGCAATCAAGTTTCTTTTCGATCGCATGTGTTTGGAAAACATAAACAATCTAGCTTGGCAAAAAATTGCACTTGGAAAAAACTGAACAGCAAAGTCTCGCAAATATTGAGCTACAAGAAGATTCTTCATCTTGGGTACAAGAAGATTCTTCATCGAATAATAATGAAGTATTAAATAATAATAATGCTAAAGTTAATAGTTTTGCAAATAATGACATGTGAATTTAATGTATAGGAGATGTGTGTACAATTTTTATTAAAAGAGTTTCTTAACATGTTTACGGAAAATATAGATTTTAGTATTGTAAAAATTAGGGAAATATTTGCTAACCCAAAAATACTTGAAAAGGAAATAGAGATAACAAAGCTACTCGAGTGCTCTAACTTAAAAGAAGATTTAGAATACGTTCTCTCGGTGCGAAATCGAAATAAGTATTTTGGTAACAAAAGCGTCTTTGTTGATCCAAAAGAAGTATACCTTGGTGTAAGCAATTATCACAAGGAATGCGTTTTCCATTACATTCCTTTATTGGAATCCTTGAAGTGTTTACTCAATGATGATACATTTTTTGAAATATTCTGCCAGTCTAAGCAATCTAATGATAGAATATATTCTGATTACCATGATGGCCTTGTGTATAAGAACCAACGGTTTTTCTATGAACATAAAAACGCATTGAGCTTCTTTTATTTCAGGATGCTTTCGAACTTTGTAACCCTTTGGGCTCATCTAAAAAAACATAAGTTGATTGGGTTTTATTACATGATAGGGAATATCGATGTAAAATATAGGTCAGTGGTTAAAAATGTTCAATTACTACTCTTGTGTTAGGAAAATTATGTGAAAGAATTTGGGTTTGAAGCTGTTTTAAAACCCCTACTTTGCGACCTTAAAATCTTAGAGTCACAAGGGATAAAAATTCAAAACAATAAAAGAAATAATATATAACATAATTTATCCGGAACTGTATTTGCTATAATTGGGGATAACCTTGGCTCCCACCAAATAGGGGGTTTTAACGAGAACTTAAATTTTTCTGAATATGTATGCCGCTATTCGAAGGAAGGAATCTTACACTAAAAGATGTTGAAATTGCTGAACTAAGAAACGAACATAACTATAATCAGCTAATACATGAAAAAAATTTAACAGAGGTGTAAAAAGCAACTCTCTCTTTAATGATCTTCAATATTTTCATGTTCGTAATCCAGGATTACCACCATGCATAGCTCTTGATCTATTTGAGGGAATTGTACCTTACAATTTAATCGAAATTCTAAAGTCTTTAAGTTCTGTTCTTCAATATTTTCATGTTCGTAATCCAGGATTACTACCATGCATAGCTCTTGATTTATTTGAGGGAATTGTACCTTACGATTTAATCGAAATTCTAAAGTCTTTAAGTTCTACTTTTAATTTTACTTTCAATTACATAAACTCTTGTTTATAAAGTTTGAGAAAATAATTTAAATTACATTTGTCGTTTCCAAACATAGGTGCGAAAATTAAAAAACTTCCAGGTACAGCAGATGAAGTAAGACACATTTTGTTTTTGATGCAACTCGTTTTTCTAGATATTATCTCTGTCTACGAAAATCAAGTGTATCTATTATTTTCCGCGATTATTAATTTGTCTCGTCTCGTTTGTGCACATAACATAACGGAGTCACAGATTGAATTATTATATATATGTGTATTTTGAATACAGGGAGGAATGTTTTCCCAATATGAACCTAAGACCAACACATCATTACTTGAAACACTATCCAGATTTAATTAAGCAATTTGGTCCCTTAAGAAACATGTTTACCATGCATTTTGAACACAAACACCAATACTTCAAAAACAGCAAAAAAGTGTAAGAACTTTAAAATATTACTAAAAGGCATTAATTATTTCAATCAAGTCTCTTTGGAAACCAGTTGCCGACAGATGTTAAATCTGATACTTTTCATGATTACAATAGACATAATTCTAACTTAAGGATTCCAAACAATTTTACATATGTGTCAACAAAGATAACGTTTCTTGGAACAGCTTATAAGGCAAAGGACTGTTTTATTTTCAATAGACGACCAAATTGAAATTTATATGCTTAATGTAGATTCAATTTTTATAAAAAAGGATTATACTGAATTTATGCTTTATGGTAGTATGTTAAAAATACAATATAATACAGAAACAAACTTATTTGAATCTATGTCTGAAGGAGACAAAAAATGTGGCGTTATTAATAACAACAAACTTTTGATACAACAGCCTATAAAATTATTTAACTACAATCATAAGTACTACTTTGCGCCACCTGGTTCATTTGTAGAACATATCCAAAGTTATACCTTTCTATCAATTACTGTATTCATAATTATCAAAATGTAATGTAATGTAATTCAAAAGTATATAGTATGAGTTAATTTATATAACTTTCTTATCTTGTTTTGTTGATTTTCCGACAGGGTGGATAAATGATGTATACTGGAACGATTTTCCGTCATCCCTTGTCAAATTTGGTTTTGAGACAAACCGGTTTCGACGCTGTACCATCATCAGTGTCGATTTTCGTTCTGATCTGTTGTTGTTGTTTGTCCTGTATTTATAGTTCGTAGGTACATGAGCAGGTATTGTCAAAATTGATGCTTGTGTATATTTAGTTATATGTATGAGCTGTGTGTTCATTCAGAACCGAGGGTGGTTTACATCATTAATTTATATATATATATCTTTCCATAAATTATTGTATTTGTAATTATTTTAATGTAATTTCTTAATTTAGAGATATATAGTTTGAGTTAATCTCATTTCTTTAAATTAAAAGCATGGAGAAGTACTTGTGTAAAGTCTGGAATTCTGATAGATCTCAGAAAAAGGCTTATGCCAGCCAATTATGGGTTTGATAATTGCAGTAGGTATGTAAAAAAGTACAAGTGTAATTTTTTAATGTATCTTTTTTCTACTTTAAATACTTTTTAAACTGAAGCAAATTTTTTTTTATAACTTTAGCAAAGCACTATGCGCTTAAAGGTAGTAGACTGGTCTTTGAATCTGATGGAACAGACATAGATGATAACGAAGTTGTGGAGTGTTTTCTGAAAGATAAAAGTACTCTTATGATTTTGAAGCGCGATGAAATTTGGAGTCCAAATGGCATATATTTTACGAAACGAAGTGCGTTTTTAGATGAAGCGTCATGATCATCCAGTCTTAACCACCTCTGATGACGATGATAGCAGAATAACACCAACGCAATCTTAAAATCTAACACTTGAAGGGCCTTCGCAAAGTTTTGTGCCATTATCACAACAGAACAAGCAACATCTTGATTTTTCTGATTCTACAGTTAACCAACAAGAAGTTTAGTTGGGAAATGAAGTTTCTGCACCTAACCAATACAACTGCCAAAATAATGAGACACAGAATATAATATACGTTTTCGGAGATGATTCTAGTGCAGGCTTACCTTGCGAAAATACAAGCTCTTGTTCAAAAATTATTGATAATTCGAAAACTGTTTACGACTTATTCCAGATCTTTGAGATCCTTTGGGCTAAGCTTTCTCCTGAAATAACTGGCAAACTTAACAGCAAGCAAAAGCTCGGCAAACTCCTAAAGTCATTCGCAAATGTTTTAGTCGACGAACTGCGGGGTATATCATGTTATATACCAATGAATGTCTATAGAACTATTGCACAGAAAGATTCAAGAAAATACCCGGATTCATTAATTGAGAGGCGAAGGAAATGTCATGTCGCATTACGCAGTTTCATTAATCACTACTATGACAAACCGTAACAATTTTTTGAACAGTGCATCAAAAATGAAATCTGTAAACTCTCGTATGCCTCACAAAAAAAGAATTTTAAACGCATTATACAGAAGTTGTGTAAATACTAGACACAGACGATAATAACAAAGACGCTCATACTAAAAAAACAATATTTAATATCAATGTATCAAAAGAAAAATGTATGTGCAGTTGAAAATGAAACTGTTAAAAAGTACACGACAGATTGCTATTCACTTTTAAGAAGTTTTTTCAATGATTCGCAACAAACTCCAAAAGTTAAAGATATTTTAAATGACTGGCCTATGATTTTTCGAAAGAAATGCCTTTATGATCACTTCAATAAAGTTATGGGACTGAAGGTTGAAACATTTAGGCAAACATTTTATGCATCCTGTAGGAAAATGAAATCTTTTTTCCGTATCGAACAAGACGCAGATGAAAAATTAATTTTGAAAGCTATTTGCAATTTTTTTATTTTCAAAGATTACAAGGTATTGAAATTTTAAACTTACAGACTATCATAAATTTCTTTAATATATTGTATATACAATATACTAACATCGGCCTGAAGTAAGGATAGTTTTACCATCAGGTAAATGCATACATATGTATGTTTTACCTAGTGCCATTTGTCAATTCATTGGTTTGTCACCGTTACTTATCTTGAAATTCTGACAATGAAAACACACTTGGCATCTGCAGTCGAGCTCATCATGCCAATGACAAAGCTTTTAGTGAAATGCTCGTCAATTCTGTAGTATTTGTACTCATGCATATACACTAGGGCGGGTCAAATTGTATGGAAAAAAAAAACTTCAGGTGCACATCCAGTTTCTGAATCTATGGGTCGGTCATACTGAGTAATATTGTCAATGGGACCATAGGTCTTCGAGCCTCCCTAATTTTTTTAGAAAATTTTATATCAAAATTTTCTCACTTGATTAGGGAGGCTAGAAGTTTATTTCAGACCTATGGACCCATGGGCAATATTACTCAGTATGACCCATAGATTCAGAAACTGGATGTGCATAAATAAATGAGGAACCTTTAGAAAAACTAACAGAAACCTAAATATTAAGTATTCTTAGACACATTCCTATACATTTAGGGCGGATTAAATAGTATGGGGTAGAAAAAAAAGAAAATTTCTAACAAAATTAGGAAGGCTCGAAATTCATTTTAGAACTATGTTCCCATGGGCAATATTACTCAGTATGACCCATAGATTCAGAAACTGGATGTGCCTTTTCAATAAGAAATTTGACCGCTCCAATATTACACGCATACATATTTATGCACATATATATGGTTATGCAAAAAAAAATTGCGGATGAGGGATAATTTGTAAAAGAATAATGAGGCTGAATGTGTTTGTCAAATAGCCATATGGGCACACTGAAATCGAAAATTAGTAATCTTAGAGCTGTTGGTAAATGTGATTTGTATACGTTTGTACAAGGCATCTGACTTGATTATTTTACTTACGTACATTAGGATGTTCCTTAGTAATCATAAATAATCACAAACAAATCAAGGAATTTCTAAGTTTCACCCCTTCGAACGGTAACACCATGGTGAAAAATATCAAATATACATTTTGGTCCCGATTAGAGAAGGTTATCCGGGGCTGCACAGATCACACCATGAACACTCAATATATTAAAATATGGGTTTTAAACAATGGTTGATACCACTTAATCGTCTCTGATCTGGAAGCAGGGTGGTTACAATTTTTTTAAAACCTTCAATAAACATTAAGTTATTGAATTTAATCTTTAAATGGAAAGAAATTGATAAAAATAAAATAATTAAAAAAAAATTTTAAGTTAGACTGGTTTATTGAAAACTATACTTAGGTAGGTCCTAGGTACTAGTCATCACACTCCTCATCAATCTAGGGCGTTGATCAGACAATTAAATAAAAGCATTGGGAGCGTGAAATTTCTAAAAATGTGAGGCGTAAAATCATAACCTTATCAGGGTTCAGTTGGTCTTATATATTCGTGCCACCCAGCCAGCCCAGCAGCTAGCCTAGCTTGTCAAGTCAAGCTAAATAAAACAGTTTAAAAATAGTAAATGAAGCTGATTTTAATTGTTTAAGCTTTGTATGCACACAGGCATGCAGAAACAGTTATTAGAATTGAGTAGGCATTTCAAGTTCGCCTTGATAGAGATATCCACTAATTATGGACCGTGGAATTTCTATGAAGTAGGTTCTTTCATAGCTATTGAGTTTGAGCCAAAGGCTAAAGAAGTATGAATTCTTAAATTTGTTCATAACTCACATTTATTTGGCCCATGAAATAATTCTATGACGTGAACCATATTTTGAACCTTTAGAATACTTTATTTACAAAACGTAAAAAAAGCTCTTACCTCAAATGAGGAAAAAATTTCTGAAAAAAAACTTTCTTTAAATTGAAGAAAATTTCAATTTAATGAGTAAGCCCCCTTACAAAACGGCAAGTTATTTTTTTTTTTAGTTCAGAGTTAATTTCGAAAATGTGTGCAAAGTTTATGACTTTAACCCCTCGTTTGTATATGCCTGGGTATCTGGAGTCGGGTTAACCGCCAACGCGGAAAAACCTAGTATCATTTACTAGGCAGTATAAGTATAATGATTGGACTAAGCCTAAGGGCAGGGGTAACCCTACAAGAAATTTATTGCACAAAATATCTAGGAGTTATACTAAATAGTAAGTTGTCGTGGAAACTCCATGTTGAAGAGAGAGCGAAGAAAGCCTCACCGGCACTGTATGCATGCAAGCGGATATGCAGTGGAGGATGCACTTGGAGCCTATTACCCAAACTCTATCATTGGATATTTACGGCAGTTGTCAAACCCATACTTTAAATGGGGTCCCTGTTTGGTGGACAGCCACGCAAAAAGTACGTATACTAAAAAAACTTGAGGGGGTATGCAGATTATCAATGATCATCATTGGGGAGCCCTAAAATATACCCTGACAGCAGTATTACATGCCATTCTACAAATGACGCCTGAAGACATAATGGCCAAAAATATCGTGTTATCAACTGGCGGCCACCGTGGTGTGATGGTAGCGTGCTCCGCCTACCACACCGTATGCCCTGGGTTCGCACCACGGGCAAAGCAACATCAAAAATTTTAGAAATAAGGTTTTTAAATTAGAAGAAAATTTTTCTAAGCGGGGTCGCCCCTCGGCAGTGTTTGGCAAGAGCTCCGGGTGTATTTCTGCCATGAAAAGCTCTCAATGGAAACTCATCTGCCTTGCAGATGCCGTTCGGAGTCGGCATAAAACATGTAGGTCCCGTCCGGCCAATTTGTAGGGAAAATCAAGAGGAGCACGACGCAAATTGGAAGAGAAGCTCGGCCTTAGATCTCTTCGGAGGTTATCGCGCCTTACATCAACTGCAAGAAGTCTTAAGCCGGAGTCATTGGTGCCGTATGTCGTATCGCTGTATCCGTATCCCTAACGTAATCAGCTGTTTATCGTTACGACGGTAAACCAAAACCCAATTGGTTGGCTACGATACGGTTACGACTTTAGCGGCACCAATAATCGATTGCATTGATTATCATAAGGTTGATCGAAACAGCTGTTATAAGGTTACCGATACGGTTACCGATAAAGCACCAATGTCTCCAGTTTTAAGATCTCTGGACAGCTTAAGTGCAAGCCGTATGGCTATCGCAGTATAGCGCCATCTAATATCGGCCAAACGGAATATATGGTCCCGTTCCCGAGCTTCGAAAAAGATCTTGGAGCCACAATTGAGCGGGGAATGTTAGGGCTAGGGGGTATACAGATGGTTTTAAGTTAACGGAAGGAGTCGGATGTGCCGTTTACTGTGTCTAACCAGAAATAAGTAGATGCCATAGGCCGCCATATTACTGCAGCGTTTTTCAGGCGAAAATTATAGCTGTGACGAAAGCAGCTTAAGCTGCATCCTTCAAAGAGATTTACAAGGTATAATGGAAACCACGTCGAGTTGTTCAGTTGTTTCCCAAACATTTAATTACTTTTAATTAATTTGAGGGAAAAAATTTAATTGTTTGAATTTTATATACACTTTCCTCCGTTTTTAAAAAAATTATTCCAACAACCAAGAAAAAATTGGGTTTAATTTTTAAGAAAATGTCTTGTCCAGATTCAGGGAAGGAAGTTTATGGTGAAATACCATATACCATTTTCCCTATTTTAGTAGCTACTTTTCTCGTTTTTAGAATTTGTTTTTGAGTGTGGCAAAGTTGCACTTAATTCGATATGTCCGCTCCGTGGCACTTATATTTTTGATTACAGTAATAGAACCACTTTAGAAAAACTAATTACTTTTATGATATTTGATTTCACACTGTTCGCATCTATAAAAGTATTTGAGCAAAACATGCTACTTCCAGCTCTTCTGCTACTCAGAGAGTTTTAATGATAAATAACTAATAGCGTTTCCTTTTCTTGCAAAAGTGTTACGCTTTTGTACGCCGCGCCAGGGTTGTAAATATATTTTGTTCTATTCTAAAAAGCAGGAGACGCCTTTACAGGGTATTTCGTTCTTTTGTGAAAATTGTTGCCTGATCGCAACGCAAAAGCGTTACACTTTTACCCTGCATAAAATGGTGGTGTGGCAGTGCAACTCTTCTAAACCATCTGATCGTGACAATTTATTTTCGTAACTTGACAAATTTTTAGCGAAGAAAATTGAAATGAAGGCAATAATTGCTAATCAATTTTTATTATCATTGGCAGCGCGTTTGTGAAAATCAGCTTATACACGGAGTAGCCATTTATTTCTTTGCATGCACTATAAAGGTTAAACATTTTCTGGGGTAGGAGTAACTCTATTAAGGCTTTACCATTTATTTAGGCAACAATTTATTGTAGGAAAGAAAACGCTATAACTAAGAGGAGCTCTCCTCAGAGGTAAAGGCCAAGTGTTTATTTTTTGACTTTATTGGATAGCGCCAATTTGTTGACCCAGACGTGACAATAATGAAAGTTATTATAATTCAACAAGATATTATGAGTTTTCTTACATAGATGTAATAAATGAATGTTAAATATCTCAGCCAATCTAATCAACTGGTCTTATCAAAACTCTTCAATAAAGATGGGTTACAGGCAACCCACATGTGACGTAGGAACATCCCATTGTTCCATTGGGTTATCAAAAGTTCAATCAACTTTCTAATGAATTAATACTCATTAAAATTATACTTTTGATTGAAAATATAATTTTTCTACATATTGTAATAAATATTTTTTTAATCACTAAATATATGAATCACTAAATAAATGAATATATAAGTGCCTATTAAATAAGCAGATTGAGGACAGCAAATCATGTGCAGAACTGGTCGCCTTGTTACTTATACCTTTAAGCGTGGTATCAAGATCACAAAAATGCTCAAACTATTTTTTTATTTTGCGTTTGTAAGCCGAACCTGGGCCCTATCATGTTACACGATCACGTTATCCACAGCAATTTCACTCAAAATATAAATAAGAATCTGCCAAAAGAGTTGTAAAAATTATAATCATTCATGGAAATAATGAGAGCCCTGGGACCGTATCGCGTTATACGATCACAGCTGAAAAACCAATTTTACTCAAAGGATAAATTGTAAAACCGTCAAACTATTTATAAAATTTGTAATAAAACATGGACTCAATGAGTACGTACGGTCGCTGCTAAACATATGCCGTTCAAAGTATTCAGCATTTCAGAGCTATTGTGATTTAAATTATTTAATACATGGGTGAGACGGAAGAAAATAATTCATTGATGTTTAAGGACCGCTCTAATATACACATGTACATATACATATGTGCTTATTAATTTTAAATTTTGATTTTATAATCAAACAAATTTGCTTGAAATAATAACATAGATTTATTGAACGGACTGTCAATTTTGAAATTTTCAAATATGAAGCTTGCTAAGCATGTAGGCATTTCCGTATGGAATGAAAGGACGTTGCATTGCGTGACACTTAAGCCGATTTTAGGTAATTTGTGTGTGCACGCCGATTTTGGCGCAATGAAAACACACGTAGTTACACATCCTACACACATACACAATTATATGCAGGATGGTGCACGTGTCGCTGTAATGAATTTAGTACATCCGCCGAATCTCATGGATTTAGAACGACTTTCTTAAAGGACATGGCCGTAGCCAGACCCTATGTAACTATTCTAATGTCCCAAGAAAAATGTTATAAAAAATCATATATGTAATACTCCTTATTGCTAATAGAAAATGCTCCCAATGTGTAGCAGCATAAGTGTGACAAGAAAAAATTAAAATTTAGGTACATTCGATTATTGAATACAAAAACTAAAACGTTTAAACAGCAATATAACGACACTCTGATGTTTGGGAATGTAGCAATATAGGAGTATTACATATATGTAAAAAATATTAATGTAAAGTGGACCATTTTTTACAATTCCTGCCATAATAAGCTTACACAGCTTTAGAGCGTGTGTGCTTCATTGCTAACAGTTAGAACTATAATACGCCAAAATGTTCTTTGTTAAAACTGGAACATGCATCGAGTTTACTTTGGTTCATTCCAACGCTGCTGTTGCCATTAACAAATTTTTTGTTGTTCGGTTGTTACACATTTTGTTGCCTTTATTTTAGTTAAAATTGTTTCATGATATGTTTTGCTTTAAATGCCTACAACATATATGTATGTATGTGTATTAGTTATTCTGTTGGTCCAACATATGTACATACATATGTTGTTAGCTTTAGCGAGTACCGTGGTTTTGAGTAGTTTTTAAATGTATGCATATCAAGCATAAAAGCTCTAGCTGTCGTCCTAATGTATGAAAAACCTGTTATCAAATCTATCACGCAGTCCACAAATTAACCCCGAAGTAATGCTGTAAACGTCTTTTGTTTTGAATCTGCTAAGAATGATGTCTCCAAAAAATTTAACTACCCTAACGCATATACCATATTTACACAGTAATATACTTTTGGCCCGGTTTTCAGAAGTTGGCTAAGCTAAACTTAAACTACGTTTGTTTAAAATCAAAGTTTGTTTTAAACTCCAGTGAAACTGCAGAGCAGTTTTTCAGTCACAGTTTAAGGCCGCCTTTGGGGTAAGCTTTTTTGTATGGAAGCACTGGGTTTTTATAATCTAGATACGTTTTGGATACGGCAACATCTGGCATTTACGTATTCGACGTCAGTGCTGAGAAAAAAACGCTGTGATCAAATAAGTAAAAAGTATTAATTAAAATATCCTTGTATAAGTAAACTAGTTCGTTTATCTTAGGATCACTATGATCACCTTCGTCATGGGAAATATTAATTTTTTATATAAATGTAAACAAGTGTAAATTTTCAATATGTTCAACTTAATATTTGGCAATCAAATCAAACAAGAACTCAAATAGCTGATTGGTTAACTAGAGTTTAATCCAGGCAGATTAGCCATACCAAAAAGACTTAGTAAGTCTAATTTTGCCATGCCCGCAAACATTTTAGTTTTTACTACTAACAATTTTATTATTCAAAATGTTACACAATAAAAAAATTGTAGAACTTTTTAACTGTAATCTGAGCAGTACATGGTCCATTTAACATTGTGGGAATAAACCTTCCATAAAAATGGCATTAACGAAAAATTCTTCGATACATTTTTAGTCTTCGTTTATGATTATTTATACTTTCACACAGTTTGCTGGCAGTATAGCGTACATTTTTTTAAGTAAATTTCAATGAATAACATAATGCTGGCCAGAAAACTTTCTGAGCAAAACTAGGTTTTTATTTTTGTAGCGATTAAGATACTCCCCGAAGCTTATGGGGGTTCTAATCGATGTTGATGGTCCTTTGTGGGATGAAGACCCGGTTCGTTCCGGTAACAAGTACCATCAATGTTTGTATCTGCCCTAACATCTCGGGAATTTTTTAATATGACCACATTGAAACTTCTAGGCCATCCCTTTACTTTTAGGGAAACGTCGCCTATTTAGTTTTTAAAGGAATGCAGGAACTCAGTTTTCTTTTTATTTGAAAAATAAAATTACGATGATTAATATATTCTCAATCCTTTCAAAGGACAATTAAAAGATTTACATTCTACATTTCTCGCTGTGTTAGCAGTTTTATTTCAAGATTATTGTATACTGATTTTCTATCTTTTATGCACAGATGCGGCAATTACGTGTTTTATGCCAACTCCAAACGACAAAAGGTGATTATGAAGTTGAATAAAGGAATTTAAAGTCAGATGGTGTCTTATTGTAAGTCCCATGCAAGCCTGATTTTATATGGGCAATAGGACATATAATTAGATTAAAATATGGAGTACTAATCCTTATTCCTGGTTTATAAACCTTATAATCAGGTTTTTGCACCCGATCTTATTATAACGCCTTACATAAAACTGATCTTAAGTATACGCCTTTTATAAAAAGTCCGAATACAGCAGCAGTATCTTATAATGAGGTCTAATGTAAGCCTTATTTTATTTGGTGCGTAAGCCTTATAGCAAGGTTGTTATATTCTTCCATACATATGTACATATACACACGTATAGGACTGACGATTAGCACTCATATCCCTGCCAGCAATTTTCAGATAATTTTATCGTATATTGCCAAGAAGTAACTAACGTATCGATTGCAGTTATTAAGACGATATTAATTCATTTCACAAACAAAAAGACTCTAACCGAATTTTTTCCTCCCGAATTTGTTCCTCCAATCAATTATTTAGGGGATAATTAACTTTAACGTTTGATTTTCCCTTTATTTCAATAATTTTTCTAAAATCTTTTTTCAATTAAATGTTTTCAATTTTCTGAACATGAAATTGTGGAATTGTGGTGAAGGTTCAAAGCAGAGATTTTTTGCAAATATTAAAAAAGTTTAGCAAAATCCAAAATTTGTCTAAAAATTATTTGTTCGCAAAAACGTACATTCGCACGTTTATTTACTGGGCACCAATTCATCGAGGCGCTTTCTGTTAACGCAGTTTTGCCAAGACATTGACGAAGGGATGTGTCTTGGCTTATTAAATGGCTGTCCGAAAGATTTTTTCATATCAATATGAATCTCCTTAGCCAATTTAAAGTTTCCACACTATCTTATCGAATTAACTACTTTCGTGATAACCTTACCTAACCTGTATACCAATAAAATAAAAATGTTTGTCCTTCATTGAGGTTATGTCTTTTTTCAATGAACTTTGGCCGCAGATAAAATTATCATGTGGCAATTGTATCGGTTAGTATAATACTAATAAAAAAATATTGGTTGGTTTGGAGAACATATATTTTGGTACTGCATTAAATTAATATCTTCTGTTTCTAGGAAGGAAACGATGTATCAGTAGGTTAGCAAATCAATAGTCATGTTTCTATACAAATTGCTTTTGTCAAAACTATCAACCCTCATTGCCATATAAATAATAATTAAGTCGAAAAAGACGCAAGTGTGTCAAAGCAAATGTTTTACGAGCTATGGTTCGGATTTGAAGTGACCCTGCAGCAAACATTGGAGACAGTCATCCAAAGCGTCAGTTTCGCACTACAGGTTTAATGACCACCTCCAAACTAGTGATAATTGGGTACAGAGCGGAACAGTTATTAGCCACACTTGTATCAACAGCGCTGAAGTATGAGCTATATAGACTAATAAATAAATTTTATTTCAAATTTTAATCAGTTTGTGGGCGGCATTTTCATCGAGAAGAAAAGCAAAAGTTTACCTCGCACCCCCCAAAATGAGTTCCAAAGTTTAAAAGGAATTATTGGACGATGCTCTCGTTTGATTTTCAGATGATAAGATGGACGAAGACAGCATTTTTCAACAAGATAACGCTGCCATTCATGTTTTTTAGGGGTCTTTGAAATGGGTTGCAGAACAGAACATTCCACTTATGAAGTGGCCTGCATGCAGTCGCGATTCGAAGCCGGTAGAAAAACGTTGTAGAGTAAAATTTATGGACAAAAAGTCCACGGAAACCTTTACAGAACTCAATTAGGGTTGAGGTTGGCTATTAAAGGAGCTTGGAAAGATTTAAGCAGTATGCTGCTGCAAAATTTAGCCAAGTCGATACCCAGTCGAATATATGATAAATACTGTCCATACAGCGATTAAGTTTGTGTCGAGAAAATCGCGAGATTTATGAGTACTTCGAGACACGAGAATCTCGCGAGAAGTCTAGTTCCCGATTTCTCAGGTCTCAAAAATCTCGCTTGTATTCGAGAAGAAATCGTAAACTCTAGTTACAATCCACGAAAGCCAAAAACCGTCCTAAAAAATATAATAAAAAATAAAATTTGTTGCTTTCGAATTGAAATGGAGGTAGCGCAAAATGAACATAGTCTGTTCAACGTGACTAGCATTTGGCGATAATAGCGAAATACTTGGCTTTCTTGCGTTGATCTAATATAGTTTTCCTCCTATTTTAAGGGAAAGGACTTTTCAAAATGTTTTTCAAACTTCACTATAATATTAAAACGAAATGCAGATATTCGTTGCTTTTCAAATTCAGCTTGAAAATTGCAAATGGAACAACGAAAGACTCTCCTGAATTAAAAAAAAAAAAAATGTCTTAGTACATCAAAATCCTGGGCCCGGGGGAATCTCTCAATTCCCCCTCCCCTCTCGTCGGGCCTCGGTATACATACATATGTAACGCCTCGTCTGCTACTTCAGGGCACAACCTTCCACCCCAGCATAGGTATATATTTTAAATTTCGGTTGACAAATAACTAAACTAAAATTTGAACTCATTACAAGTTTATCTTTCCCTTCCCATTAAGGCCCGCTTTTTCAGTACAAATTCAACTTAGTTTGTCAGTTAAACTACGCTTAGTTTTTCAGTCAACTTGGCATGTTTAAATTCTAGTAAACCTATCAGCTGTTAGACTCTTGATTGTTTTTACTCGAAAATATAAAACTGGAAACTTTCCTAAGCTACATAATTTTTACAAGTATGTATTTATATAAAAAATGTATGTTTCATCTGAGGAAAGTGATCATAATTTTTTAATTTATACTTTTTACTTACTTATTTGATCGCAGCGTTTTTTATCTAAGCAATGGCGCCGAATATGAACTCAATAAGCATTTGGACGTGAGTATCAGTAGAGCTCATGTTGATAACTAGCATACTTCTAAACTCTCAGTAGTTTTTTAACAGTGGCTCAACTTTAGAATCATAGTGTTCTCAACAAGAAGGCAATTTTTTTATAAAGCAAAAAGTTGTGTCACTCAAGTACGTAGAAACGTAGAAAATATTCCGCGTTTTCTAGACCAAATATACAACACTCAGAAAAAGCCTCATTTACACAAGAAATATCATTTTAATTATAAAATGTACATTTTATGCGTTCAAAAAGTTTTCAAAACTGACGCGCACAGAAAATTGTTGTTTTTTTAATGAAAAAATCAGCTTCAACAATCTAGTCAAATTTATAAATTTTTTCTTTCCATTCAAATATACATGAGTTTGAGTATAGAAAATGTCTCACAAATACATACATATATTTTGATGTAATTGGTTTTCGCGATCTGTATTATTTCAAATAATGTAAGCTAGCTGGCTCAAGGTCATAAAAATTGTAAAAAACACACAAGTTGTTTTTAATTTTTCTTCAGATATATTTCGGCTACTCAACGGTAGTCGTCTTCAGGGAAATTATATTTTTATACGTCCGTACAATTTTTAAGACCTTAAGCCCGCTAGCTTACATTATTTACATATATTTTGTTGTTGCGTGTAGAACAATTCTGACAGTAAAATATAAAACTTTCTACGTTTTCTATGGCTTCAAGAGAGATAGTACCCCTATTAATAAATTATTTGTAATTTTTCATTAATGCTACCAATTTCTTACATATTCATGCAGTTGTTGGCTTTGGTGGTGCCATCTTGAAGGTGATTTTTTTTAAGCTCCACCTAAACTCGATATCCAATGTAGGAAATTAGAGCTCATTGAAATTGATTTCGGAGACCAACTGAAGAACTATAAGTTTTACAAAATTTCTCAAAGGATGGATAGTGATTGGATAATGATGTTGCATTTGAACTTGAAAACTAACGGGTTTGGGACTAATTAGAGAATAATCTTAAATATCAACTTCAGAGAAATATTTTTTCATGTTTGTTTGGTAAACAACATCCAGCTGCTACCGTATCTACAAATTATCCAGATAATGAAAAACCAATATTGCCGGACAAAAAAGCCTACCCCAAAGGCGGCCTTAAATTGTGACTGAAAAACTTCTCTGTAGTTTAACAAGAGTTTACATTTCTTTAGAGTTTAAGCAAACTTAGTTCAAGCTTATCTTAACCAACTATTGAGGAAACGGGTATAAGTGTACATGTGAGCTTTGCATTCCGAAGTTTTTGTTGTTTTTGATGATTAATAAATGTAAAATATTGCCATTACATTTTTTTGCAATCACCATGTACAACAAATATTGTAATAACGTTTGACTTTAATCAGGTGTGATTGTACTTTGTATGATTGTAAAACCTTCAATCAACGTAAATTTCTAGGTATTTGGATGCAATGACGTGTGGCTTACAACAGATGATGGAAAAGTCGGTCACTTTATGAAAACTACAACCTACAATCATTTATATGAATGCTACAACCATTGATTGTAAGCATGTTTCGGCTATAATTATTGATTGTACAAAAATTTTTATTGCAATTAATCTAAAAAACAATCATTATGGTTTAGAGTAAAATTTATTGAAACGAAATGCTATTGGACTTTAGTAGAAACAACTTTTCAATTTAAAAAAGTAACTGGTGATTGCGTCTCTAAATTAATTGCAATAAGTTTATTGCAAACGAAGTGCTTACAATTAAGTTGATTGTAGATTCTAATTTTTACTTAATTTTATTCCTTGATTTGATTGTACATTGATTTTAGATTGTTACAATTACAAAAAATCAATAAAAATTGATTGCAATACTTGATTATAAAATGATTTTATATTGTAAATTTTACAGTCACAAAACCTGCAATAAAATTTGATTACAATCAAAAATGCAAGACAATAATTGATTATAAATTTTTACAGCTCAGTTACAGAGGCATGAGTGCAGATTATACAAAACAAGTAAGGAAGGCTAAGTTCGGGTGTAACCGAACATAACATACTCAGTTGAGAGCTATGGAGACAAAATAAGGAAAATCACCATGTAGGAAAATGAACCTAGGGTAACCCTGGAATGTGGTTGTATGACATGTGTATCAAATGGAAGGTATTAAAGAGTATTTTAAGAGAGAGTAGGCCATAGTTCTATGGATGGACGCCATTTAGGGATATCGCCATAAAGGTGGACCAGGGCTGACTCTAGAATGTGTTTGTACGATATGGGTATCAAATGAAAGGTGTTACTGAGCATTTAAGAGGGAGTGGGCCTTAGGTCTATCGGTGGACGCCTTTTCGAGATGTCCCCATTAAGGTGGACCAGGGGTGATTCTATAATGTGTTTGTACGATATGGGTATCAAATGAAAGGTGGTAATGAGTATTTTAAAAGGGAATGGGCTTTAGTTCTATAGGTGAACGCCTTTTCGAGAAATCGCCATAAAGGTGGACCAGGGGTGACTCTAGAATATGTTTGTACGATATGGGAATCAAATGAAAGGTGGTAATGAGTATTTTAAAAGGGAATGGGCTTTAGTTCTATAGGTGGACGCCTTTTCGAGATATCGCCATAAAGGTGGACCAAGGGTGACTCTAGAATGTTTGTACGGTATGGGAATCAAACGAAAGGTGTTACTGAGCATTTTAAGAGGGAGTGGGCGTTAGGTCTATAGGTGGACGCCTTTTCGAGATATCGCCATTAGGGTGGGCCAGGGTGACTCTAGAATGTGTTTGTACGTTATGGGTATCAAATGAAAGGTGGTAATGAGTATTTTAAAAGGGAGTAATCCTTAGTTCTATAGGTGGACGCCTTTTCGAGATATCGCCATTATGGTGGGCCAGGTGTGACTCTAGAATGTTTGTACGATATGGGTATCAAACGAAAGGTGTTACTGAGCATTTTAAGAGGGAGTGGGCATTAGGTCTATAGGTGGACGCATTTTCGAGATATCCCCATTAGGGTGGGACAGGGGTGACTCTAGAATGTTTGTACGATATGGGTATCAAACGAAAGGTGTTACTGAGCATTTTAAGAGGGAGTGGACATTAGGTCTATAGGTGGACGCCTTTTCGAGATATCGCCATTAGGGTGGGCCAGGGGTGACTCTAGAATGTTTGTACGATATGGGTATCAAACGAAAGGTGCTACTGAGCATTTTAAGAGGGAGTGGACATTAGGTCTATAGGTGGACGCCTTTTCGAGATATCGCCATTAGGGTGGGCCAGGGTGACTCTAGAATGTTTGTACGATATGGGTATCAAACGAAAGGTGTTACTGAGCATTTTAAGAGGGAGTGGACATTAGGTCTATAGGTGGACGCCTTTTCGAGATATCGCCATTAGGATGGGCCAGGGGTGACTCTAGAATGTTTGTACGATATGGGTATCAAACGAAAGGTGTTACTGAGCATTTTAAGAGGGAGTGGGCATTAGGTCTATAGGTAGAAGCCTTTTCGAGATATCGCCATTAGGGTGGGCCAGGGTGACTCTAGAATGTGTTTGTACGATATGGGTATCAAATGAAAGGTGGTAATGAGTATTTTAAAAGGGAGTAATCCTTAGTTCTATAGGTGGACGCCTTTTCGAAATATCGCCATTAGGGTGGGCCAGGTGTGACTCTAGAATGTTTGTACGATATGGGTATCAAACGAAAGGTGTTACTAAGCATTTTAAGAGGGAGTGGGCATTAGGTCTATAGGTGGACTACTTTTCGAGATATCGCCATTAGGATGGGCCAGGGGTGACTGTAGAATGTTTGTACGATATGGGTATCAAATGAAAGGTGGTAATGAGTATTTTAAAAGGGAGTAATCCTTAGTTCTATAGGTGGACGCCTTTTCGAGATATCGCCATTAGGATGGGCCAGGGGTGACTCTAGAATGTTTGTACGATATGGGTATCAAACGAAAGGTGTTACTGAGCATTTTAAGAGGGAGTGGACATTAGGTCTATAGGTGGACGCCTTTTCGAGATATCGCCATTAGGGTGGGCCAGGGTGACTCTAGAATGTGTTTGTACGATATGGGTATCAAATGAAAGGTGGTAATGAGTATTTTAAAAGGGAGTAATCCTTAGTTCTATAGGTGGACGCCTTTTCGAAATATCGCCATTAGGGTGGGCCAGGTGTGACTCTAGAATGTTTGTACGATATGGGTATCAAACGAAAGGTGTTACTGAGCATTTTAAGAGGGAGTGGGTATTAGGTCTATAGGTGGACGCCTTTTCGAGATATCGTCATTAGGATGGGCCAGGGGTGACTCTAGAATGTTTGTACGATATGGGTATCAAACGAAAGGTGTTACTGAGCATTTTAAGAGGGAGTGGACACTAGGTCTATAGGTGGACGCCTTTTCGAGATATCGCCATTAGGGTGGGCCAGGGGTGACTCTAGAATGTTTGTACGATATGGGTATCAAACGAAAGGTGTTACTGAGCATTTTAAGAGGGAGTGGACACTAGGTCTATAGGTGGACGCCTTTTCGAGATATCGCCATTAGGGTGGGCCAGGGTGACTCTAGAATGTGTTTGTACGATATGGGTATCAAATGAAAGGTGGTAATGAGTATTTTAAAAGGGAGTAATCCTTAGTTCGAAATATCGCCATTAGGGTGGGCCAGGTGTGACTCTAGAATGTTTGTACGATATGGGTATCAAACGAAAGGTGTTACTGAGCATTTTAAGAGGGAGTGGGCATTAGGTCTATAGGTGGACGCCTTTTCGAGATATCGCCATTAGGGTGGGACAGGGGTGACTCTGGTATGTTTTTGTACGATATGGATATCAAATTAAAGGTATTAATGAGGGTTTTAAAAGCGAGTGGCCCTTAGATGTATATGTGAAGGCGTTCTCGCGATATCGACCAAAATGTGGACCAGGTGATCCAGAAAATCATCTGTCGGGTACTGCTAATTTATTTATATATGCAATACCACTAACAGTATTCCTGCCAAGATTCCAAGGGCTGTTGATTTCGCCTTGTAGAACTTTTTCATTTTCTTCTACTTAATATGGTAGGTGTCACACCCATTTTACAAAGTTTTTTCCAAAGTTATATTTTGCGTCAATAAACCAATCCAGTTACCATGTTTCATCCCTTTTTTCGTATTTGGTATAGAATTATGGCATTTTTTTCATTTTTCGTAATTTTCGATATCGATAAAGTGGGCGTGGTTATGGTCAGATTTCGCCCATTTTTTATACCAAGAAAAAGTGAGCTCAGGTAAGTACGTGGGCTAAGTTTAGTAAAGATATATCGGATTTTGCTCAAGTTATTGTGTTAATGGCCGAGCGGAAGGACAGACGGTGGACTGTGTATAAAAACTGGGCGTGGCTTCCACCGATTTCGCCCATTTTCACAGAGAACAGTTACCGTCATAGAATCTATGCTCCTACCAAATTTGAGAAGGATTGGTAAATTTTTGTTCGACTTATGGCAATAAAAGTATTCTAGACAAACTAAATGAAAATGGGCGGAGCCACGCATATTTTGAAATTTTCTTTTATTTTTGTATTTTGTTGCATCATATCATTACTGGAGTTGAATTTTGACTTAATTTACTTATATACAGTAAAGATATTACATTTTTTGTTAAAATTTGAATTTTAAAAAATTTTTTTTTAAAAAGTGGGCGTGTTCTTCATCCAATTTTGCTAATTTTTATTTAGCACATATAGAGTAATAGTAGTAACGTTCCCGCCAAATTTCATCATGATATCTTCAACGACTGCCAAATTACAGCTTGCAAAACTTTTAAATTACCTTCTTGTAAAAGTGGGCGGTGCCACGCCCATTGTCCAAAATCTTACTAATTTTCTATTCTGCGTCATAACGTCAACCCATCTACCAAGTTTCGTTGCTTTATCTGTCTTTTGTAATGAATTATCGCACTTTTTCGGTTTTTCGAAATTTTCGATATCGAAAAAGTGGGCGTGGTTATAGTCCGATATCGTTCATTTTAAATAGCGATCTGAGATGAGTGCTCAGGAACCTACATACCAAATTTCATCAAGATACCTCAAAATTTACTCAAGTTATCGTGTTGACGGACGGACGGACGGACGGACATGGCTCAATCAAATTTTTTTTCGATCCTGATTATTTTGATATATGGAAGTCTATATCTATCTCGATTCCTTTATATATGTACAACCAACCGTTATCCAATGAAACTTAATATACTCTGTGAGCTCTGCTCAACTGAGTATAAAAATCATGCTTTTGAAGGCTTTTCAGTTGACAGAACAACGCAAATTCCAAACTAAAATGTTTGATTTCTCCTACGTTATGAGAAAACTCCGTTAGTGCTGAGCGCGTTTGGTCAATTTATTAATCCATAAACGCGAATAGATATGTGGATGTGTGTATTTGTGTAAATATTCTTCACCCTGCGCCTATCAGAATATTATATTTAACTTTATACTCAGTCTGCTCTTCGTGGAGATATGTTAAGGGGTGCGTGTAGATTTCAAGTTTCGCCATAGGACATATCAAAACCATAAATCAATGACGGATGTAAATATTTATGTGGTATCTATTCTGATGTTTTAATTTACTTCGTTCGTTGGTATGTTTGTTTAAATGTCAGACAACATTTTATGTTTAACAATTTCAGATGCAGAGGGTGGATGCTGAAATTAGAGACAGCTGTGGTGAATCAGCAAAAGAAGATGAGGGTGTAAGTAGATCGCCAGATGGAATAATTTAGGGAGCGAAAGTGGAATGAGTCTGCAAAATGATTTGTGGGATACTAAATCTTTCCCTCTTTTCTATTAGTGTTTTATTTTAATTTTAAAATAGAGCGATTTTAATGAAAAATTGTTTTACGAAGTTTGCATTTAAGCGTTCCTGAAAAAGTTTATACATTGTTGCACAAACATGAATATAAAATAAGAAAGGCTGTTAAGTTCAGACGTAACCGATCATTATATTGTCACGGATTTACTGAATTTCCGCTTATCTGCAACCTTCTTCTAACACTCGAATCACTAAACTGTTGAATAAATAACTCCAATATTCAATAATGCAAAATGGTCTTTATTAGACTACTTTCACAACAACACTTCTTCTCGACAGATAGCGTGCTTAAATCAAACTGATTGCCATGCCTCAGCTGGTGTTGCTTTCATACTCTTCGGTTTCCTAGTTTGCATATTTCTAGGCGTTTCTAGAATTTACTATTTGTTTACCAGCTATAAAATTACTAGCTATAGCTACAGATGCACGTTTCTCATACGTGCGTGTATATGTGAGTTGTACTTGCACAAATGATTGCCTACTTTTGTGAGCATCTCAGATAAGATATATGCATGTGTTTGTGCGTTCCTCTCCGCTGCTTGTATGGACATATGGGTAGACATAATGATTGATTTGTGGATGTGCATACAAGTCGCTGCTTAGTATCGGCTTAGAGATGATAATATCCCTTAGTGTTGTTAATATTCGTCACAATGCCTCCACCTAAGCCTGATCATCCCGATCAGACAAATCTCTCGATCTAAACGCTGCTAGCATCTCCAAATGAACCACCC
The DNA here is from genome assembly GCF_040869045.1 of Eurosta solidaginis. Classification (NCBI taxonomy): domain Eukaryota; kingdom Metazoa; phylum Arthropoda; class Insecta; order Diptera; family Tephritidae; genus Eurosta; species Eurosta solidaginis. Next base: position 465,999 of record NC_090320.1, on the reverse strand, counting down.
TTCTATTTCGTGGTTTTCCAATGGTTTGTATGTGGTAGATGGTATCACTGATCTTCTTCACAACTTTGTACGGACCTTCCCAACTGCACCGGAATTTGAATGGAATACGTTTCCGCCGGTGAGGGTTGTATAAGAGTACCATATCTTCCTCCAAGAAACCTTCCGAATTTTTGTTCTCGTCGTACCTGGTTTTCATTGTACTACTCTTTACCCTGGTTCGTTACCTCACACTCTGTTGTTTGGCCAACGAACTACTTCGCAGAGCTTGCGCTTGACGGATTGGCTTTGCATAATCAGTACCGTTCCGACGCTTCTCAGCAGTAGTGTGCCCTGGCTTGAAACCACCCTTGCATTCTTTGTGCGAAATTCTTTCCTTCGTTTTAGTGCATCCGTTTGGGTTTGTCAATGCCAGTTTTTCTTGCTTTGTTTGGCCCATTCGTTTCATCAACCTTTACCTTTGACTTTCGTGGTCTTTGTTGACTCTTCTCCACTAGTACTCGATTACTGTTGAACCCTTTTTCCAAACTGATGTTAAGTGGCACATCCTGGTTCTCATAGCGCATAATCCTTCTCCGCATATCGATTCTGATGTCATGGTCAACTAAGAAGTCCACTGCCAACATGACTTCATCAGCGATCTCCGCCACAACGAATTTGTACAGAACCGTGTCCTTTCCAATTAAGACTTCACATATCACTTCTCCCTGGACTTGTTTATACTCGTCAGTGACCGTACGCAACCTTGCTCCAGGTAATGGCTTTACTCTCCTGTCGACCAAATCAGATCGGATTAAGGAAGGAGATGCGCCCGTATCTACAGTCAGTAAACGCTCCTTGCCACTCAAGTTGGGACTACCAGGGCCGGTGCTGCAATGACGTGCAATGTGATCTGGGTTACCGCACTTGAAACACTTTATAACTCCGTCATGTCTCTGTTGTGATCCCTTCAGCGCCTCCAATATTGTGTTCACCCAGTCTGGCCTTTCCACTTCCACACGGCGTGCTTTGAAAACTGGCTTACACAGAAGCGACGCTATTTCCTGAATCAGAGCATGTGATACCGTTTCTGCGAATGTAGGTTTTGGGTTTGCGTATGTCGCTCGCTTCGTTTCGACATCCCGTATTCCATTAATAAAGCTCTGGATTTTTACCCTTTCGGTGTATTCCACGGATGCGTCCGTATTTGCTAGATGGGCCAGTCTTTCGATATCCGACGAAAACTCCTGCAAAGTCGCATTCGCTTTTTGGTAGCAACTCGATTTGTTATATCTGTTTCCTATGCTCACTTCCGTAACGTCTCTCGACAGCGGCCATCAATGCTTCATAACTGTTCCTTTCGTACTCTGGAATAGTCTGTAAGATTTCAGCTGCAGGCCTTTTCAATGCCACGAACAGTGTAGCAACTTTACCTTCAGCATTCCAGTTGTTCATTGCTGATGTCTTCTAAAATTGAAGCTTAAAGACCTGGAAAGGAACAGATCCGTCAAAAGATGAAGTTTTTACCTTCGGATTGCTTGCTGAAACAGCTTTGCGATTTAGTTGTAACTGGTCCATACGACCTTTTAAATCATCTACTTCTGCCTGAAATTGAGCCATTTTTGCATCCTGCGCTTCCAGTTTTGATGATACCTGTTCCAAAATTTCTGCCGACTTTTCAGATATACGTGCCTCTTGCGCTTCCAATTGAGATGCCATATATGTGTTTTGTTCTTCCAGTTGAGATGACACTTGCGACGTCATTTCTGAAATACGTGCCTCCTCTTATCCTAGTTGGGATGCCATATAAGTCTTCTGTTCATTCAGTTGTGATGCCATATATGTCTTCTGTTCTTCCAGTTGAGATGACATTTGTCTTTCCTGGGCTTCAATCTTGGATGTTACTGTCGATGTTTGTGCAGATATTACAGCCAAAATCGTGTCCAACTCTGCGCTCGTCACTGTCTGCGATGTTTCGTTTCTCTCTTAAATTTTTGTTGTCTCCTCGCCATCAAGATGAAAGACATACTCTTCCGCGTTAATTCCCTCTAATTCCATTGCCTCTCGTAATCGTGCCTGAAGTTCGAGTTTATTGCCGGTTGTATTCAATCCACGGGTATCCAACTCCTTCTTCAGTTGTTTGATCTTCAATTCACTCCACTTTGCCATGTCCAAGTTGTATTCGAAGTCTTCGGAATATATTCAACAATTCCTCTTCTGACACCAATTGTTACGAATTTGCTGAAATTCCGCTTATTTGCAAACTTATGCTAACGTTCGAATCACTAAAATGTTGAATAAATAACTCCAATATTCAATAATGCAAAATGGTCTTTATTAGATTACTTTCACAATAACACTTCTACTTCTCGACAGATAGCGTACTTAAATCAAACTGATTGCCATGCCTCAGCTGGTGTTGCTTTTATACTCTTCGGTTTCCTCGTTTGCATATTTCTAGGCGTTTCTAGAATTTACTATTTGTTTGCCAGCTATAAAATTACCAGCTATGTTACTGTCAACGTTTGTGCAGATATTGCAGCCGAAATCGTGTTCAACTCTGTGCTCGTCACTGTCTGCGATGTTTCGTTTCTCTCTTAAATTTTTGTTGTCTCCTCGGCATTAAGATGAAAGACATACTCTTCCACGTTAATTCCCTCTAATTCCATTGCCCCTCGTAGTCGTGCCTGAAGTTCGAGTTTATTGCCGGTTGTATTCAATCCACGGGTCTCCAACTCCTTCCTCAGTTGCTGGATCTTCAATTCACTCCACTTTGCCATGTCCAAGTTGTATTCGAAGTCTTCGGAATTTATTCAACAATTCCTCTTCTGACACCAATTGTTACGAATTTACTGAAATTCCGCTTATTTGCAACCTTATGCTAACCTTCGAATCACTAAAATGTTGAATAAATAACTCCAATATTCAATAATGCAAAATGGTCTTTATTAGACTACTTTCACAATAACGCTTCTACTTCTCGACAGATAGCGTACTTAAATCAAACTGATTGCCATGCCTCAGCTGGTGTTGCTTTTATACTCTTCGGTTTCCTCGTTTGCATATTTCTAGGCGTTTCTAGAATTTACTATTTGTTTACAAGCTATAAAATTACCAGCTACAGCTACAGATGCACGTTACTCATATGCGCGTGTATATGTGATACTTGCACAAATGATTGCCTACTTTTGTGAGCATCTCAGATAAAGTATATGTATGTGTTTGTGCGCTTCTCTCCGCTGCGTGTACGTACATAAAAGAGCTCGACGAATATAAAAATTGTTTCGTTTTTGTTGAAATTGTAGCAATCTATGTAATTCAAGTTTATGAAGAAAAAATGTTTTGTCATATTTTTTTAGTCGAAGATTTTTCTTATAAGTAAATAAATGTACGGCGTTATAACCTCCGAAGAAATCTAAGGCCGAGCTTCTCTTCCAATTTGCGTCGTGCTCCTCTTGATTTTCCCTACAAATTGGCCGGACGGGACCTACATGTTTTATGCCGACTCCGAACGGCATCTGCAAGGCAGATGAGTTTTCACTGAGAGCTTTTCATGGCAGAAATACACTCGGAGCGCTTGCCAGTCACTGCCGAGGGGCGACCCCGCTTAAAAAAATTTCTTCTAATTGAAAAACCTTATTTCTAAAATTTTGATGTTGCTTTGCCTGGGAGTTGAACCCAGGGCGTACGGTGTGATAGGCGGAGCACGCTACCATCACACCACGGTGGCCATAATTACCATAATTTAAACTGTTTCTGTATCGCTTAATATAATTTCACATAAATTATTATTATAAAACCGTGAGATTATAATAGTTTTTATTTCCATAATAACATCGATAATAATTATGATACTAAACAGAGTCAATTAAAATAACTCACTTAACTAAGAAACTGCTAAAGCAGTTATGATTCGAGTCGTTTTTAAATTTTTGTTTGCATTTTAACTACATTGAGCCTATTAATCTCATTGGTGCATTTGGCAAGCTCATCATGACTGAGAAGCTTTTTCCGAAATGCGCTACTGCTCTTTTCTTGCAATATATTTGCAAGCATTTCGGCTATTCACTTATTCGTTCGACTGATTTCATATGAAACGTGCCCACTTCTTGCTGCTAGGCGTGTCATCTCTTAGATGTATGTCTCAATCAAACGTATCTTCTACTTAAATTGTGTATGCATTTTTTATTCTTTGAACTGCATTTCACTGTATTTACAATTTTTCACTGTATTTACACCTTTTTTGAGTTCCATCCATAGAATAATAGAATGGTGTGATTATGGAGAAACATTTTATCTGCCCTTTAAAATGGAGACAGCAATTAAGCATCCCCAGAATAAAATGACCCCGAGCAGATAAATTTACTTTCGATGAGAGTTTCACTACACATCAAATCACTCAAGTCCCTCGTTAAGGAAAATATGCATTGAATTTATTTTAGGACAAACCTTACATATGTCGTTGTAAACAATGACGATCAGCTCCACCAACTAAATCAAAATTGGAAAGATTTTTTTAGGCCTTTCTCGGAGCTGAAAAAATGTTAAATCCCAATACTCCAGGTACTTCAGTAATATGTGAAAAATATTGCAGTGCCAAAGAGAGAGGCGCCAGGGAGACAATGTTGACTATTTAATGTCCTGTTGCGGTTTTGATTCAGTACTTGCCATTTTAGCTTATACGCTTAGTATAAGCTCTAACATACATGGCATAACTAAACTCTTGGCCCAACACACGTTCGATGTACATCCAAACATACCGTAGCGTATACAAATATAGACGATGATGCCCTAAGCGGTAGCCATATAAATCCTTTAAACCACAACATGCATACCGGGCAAGCATAAATGTCGTTTTTGACATTTGAACCTTACACAACCAAGAACACGCACAAACATAAATCCAAGCTAGTACATACATAATTATACCTTCATAAGTTGGTAAGCATAAAACCACATTCGTGATGGGGAGATAACCTTTAGCATTGAAATTTAACAAAAGTTGTGGGAAATGTGTATGTTTTCGCATGTGTGCGCGTGGTGATTGACGAAGCGCCAATGGGTCAGATGCAGCTAATAGGTCACTTGAACCTTTTCACTAGCTAAACAGCATACAAAAGCACATTGTCTGGATTTACAGAATTACACACACGGACGTGCAACACGTTTGTTTAAATATGCTCTGTAGAAATTACATAACGAATTAAGTAAGATGTCGGCCATATTAGTGTTGGTAGCGTGCTCCGCCTACCGCACCGAAGATCCTGGGTTCAGTTCCCGAGCAAAGAAATAAATAATTTAGAAAAAAGTTTTTCAATTAGAAAAAGTGTATCGAAAGCAAGGTCGCCCTCAGCAGTAATGTGGAAAACACTCCGAGTGTATTTCTGACATAAAACCCTTTTCAGTGAAGACTCATCGCAGATGCCGTACGGAGTAGGTGTAAGACATGAAGGTCCTGCCCCACCAAATTGTAGGTAAAATTAAAAGAAGCGCGACGCAAATTTAAAGAGAAGCTCGGCGTTAAATCTCTTCGGAGGCGGGAATTTTTTAAAATTTATTTTTTACTAGCAGGGTACCCGACGTTGTTCGGGATGCGTATTTATATTAAAGTGGCCCTTATTTTTTTTTTTTTTTTTTATTTAGTGTATGTGTACCACAACCAATCCCACACCTACCAAAGCATCGCAGTACACACGAAAACTTTGCGCCACCTGTCAGCGAATAGATAAACCGAATTGCACCAAAAGGTTTGAGTCCCTGATTAACGCGTGTAAAAGGTTTAAAATCTTAGCTAAAAGTATTTCATATTGTAGGTAAATTTAAAGATTTTGGAGCAAATACATTTTGACAGATAACTCAGTTATCGATTAATTTATCGAAATATCACAAAATTCAAATGAAACCTGTGACCTTCCTCTATTGTTTGATGCCCATATTGTACGCATATTTAGAGGTTTTAGGTAACCTCATTTTAACCGATTATCGTAATATGGCAGCGTGAAATAATTTTTTTTGGTACGCCACTGTATCTATTCATGTATTTGATTTTTAATTTATATGAAGCTGAAAAAAAAACTTTGCAAAGGCATTCTTTGATATTTGTTTGGAAACTAAGTGCATTTTCCTTCGTTTTTCAAAAAAAAAAATTCTTAAAAGTATCTTAATTATAGCTTAAACAACTATATCTTTTTTGTTTCTCACGCGATTTTAATGAAATAAGTTCTAGATTCCCTTCTGGATTACAGGCTATTCATCTGTGAAAGTCCCATAAAAATCCATTCGTTGGTTTCCGAGATTATCGATATCAAACAGACAAACCGACAAACAGACACACAGAAAAAAGTGGTGCCGATTCTACGATTCTACGACATTCCAAACGTCAAGTACACTCATTTTTTTTTAGAAATCTTGGATGTACAGACACGATTTTCTAGAGATTTATTATAGTATAGATAAGATAAGAATGTGGCAAATTTAAAGTAGATTCATTGTTTATAAGGTAAAACTTATCGTGCATTTGCATGTACTTTTTGACCATTTAAGTTAATTTTATTATTGAATTTTTGTGTTGTAAGTGTTGTCCACTTTCAACATACATTATTCTACTCAACCATCGGTGTAAGCCGCTTTAGTTTTACATATCAATGTAAAAGAATTTCCTCGTGGGTATTTGCTGATATAAATGTTGGCCTGTACGCACATTTTATAAGTGTATATAATGTTCCTTCTACAATAGTGTGTTTGTAGTATATTCGCTGTATATAATAAAATTGCGGACGGCTATTGTTCTGAATTAAGTTAAGAAAATAAAAAAAGGAAAATATGGTAATAAAAAGGGTTTGCTGGTTACATAACTTCTTTTTTTGTACACATGTCAACACACATACTTAAATATTACTCTTTTACTGAATTAAATTTTCCCTCTGGGATCGAGTACGTATTATGTAAATTGTGTTTAGCAATAAACGGTAATAAAACACTTCTAAAACAGTTGAGAAATCCACTCATCAACAGCTGTAAATTGAAATAATGCCTTTAAAGTTCGATTTAAGTACGGGCGGAGGTAAACATTATTTTCTTTTTGATTTTGAGTAGCAACAAGCTGGAATATTAAATTACTATGAAATAGTGCTTTGCTTTTGTTTTAGCTGATTTGTCGATAAAGAGGTTAAGGGGAGTGTTATCTATGTTGATATTCTTTTGCCTAATGTTAATCTTGTACCTATTGGAAATATAGCCATTAAGGCACTAGCCCGACTTTCTCGATGGATGCATCCCCCAGCCCTCTTTTTCATGATGGAATTTGGGGTCGCCTGCGAAATATGTGTATGTATGCATTCATATTTGTCAGAGGGTTCACCTCGGTTAGGCGAATCTGAAAACTGGGGGAGCTGAGCAGCCTAACGCTTCAAAAACGTCTGCTTGCATGACTGAGATTTTCCCTTTTGCCGTAGTCGAAATGACTCGGAGCTACGTTCGGTATTCTTTAAGCTATCATAAACATGGCTAAAGAACTTCGCAAAAAAATTTGCAGTCTGAAATACAAGATGACACGGACCCTTTGTATTCCATAGATTTGGGGATTCCATTCACGTTCCTATTGGAATTGTAGTATATCCAGAAACACTTCGAAATGCACCATGAATAACAGAAAAATGAGTAGAAGGGAGTATAAACCTTCTTCGTGCTGCCTTAACTCGTGAATTGGTAGCTGCTAGTGCTGTTATTTATGTAAAGTTTCAATGGTCAACTCAGAGACTCAGACGCGCCAAAATGCCATGAACAACACCAAACAACATATATGTATGCCTGAAGCATTTCGACCAGGGGCGTAACAAAGCTACTACTCGGGATATGGTAAAAGTCTGTATAGCCGAATATAAGTTATATTAAATTACACACTGAGGTACCTCACATGATTTCTTATTCGTCGTATGTGCTATGTTTTAATCAAATTTAGTATTGGAAACCCTGGTAACAATCTAAAACTTAAGACCTGAATAGGACCACGACATTCTTGTGAACGAACCAAGTGAGAAAAAAAAAAATTAAAAACTTTTTGCGAGACACACATCAAGGTCCAGTCCAAGGCGAGTTGTTGTTGTTGTTGTTGTAGCAATGCTCGCCCCACCTAATAGCCGCGACCGATCACATATTGTCATCAATATCCTCTAACGGGAGTCCAAGGAAACTTGCCGTTTCAACAGGGGTGGACCATAAGGAAAGGGGTGTTAGAGGCGTTGGTTCCACATTACAATTAAAGAGATGGTTGGTGTCATGTGGGGACACATTGCAAGCAGGGCATACATTTTGTATGCCGGGGTTGATTTTGGATAGGTAAGAGTTTAACCTGTTACAGTATCCAGAACGAAGTTGAGCAAGAGTGACACGCGTTTCCCTGGGGAGTATGCGTTCCTCTTCTGCGAGTTCTGGATATTTTTCTTCAAGTACTGGATTCACCGGGCAATTCCCGACATAAAGGTCCGACGCCTGTCTATGGAGTTCACCAAGGACCTGCTTGTGTTTTTCCGCTTCATACGGCTGGGTTCTCAGGTGCCGTATTTCCTCAAAATGCTTACGGAGATGACTCCTTAGGCCCCTAGGCGGTGCTGGTTCGTCAATCAGATGTCTGTTGGGATGCCCAGGTTTCTGGGTATTCAACAGAAACTGTTTGGTCAGCATCTCATTTCTCTCCCTGATGGGGAGTATTCTCGCCTCATTATGCAGATGGTGTTCTGGGGACATAAGAAGACAGCCCGTGGCGATTCTGAGAGCAGTATTTTGGCAGGCCTGTAGTTTCTTCCAGTGGGTGGTTTTTAGGCTTGGCGACCATATGGGTGACGCGTAGCACGTAATCGGCTGGCTAATTGCTTTGTATGTGGTCAAGAGCGTTTCTTTATCTTTTCCCCAGGTACTGCCAGCAAGGGATTTGAGGATTTTATTACGGCTCTGAATTCTTGGAACAATTGCGGTTGCGTGCGCACCAAAATGTAGATCCTGATCAAACGTCACACCCAAGATTTTGGGGTGTAGGACAGTCGGTAGCGTAGTGCCATCGACGTGGATGTTCAATATGGTCGACATTTGGGGCGTCCATGTTGTAAATAAGGTCGCGGAAGATTTAGTCGGTGACAATGCCAGGTTTCGTGAGGCGAAAAAACTGGAGAGATCAGGGAGATAGCCGTTTATTTTATTGCATAGCTCATCGATCTTTGGGCCTGGGCCTGTGGCCATTATTGTGCAGTCATCGGCGTAGGAAACGATTGTGACTCCTTCCGGTGGTGAAGGTAGCTTAGATATGTAGAAATTAAACAAAAGCGGGGATAGGACACCACCCTGTGGCACCCCTTGTTTAATTCTCCTTTGTTTTGATGTTTCGTTTCTGAATTGCACCGATGCCTGCCGACCACCCAGATAATTTGCGGTCCACCTTTTAAGACATGGGGGAAGGGTGGACCCTTCCAGGTCTTGCAGTAACGAGCCATGGTTGACCGTATCAAAAGATTTTGATAGGTCTAACGCTACGAGTACTGTTCTATGGTGGGGATATTGATTCAAACCGCAATTTATCTGGGTGCTAATGACGTTTAGCGCGGAGGTAGTGCTATGGAGTTTTCTGAAGCCATGCTGATGAGGGGCTAGCTGCAAATGTGCTTGGAAATAAGGGAGCAAAATGGCTTCAAGCGTCTTTGCCACTGGCGATAGGAGATATATCGGACGATATGACTCACCTACGTTAGCTGGTTTCCCAGGCTTTAGTAGCGGGACCACCTTGGCCATTTTCCATTTCTCGGGTATGACAAAGGTGGAAAGAGTCAGGTTGAAGACATGCGCTCAATATTTCAAACCCTCTTTCCCTAGGTTTTTAAGCATCGGCATGGCTATGCCGTCTGGGCCCACTGCTTTGGATGGTTTAGCGCGACCAATGGCGTCCTCAACCTCTCTAGCGGTGATGGTAATTGGTGAAGCGCTGAGTTTGTGTTTATGTGCGTGTCTATTGGCTCTCCGTCTATCTTTGTCGACCGTAGGATGCATTATATATTGTCGGCAGAAAGCGCTCGCGCATTTTTTCGCATCCGACAGCACCTTATCGCCAAAGGCGGTGGAAACTTTGTCTTTGTGCTTAGTCGGATTCGATAGGGACTTTACGGTGGACCAAAGTTTACCTACACCAGTAGAGAGGTTACAACCTCTTAGGTGCTCTTCCCATTTCGCCCGCTTGTGTTCGTCCACAAGCAATCTGATGCGTTGGTTTATATCCCTTATTTGGGGGTCGCCTGGATCAGGCTGTCTTATAAGGTCGCGTTCCATCGCTAAGCTCGCGGCCTCCGCCGGGAAGTGGGGCCGGATTTCGGGAATTCTCCCGGCGGGAATGAAATGTGCCGAGGCGGATTCAATGACCTTACGGAAGGCACGCTCCCCTTGGCGGGCATCAGTCGGGATAGGGAGGGCAGCAAAGCTGCTGTCTGTTGCAGATTTATATTCTTCCCACTTTCCTTTTTTGAAGTTTATGAAAGTGCGTTTTTCGGTGACGATGAAGTCGGCGGTACGCTCGAACGAAATAAGTATGGGCAGGTGGTCGGATGCCAATGTTACCATCGCCTGCCAGTTGACGCAGTTTACGAGTTCTGCGCTCACGATTGAGATATCTGGCGAGCTATTACAGCTTCCTACCATACGTGTGGGGGCGTCTCCGTTTATTGTGCAGAACGTCGTTTCGTCTATTTGATCCGCCAACATCTCACCCCTACTGTCCGCCCGCAAGTTTGAATGCCATAGGTCGTGATGGGCATTGAAATCGCCTAAGATAATGCGATTGTTGCCAGTGAGTAAGGCCTCGATATTAGGGCGGTATCCACTGGGGCAACAGGTGACAGGAGGGATGTAGATGTTGATGATTTCTAGATTTGCATCGCCTGACCGGACAGATAGGCCTTGACGTTCTAAGACATTGTCACTGCGGTCGATGCCAGGATCAAATATATGATATTGCACAGAGTGGTGTATAATAAACGCGAGGCCGCCTCCATTTCCGCTCTCGCGGTCTTTCCTGTGGACATTATAACCAGAGCAGGTCTGCAATGCAGATCTTGCTGTGAGTTTAGTCTCTTGAATCGCAGCAATGCGGATGTTGTGCCGCTTCATGAAATCGACTATCTCCGTAATCTTCCCAGTTAGTCCATTACAGTTGAACTGCAGAATTCTGAAGTGCATGAGGGGTGACGCCGCCACTCTAGGGGTAAGTGAGGGGTGACTACGCCTAGGTTGTGGAAGGCCAGGACGCAATTGCTGTTGTGGCCTTGGGACTGGGCGCCCTTGGGCAAGCATTGGGGTACCCGGATGATTTGGGTTGCGACCTGGCAACATGGCGCGATGAAACCCGTCGGGGGGTTGCCGTCGCGGAGACCAGAACATCTAGGAAAGTGGCACCACCCAAGGCAGGAGCTGCATTGAGCGGATGTCGCAAACCTATATATTCTGTGCTGGCAGACGGTACAAACGGAGGCAGGGACTAAGAGTATGTTTCCCTGACCTGCACGATTGCTGCCAGAAAAGAGGGGGGGAGAAGAAGACGGGGGCAGGGGCTGATGCTCAGCATTGCAACCAGCTCTACTACGAAGGTAGTAGTTATGAGTGGTATCAGCTGTTTGAGTTGTTGGCGCCGTGGGGCGCGAGCAGCAGCGGGTACTTGTTGTGGCTTGCTGAGCAGCGAAGCTACTGGAAGGTAGTGGGGATACGCTTAGGCGTAGACTACGGGACGCCCTTGGGCGTGAGCAGCAAGGAGCCACAAAAGATTTATAAAAGTTACGTGGACGTCGGGTTTTGGGATCAAGCCCAGAACAACCTGTCCGATGCAACCATCCCTTGCACGAGACACACTGAACAGAGTATGACCGTCCTAAAAAGATTCTTTTCTGGCAAATGCAGCAAAACCTTTCTCATGACCGGTGTCAGGAGACGGACCCGGATTGGGTTCGATACCTTCCCGGTGTAAGAGAATATGTAGCAGTCCTGCTGCAAGGAGCTGCTGGGAGGATGACAATTTGTGGGAGGGACGAAACACACGTTTTTTCTTCAGCGCACACCCGCACACCAGTAGATTTGTCACAGCTTTTACATATTCATTTTTTCGTACATACAAATATATACTCACATAGTGATATTAACTGATCGTTGTTTTCTTTTCATAATTGTTAAATTACAATCACCACTTTCACACACTTTTCACATTAATCTTATCATATTTCATTTTATGCATAAACCTTTGCTTGACCTAACGTGTGGAATTTTTCGCGGCGTATACTCAACTGATTTGGTGAAACGAGCTTCTTCACCAATATTGTACTAATTATTCGCGACTTGGTGCTTTGGTAGTAGAGCTTTTAACACTGCTTAAATTAAACCAAATTATTCGCGAAGCTCATCGCCCATAATCTTCAGTTGAGGATACGCCGCGAACCGCTACACAAGTTCGTTCAAGCAAAAGTTTTTGCAAAAATTAAAATAAGATAAGATTAATGTGAAGTGTGTGAAAGTGGTAATTGTAATTTAATCATAATGGAGAGAAAATTAAAAATAACGATCAGTAAATATCACTATGTGAGTGTATATTTATATGTAAGAAAAATTTAATATATAAATGCTGTCACAAATCAGGTTAGGGTAAATAGGTAAATGCAGTTGTGGGAACATGACTGTGCGTGTGTTCTATGTTTACGTGAAAATGAATTTTGGTTCAAAAAGTGGTTTTTGTGGGAAATCGGAAAAAAAATTGGTGAAAGTGTTTTAAATTATATAAAATAATATAAATACCACAGTCGCACTATTCGCGGTAGCCATAGAAAAATGTATGTACATAAGAAAGTGTTTATATTTATGTATATGAAGTAAAGAATTGGGAAGACGTCACGAATTTAAGAATAAAGGCTGAGGTAAGTAGTTAATTTCATATTCAATTAATTTTCACAGGAAACCTTTTTCCCTTTAATTTACAATTTGTTTATTTTAATATCAATTATTTTCCTTGAACGATTTAATTGTTATAATCTAAAATATAAGCGTCACGGGTGGGATATGTTCGAATTAAAAGCAATAAATGAATTTTTTAACAGTAAATAAAGTGTTCCGAAGGTTCACAATATCGTTCATGTCATGAAATCAATTCATTAAATTTGAGTTACGGAAAACTCTACGAATTTTTATTTTCTAAAGAGTTACCTACTTGACTAGCTTATTATTTCAGAAATATTTCTTTCCCGAGTGTGGATCCGAGCTGTAGCAATAATCTTACTTATGGTGCGATTTGTCGAAAATTTATTATTTAGGCAGCTTTTCCAATAGGCTAATCTTATATTTACAAAGGCGAATGAAAAATCTGTTGGTAACTTTATGACTCAAGATCTGATGTACTAAATTTAAAAACTATAGCTGCGTTGGATATAGTTTCGCAAATGGTTTGCAAGTTTAAGTTACACGCGATATGGTTTTCAAAATGCGGATATCCAATGTTTTAATAATTGGCGGCGGTTAAGAAGAAGAGTAAGAGGGAATGGTAAAACCCATAGGTACAGAAAGAGAAAAATGAAAATAAAAGATACGAGTTGGAAATGGAGAGGGTGAAAAATAGGAAGAGCTTGAAGGAGAAGAGAAAAATGGGTGTAAGAAATGGATAAAAAAGTGGAGAAAGTACGGACATTGTTTACTATATAGTTTGGCAGCTAAATTGAGGTTATGTTGCGAATAGACTGGAAGGCAGGAAGAGTAGAATTGCATTGCATCAATATGCCTTCAATCATTGTATCAATATTAAAGTTAATGTAGAAAAAATAACTAAATACTTGAACATAGCCAAACATTTTCTCTTAATTACTGCAAATAAGGTGTCCTAAATTCTGTATATTCCAAATTATCACAGTTTATATCTGTTTAAAAATTTAACCAAATTTTCCCAATATGGAGTTAGTAATTTGTGTGTGTGTGTGTGTACTAATTTTGAGGGATCAGCTGTCAGTTGCGCTACTTGGTAAGATTTATAATGTTACGGGGGTATAATAAGATAAAGAGGCCGCAAGAGAAGGGAAGGAGATGAAGAAAAATGGTGGGAAAAATGGAAGAGAGAAATATCTAGTAAGGGAAAGGGGTAAGATACGGAGAAGAGACAGGGATATATTCGAAGAAGAGGAAGGAGGGGCAAGAAGATACAAAGATTTGTTTGCAGAAGCTGCAATGTGTAGGAGAACGTCTCAATTATCAATCTGCATCCCATATATAACATGTAAGGAAGTGTAAGTTCAGGCGAAAAACTATATACTCAGCGTTTGATCTCATATGCATATATATTAAAGATACATTCAAAGAGAAAGCGGTATTTATGCGCATGTTGCCTTGCCTTATGATAACTATGGTTTAAAATGGCCTTTGTAGTACAGGTTAACGCCGGTCATTCACACTCATTACACAAGTGAATACAACAACGAAAAACGTGATTATTTGGGTTGAAATTCTTGGTGCTGCGTACACTCTATATAAAAATGCCAGCCGAAATACTTTTTCACTACCACTAAACTCTGGCCAACTATTATTACATAAGCTAGTAACACAAGACCTGCAAAACCGTTATGAAGCACTTCTAGCTGTCACAAAATGATAGTCAGAATCACGTTTGAGAGCATACATCCAAGAAGCTGGCGCTATGTCAGCCATCTATAAAAACGCGACCGGTTCTTTTTATATGAATACGGGCTACAAGAATTACTAACTTTTAATGTTTTTATGTGAGAGCTGTTACCTGCTGGAGGATAAATATCCCGACGAGTATTAGGAGTGTAGTTCTTCTCTTTAACAAATCCAGTACAGCTGCCGCCGACCTTTATTCATGATTTACCCCATGCTTCTATTTCGTGGAGGTCAGATATGACCTTATAACTTAGTGAGAACTCGATGTGAGTGTGCCAAAAGGGCTCAGTGAATCTAGCTCTCCTTATGAACTCATTGAAAGTACCACTACGAATGAGTGCTTCCCAAGGCAGTCGGTTCTATGTACAGGAGCGACGCGGGATTTTTCCCGACCAAGGACTGTCATTTCAGTGTAACCCCATTTAATTGTTTGCGTCCCTCCCACAAATTTTCATCCTCACAGCAGCTCCTTGCAGCGCGACTGCTCCATATTCTCTTTCTCCGGAAAGGTATCGAACCCAATCCGGGTCCGTCTCCTGACCTCGGTCCTGAGAAATGGTTTTGCTGCGTCTGCCGGAAAAGAATATTTTTTGGACGGTCATACTCTTGTCAGTTTGTCTCGTGCAAGGAATGGTTGCATCAGACAGGTTGTTCTGGGCTAGAACCTGACGTCCACGTAACTTTTATAAATCTTTTGTGGCTCCTTGCTGTTCACGCCCAAGGGCGTTCCGCAGTCTTTACCTTCGCGTCACCCGTCACTTACTCCCAGACTGACGACGTCTCCCCCTTTGCACTTCAGAATTCTGCAGTTAAACTGTAATGGATTAACTGGGAAGATCACGTAGATAGTCGATTTCATGAAGCGGCACAACATCCGCATTGCTGCGATTCATGAGACTAAACTCACAGCATGATCTGCTCTGCAGACCTGTTCTGGGTATAATGTCCACAGAAAAGATCGCGAGAGCGAAAATGGGGGCGGTCTCGCGTTTATCATACACCACTCAGTGCAATATCATATATTTGATCCTGGCATCGACCGCAGTGACAATGTCTTAGAACGTCACGGCTTATCTGTCCGATCAGGCGATGTAAACCTAGAAATCATCAACATCTACATCCCTCCTGTCACCTGCTGCCCCAGTGAATACCGCCCTAAAAGCAGCGCCTTACTCACTGGCAATAGTCGTGTTACCTTAGGCGATTTCAATGCCCATCACGATTTATGGCATTCAAACTTGCAGGCAGACAGTAGGAGTGAGATGTTGGCGAATCAAATAGAAGAAACGACGTTCTGCATAGTAAACGCAGACGCCCCCACACGTATGGCAGGAAGCTGTCACAGTTCGTCGGATATATCAGTCGTGAGCGCAGGACTCGTAAACTGCGTCAACTGGCAGCAGATGGTAACATTGGCATCCGACCATCTGTCTATACTTATTTCGCTCGAGCGTACCGCTGACTTCATCGTCACAAAAAAAAGCACTTTCATAAACTTTAAAAAAGGAAAGTGGGACGAATATGTACAAATCCTTTACAGACAGCCGCTTTACTGCCCTCCCTATCCCGACTGATGCTCGCCAAGGGGAGCGTGCTTCCCGCCAGGTCATTGAATCCCCTGATCTGATCTGATATTTTAGTCGCCTCTTACGACAGGCATACCTACCGCGGGAATATTCTGACCCCCTAACCCCCTGGGGGCCTCGGCTCGCTTCATTCCGGCGGAGGCCGCAAATTTAGCGAGAGAACGTGACCTTATAAGACAGCTCGATCCCGGCGACCCCCAAATAAGGGATATAAACCAACGCATCAGATTGCTTGTGGATGAACACAAGCGGGCGAAATGGGAGGAGCACCTAAGCGGTTGTAACCTTTCTGCCGGTGTAGGTAAGCTTTGGTCCACCGTAAAATCCCTATCGAATCCGTCTAAGCACAATGACAAAATTTCCATCGCCTTTGGCGATAAAGTACTGTCGGACGCGAAAAAATGCGCGAGCGGTTTTTGCCGACAATATATAATGCATTCTACGACCGACAAAGATAGACGGAGGGCTAACAGACACGCACATAAACATAAATTCAGCGTGTTTCCAATTATCATCACCGCCAAAGAGGTTGAGGATGCCATCGGTCATGCTAAACCATCTAAAGCAGTGGGCCCAGACGGCATAGCCATGCCGATGCTTAAAAGCCTAGGGACGGAGGGCTTCAAATATTTAGCACAGGTCTTCAACCTGTCTCTTTCCACCTTTGTCATTCCCAAAAAATGGAAAATGGCCAAGGTAGTCCCGCTACTAAAGCCTGGGAAACCAGCTAACATAAGAGAGTCATATCGCCCTATATCTCTCCTATCGCCAGTAGCCAAGACGCTTGAAGCCATTTTGCTCCCCTACTTGAAAGCAAATTTGCAGCTAGCCTGTCATAAGCATAGCGTTAGAAAACTCCATAGCACCACCACTGCGCTAAATGCCATTAGCACCCAGATAAATTGCGGTTTAAATCAAAACCTCACCATAGAACAGTACTCGTTGCGCTAAACCTATCAAAAGCTTTTGATACGGTCAACCATGGCACGTTACTGCAAGACCCGGAAGGGTCTACCCTTCCCCCATGTTTTAAAAGGTGGACCGGAAATTATCTGGGTGGTCCGCAGCCATCGGTGAAATTTAGAAACGAAACATTAAAACCAAGAAGAATTAAAGAGGGGGTGCCACAGGGTGGTGTCCTATCCCCACTTTTGTTTAATTTCTACATATCTAAGCTACCTTCACCACCAGAAGGAGTCACTATCGTTTCATACGCCGATGACTGCACAATAATGGCCACAGGCCCAGGCCCACAGATCGATGAGCTCTGTAACAGAATAAACGGCTACCTCCCTGATCTCTCCAGTTTTTTCGCCTTGCGAAATCTCGCATTATCACCGACTAAATCTTCCGCGACCTTATTTACAACATGGACGTCCCAAATGTCGACCATTTGGAACATCCACGTCGATGGTACTACGCTACTGACTGTCATACACCCCAAAATCTTGGGTGTGACGTTTACGTGCTACGCGTCCCCCATATGGTCGCCAAGCCTAAAAATTACCCACTGGAAGAAGCTGCATGCCTGCCAAAATACTGCTCTCAGAATCGCCACGGGCTGCCTTCTTATGTCCCCAGAACACCATCTACATAATGAGGCGAGAATACTCCCCATCAGGGAGAGAAATGAGATCCTAACCAAACAGTTCCTGCTGAATACCCAGATACCTGGGCATCCCAACAGACATTTGATTGATGTGTCAACACTGTTCAGGGGCTTAAGGAGTCATCTCCGTAAGCATTATAAGGAAATACGGCACCTGAGAACTCAGCCGTATGAAGCCAAAAAACACAAGCAGGTCTTCAGTGAACTCCACAAACAGGCGTCTGAGCTTTATGTCAGGAATTGCCCGGTGAATCCAGTACTCAAAGAACAGTACCCCAAACTTGCGGAAGAGGAACGCACACTCCCCAGGGAAACGCGAGTCACTCTAGCGCAACTTCGATCTGCATACTGCTACAGGTCAAACTCTTACCTATCGAGAATCAACTCCGACATACAAAATGTATTCCCTGCTTGCAATGTGTCCCACATGACACCAACCATATCTTTAATTGTAATGTGGAACCAACGCCTCTAACACCCCTCCCATTGGTCCACCCCTGTTGAAACAGCAAGTTTCCTTGGACTCCCGTTATAGGATTTTGATGACAATTTGTGAACGGTCGCACCTATTGGATGGGGCGAAGCACTGCTACAACAACAAGAGTGGGAGTTGAACACAGGCCCTTAACTCAAAGTTTACAGGCATGGCTAATTTATATAGCCAAAATTGTTAAATTCTTCTAATATATCCTACAAGTTTTTTAATATTCCTATAAAACTTGTTTAAGTTATTTTTCAATCCAATAATTGACCATATAGCTACAGGAAGAACAAAAAATCCTATGTTCCAGTCCAATTTAAGGAAATGATGCAAGTTTTTCATTATTTTTTATGTGGAAAACAAATGCAAAAAAAGCAAAGTTTAAATTATTTGAAAAAAAATTTTTTCTTGCATATTGAAATACAAAATCCATATTATTGTTTTTCTGTGCGGCCTGAATACCCACCGTGTAAGTTCTGCCTACTTCCAACTGGAAAAAGGAGCGGAAAAGGTGGGTTTGATGGTGAAGGTGGACAAAACAAAGTGCCTGCTTTTATCAAGCAATGATTCAATAAAGGGCTTTGTTTATCCAGGAACCAGCATTGTATTTAAAGGTAAAGTGTATGAGCTCTATGCAGACATTGACTTATTTCAACGAATCATGACCAAGCTACTGCGTTGGTTTGGTCATGTTATGCGAATGGATGAAGATGCTCCGGCACAGAAAGTTTTGTTTTCGAATCTAACATTCCATGGAATATTCCTTGAGTGAGTGGAGGACAAAATCCTTTAAAATATTGAGGGTCAGAGTAGTAGGTAAGTGAATAACAAATTTCACTCTCTATCTGTTGCATTTGTATACAATCACATAATTTTCTCACCTCACAAATACCTAATATCGAATATCTCTATTTCACAATGGATGCAAACAGAAATCTAAATTCTTACTAAGCAATGTGTGCAGGAATAAAAAGTAGCGTGATCCGAATACATGAAGACTAGGAAGTTATTTTATGGCTGTATTCCAACTATTGTGTGATAGAACGAATTCATGTGACAGACGTGACCAACAACAATTCCAGAACACAACACATAAGTAAGTAATAGAATCGCATAGGAGGAGCTTATAAGAGTCACTCAAAATGAGAGAGTATAGTGTGACTACAAAATCAATAGAGTTTACATATATAAATAAATACATTTTGCTTAGTCCAAGCACGTTGGCTATTATGGCGACATTTCATTATCCTCTGCTTCGCAGCTTTCAACGCTGTTACCGCTCTTACTTTGTTTTGTTTTTAAAATTTATTTCAGTGTTTTGCTTACGTCATTGCTTTGTTCTCTCTCCTTCAATCAGGGATGCACCTTAACGTTAAGCTAATCGTTTATCAAAAAATTTCCACCGTTTCTGTTGAAACACTTCGAAATATTATCGATAAAGAAATTATCAAGATAAATTGTATCTCGTTTTTAACCGAAACGAAAAGCTTTCGTTAACGTTAAAAACGTTAACAAAAACGTGATACTTTATGTTTGAATTGTGCTGGCAATGCTATAGCCATGGTGAAGCCGTAAGGTGGTAACAGCGAGCGGACATACGCACACAAACTCCATGTAATTTGTTTGTGTAATTCGTTGGTGGTAATGTCAAAAATACTCTGAGAAATGTTCATACTGTAAAAATTCATGAGAAAAGTTGCAATCAGCTTGGCTACTGCTTTCACCTTTAATGACTCCGCCATCATTCAGCTTTGCCAGCATAGTTTGAAATTAATAATCAACATAAACGATTTGATTTCGTTTTGATAGGGCAGAAAACGAAACAAAATCAATTCGTTAATTTGACGTTCTTAACGTTAATAAACGAAACGAAATGACTTTGTTTCGTTTATTAACGTTAATTATCATAACGAAATGATATCGGTTCGTTGGTTAAGCATGCCTGCCTTCAATGATCTCTTTTTCCAAAAGTTTGCTTTTGATTTTTTTATTTAATTCAATTGACATAATTAGAAACAATTTTTAAATATCTGATTTAATGGCACCACAAATAAATGCAATATAAAGCTCGTTGCTTATTGATTAACTTAAAATCATTGCAGAACCAAAGAGTATATATTTGTTAAGAGGCGTCACTCGATACTTTTGTTGTTACAAAAGCAAATTACTCGATGTTTTCTCAAGGTAGTCGTTGGTTTTTTTGTCAGATGTATTTATAAAAACGCCTTCTATACATTTTCGTGGGGTATTTGTGTTTATTTTATTGATTGTATTAAATTAATTAATTAATTCTCTTTCCAAAAATTGTAATTATGCAAAGTCACTTCACCGCATAAATATATAGGATGCAGTTAAAGAAAACTAAACAAAACTTCCTTGAGAATCACATCCGACATGACAGGGTTGCTTTGGCAACAACAAAAGTATCGAGTGACGCCTCTTAACAAATATATACTCTTTGGCAGAACAGGAGGACAATTTTATCGCTGTCGTTCGTTTTCGATTTGTTACGTGGGGTTGTTGATTGCCCTGTGCTCTTGAAGAGGATTTTCATTAATATACCGGCTAGAGCTCTTCGTGCTTCTGAGTTTTTTCATATTGGTGTTCTCAGGGCTCTTTATGCGCGGAATGCTCCAATTACTAGAGCCTTAATTGAGTTCAATAGAATTTCTAAATTTTGTGAGATAGATTTTTCTTGTTCGAAAGATGGCTTTCCGAGTATTTTAAATACTTTATACTTCTGAGTTTTTTCATATTGGTGTTCTCAGGGCTCTTTATGCGCGGAATGCGCCTTAATTGAGTTCAATAGAATTTCTAAATTTTGTGAGATAGATTTTTCTTGTTCGAAAGATGGCTTTCTGAGTATTTTAAATACTTTTTATAAGTAAGGTAATTTATATTATTATACATTGTTAGTTACTTTACACTTTTATAATTAGCCTATAAGATTATTTTTTAATTGGCTTAAATAGATAAATAAATAAATAATTTTCACTGGATATTAGTACACGGACATTGGGGTTCATGTTAACGGTTTATAAATAAGTATTTTCTTTTTTAAAATTTCGATATTGACAAAGTGGCGTGGTTGATCTGATTTCTTCCAATTCCAATTATAATATATTGTTGGTTAAGGTTAGTTCGCGCATTTGGTGAAAATATTTTCAATTTTTCTCAAGTTAGAATGGCAAGATATTGACAAAAGGAGAAATTTACGGCGGGGTATAAAAGGTCAGCGTGGCTTTTAAATAAAACTGTAATCGTATGTAATAGAAATAGGCTGCAATGACCAAAATTTGCTTTAGTGCAAGTCAAAGGACTCCACTATTCAATCCCTACGTTTCGCTAATTTTCTTAGCTTCTTCAGGGGCAGAAATTTATGTGTATAAATATGTAATTATTTATTAATGACAACTGTGCATTATGTAAATTATAATTACATATTTATACACATAAATTTCTGCCCCTGAAGAAGCTAAGAAGATTAGCCAAATATAGGGCTTGAATAGTGGAGTCCTTTGACTTGCACTAAAGCAAATTTTGGTCATTGCAGCCTATTTCTATCACATACATATACAAAACGTATTGGCCAGCTTAATCAAATCTGAAACTGTAATCGTCATAATATTTATTAGTATTGGCACATTTTTGTTCGATTTATAGCATTAAAAGAGTTATAGAGAGATTCGCCAAGAGAGGGGTGCAACTGTGCCCATTTTCACAGCGTACGAAATTCTCGTATTTTGCTCTACCAATCACTACCGGAGTGAAATATTAATATAATGCAGTGACATGTTGTAAAGATATGACTTTGTTGAAAAAGCTAATTTTTTAAAGGGAAGTGGTCGTTCGGCGGTTTTGTTGATTTCTGTCTCGTATCAACTCGGGTTGAGGCTTTTAAATGTAAGCGGTGCCACCCAATTTTTTCAAAATTTTACCACCCCACGCACCAATTGGTATCACTTTATTAATCTTTAACATACAAATAAGTCGGGTTTTCCTTCCTGACGCTATAACTCCAGAACGCAGGAACCGATTTCCACAGTCTTGCACTCGTTGAAAGGGTCTCGGGCTCCGTCAGGTTTTTAGCAAAGAAAATTCATGATCGACGCACAGGGCCTCCAGATATAGGCCAAAACGTGGACCCGGGTATCCCTAGAATGTGTTTATAGCATATGGATATCAAATGATGATAAGAGCTTTAGTAGAGGGTAATTTTCATACCCCTGGGTGACTAGGGTCTCGAGATATAGGCCAAAACGTAGACCCGGGTACCCTAGAATGTGTTTATAGAATATGGATAACAAATGAAAGCTGTTGACGAGTGATTTAGTAGAGGGTAATTTTTACAACCCTGGGTGACTAGGGTCTCGAGATATAGGCCAAAACGTGGATCAGGGTAACACTAGGATGTGTTTTTACATTATGGATATCAAATTGAAGCTGTTGATGTGTGCTTTAGTACAGAGTAAATTTTACACCGATGGGTGACTAGGGTCTCGAAATATAGGCCAAAACATGGACCCGGATACACCTAGAATGTGTTTTTACACTATGGGTGTCAAATGAAGCTGTTATGTGTGCTTTAGTACAGAGTAAGTTTTACACCGCTGGGTGACTAGGGTCTGGAGATATAGGCCAAAGCATGGACCCTGATACCCCTAGAATGTGTCTGTATTATGGATGTCAAAAGAAAGCTGTTGCTGAGAGATTTAAAGTAATTTTCATTGTGATATTCGATTTAGTCGCATCAACCTGGCAAAACTAATAAATATGCATGCGAAGCCGAAATAAAGACATGAATTAATAATACCCACATACCTATTTACATACGTCCTATTCGATTTGCCTAAAATTTGGTATATAAGTTTCCCTATATTACTATTTACGATACTTTTTTCGGGGAAGTAGACCAGAGACGGACTGGGACTGGGATTAGGACTAGGACTGGGACTGAGACTGAGACTCGGAGTGAGTCTGGGACTGAAACTAGGATGGGACTGGGACAAAATACATACCACCCTCTGGGACTGGCAATAAGATATGAAGAAGAATGATAAAAACTTGAGCGAAGAGAAAAGAGAGAAGGAGACTGAGAAAGATATAGAATGAGACGAAGATTGTGATAGATGAAGCGAAAAATACGGAGGGAGGAGTGAATACAAAGACTAGGAAAAAGTGTAAAGGGACGAGGGCAGAGTTAGACGGAAAAAGCTTATTAAAATGTATGCAGATAGACCAAATTTAGGGCAGAACAACGTCTGCCGGATCTGCTAGTATTTGATAATAAATTATCGCATATTTTCCATTCTTTCGAAAATTTCAATATCCAAAAAGTTCGTGGTTACTACACGGTCAAAAATTTTAGTTTATTTATTAAACCTGCTGATTTTGAGTTTTTTTATACTACTTTTAAAACGAGTAAACAGTTTTAAGCAATTTTTAAGATATCTGGGTTTCACTTTTATTCCAGGCACTTGAAAAATAAAAACGCAGCGGCTGCGCTGGCTAGGCAATGTTATGCGAATGAAAGATGACGTTCGGGTTAGGAAAGTATTTCTATCGGAACCCGCCTGTAGAAGCAGATAAAGATGGCGACCCCCACTCCGCTGGAAGGACCAGGTGGAAAACGATTTAGACTCCCTTGATGTGACCAATTGGCGCCAGTTGGTAGGGAGAAAAAGCGACTGCCGCGCCTTGTTAGACTGCCATAACCGTTTAAAAGTTTAAGCGCCAATTTGAACTTGAAAAATATAATTTTCGAGGAAAAGTTTAAAATTTAAACCACAAATTTTACCCGTACCAATTTACTATATATTTGGGTTAAATTTTAGCCCAGAAGTTTGAAAAAAAGTATTTCCAATAAATGGTTTAAAATAAAAACGTAAAAATCTTACATTCTAAACTGGTAGGGGACCCATTTGTAATATTTTTAAGTTTAAATTTTAAACCAATTTCATACTAATTTCATGAAGAATGGAGCGCAACGAAGACGTTTTTATTGCTGGATCTAAATTCTCTGAAAACTACCCAGGAATTTCTTTTGCGAAAAGCAAATTAAATTAAAAATAATATATTGAACAAGTGGTAAGTAAAATAATTTTGTATTCTAAAATAAACTTCCAATAACATCTGTATTTCATTTTAGTAGCAGACACTTTTGGAATTCTATGTGAAAGCATAGCTTTTCGCTCCATGTCTGGCAGCAAGATTCCAATAGAAAGCACTGCAGATCTCATTTTATAATTTAGCGGGTGTACTTCTTTCCTGCTAGAAGTTGTAGATTCCTACTTTGAAGAACAGGTTCCTATAAAATACAGGGCGATCAAAGCTTTAAAATCAGCAGTGTGGTAAATACCTATGATACCAGTATTGTGGCATTTCATGAAAATAACTGAACTTAAGACACTTGTGAATCTATTGATGTTGTAAATAAACGAATTGCTTGAACATATGTAGGTCAAAATTCAAATACAAAATGTTTCAAGTCAAAACCAGTCATATGAGCTCGTTTGTTTTTAAATTTTAAAGGCCTCCAAACCAAAAAAAGTTTAGTTACATATGTTTCAATCGTGTATAGTGCGATATGGTATATTTCATACCAAAATTGTCTGACTCGAGATTAGCAATTGAAGCATATTCGAAGGAGGAAAGGCTATCGTTATTTTCGCTCAAGTTATAGTTTTACCGAACGGCGGACAGACGAGCAGTTCTCAATTAAAATCTTTTACAATGCTGATTATATTGTTGTAGGTCAATATCTGTTACGATTCCTTTATACCAGTACAACTCATCGTTATCCGATTACAAGTTGGAATACCCTGTACAAGTACAGCGGGGTATAAAATCTGTGGCGCAATAAAAGACAACGTCGCCAAAAAATTTAGAACAACATATTTTTGTATTCTTTTCAAGTTGGGTAGAGCAGCCTGTTGGTTATTATTTTTGCTGTCAATCGCTTTTTAAAGTTTCGCCACTGAATACAAAACATCCATGGTGTCGCCCTAAACAGTCATTTGACTAACCCATCAAAATAAAATTGTTTGCCTTGTTTTGGCGTACGGGAGGCACTCAACTGCCACGCCTCAGCCAATTCTAGGCAACTCGCTTGTACTTTTTCATTTCGTAATATTTTAACTTTGCGTTCGGGACAAAAAGTTGCTTGTCCGCCGTTTCACAACATCCACTCAACAATTAAAACTTTTTTATGTTGCAACATGGCGCATTGCAATTTTTTCCCTTATTCTCCTCCCTTAACGTATTGGTTGTTTGTCCACTTTGTTTGATGTTCGTCGGCATATTCTCTATAGCACTTAGGTTTAACTGTTTTTATACAGCTTTTAGTGTAATTTAACTCAAGTTTATATTTTTCACAAGTTTTTAATTTGTTATTTTTGTATGTGTGTGATTTACGCGTTTTGCATTGTCAAAACCGTCAGCGCTAGATATTTTGTTCTTCTATGTTTCTTCGTCAGTCGATTTATTTTTTGATGAAATAGTAGAGAAATAGATTTGTTCCAAATATCTCAATACCGGGGAGGGCCGTTTGTCGTTTGTAAAAAAATTCGAAATTACTTCCTGTAACGCCTGTGGTTACTTTTGTAGTTGCAGTCTTTGTCTTTTTATACCTTTCATGAACATGAAATGGTATTGTAACGAATTTACTTGCAAATCCTCTTATTTTCCCTTTTGCTCTGTTCGTATCACTAAACTGTTGAATAAATAACTCCAATATTGAATAATGGAAAAATGGAATTCATTAAAGTACTTCACAATAACACGTATACTTCGCAACTAGTTGGCTTAATAACCAAACTGATAGCTTAAATGAAACTGACTTTCAAAATAATACTGCTATGGCTCGCTAGATAGCGTCTTAATCGAAACTGCTTGATAGCTCAAATCAAACTGAATTCCAGCGCCTCTACATTTGCTGCCTTTTGTACTCTCTGATTTCAACGTTCGCATCCATTTCCAGAATCTACTAGTTGCCATCAGCTCTCAAACTTCTCAGCTGTAACTAAAATTGCACGATTTTATAGCCTCTCTCATTGCATACTTTCAGGAGTATCTCAGATATATGCATGTGTTTGTGCATTGATTCTCCGCTGCTCGTATACGTACATGGTACATATGTGTAGACGCAATTATTGTTTCGTTTATGTAGATACATAATGATTGATCTATGGATGTGCATGAATTCACTGTTTAGCATCGGCTTAGAGATAGTAGCACCCCTTAGTTTTGCTAATATTCGTAACAGTATATTAATTTTGGTCCGATGTTTGTAACGTTGAGAAATATAGAAGATAGACTCACCACTAAGTATACCGAATTGATCAGGGCGACGAACTAAGTTGATATAGCCATGTCCGTCTGTCCGTCCGTCTGTCTGTTTGAACGCAAACTAGTCCCTCAAATTTTGAGATATCTCAATGAAATTTGGCACAAGGATGTATTTTTGTATTATATTAGACATTTGTCGGATCCGGTAGGATCGGACTACTATAACATATATCTCCCATACAACCGATTGTTCAGATAAGACGATTTTGGTCATTCCTGCCGCAATTTAGAAAGTATAAACGTGAAACTCGGTGATATATATTCTAATATATCATAGAAGATATCCTGAAAAAATCACTTTGATCGGAGCTATATATAGTATATATCCCACACAACGGCGGCCACCGTGGTGTGATGGTAGCGTGCTCCGCCTACCGCACCCTATGCCCTGGGTTCGCACCCCGGGCAAAGCAACACCAAAATTTTAGAAATAAGGTTTTTAAATTAGAAGAAAATTTTTCTAAGCGGGGTCGCCCCTCGCCAGTGTTTGGAAAGCGCTCCGGGTGTATTTCTGCCATGAAAAGCTCTCAGTGAAAACACATCTGCCTTGCAGATGCCATTCGGAGTCGGCTTAAAACATGTAGGTCCCGTCCGGCCAATTTGTAGGGAAAATCAAGGGGAGCACGACGCAAATTGGAAGAGAAGCTCGGCCTTAGATCTCTTCGAAGGTTATCGCGCCTTACATTTATTTATTTACATCCCACACAACGGATCGTTCAGATAGAAAGATTTTTGGCAATTTCTCCCTTAATTTCCAATATAAAAACGTTAAACTTGGTGATATTTATTCTAATATATCATAGAAGATTTCATGAAAAAATCATTTCGATCGGAGCTATATATAATATATATCCCATACAACCGATCGTTCAGATAGAAAGATTTTTAGCAATTTCTCCCTTAATTTCCGATATAAAAACGTTAAACTTGGTGATATTTATTCTAATATATCATAGAAGATTTCGTGAAAAAATCATTTCGATCGGAGCTATATATAATATATATCCCATACAAACGATCGTTCAGATAGAAAGATTTTTAGCAATTTCTCCCTTAATTTCCAATATAAAAACGTTAAACTTGGTGATATTTATTCTAATATATCATAGAAGATTTCATGAAAAAATCATTTCGATCGGAGCTATATGTAATATATATCCCATACAACCGATCGTTCAGATAGAAAGATTTTTAGCCATTTCTCCCTTAATTCCAATATAAAAACGTTAAACTTGGTGATATTTATTCTAATATATCATAGAAGATTTCATGAGAAAATCATTTCGATCGGAGCTATATATAATATATATCCCATACAACCGATCATTCAGATAGAAAGATTTGTAGCCATTTCTCCCTTAATTTCCAATATAAACACGTTAAACTTGGTGATATTTATTCTAATATATCATAGAAGATTTCCTGCAAAAATCATTTCGATCGGAGCTATATATAATATATATCCCATACAACCGATCGTTCAGATAAAGGGGTTTTAGTCATTTTTAAACGGTTTTATTTAGGTTGACTTCACAGGCTGCACGGCCGTTGTGAACGAATCTTGTAATTAAAATTTAAGTAACATCCCGATAAGCTACAAGCTTGAAACTTGGAACGTAGTTCAGAACCCGATGACAATGCAATAATAAGAACAAAAAATCGCCGCTAGGTTGCGCAAGGATCGAGATATTCGCAAAATTCGCATTTGTGGTCCGATTTGGCTCATGCTTGGAACACATAATACATACAAGAATAGAAAGCGACCTATCAAAAAAATCGCCGTTAGGTGGCGCAAGGATCGAGATATTCACAAAAATCGTATTTGTGGTCCGATTTGATTTGGTCCATATTTGGAACACATAATACATACATGAATGGAAAGCGACCTATGATGCCCGATTTGGCTCATATTTGGAACAAATATTGCATACAGTCCGGTAGAAGTGATATCAAAATATTTTGGAGTTGGAGGAGGGATAAGCATACATGGCGCAGAGTCGAGTAAAGTCTTTGGAAGGATTATGTATTGAGGACTTAGGTTGTAACAAATTGTCAGGAAAGAGTCCTTGTAATAATGAGTCACTAAATGGACTAAATAGAATGAGAAATAATAGGCAATTAAATAAAGACTAAAAACTTGAAAATAAAATAATTAAAAAAATTTTTTTAAGTTAAACGGTTTTATTGAAAACAATACTTACATTAAGTAGTAATAATACTTAAAGATAGAAAATAATTAGGTAGGTCCTAGGTACTAGTCATCACACTCCTCATCAGTCTAGGGCGTTGATCAGACAATTAAATAAAAGTGTTGGGAGCGTAAATTTCTAAAAATGTGAGGCGTAGCATAACCTGATTAAGGTTCAGTTGGTCTTGTATATGACTATCAATAGAAATTTGACGCATCCAGCGCTTTTATTTAATTGTCTGATCAACGCCCTAGACTGATGAGGAGTGTGATGACTACTACCTAGGACCTACCTAATTATTTTCTATCTTTAAGTATTATTACTACTTAATGTAAGTATTGTTTTCAATAAAACCGTTTAACTTAAAAATTTTTTTTAATTATTTTATTTATTTTATATTTATCTTAAAAATCCTTTAGGTATGGACATCTGTTCACTATATATTTCCTATCTTATACATCCGATTATTTGGAGATTACGAACGGGATAAGATTATTGTTCAGCCCCATTCATGAAAGGTATGAAGTCTTCGGCACAGCCGAAGACAGTCCCGTCCTTACTTGTTTTATTATTGTTTATGCACCGAGTAGCGGAGTACGTAGAAGAGAAGTAATTTCTGTAATTTTTGTAATCTTTCTCAGTTATTTCTTTACGTGAAACTAAGATTTGTAAATATCCTTTTTAATGACATAAAAATTGTTTAAATTGGGTATATTTTCACTGTCAGGCAGAGTTATTACTCGGTTAACAAAAACTGTTGTATTTATTTTAATTAGCTGTTCCCCCTATTTTGTATGGGTAGAACTTTGAAATAAAGAATCTTTACTTTTATTTTTGGGTTGCCTTAATCCATTTTTATATCCAACATTGCAAACTACAGAGAAAATTTCGAATCTAGTAACCGGTGTGCAAGAAACATACAGTTGCCAGTGCATACGATCCCGGAAAACACCCCTTATGTACTTTAAAAAGAATCTTTGCTTGAGAGTATGGTTATGTCTGGCATAAAGACTACACAAAAAAGGAAGATATATGTAGGTTTCGGCACTGAATGAATAATCTTACGCTGATTATCTGGCAGAGCTACTAACCAGTTCTACTTGAGATCTAAACCCTGGCGGATTTTAAGCAAATCTTCTTTAAATTCTCACACATTGTGCCCTGCTTATGGTATACATATACATATGTCGGTAAGTCATTATATAGAAAAGATCGAGGTATCTTCTAAACCTAGATTTAAATAATCCAAAAATTGTGTACTGCTAGGAACTTTTATATATTCTCTTACGTTTTTATGATCAAAATACACTCCAGGTCGTTCTTCAAATGAAAGTAAAAACCTGTTCCGAGGTACTAATGTAGCGAACTCATTTTTAGTTTTATTATAATAATACCCTTGAACCACATTTTGGCCTATATCTCAGAAACAGGTTGAGATTTTAAATTTTAAAAAATTTAAAGCCTTTATCAGCAGATTTCTTTTGGTATCCATATTGTACAAATATATTTGAAAAATACGCGGGTCTATGTTTTGGCTTTCAAGATCCTAGTGAACTAGGGGTTTGAGATGTACCCTGTTATTTAAGTTAGACCGCGGCTAATGCAACAGTGAAAGTTGCGCAAGTTTATGCTAGTATAAACGTGTGGACAGACAGATAGACACAAGTTTTAAAAACTCCTGATATGGGTCAGGGCGTCCAAGTAGGACCACTCAAATCAATTTTTCTGAAAAATCTTCAATGTACATACATCGACCTGTTAGAATTTTATTAAACATATGTAAAGATTTTCAAACAATTTTTAAATATTTATGCTGGTAGATATACATTTGCATGTTTCAGCATGAAATTTTTGCATAGTTTTTCAGGATAGCGAACAACAAATAAAAAAACAAAATTATTTCTATTGAAAACTGCAAAATAAATAAATTTCGCATCTTTTTTGTTTGTTAGCCATCACCATAAATTTTTGTATAGCTAAACTATTATTTGGAAAATGTAAATTTCTAAAATATACATACATATACAAAATATGTATATTTTTTACGCATCTCTTTATACTTTTTGTCTAGTTTGTTAACAGGCATAAATTGGTCATAAAAAATTGGGTTCGATATAGAAAACTATAATAAGAATATATGTGTATATATATATACATTTAAACCGTATTATTTCAGCAGGATATAACAATATTTTAGGAAAAGGAAACATTTTTTTAAATTTCAATTCAGCAAAAAACTATTTTCTTTTGTGTTTTAGTAGAGGTAAACGTGTAATTGTAGCAATACAAATTGTTAGATGCCATTTGGAGTGTTATTGGAGTGTGAACGT
Source organism: Eurosta solidaginis (assembly GCF_040869045.1). NCBI lineage: Eukaryota > Metazoa > Arthropoda > Insecta > Diptera > Tephritidae > Eurosta > Eurosta solidaginis. Next base: position 434,806 of record NC_090320.1, on the reverse strand, counting down.
TAAAGTTGTTGTTAAATATACAAACCCATGTCATATTTCTTATTTTTTTTAAACAACATAGAAAATAAAAATTTGATATGTGTACGTAGATATGTATGGAAGTCTGTATATTTTTGAGCAAACCAGGTGTGAACGGTATATGCATTATGGTGGTGCGATATTGCAACTTAAGCGGCCCAATGTTGGTAACTTTAATATGTATGAACAAACTGTTTCTCCATGTCATAGACCTAAAATGAATTTCGCGATTGGCCAAAGTTTTATGCAGAATACATATTTTTTAAAGAATTGCGCAATGGGTTCCTTGGGAAGAAAACCTTGGTGAGAAACAAAATTGTTTGCAAAAATTATCCGCAGTGTTACTAAAACAGCCAAAAGGGTTTAAGTTAAATCAATAAGCATCACTTTTTGACTAAACTTTTTGAATTAGGTTGAAGTATTTAGCTTCTTTTGCTTGCTGTAAACAAATTCTGGATCATAACTAAAGTAATTAAAAAACAAAGTACCTATTGCAGATCATGTTTATTTAATAAATTTTATTTGTTTACCAAACTGTGTAACCTCCTTGTTTTTACTTTAAGATGACAAAAAATTTAAATGTTTACGTTTCAAAATCTTATTAACTTTTCATCTTTCATGTTAAAATTTCTTTGTAAAAAATGATTAAATTTCGTTTGATGTTGGCAAAGAATTACTCAACAAAAAAGTATGTCCCTCCGTGACAGATACAGAGGACAGTTGTTAAAAATGGCTCAGCACTACTAGTATCGCTTATAATCCCACATTAATATATAAGATGTCCCAAATGTTTGTATGTATGGCAAAATCTAAATGTATTCGAACAAAACCAACTACTTTCATATATTCTCAGAATTTTAATAATATAATAGCATCTATTTTTCGTCCCACCCGTGACAGTTATAACACAAATAATATAATGCTAAGTCTCTCAACCTATCTATTAGAACCAAAAGTTCCCAGCTGATTTCTAAATGTTTTATCAAATATTGCGTCTCACTGTCCCAACCCGTGAAGTGGCATCTCATACAATGTATCAATTTTTTGTTAAATTTTTCGCTGAATCCAAATATGTTCTCGCATTATAGTTTTTTTTTTTAATATTTTAGATATTTTCTCAAAGAAGTCTGAAAAATGTGCTTGCAGTCAAATGTAGCCTAGAATTTTTTAGACTTTTCTAGAGTCATTAAAATTTTCCTCTATACGGGCAGCAGTATCTGGTAAATTGTTTAAAACAATACAATTTTAGTTTGAAGCTAATTTGAGCATTGAAGGCTGTCTGCAGCTTTTTTATTGGGCATGGAAACTTTATCTTATACATCTTTCAGAATAAGAGAATTATATAAAACAATTATTTCAAATAACTTAATGTATGTAATGAAAAATAAATTAATTTTAGTTTTAATATCAGTTTAAAGCAAATTATACTCGTCTGCATATATTATTATTACGCCTCGATGCATACAGTATTTATTTTTAAAAATTTCTATGACTGACGCCAATTGCTTCTAACCGGCGCCAAACGGTAAAACTGGCTCCATTAAGCGATTTAAAAATGTTCAATATCCGTTTTCAATAACGAATTATATCAATAATATGCAAAAAAAAAAATTGGGTAAGTGGTGACGTGATTTATACTTTAATTAAGCTTTATCTTCATCTGTATTGAAGTCAAACATATTTTTATTCTTTTATACAAGTGTTGTACAGCACAGAAATAGTGCTCTAAATATCATAATTGTCAGCCCTAATCGTTGCATACATACATATATACATACATATGTGTTTATTGATAATGACATGAAGTCATGTGTGTTAAAGTCATTTATAAATAAGTTCAAGGTTTAGATATCCGGTCTTACGTCAATGGCACCCACTTTTTCATAATCATGATGAAATTTACAAGCAAACATGTAGGCTAACCTATTTAACCTGACATTAATTATTTAATTTGTTAAGGAATAAATGTAAGTTAAATGAATGAAAGATAATACATTCATATATCAGCAACATGCAAAACACAAATTTGTACATACATATGGATCTACATATATGAGTAAATCGAGTACATATCAGTGCACTTAAATGTACAACAAAATGTGACATGCAATTAAGTACACAGATTCTGTTTACGATAAATTGAGCATATTTGATGAAAGAAAAATAAGAACACTGAGTTGACTAAATACATGCAGGTAACTGATTTAGATATCCGGGTATCGAACGTGCCGTGTAGTTCGAGATTCATTCCAACTCCTTCGTTGCTCAAAGCTCAAATGTTTGCTCAAAAAATTCGAGCTGTCTGTTAAACTCTGTTGGTGAGTAGCCATGTCCGCCTGTCTGTCTATTTGAACGCAAGATAGTCCCTCAATTTTCGAGATATGTGGTGAAATTCGGTGAGCGGGTATATTTGGGTGTATAATTAATCATAATAACTATACAACCGGATTGAAGGATTTTCCTCATTTTATTAGCTTGAAATTTGACAGGACCCTTACATATAAGACAAACATTGTTGTCTCAAAAATTCGTCAAGATCGGTCAAATATATAACATATATACAACTGATTTTTCAGATTTAATAAATTTTTCAAATTCGATCAGATTTAAATATATTGGTCGAGTTCCCGACTAGGCCAATTCGCTAAAGCATACATACACCTTAAAGATATACGCCGCTGATAATGGCCGCCGAATATCAAAAATACTAATTTTAGACTGTCTAGGCCATTTATTGTTCATGTCAAAAATTGGTACGATATGGTCGAAAGGGATATCAACGGATGCGCATTACTTCCAATTGCGAAATTAAACTTTTTCCACCCATTCAAAAGTTATTTAAAAAAACAGCCGCTTGCAATGCCAGCTTAACACGGATTTTGCATAACCCATTTTACCAAGTTATTAAAACAAAGCACTAAAAGAAAAGTTATGTTTAAAATTTAAATGCTCACTTTGCATAATTTTTTTAAAAAAATTAATAAGGAACAATGAATTCAAATAAACTTAGCCAAGTCGAACATGTTTTCAAATTGTCCTTAAGTAGTTAAAAAAATCAAGTAACCTGAAAAAACAATTTTTCAAAAATTCTATATTCCGTTCAGCTAACATAATAAGCGAAATCAGTGATGCAAAATCATTTAGTAGGTTCCAGGGGTTTAAACACTCCTTTGATATGATTAGCACTTCATACTTAAGTTGAAGATATATGTATGTACTTATGAGAAGGGTTTGAGAGATCCCTTGGCCTTATACTCAATCTGTTGTTTATTTGCGAAACTTTAAATTAGCTTCTGAAATGTTAATTTTGGTTTTCACACTTCATCATTCAATATCCAAGTCTTTTGGTTTGACAGTTTTTAAAGTTGGCGGCCATATCCCCAACTAGCCCAGTGGAGTGAATCGCATTGATTATAGCCTACCAACCAAGTTTAAATATGACCTACACGTTAAGGCTCCTGTTACATATGTTAAACCGTAGGCACATATATTTACCAGGTGAGGCTTTGGTTTTCGCAAGTGGTGAAGCAAAAGTTTTCCTAAGACAGTCGAACAAATGACCGGATATGCTACTATCCTAACGTAGTGGAAAGTTGAACTAGTCTGAAAACTGAAGCTATGCTGTTATTTATAATGAATTCTTGTATCAAAAGGCAGAAAAACAACAGTTTGGACTGAGCCTAACAATAACATCTTTTAACTTAAAATCGGTCGACTTTCATTCTTAAGTATCGTTTTGGTTTTACGAAGACTATTTAAATCAAAATTTTGATGTTGCTTTGCCCGGGGCGTGACCTAGGATCTTCGGTGTGGTAGGCGGAGCGCGCTACCATCATAGCCCCTCAGCAGCATAGCGCGACAAAAAAAATCTGTTAGAATGTCTTCGGAGTCACATCTAGAGCTTCTAGAAAAGTGACGTCGAAGAAGGTATGGGTTTGAATTCGCAGTCCTATAGCTTCTGTGCTGGCACGTGGTGTGATGGCCAGGAGGCGTGGTAGTGACTAGTGGTGGGCAGGATTACAACTGTTCGCACATCCGGAATTATGGCCCCCAAATAGCCGAAAAAACTAGGGGCTCCCTTTTCCGCGATCAACAATAGGCCAGCGTTGGTGCTAATCGTTAAAACTGTACCACGAGAGCCATGAGTTTAAAAATAGCATTAATAGCAACCGTGCGTGACCAGCAAGGGGCCACACATAATTTAAAGAAATCGTGTCTACAGCGAGTATTAGGAGATAGACCAGAACATCGCCATCGGTGAAACTACGCTTTATACGAGACATACAGACAAAAGTGTGACCATTTTAAGTACTTAAATTTTTATCGGCAGACGCCAGTACCAGTCCCCGGGGCGCCGGTATATAATAGTGCCTACGCCGCCGCCGATATAGTGATTGGCGTAAACCTCTAATAAACATACAGTTTAAGTGGCACAAATATCACACATACACTTATGCAATTTTTGTTTAATTTGCATTTGGCATTTCAATTCACTACTTTTCTTTATGTTTCATGTGGTTCTCTTTTTAAACGCTTTTATTTAGCTTGACTTGAGAGGCCGGCTGCACGGCCGTTGTGAACGAATTTTGTAATTAAAATTTAAGTAACTTCCCGATAAGCTACAAGCTTGAAACTTGGGATATAGTTCAGAACCTGATGACAATGCAATAATAAGAAAAAATCGCCGCTAGGTGGCGCAGGGACCGAGATATTCAAAAAATCGTATTTGTGGTCCGATTTGGCTCATATTTGGAACGCATAATACATACGTGAGTAGAAAGCGACCAATGAAAAAATCGCCGCTAGGTGGCGCATGGATCGAAATATTTCAAAAAATCGTATTTGTGGTCCGATTTGGCTCATATTTGGAACACATAATACATACATGAATAGAAAACGGCCTGTGGAAAAGATCACCGCTAGGTGACGGAAGGATCGAGATATTCAAAAAAACGTATTTGTGGTGCGATTTGGCTCATATTTGGAACACATAATACACACATGAATAGAAAGCGACCTATGCTGTCCGATTTGGCTCATATTTGGAACAAATATTACATACAGTCCGGTAGAAGTGACATCAAAATATTTTGGAGTTCGATGAGGGACAAGCATACGTGGCGCAGAGTCGAGTAAAGTCTTTGGAAGGATTATGTATTGAGGACTTAGATTGTAACAAATTGCCTTGTAATAATGAGCTAAATAGAATGAGAAATAATAGACAATTATTATTATATTATTATTATATTTGTGGTGCGATTTGGCTCATATTTGGGACACATAATACACACATGAATAGAAAGCGACCTATGCTGTCCGATTTGGCTCATATTTGGAACAAATATTACATACGGTCCGGTAGAAGTGACATCAAAATATTTTGGAGTTCGAGGAGGGACAAGCATACGTGGCGCAGAGTCGAGTAAAGTCTTTGGAAGGATTATGTATTGAGGACTTAGATTGTAACAAATTGCCTTGTAATAATGAGCTAAATAGAATGAGATATAATAGGCAATTAAATAAAGACTAAAAACTTGAAAACAAAATTATTAAAAAAAAATTAAGTTAAACGGTTTTATTGAAAACAATACTTACATGAAGTAATAATAATAGTAAAAGCTAGAAAATAATTAGATAGGTCCTAGGTACTAGTCATCACACTCCTCATCAATCTAGGGCGTTAATAACTTAAATTTTATTATAATTTTATTTTGAGGTGATTAACTATAAATGATTGTTTGACCTTCTACTACTGTTACATAAACTCTTTTTAATAGAAAATTAGTTTCTATTTTTTAGTTCGGTTAGCTATAAAAGCGTGTTTTTTTAGTTTTTTTAAACTATTATTTATTTTTAATTTTTTAGTTCAAGTAATTTTAAAAGTTTTAGTCGAGAGTGATGAAACCTCGAAACGCCAGCGGTCCATGGATGAATCCAACCCCACGGCACCGAAAAGGGCCAAGACGCAGGGGGGCTGGACGCGGTCTTTCGCCGAAATTGCCAAGGGTCGGCAGATCATTGGCATTATAGACGATAGCAGCAAAGATGGCAGGATCCCGAAACAACAGTGGAAGTGGATCGAGGCCGCGCTCGCTACGGTGGCCGTTAAGATTAAGAAAGACAACCCTGGTCCACCGCCATCTTACACCGATGCAGGGTGGTTCCAGGGCAATGTCAAGCTAATTGCCTGTGCGAAGCCAGGTCGGTAAACCTCTATAGGGCCGCCGTCACGCTGATAGGGGTGGTATATCCGGGCGCGCGCTTCAAGGTAGTGGAGGCGCGTGATATCCCCTCACGACCAAGGGCTGGAGCCTGGGTTCCAGTGACGCCAACGGACCAAGCTGACATCCTGGAGCTGCTCCAGGAGTACAACCGGGGTCTATCTACCAAGAACTGGACGGTGGTCAACGTGGAGAAATCTGAACGCGCCACGATGCAGATAGTCCTGTTGCTTGACAGCGCTAGCGTCGAAAAGCTGAAGCATCAGGACTTCAAAGTAAGCCTTAAGATTTATAAGGCTGATGTCGAAGCCTTGGTAAAGCTTCAGTTTCGCACGGAGGTGGTTGTCATCAGGTGCGGTAGACATCGTACTAGTCCAGGAACCGTGGATCACTGGCAATAGGATCTGTGGCCTGCGGACGCAAGCGTATAAGCTCTATAGCGCTAAGGAAAAGGGTAAGCCTCGCACATGTATATTGGCTAAGTCTACTCTTAATGTTTTTCTTCTACCCAATTTTAGCGACGGGGATCTGACAGCGGTTAGCGTCGAGGTGCTACGGAGGAGCTTGAAACTTGCTTCCTTTTACCTAGCGCATGATCACCAAGGCTCACTACCACCGGATAATTTCAATGAGTTCGTGAGAGCAGCAAATCCACGAAATGACTTCATCCTACTAGGAGACGATGCCAATGCCCACCATGCTCAGTGGGGCAGCAGTGATATAAATGGCCGAGGTGAGTATTTATTTAACTATCTTTTAGGCACTAATCTAAGTATATGTAATAGGGGAAATGACCCCACCTTCATTACGAGGAACCAGGAAGAGGTCCTTGACATAACCCTGGTCACAGATTCTTTCAGGGACCTGATCGTTTCATGGAGAGTTCTAAAGGAGCACTCCTTTTCTGACTATAGATATACAAGCTTTTCTATATCGCAGGCGCACACAAGTCCTAAGTACATACAAAATATTAGAAGAACGAACTGGGGCTACTATAAGAAGATAATAGGTAAAAAGCTATTTGAATAGGTGCGAGCCCCAGAGAGCTAGGAGGAGCTGGACGTGCTTGTAAATAATTTCAGTCAAAAATGTAGGAATGCTTTAGATAGGGCTTGCCCGACTAAAAAGGTTATGGAAACTCACAAACCACCATGGTGGTCGTCCGACCTCATTAAGCTTAGGAAGTCATGTAGGACGGCCTTTACTAAAGCAAAGCATGACGAACACGAATCCTTATGGGCTGCTTATAAAACGAAAATAAGTATATATAAAAAAGCGCTCCGAAATGAAAAGCGATCCTCCTGGAGGGATTCTGCGGCAGGATTGAATCCACATCCGCGGCCTCCCGCTTAAAGAAGGTGCTATCGAAACCTCCAACTCAGCTAAGTTACGTCCAAAAGCCGGATGGGCACTGGACGGACTCCAGCGCTGAAACAATAAACTTGCTTATGGATACACACTTCCCAACAAGCGCGGGCCTGTCTTCAAATATTGTTAGCGGAGGGTCACCTAATGATCAGCTAATAAGCGAAATCACAGATGAGAAAGGATTGATTGGGCTTTACAGACCTTCAACCCCTAAAAATCGCTGGGGCCGGATGGAATTTTTCCGGCTCAGCTACAGTATACTGCCGAACTTATAAGGCCCTGTATAAAAGCCGGATGGGCACTGGACGGACTCCAGTGGATACACACTTCCCAACAAGCGCGGGCGTGTCTTCAAATATTGTTAGCGGAGGGTCACCTAATGATCAGCTAATAAGCGAAATCACAGATGAGAAAGGATTGATTGGGCTTTAAAGACCTTCAACCCCTATAAATCGCTGGGGCCGGATGGAATTTTTCCGGCTCAGCTACAGTATACTGCCGAACTTATAAGGCCCTGTATAAAAGGGATGTTTATAGGTTGTCTTAGGCTCAATTACGTACCAGCATCCTGGAGAGAAGTCAACGTGGTATTTATCCCCAAGGCAGGAAAAACCTCCAACTCTAAACCAAATGATTATAGGCCTATAAGCTTATCATCTTTTCTGCTAAAAGCACTCGAAAGACTCCTAGAGGACTACATCAGCAGGAGGATTGAGCCATCGCTTCTTTCGCAAGCTCAAAATACCTATACTAAGGGTAGGTCAACTGACACGGCCTTGCACTCACTGGTATCCGTTATCGAAATGTCACTTGACCTATTATGGAGTGACCATATAGTGCAGCGATCCAAGAAGGCAGCAGCAGAGCTGTTCACCTGCAAGAGGGCAATTGGCACCACCTGGGGATTCTCCCCTAAGGTGACCTACTGGATTTACACAGCCATTGTGCGCCCGATTCTTCTTTATGATGCCTTGGTCTGGTGGCCTGCACTAGCTAAAAGTACCTATCTTAAAATGCTTCAAAAGGTGCTTCGGAGTTCGGAGCTCTGCATTACCGGGGCTCTCGGCTCCACTCCAGATTCCGTTACGTACATACATGGGTACAGATACATAGATAGATACAGGCCAAGCTAATAAAAGCATGGTAAAAAGGGCTCCAGTATGCTCTTTCGTAGATGTGTCATGCATCCACTTCTATCATTAATAAAAGAATGCGTTCTTCGCATTATGTGCAAGGTTTCATATCCGTGGCCATTTGGGATGGTCACAAGTTCAATTGCCCTTATGTCCGTTAACCTTATGTCACCCCACCATCCCATTATTGCATTGTCATCGAGCCTTAATACGTGTGCAAAGTTTCAATCAAACTTATGGCCATTTAAAGTGGTAATAAGGCCAATTGACCTTATGGCCGTTGACCTTATGTCACCCCACCATCACATTATTGCATTGTCATCGAGCCTTAATACGTGTGCAAAGTTTCAATCAAACTCATGGCCATTTAAAGTGGTAATAAGGCCAATTGACCTTATGTCCGTTAACCTTATGTCACCCCACCATCATATTATTGCATTGTCATCGAGCCTTAATACGTGTGCAAAGTTTCAATCAAACTTATGGCCATTTTAAGTGGTAATAAGGCCAATCGACCTTATGTCCGTTAACCTTATGTCACCCCACCATCACATTATTGCATTGTCATCGAGCCTTAATACGTGTGCAAAGTTTCAATCAAACTTATGGCCATTTAAAGTGGTAATAAGGCCAATTGACCTTATGTCCGTTAACCTTATGTCACCCCACCATCACATTATTTCATTGTCATCGAGCCTTAATACGTGTGCAAAGTTTCAATCCAACTTATGGCCATTTTAAGTGGTAATAAGGCCAATTGACCTTATGTCCGTTAACCTTATGTCACCCCACCATCACATTATTGCATTGTCATCGAGCCTTGATACGTGTGCAAAGTTTCAATCAAACTTATGGCCATTCAAAGTGCTAATAAGGCCAATTGACCTTATGGCCGTTGACCTTATGTCACCACACTATCGCATTAATGCATTGTCATCGGTCCTTGATACGTATGCAAAGTTTCAAACTAAACAGACTTCTATAAACCGGTGAAAATTAAGCTCAAAGATTCCGTTACATACATACATAGATAGATACAGGCCAAGCTAATAAAAGCGTGTTAATAAATGCAAGGTGCGTTACCCTCCGAAGAGGTTTTAGGCCGAGCTTCTCTTCCAATTCGCGTCGTGCTTTTTTTTTGAATTTTCCCTATAAATTGGCGGGACGCGACCTCAATGTTTAACGCCGACTCCAAACGGCATCAGCAAGGCATATGAGTTTTCACTGATAAGCTTTTCATGGTAGAAATACACTCGGAGTGTCGCTGCCGAGGGGCGACTACGCTTATGAAATTTTTTTCCTAATTGAAAAAACTTGTTTCTAAATTTTTGATTTTACGTCCGGGGTTTGAACCTAGGTTCTTCGGTGTGGTATGCGGAGCACGCTACCACCACGGTAAATTACCAAGGAGTAAAAAGAACAAGTGATATATATGTATATATATATATATATATATGTACATATGTAGTGATACTTTAAGCGCTATTACCTTTGCCGTACTGTGTACTCATTTGTTGTAATGTGAATTTGGCTAATTAATTACGGGATTAATGTATTGTCCACTGAAATCTGTCATGTGACATAACGTTTAGTGGGCTGTTTTGTGTTAATGTTTTTGCTTTAATCTGTTAAAGCTTTTACGATATTAGCAACCGCGCTTCCATATGTACGAACATGTGAGTGTGGTAAATAAGAACACTTCCGCGTCAATCACTCGTTGGCAAAAGTGAAGGACATCTGCTTGTTTGCCTCATGTAAGATATCTTGGCACACATGCCACTTAGTTATGGTTGAACTTGTCTCATATCTTGTCTATTTATTTTTTTATACTCAACGTGCTTTTTACAAGGGTATTATAACTTTGATTTGGTAAAGGTATCAACTAGCTATTGGCATAAAGGAATAGGGATAGATATAGACTTATATCAGAATTATTAGCATCGATAAAGATTTTGATCGAGCTTGGACCCTCTGACGTTAACACTAACTTTGAAAATGCGCGAAAGCGCACGATGATCACCTTTTCGATATCGAAAACTACGACAAAATGGAAATAATTCGATAATTCATTACCAAAGACCGATTAAGTGATGCAACTTGATAAGAAATTATTATTGAATTTATGACAAGAAATAGTAATTGGCAAACATTTTTGAAAATTGGCATGGAGTCACCCTCATTTAGAAGAAGAAAATTTAAAAGTATTTCAAACCGCAAATCGAAAAGCCCTTGAAGATATTGTGTTGAAATTTGGCACGTAGGTTGTTTAGTAAAACTTTGAAAAACGCTCGTGGCACCGTCCACAATTAGGAGAAGAAAACTTTAAAGTTTTGCAAGGTGTAAATCAGAAGCCGTTAGTATTACTTTGAAATTTTGCAGAATTATTGGTTTTGGTATTATTTTTAGATCTAAGAAAAAATCGTTAACGATCAGGCTCACTTCTTTAAAAAAGATCTCCTTAAATTTGTCGCCATCACAAACTTGGCAATATATTTATGACACGTAACCAAATTACCATTATAGATATTTTTGTGCAAAGTATTAAATTTAGGAAAATAATGTATATGGTCCCGGTTAGCTCCTTTTGATTAGCTCTTCACAGAAGTTTTAATATCAAAGCAGCACAAAAAGAGGCCAAATTTAACGAGTATTGGCTAGAACTATGATCGTATGACAGTAACTGTTTTATAGCTGCTCACGAGAGAAATAGTTGACATATGTATAGGTAATGAGTTTCAGCTTTCATGTCATTTAATGTTCCCGGTGTTTCTCCCTAAATGTATCCGTGAGACCGCTGGGTATATAATATTCGGCTTCGCCCATACTTGGACCTCCTTACTTGTTATTATATGCATACATATATTTGTGCTTTGTTTTTCCTCAGGTTTTGTTAGTATAATTATATTACTCGATATAATGAAGTAATACAGAGCGCTTTACAAAATGTCACAATTAACAATTAATTGCAAGGGGCGCATGTTTTTGCTGGACTGTTTTTTGTTTTTTGGAAACGCTTTTACTTCGTTATTTCCACTAATGCTTTTCTGCACATGTATACACACATTCATATTTTTTAGCTTGCCGTAATTGACAGCTATAAATTTGGAAGACAAATTTAAATATTTGGGTTGGTAACTGCCATTTCTATGATTAAGGAAAAAAGTCGAAAATCAAGGCTATCCTAAACATAATAATTTTACTCCATGCCATATGTGTTCACTAACACCTTGAGATCAAAAAAAAATGTGTTCAAATAACTCGGTAATATGTGAGTTCGCAAACTTTGATCGTTGTGTCAAAAATTCCAGTTTCTCTCAGTCTGCCTTGAGTAAATTTTAAGATATCTGATTGATTTTTGGTATATGGGTACCTTGGCACTGATCTCCCGTCCTAATTTTAAATGACGGCAGCTGCAAGCCTGATGGGTTTTCCCTGAGAAGCTTTTCATGGCAGAAATACACTTGAAGTCTTTGATAAATCACTGCCGAGGGGCGACCCGCGTAGAGAAACTGTATTCTAGTTAAAAAAACTTGTTTCTAAATTTTTGATGTTACTTTGCCCGGGAGTTGAACCCACGACCTTCGGTGCTGTAGGCGGAGCACGCTACCATCACACCACGAACTGGCCGGTCCATGAGGACCTCACATAGACTGAATAAGTCCGTAGTGTTACCAGAAGTTTTTTTCAACGACCAAACGGAAAAACCCTAACAGAAACCAGGACCTATGTTATAAAATAACTCCGTCCTTTTGGAAAATACTAGAAGCTTCCTAGGATTTAAGCCACTTGCTGCTTCTCGATCTGACAGCTGTATCACTCCTAATAGCTGGATTCTTAGCCTGGCAAGCACAGGGCAAGAGCACAGAACGTGCTCGATCGTTTCCTCCTCCAGCCCGCACTTCCCACATCTGCTATCTCTTACCAAGCCTAATTTAAAGGCATGTGACGTCAGAAGGCAGTGTCCAGTCAGAAAACTCGTCATGAGTCCTCTCTTTTTAATGATAGAAGCAACTTTGTTAGTCTAAGGTTGTAAGACCTGCACATAATCTTCAACACTTTACGGCCCCGCGCTTGAGCCCACGCCTTTCCTGCTTGCTCGATCATGAGAAAATCTAGCCTTCGCTTAATTTACGCCTACGGAGCAAGCTTCCAGGGATGCGCCGTTTTTAGCAAGTTCTACCGCTTTTTCATTCCCATCTATTCCCATATGCCCTGGGACCCAATATAGATGTATGCTTCTCCCTGTCCCGATTCTCTCCAGGGACTGCTTACACTCTAATACGCATTTAGATGCTGTGGTATGCGAGATTATTGCCTTAATTGCTGCTTAACTGTCAATATAAAAGTTAACACGATTGCAGCTTGGGCTATTTTCTTCCAGGGTTTCTATTGCTTTGGTTACGGCTACTATTTCCGATTGGGAAACGCTACAGTAATCCGGCAGCCTGTAAGATCTGTTTATTTCCGGATCAGTACAGTATACCGCAGACCCTACTCCTTCCACTACTTTGGAACCATCTGTGTACACATGTATCACCTCGTCCTCCATTTGAGCTCCCTTTCGCCAACCGTCCACCTCTATTGTGGCCTTAAGATCGCCCTCGAAGCGCAGATAGTGAATCAGGTAGTCTGTTCGTCTTGTGAGTGATGACGCTATACTACTATAGCCGTATGGTCGGCGCTCAAGCTGCCCCGAGGCACCGAGCCTGGTTGCAGTTGTTAACGCTATGTTCTTTGCCACCAGGTCTACAGGTGGAATATGCAGAATGGCATACAGTGTAACTGTCGGGGTTGTTTTCAGCGCATACTCCCTCCAATTTTTTGAGGTAGGTTGCTTTTTGTATGGCTTTCCACCAAACAAGAACTCCATAGTATAGGATAGGGCTTACAATCGCTGTAAGAACCCAATGAGAAAGAGAGGGAGATAAGCCCCACGTACACCCCAGCATTCTTTTACATGCATAAAGTGCCGTTGAATCCTTCTTCACCCTCTCCTCCACGTTGAGCTTCCATGACAGCTTACTGTCTAGGGTGATTCCTAGATACTTTGTGCAAGGTTTCTCCTGTAGGGTCACCCCTCCTAACTTAGGCCTGATCCAATTTGGGACCTTGTACCTCTTTGTAAACAAGACCATATCCGTCTTACTCACGTTGACTTTCAACCCGAAATTTGATGCCCAGGTATGAATATCCCGAAGCGCCCGGTCCATCAAAGAGCTAATCTTTGGAAGGCACTTTCCACTTATGACAATTGCAATGTCATCCGGGTAAGCCGTAAGTTTTACGGGTCTCTCGCCAAATCGCCTGAGCAGTTGGTTGATAACCAGCGTCCACAGAAGAGGTGATAGCACCCCTCCCTGCGGCGTTCCCCTGTCCACTGATTTCGTGGCCTCGTACATTCCCCATTGTGATGTAATCTTCCTGCAATTTAACATGCAGCCGATCCATCTGGTTAAGGCTGGATGTTCTTTAATGTTATTAAGAACATCCATAACCGCCCATTTAGAAACATTGAAAGCCCCGGCAATGTCTAACAAGACTCCTAGAGCATATTCCTTATATTTCAGGGCTTTCTCTATGCTTATTGCCACCCTATGCAATGCGGTGTCTACCGACTTGCCTTTGGTGTACGCATGTTGTGTTGTGGAGAGCAGCTTTTCATCCACGTTGAACTTTATGTACACATCTGTCAGCCTCTCAAAGGTTTTGAGCAGAAATTATGTTAAGCTAATGGGTCTATAATCTTTGGTATACACGTGACCAATCTTCCCCGCCTTGGGTAGGAAAGCTACACGGGCAGTTCGCCAAGAGTGCGGTACATGATTCAGTCTTATGCACCCATCGAATATTATTTTAAGCCATTCCACGACCGCCCTACTTGAAACTTGCAGCATTGCCTACCATCTGGGCCCGGCGATTTAAACTTAGAAAACGTCTTCACTGCCCACTCGATCTTGGTATCGGTCACCAAGCCCGGCACTACCCGCTCTGTGATCGAAATGTGAGTGCTGTCTGCTGGCTCTTCTAAACTAGCTCCCGATGGGAAATGTGTATCGAGAAGCATCTCAAGGAATTTCTCACTATTACGTGACCATTCCCTGTTCTCTTTCTTTATTAGTCCCTGGACTATATTTCCCCTTGCTAGGACTTTTCTCAACTGTGCTGTTTCGCTGGAGCACTCTATGTCCGTACAAAAACTCTTCCATGAGATTATCTTCGCCCTGGAAATTTCACGCGTGTAGATCCTCAGTAGATCCCTGTACTCGTCCTGACACGCTTCGCCTTCCGCGATCTTTGCTAGCTAAAACATTTCTTTTACTTGTCTTCTTAGAATACTCAGCTCATTGATCCACCATGGCGGCTTTGATTTTCCTCTGAATCTTCTTAGAAGGCAAGCTTTGTTATACGCAGTCATAAGCGTGCTTGTTAGGAATTCACTAGACTCCTCCAGTTCTTCCACATTGGCAACCTCTTTGGGTTGTCCCAGTTACCTTTCTACCTGTTTCTGGAATTTAGTCAGTTTGTTGATCTAGGGTTTCTAAAGGTTCCCCTTCCCCCCCGCATCTACCACCCTTCTCTGCTCTCTTTAGGGGGATGCTGAAGCTGATATACGCATGGTCGGAGAAGGATGGTCTATCAAGAACCATCCAATCATACCTTGATATATCACGTTCGGAGCAGCTCAGCGTAATATCCAAAACATTGCTGATGTTGGACCAATGTATGTAGGGACATTTCCCCTGTTGGCTATCTGCAAATTGGTTTGCAGGATGTAGCAAAATAGAGATTCCCCTCTATCGTTCGTATCTGCTCCTCCCCACGCATTGTGGTGCGCATTTGCGTCCGCGCCTATGACCAACCGCCCTTTGCGCCCTTCGTCCTGTACTAGCCTCTTGCACTCCATCTGTGGAACCTCCGCAGCATGGGCCATGCATCAGGATGCCAGGATAAGTGCCTGCTTATTCCTTTGCTCAACAGCCACCACTACGAAGTCCTCAGTAGTGTAATTAGACAGCATATATGAATGCAGCTGTTTCCTTACCATTACTACAGCTCGCACCCGTCCTTCCGTTTGCGCATATTAAACGCCAAATCCGCGCGCGCCAAGTCCAAAAACCTTTCCTCCCGATGATAGCCACTGCTCCTGGATCAGCGCCATGTCAAAAGAACCCTCCTCAAGGGTTGGGAGGAGTTCGCTCGACGCCACTTTGCTCTGTTGGAGGTTTATATGTAGGACTCGTAGCACCATTGGGATGTTTGTCCCCCTCCAGCACCGTCGTCGTGACGTCGTCGTCCTCCCCTTGCCCTTTTGGTTTAGATTGTTCGAAGCTCCCTTCAGCCTCTTGTTACTGTTGTGCCGGGTGTTCCTCTGTGCGACTCACAGCACCATCTGGCTGTTGGTCCTCTTCTAACACCTTCGTGGTGACGTCGCACAGTGGCGCCTTTTGAGTTTTTTCTTTTCACAAATCATAATTTTGAACCAATGAAGATATTTTAAAAATTGAAAACGCAAATGAAAGCTAATTATTTGAAGTTTTATTGTGTGAAAGCTCAGAATGTCACAGATACAGGGTGCTTCAAAAAAATTCGTCAAAGTCGAAAATGTTTAGAAAAATGCAAAAACAAAATGTTTTTAGTAAAAAATAAAAAAATAAATTACCGGTTTGCTAAAATGAGCATTTGTGGCCATAAATTGAAACAGGGTATATTTGTTGTTCCCCACGCGTTTCGACGTTTACCTTACGTCTTCCTCTTTGGGGATCTATTTAATGTTAAATATATAAAATTAAATACATTAAATATTATACATTAGATTATCTAACAATATAAAATAAAATGAGATTTGTCTTATAATGACGTATTTAAGAATTTAATAAGATAAACTAAGGATTATTTCTTCAAACTGGCTCTAGGTCAATAAATTAAACAAGTTGTTGTTGTTTTTGTTCCAATATATTTCGATCTCCAACGGAGATTGTCATCGGGGACTACAATAATAAATAAATACACACTTTATTTTACACAATTTATCACAGGCAAATGTATATATATGTATATATAAACATATTAGCATTACTGCAAACATACATACATGAGTTCAGCGGTTAGGTGGGCAGCGTCTAATCAGTTCGAAATGCTGTTGTTGAACTGATTTTCGCGAGTCAAGTAAGTGGCGGTAGATGTGTGCACACATTTCAGAGTCTTTCTTGTAGATCAATCTTTTGTTCTCGTCCGTGTCTATTATGTGGAGCATCTCCAAAGTAAAGCGTTTGTTGTAATGCTGTTCTTGCTGTAGTATGCTCACAGCGTCAAAGTCTGGTTTATGTCCGCTCTCCGCACAGTGGGCTGCAAGTGCTGTTTTATGTGTATTGCTTGATTGTAAACATTTGATGTCGGATCGGTGCCCTGCTATTCTTGTTTTTAACTAATTTTTCGTTGTGCCAACATATTCTTTCGTACAAATGTTAACTCCGTCTCCTGCACATGGTATCTTGTATACAGTATTGTTTTGCTCCATCGTTTGTAATTTACTTTTCATATTCTTGAAAAATATTTGGTTTGTGTACGCCGGTTTGTGTGCTATTCCGATTCTTTCCTTATCATAATTATTTGATGATTGTAATCTTTCGGAAAAACCAAGTATAAATATAATAGATTTATATGTGATCGGGTTTTTACCTTCGATTTTTGATTTGGTACCCTTAAGATGCGTGTTTACCAACCTACGTATTACCCCGGACCGGAAATCGTTCATCTGGAGAATGTGCTCGATACGTTTTTTATTCTCACGGTGAAAAATTGAATCACTAATATCTAAAACTCGCCGGATAAAATGTGTGGTATCAGGCAGCTTCCTTTTCCATGTGTAGGTAGAACACTCTTCTATGGGTTTTGTTGGTCTTCCTCTAGTTGGATTGGATTTTGTCAGCTAGCCACTTTACATGCTTACTAAGAAATTTTGAATTGTTACGATAGACCTCCTTCCATTTCTTTCTATCATAATGTATTTTAAACCAATTTTTTCTTCCAGGCCTTCCTTTTCTTTAATGCTTTTTTCACTCGCTAATTCTCTCATTGTAGCCTCAACGAAGTCCCGTCTTGACTTTGTAGATTTAAACACCGCAAATAGTTTCGAGTTTTCTAGATACATATTAAACTGTGAACTATATTTAAAAATACTATTCACTTTATTTATGTAAACAGAATACTTAGTTCCTTAATCTCCAAAATACGAATGATATTGTGCATTGTATGATGGATAGCTTTATATATCTACTCAAATTATTAAAATGAATTTCAGGTATACAATTCGTAACTAAAAAAATGTATGTTGTTAACAAGTTCCAATAACAAAAACGATCTTACGTCCGTACTGAATTATATATACCTGCTCAGGCGCGTATTTATTTTCAAGCTTGTTTAACTTTATTTGATGTAAAAAGTAAAGTTGCAGCTGGACGCAGGTAGACTTTATGAATTTAGGTAACTGAATATTTCACAAATAACTACTGTTAATTTGACGGAGAACATATTTTACATTTTTTTTCCCATCAATGTTTTAAAAAGGGCCTAAAAATAGGCATTTCGAAAAACAGGCAATCCGCCAACTTTTAACAAAAAAAAAAAAAAACAATTTGTTTTTTTTTTTGTTTCAATCCTAAATTAAATTATCTTTAATTGCTGTACAAGAAAACGACAACCGGCCGCCTTATTTACTCACAAAACCATTTTAAATACAACGAAAAAAAGAAAAATTTCAAATTTTTACCAATGTTGAAAATTGGTCAATTTTGAGCGGCTCTACCTGGTAAACTTTAATTTTCTGTGAAAAAAACAGTTGTATATTCTTGATCCCTGGAAAATTCTCTATTAGAAACATGTATTAGATTTAGCGAACGCTTTCACGATTTTTTTGATTTTTGCCATGCTTTAACGGCAGAGGCGCCACTGTGCGCCGGCTACCTCCACCTGTCTTTTCCCTTAGGCTTTTGAGGTCCTTTTCGACTTCGCCCACTTCCAGCGTGTTAGGGTTTTTATCCTCGGGACTTCTTTTCCTGAGTCGCAATTAAATTTTTGCCTGCTTGTTTATATGGAAGATGTAGAACTGACCTTCCTCCGTAGGCCGAGATACAGTAAGTACCTTCCAATCCTGTGTCGGTATTCGGATTTTGATTCTGCAGAAGTCGCAGTATATCCTCCGACTTCATCACGCATGGTATCCATACCTTAAATTTTGGTACCGTGGGGATTTCCGCTTTATCCAAACCGCGCGTTCGTGCCTTGCTTTTGGAGGTTTGGAACCACTTCCTCCAGCCACCGCAAGCTCGCGATGTTGTCGCACGCTATCATCTTCACACCATTATACCATCCCCCCGAATCAAAGGTTGGAAGGGGCTTACTTGGTTGTTCCCGCATCATCTTAAGCATTAAGCTAATAAGTTCCCTTTCTACAGATCTCCATCTTTCAGTAGTCATCTGTCCGAAAGGACTGCTACGATCAACCAGCGCCACAGTCAGTGACTGCTTTGCCACATCATTCATCTTCTCGGGAAAAGCCGGAGGCTTAGTGTTAACTCCCTTTGGCACCTCCGAGAAAGCCGGAGTCTTAGCCTTAACTCCCTTTAGCACCTCCGAGTAAGCCGGAGTCTTAGCGTTATCTCCCTTTGACTTATCTCCTACTTCCGTAGTTGGAACTTCCCTCTGACTCGCAGCTTTCGAGGCAGTTGCTACCTCGATATTAAGGCCCATCTGTCTTACAGCTTTGGGCCTACTTGTCTTGTCTATGCGACTGCCCTGCCTCGCGGCTCTGGGACTTGGTCCTTTCTGCCTCTTGAAAGCAGGCTTGTCGCCTTCCGCCGAACGTTGCCTCTTCATTCTGCCATTCGACGCTTCTTCGTCCTTGTACCGGTTGCAGAACCGAGGGTTTCTAGCAGCAAACCTTTTGAACTGCCCTCGACCAACTTCTACCGCCTCATGGGTCCATTCCAAGCGCTCGATCTCCACTTGTGTTAGGTCGACCATTGCTCCCAGTGCTGCACGGTACTGCGAGATAGCTCTTTTACTTCCTCTGCTCCGTACCCTTCTCCACTCTTCTACTCCGTTTTCATTTGTGTGCAACACCGAGTTCATTGAATCAGCACTACTCTCGCTCCCCGAGTCCCACGCATCGCTTAATGCGTATTTGTCGTCCTTGGCTTGCGACTCAGTCCTCTTATCATCCTCCTTATTACAATTTGGTAATGAGTCGTTCATATTGGTCGTACGACCACCTGCCCGACAAGGCGGGCTCAGCGGTCCAGTATTATATACAGGAAAAGAACCGTCAGCCACAGCAGCACCCCTTACTGTGGTAAGGCCATCAATACTTCCCGAGGTGGCCCGGTATCGGGAAGTCTCCGTTCGAATACAGCCGAATTTATCCCCTGGCTGCAAATCGTCCAATAGGCACGGTCCGCATAACACCCTGGATTAGGGGGTTGGCAGTTCTTGGTCACCGACATCCCACCGCCCTCCTATGAGGCGAAACGGCGTAGATGCCAGTCCTAAACAGCTCCGTCTAATAGTCGGGCGCTATGGAGATCGAGGAGACGTTTATTGGGATAAAGGGAACAAGTGGGTGACAGGAATAAGAAAGAGAAACGGAACACAGAGTAAACGAGGATGGGATTGAGAGTGATAGCGCGAATGGAGTACTTTTCGGATGTGACAAACTGACTTTCGGGCGGGACAACGACTGCCGGGGACGCTAGTAAAACATAAATAATAAAATAAATATAATCTTTTTTTTGGGAAGTTTCAAGGAAGTTTCACAATGCATTGCACATTTATAAAGTCCTTTAATGCGTTTTCAGCGATCTCTTTGTAAAAACTTTACGGTTGCAACTATCTTCAATTATGGGAAATTTTTACTGCAAAATTCGTAGGTAGGACGTTGAGATGTACATACATATACATATATATGTTAAACTAAAAATTTCTTTCACGGCGGCGACCGTGGTGTGATGGTAGCGTGCTCCGCCTACCACACCGTATGCGCTGGGTTCACACCCCGGGCAATAATTTTAGAAATAAGGTTTTTCAATTAGAAGACAATTTTTCTAAGCGGGGTCGCCCCTCGGCAGTATTTGGCAAGCGCTCCGGGTGTATTTCTGCAATGAAAAGCTCTCAGTGAAAACTCATCTGCCTTGCAGATGCCGTTCGGAGTCGGCATTAAGCATGTAAGTCCCGTCCGGCCAATTTGTAGGGAAAATGAAGAGGAGCACGACGCAAATTAGAAGAGAAGCTCGGCCTTATATCTCTTCGGAGGTTATCGCGCCTTACATTTATTTTTTTAACAACCACACTACAAGCATCCATACACTTTGGCAGCAAGGCCACTGTAGTGGGTTCGTAAGCATTTTACTCGTTAAACTCATTTCACCGTTGGCAAAAGAAATTACTCAGCGCATCTACCAAATAAGCAACTACGGAAACTTCAAGAAACACCATGGGCAACAGCTGCTTTGTACCCTTTAGTAAGCAATGCAGCTGTTTGCTGTCTTACGTGTTGTTGTTACTGACTTTTTTATACTCAGCGTGCTTTGCACACGAAATCGGTTAAGGACCACGCTCACTTTTATATAAAAGATTTTTAAAAGGGTCGTGGATGAACAAAATAAGCTACATCTTTGCAAAAAAGAGCTTTATAACAATGGTATTTCATTTCCCAAGTGGATTTATAACAATAAATAGGAAAAACTTCAAATTTTAAAAAATGGGCGTGGCACCGTCCCTTTTATGACTAAGAAATTTTCTATGTTTCGGGAGCCATAACTCGAAGAAAAATTAACGGATCTTAATAAAATTGGGTATACAAATTTTCCCTATAGCAAGAAATATTTCTAGAAAAAATGGACGAGATCGGTTAAAGACCACGTCCACTTTTATATAAAAGATTTTTAAAAGGGTCGTGACGAAAATAATAAGCTATATCTTAGCGAAAGAGAGCTTTGTATCAATAGAATTTTACTTTCTTAATTGAATTATAACATTAAATTGGAAAACACTTAAATTTGAAAAAAAAAAAAATGGATGTGGCACCGCCGATTTTTTGTCTAAGCAATTTTCAATGTTTCGGAAGCCATAACTCGAAAAAAAATTTACATATCGTAACAAAATTGGGTATACATATTTTCCTTATAACAGCAAATATTTCCAGTAAAAATGGACGGGGTCGGTTAAAGACCAGGGCAACTTAGATATAAAACCAGTATAAAAAGGTTTTGAAGGGTCGTAGACTAGAATAATAACCTATAACTTGGTAAAAAATAGTTTTCAACCAATGATATTTCACTTATCAAGTGTTATTGTAAGAGGAAATGGGGAGACATTTTTTTAAACGGGTGGTGCCACGTGTTATGTAGAAAAGTAATTTATCTGAAATGAAATGTGCAATTGAAGCTCACGCTGAGTATATAATGTTCGGTTACACCCGAACTTAGACACCTTTATTTCTTGTAGCTGCCTTTGTTGTATTGATAAAAAAAAAATTCGCAATACCGCAACGGAATCACGATGCAGCAGCTGCTTTTGCCGTTACTCAAAAACTAATATGAAAATCCACTTCTGATTTGGGAATGAACACACGCACACCCATATACTTATTTGTATGTAAGAATTTGGAATGTGTACGCAACTTATAGGTACATACATATAACATTCTTTGATGTCAATTTAAGATTATTCAGAAGTATGTCCATTCTAGTTTAGGAAGATATGTTGGAGAGGCCGCAGCTAATCAAATCCCCACACGATTAGGAATTTGAGCCTAAATTTTAAACCATTCATCGTTTTAAGCAATTTTTGAAACTTGTTTGTAGTAAATTGCAAACTTCTCAATTTACTGGTGTAGTTTTTAATTTTACTCAGTTTCAATTTAAAACTCATTTGAACAGTAAATCTAAAATCTTAGAAGTGTTTTGAAAAAAAAAAAACCAAAAAAGTTTCAAAAAAAAAAAAAAAAAGTTTCAGAAATTCAAAAATAGCATGATTCAGTTACTAGAGGTTTGTTTTTCAATGATGACAGATCTTTGACACTCCCAAATTGAAAAATCTGGACGGGTTCCTTTTACGAAGTAAGGAAAATGGGGAATAGTTCAATCCCCTTCAGTGAAATTGTAGCAGACAATTATCTTTGGTAGTATATTAGTAGTGATAATAAATTTGTAAATGCTAAAAGTTTTTGGGGAAATAATTCAATTTCTACTAAATATTTCGTGAATTGATAAAGTTATGTTGGTTTGGTCATTCTTTCAGAAATTGTTTGAATGTTGTACGTTACTATTTTATTCAAAAATGCACTATCTCAAAATTTGTTTCCAAAACTCCCTACATGAGCATAAGTTCAATGCATTTTGTCATAAGAGGGAGTTAACGAAAAACGTTCTGAGGCGTTCTTCAATATAATTCTAATATAGGGCGGTTTTGTGACTAACCCTGAATTGGGAAATTTTTGAGAAATATTTTTGAGGCAGCCGATATGGGGTGATACGCTACTCAGCAGCCGCAATGAACTGATAAAAACAAAAATAAAGAAAATGGCTAATTGTCTTAGAACTTTATATTCCTACCTTGACTTTGACAGAAGAGTTAAGCTTTTTAGCGGTCCTGCTACACAGGGAGTATTCACCTTTTTATTCTGAAATTTCGGAAAGCTCTTTTCCGTTAAGTATTCATAGAAGCGTTCCGGATAAAGCCTCAATTCAGAATATTCGGAATACGTTCATATGATACTACCTCCCGAGGTCCGAATATACATAATATTCCAAATATGAACCGATTCTCCAAATTCTTAAATGGAGACAAATGTACCGAACATACGGAATTAATAGAACTTATCATACGCGCCCAAAAATATCGAGAGAAGTGTCAAAAACGCGTATTGACGTCGATAACAATAATGCGAGAGCGGAAATACAAATTTTAGCTCGTTCAAAAGATATTGACGAAAAACCGAAAAATGGCCCCGTGTTGCGTTGGCGGCCTTCAGCCGAGCTTATAAAAAATTCCTCTGGCCGGTCCATCAATGAGGTGGGATCAAAATTTAAATGAGTGCAAAATCCCTTTGTACACAAAATCTTTTTCAGTGCACAAAAAAATTACAACAACCACATGAAAATTGCCAACTTCAACTACAAATATCTCCGGACAGAGATACAATTGTTCTTTTAGTATAACAAAACTATTGCGTTTTTAAAAGTGCCTCTTCCCGAAAGATCTTCAAAAGGCTAAGGGAAATATGATCGTTAATATAAAAATTTTTGCAAGCTTAAAATATGCATCATTGTCGGCAAAGCCAAGACTAATTGTTCAGCTTGCGAATTGCCTACAAAAATGTAGATACGTTGTAAATGGAAGAGCTTAAAACCACGAATTGATTTTATTTTGACAAACTGACAATCAGATCGACTGATTCGAAGCCTTATGATTGTTTTCACATAAAACCCCTATTTTCTCGAAAAGTGTAGCTACGTTGTTAACGAATAAACGGGATATTATGTTAAAATAGAAGAACCTTTCGCTTCCACGAGTCTGTATACTCTGAGATCGCGTGCAAACCATGCACTCGACCATCTGTCAGCGGTAAAGCTCTGGGGAAAAAGTCTTCTATGTAAATTGTGCTTTATAAATGTCAAGCCTCGTTTTGTAAGTTTTTTGGACAAACATAATCAGGTACAAACATAATTGGTACATACCCACATATAATTAGGCAGATAAATCAGCCATAATCATGTACAAATACTTTTTTTCCATATTATTACTAGCATCAATTTGTTATGTAAATACATGCTAAAGTGTGTGTTTATAGGGGTTTATTCAAACGTTGCCTGCGCTTTAAAGGTTTTGCTCTTGTGTGGTTCTCCAACCCATCGTATTACTAATATGTTTAGAGAATAAACAAGAAAATATAAGACGAAAATCAAGCAAGAAACCCAAAAAAGGTAGCCTAATAATACCAGACCGTAAGTCTACATGGTGGATTATTGCATAGCTTTACCGGCGGTGACGCCGGTTATGGGCATGCTATCTTAGATAGCAAATGGAGAAATACCTATGCACATATGTACATATATAATTTTACTAAAATGTATTGGCTACAATACTTGTAAAATTCACCAGCATCAGTAAAACGGTTGTAGTGCAATCAGTATGCACTATTTGGGTGCACGTTGTTGTTAAAGCCGAAAAATATGCAATGAAAATTGTTCCAGTATAAAAGTGATTCATGTATAAAATATGGTATGCACATTTTTTTGCCTCCTCTCACTTCTTTGCACACATGATAGGAACAGTGGAGTTTTAAAATATTTTTCTAAATACTGAAAAGCGTACATATGTACATTGAAATTTATTTTGATTTTTATTTAGTAACTTTATTAAAATTCTACATACTTAAGGATAATGAGCCTTCTTTTTGAGCCCCATATATTTTTTGTTTCTCTCTTTGTTGATGAGGAAATTTAAAACAATTCAGAACTTTCCACGAAAAATTACTCAGTAATGAAAAGGAAAGGAACACATAGACTTATAAGGGCGCAATTAGGCTAATTCAAGATCCGATAAAAAAATGTATATCTATTATATACATGTGGGAATATAGAACAATCTACTTCAATAGTATTACACTGTACAGACTTTGATGTAATCGAGTGAGCGGATACTGAAATTTTCATGAACAGAAAAGATGTAAATAGAGGAACAAGCAATCATTGAGGGGAGTTTCAATTTTTAAAATTTTCAAATTCATTTCAAACTTTGTCACATTTTTTCAATTTTTTAATAAAAACCAATAATTGTAATAAACATTTATTCAAGTGACCATATACATAAATGTGAAGGTGTGGTAGATTTTCAACTCCAGTAAGTTTTAATGTATGTATACAGTAAGTGATATTATGCGGTTTAGGCCAAGCTTCTTTTCCAGTTGGCGTCGTGATCCTTTTAATTTTCCCTACAAATAGGCGGACTGGACCTACATGTTTTTTGCCTGACTCCGAACGGCATCGGCAAGATGAGTTTTCACTGAGAAGCTTTTCATGGAAGAAATACACTCGGATTACTTGCCAAATCACTGCCGAGCGGCGGTCCCAATTAGAAAAACTTATTTCTAATTTAAAAAACTTGTTTCTAAATTTTTGATGTTGCTTTGCTTGAACCCGGGATAATTGGTGTGATAGGCGGAGCACGCTACCACCACAAATAATTTGTTTCTTTGACTTTTTAAGTTTTGATCACTGATAAAAATTTGCTTTTTTAATTTTTTTACTCGAGAATAATGTTTAATTATGAGTTTTAGTTTTTTTAAGCCATCATTTTTATCTTTGACTTGAATTATTTTGATTGGGAGTAATCACTACCGTGATCGAAATCGATTTTTTAAATCGGAATAGCTCTGAAATGACGAATCGGATGAAGGAAATGTGTGAAAAGTGGCTAAGAGATGTCGTCAGTTCCATATCTTTTTATCCTTTTTACGAGTAGTTTGACAGATTCGTAATTTCTGTTTGAGTAATATTGATTTTCGATACGTGATCGTATAACACGATACGGGCCGTGATTTTTATGTTATTATTCACAATAAAACTCAAAACGTCATATCGCGTTTACTATGAGGATTTTCAAACAAGAATTACTCTGCAACTGCGGATCCTCAATATAAATTACAAAAAAATTTCTATTAGTGATGGAAACTGGGTATGAAAATATGCATGTAATTTAATTTGCTTTCATTTCCGCAACGTATATGACGTAATGTTACTCATACGCCCCGAACAACTCCTCCAATATGTATGTGCCACTGTAATAAATAATTATTTAAATTCAAATAGACGTGCAAATGTGTGATACATGAACATGTAAACAATACAAATTAATGCAAATGGCCACAACAGATACATCACGTAAGAGGCGGAAAAGGAAATAATACGTGTTTATTTTATACGTATTTTCGCCATTTCTGGGAGGCAATTATGAAAACCCTCAATCAAGCATTGATCTTAATAGACAAACTACACCGAGTGACAAACAAAAACAAATTGAATGTTCATACTTTCTGTGAGATATACATCAAGTTGCAGTCCTGGTCGAGTTTACCAAAACCTCATACTCATAATTTCCAACAATCCCTCAGAATTTGGTATAAAGCAGGGATCGCCGGTATCAGGTGTCTAAGTTCCGGTGTAACCGAACATTATATACTCAGTGTGAACTTTAATTATATATTTCATTTCAGATAAACTACTTTTCTACATAACCGACCGTTTAAAAAAAATGTCTCCCCATTTCCTCTTACAATAAAATTTGATAACTGAAATATCATTGGTTCAAAACTATTTTTTGCTAAGTTACAGCTGATTATTCTAGTCTACGACCCTTTTAAACTTGTTTTGTATCTAAGTTGCCGTGGTCTTTAACCGATGCTAAGTTAAATTCATTTTTTCATTTACATATGTTCTGACTAAATAAATTTCTAAAGAGAAAAATAAACTCCAAAAAGAAAAAACATAGGCATTTCAAAGTGGTATTTTCAAAATTTGCCCCTACCCAAAATTCGACCCAAATTGGGGGACACCAGAATTCGTTTTAGAGGTATGGTTCTTTAGGCAAAGTTTCTTATCTTGATCCCTAGAATATGATGGCGATTTTTTTGCCTCCCCACAAATCGACCCGGCCTACTGTACAACCAACCGTTATATAAAAAATGGCGACGGATATAGTAAAAAGTACACTGTAAAAACTTCGAAAATTCATAAAATACGGTTTTTTTGAATATGTCGATCCTTGCGCCGCCTAGCGTCGATTTTTCGTAGGTGGCTTTCTATTCATGAATGTATTATGTGTTCCAAATATGAACCAAATCGGACCACAAATACGATTTTTTGAAATATTTCGATCCTCCTGTTGGAGTGTCTTTTACTTGTTTTGCATTATCATCGAGTTCTGAACTATATTCCAAGTTTCAAGCTTGTAGCTTATCGGGAAGTTACTTAAATTTCGGTCAAAAAATTCTCTTGGCTA
Organism: Eurosta solidaginis; assembly: GCF_040869045.1. Taxonomy (NCBI): domain Eukaryota; kingdom Metazoa; phylum Arthropoda; class Insecta; order Diptera; family Tephritidae; genus Eurosta; species Eurosta solidaginis. The sequence continues at coordinate 407,010 of NC_090320.1, read as the reverse complement.
CACAGAGTCAAGCTAAATAAAGCCGTTTTATTACCTTATCTATTATCTTATTTATTATCTTATCTATTATCTTATCTTAATATATAAAAATCACGTGTCACTATGTTTGTTCCCGATGGACTCCTAAACTACTGAACCGATTTTGAACTTGTTTCACACCCCGTATGTAGTTCGACCTGACATGAAATATAGGATAGGTTATATCTCAGTTTATATTCGAAGTATTATTTTACTGCACATTTTTTTATTTGTTTATACGTAATAATAAAATGTTACGTATACGCACCGGCGCTCACATTTTCAGGTGGTGCGGATATACTTCCGTGTAATTGGTTCGTGTTTAATTAAACAACGTGCTTATCAATAAAAAAATTATAGCGAATGATATCAAGTATAGCACATCACCAGGCCCGCCGAGAAGGTGGGGATTAGCCCCGGGCCAGGGGTTTCTGAGGGGGCCCGAGTCAGACGGAAATGCTTATTAAAATATATGCAAATAGGCCAAATTTAGGGCAGAACAACGTCTGCCGGGTCTTCTAGTTTATTATATTCTATTAGGTATATGAGTGATAATCTTAAATTATCTTCCTACTTCAAACTTTTCACTAATATGTATATTCCATATTCAATTTTTAAGTTCAAGCCAGACGGAATAAATTTTTGTCAGTGCATGTCATTTTGTTTTCAAAAAAAATAGCGACAAACCATCAGAGAGCAGAAATGGCACGTACACAAACCCAGTCGGACTTGCTAGCTTTTAAAATTAACGTATCGCATTGTTTTCTTGAATGCATTTAAAAATACTTCTACATGCATTCAATTAATATTGAATTTAATTTAAAGTTTATCTTCTATATATATATATATATATATATAGAAGATGGATATATATCTATCTTCTTCTATCTATCTATATCTATCTTCTATAAATCTTATAAAAAAAGTCTCTAAATGCCTTGTACGCACATAACTTCACACAGAATGCTCCGATTTTAAAACGGTTTTTTGCGTTTGAACGCTTAGCTACGTGAGATGGTACAGTTAATATAATTTGAAGGTATATATTATAGGGGCGTGGAAAATTGTCAAAATGTAGTAAAAAAAATCATAAAATTTTTGTTTACACAGCTATAACTCATAAACGGATGGATGGATTTAAAAAATTCTACTTTTCAGTAATACTTTGAAATATTATATTATATTGAAAAATACTTGATTCCTTTCTTATATCAGCCAAATTGTTTAAACAAAAGTAACGTTTTTACCAAAAAATCCGTGTGTGTGGTTGTTCGGTGTCAACTGTGCGCGCAAATTGCTTTTGAGTGAGGTGAGGGAGCGTGTCATTATTCTGTATTACAAAATTCTGGCTGAAAAAATTCTGTAAATTGCAAAAAAATTCTGTTTGAACAAAATTCTGCTTTTTTAAAATTCTGCTATTTAAAGTTCTGCTTTCTAAAATTCTGCTTTTTCAAAATTCTGCATGTTTAATTCAGGAAGTCAAAATTCCAGAATCATGGCATGGCGTAGCCCGTGTTGGATGGGCTAAGGGTTATTTTTTTAAAGTGCGGCCGAAGGCCGCCTACGCAGAAGGGTATACTACGCAGAAGGACGGTTAAACCACATACCCGGACTTGGCATGGCGTATCCCAGGCCGAAGGCCGCCTATGCAGAAAGGTGTTCTACGCAGAATTACTGTGCATGGCCCACTTTTTCAAAATAATTACATGACCTCTTTAACATTGTTAACATTATATTTTAATACAGAATTTTGTAATACAGAATTTTGAAAGCAGAATTTTAGAAAGCAAAATTTTAAAAAGGCAGAATTTTAAAAAGCAGAATTTTGTTTTTAGAATTTTGTACATACAGAATTTCGACACCAACCCGTGAGGAGACACATAGCATTCACTGCGTTATTTAATTTCGGGAGTACATTTATATATATGGATGTATGTATGTATGTATTTTGATATTATATCAGCTTGACATATGTATGTACATACATATTTATGCGTTGTTGCCAAGTTAATGCAACATAAATGGTTAAGAATGCAAACATCTCTTGAAAAATACTCTTTCGTTAAAATATTGAACATTTCCTTAAAATTCTTAAACAAAAGTTTTATTTTTTGGTATTTTTGCATGCATATGCTAATATTTGTGCACTAAGGAAATGTAATTCTTCAATATATTGTAACGAATTTGCTGCAAATCCTCTTATTTGCAATCCTCTGCTAAGTTCGAATCACTAAACTGTTGAATAAATAACTCCAATATTGAATAATGGAAAAATGGCCTTTATTAAAGTACTTCACAATAACACTTATACTTTGCTACTCGCTGGCTTAATAACCAAACTGACTGATAACTCAAATGAAACTCTACTATTGGCCGCCAGATCGCGTGCTTAATCAAACTGATTGATAGCTCAACTCAAACTGAATTACTTCTTACTCGCCTGCCCCGCTTTTATAGTTTACGCTGCATACTTCTAGGCTCTTCGATTTCCAGAAGTTACTAGTTAGTTCGGCTACAAAATCGCCAGCCACAACTACGTGCACAAATTATTGCTCTCTCTTGTGACAACTCAGATAAGATATATGCCTGTGTTTGTGCATTGCCGCTCCGCTGCTCGTATACGTACATATGTGTAGACGCAATTATTTATTCGTTTATGTAGATACATAATGATTGAATTATTTATGTGAATGTTTGTAGTTTACAGTCTCTCGCGCATACATAGGCGTATAAGTAAATGCATCTGTGTGTGACATCTTTCGGCTGCCTTATACATGTGTATACATGATTTGATTATTGACGTAAATACTGCTTATCGTGACCTTGGCATCGCCTTAGTGATGGTATAACTTAGTGATGTTAATATCCGTGACACTGCCCTCCACCTAAGTCTGATCGTCCCGATCAAACAAATCTCTCGATCTAAACGTTGCCAGCCTTTCCAAATGGAGCACTTTCATTTTGGTTCGTGGTTTACCGATGGTTTGTATGCGGTACACTACATCGTTGATCCGTTTTACAACTTTGTATGGGCCTTCCCAATTACACTGCAATTTCGGGGACAAACCTTTTTTACGTTGTGGGTTGTATAACAGCACCAAATCTCCTTCCTGAAAACCTTCTGAATTAATTGCTTTATCATATCTGGCTTTCATCTTGTCACTCATAATCTTTGTTCGTTGCCTTATCAGATCATGTATTTCTCTTAGCTCTTCTTCCAAATCACTAGTGGATTTCCTGACATTTCTCTCCGCATTGGCATCTATCCCAAACTTCAAATCAGCTGGCAGTCTAAGGTCATTTCCAAAAATTGCTTTTGCAGGGGTTTGGCCCGTTGTCTCATGCACTGCTGATCGGTAAGCCATCAAGAATAATGGTATGCGGGTATCCCATTCTTTATGGTACTTGTCTACTACTTTCCTTAAGTGCTCCTCCAATGTTCTATTGAATCGTTCTACCATACCATCGGATTGAGGATGCAATGCAGTTGTCCGTGTTTTTCGAATGCCCAATGACTTACACATTTCCTGGAACACAGCTGATTCGAAATTCCTGCCTTGGTCAGAATGTAACTCCATTGGTACACCATACCTTGCAACCCATTCGTTTTTAACCACTTCTGCTACTGTTTCTGCTTCTTGGTTTGGGATTGGGTATACCTCTGGCCATTTACTGAAATAATCCATAACCACCAGTACGTATTTGTTTCCGCGGTTGCTAGTAGGAAATGGACCTGCGACATCCATGGCGATCCTTTCAAATGGCGCACCTGAGTTATATTGCTTCATCTGGCCATGACTTCGTGTTTTGGGCCCTTCCGCTCTGCTGCAAACCTCGCAGTTCGCAATCCACTCAGTGACCGACTGACGGCAACCAACCCAATAGAATCTCTGTCTAATCTTCTCGAGCGTCTTCGTGATTCCAAGATGACCTCCGCTTGGACCATTATGCAGCTCGCTAAGCACGTCAGGAATCCTCTTTCTGGGAACAACTATCAGTTTATTCTTGTATTTACCATCCTCACTCTCCCATACTCGATGAAGGCAACCGGATATCAATTCTAAACTGTTCCACTGTGCCCAATATGACTTCGCAATGGGACTCTCTGCTGACATCTCTTCTCTGTTTGGTCTTTCATTTCGTTCGAGCCCTTGCATAACACGTGACAGATCTGCATCTTCTAGCTGGCACTTTCTTAGCTGTTCCTTGTCCCATTCATCTGTACATGTTATATTCATTAGCCGGACATCTATAATGTCTTCTTTAGCCTCGGCTTTTGAACAGTGCTTGCATTCCAAACTACATGGTCTTCGTGACATTGCATCAGCATTTCCATGGGTACTACCTTTTCGATGCTCAGTGGAAAAGTCGTAGCTTTGTAGTCGCTCGATCCACCGTGCCAATTGTTCTTCTGGATTACGGAACTGCAGAAGCCATTTCAACGCTGCGTGATCTGTCCTGACACGGAATCGCTGGCCGTAGAGGTATTTGTGAAAATGTTTAATGCACTCTACCAATGCCAACAGCTCTCTCCGCGTAACACAGTAGTTCCTCTCTGGTTTTCCAATCGAACGGCTGTAATATGCAACTACCTTCTCCTGTCCATCGACCAGTTGTGATAAAACGCCTCCTATAGCATATCCACTCGCATCTGTATCTAGAATAAATGTTGCTCCTGGAATCGGATATGCTAACATTGGGGCAGTGCACAAACGCTCCTTCAATGTTTGGAAAGCCACTTCTTGCTCCTTCTTCCACTAAAAAGCTTTGTTTTTTTCTTGTAAGCTCATGGAGGCTATGGGCTATGCTGGAAAAATTTGGTACAAATCGGCGGTAATATGTGCACAGCCCAAGGAAACTTCTCAATTCATGTAGGTTCTGTGGTCTTGGCCAATCCTTTACAGCCTCTATTTTTTCGTTCGCAGTGCAGATGCCCTCTGTCGTTACCTTGTGACCCAAATAATTTACTTCATTTTTAAACAGCGCACACTTTTTGGGACTTAACTTCAGACCAGCGCCAGCTATTCTCTGGAAAACTTCCTCCAAGTTCTTAAGATGTTCATCAAAGTTCTTGCCCAATACGATGATGTCGTCCTTCTTCCACTAAAAAGCTTTGTTTTTTTCTTGTAAGCTCATGGAGGCTATGGGCTATGCTGGAAAAATTTGGTACAAAGTGCAAACGTCAAGCTGTGAAGTTGTGTTTTGATTTCTACTGTGCCTTATTTTGTCTTAAATAAATAAATTTGTTTGTTTAAATAATTATTGTGCTAAAAATAAGTGTAAACACGTTGTGTACTGCATTCGCAATTTAAAGTTCTGCTTTTCTTTACTAAAATAAATTGTATCTTAAAAATAATTGATAAAGTGTGTATATCCATACATACATACATATTTGCCGAGTCACTTTGCATATTTGTTGCTGCATTTGATTGGCATTTACATATTTTCAGTTTTCAATTGTTATTTGCTCGTGCACATTTACTTCATTTTCTTTTCACTGCCACAGCTGTTTGCATTGTGTGTTGTTAAGCGTCAGTTAATAGCGATCTTAAACTGCACATACAGTGATCTTCAAACTGCTCAAACAGTGATTTTCTTACTGTGATCTCCAAACTATTTTCACTGCCTCCGTCTGTTTAATCAATTTTACTTTAACTTATAATGTCTTGCAATTTTGTTAACTGCCAATTGAAAGGTGATACCGAGCGTTTCGTGTCGTGCTGGCTTTGTGATGAGCTTGCTCATATGAAGTGCGCTAGTTTGACAGCAAGGGTGTGTGATGCGATCAACGATAACAAGGGTGTGCGTTGGTCGTGCTTGAAATGCAGATCCACCGAAGTGGATCTTTTTAAGCTTTTCAAACATACCCGAAACGCATTCTCCGAAATCGGTAAGGAACTTTCTACATTGGGGGATAAATTCAAGTATTATGAAAACTTGTTTAAAACTTTCAAATGTATTACCGATTCAGCTGCTAATGCTAACAGCGACAGTCGTGACAGCAAACGAAAACGAACTGATGTCTCGGCTGGCGTATTGACCCTAGACCCCGTTCAAAACATCCAGAAACCAATCGTTCCTACACCTAGCACGATAGAATTAATAAACTTAGCATCTCCAAGTCCTCTTACAGTAGAGCCTTCAACATCAAAGGCACCTCCAACAAAACTAGCAGCTAGAAAAAATATTGAACCTGCAAACCGTTCTCAGGCGACTGAGCCTGGAACTAGGAAGTTGGTTGTAGTCCCTCCTAAAAAATCGATATTCGTGTCAAGATTCGACAGGGATACTACTGAGGAGGATCTGAAATCGTATATCTTCTCAAAAAGGAAAACCCATGACGTAACAATTCGGAAATTTAATTTTAGTTATGAAAGAAACGTATCTTCCTTTAGATTAGATGTACCTATTGACCATTTTGACACTATCTTGAGTAACGATTTTTGGCCCTCTGGGGCACTTGTGCGGGAATTTGAATATAGGCGGAATAAGAGTGTTCCAAACTTGGCAAAGATCCCTGTTAATAACACTGAGTCAAAAAACTGAACGAAAAATCTGCTTTAGATATACTTTACCAAAATGTTAGAGGCTTAAACACCAAGTTAACAGAACTGTTTTTAAAATCATTTAACTCAAGCTACGATATAATTGCTTTAACCGAGACCTGGCTGAAACCTCATGTTTTTAACTCAGAGATCCTCTGTAATGACTACCAGATATATCAAAATGACCGCCTGAGCAGGGTTGGAGGTGGGGTTCTGCTTGCTGTACACTCTTCAATACCATCTGAAGAGATTTGCGTAACCGCCACCGATACAACTGAGTTCTTGTGCATACGCACACAACTAGCAAATATCCACATTTATTTGGCCATCTGTTATATCCCGCCATCTTCTGAACTGTCCGTTTATATGAATCACATTTCCTTGCTAAGAACTGTTAATTCGATGCTAAAGCCTTCCGATTCCATTATTGTCTTGGGTGACTTCAATATGCCACACATATCATGGTGCATCTCTGACTTTAATATCGTACCAGTTTCGTCAAAGTCTTCCAACAATGAATTTCTAGACGGAATGTCTGAGCTGTGCCTTCAGCAAATCAACATCCAATCGAATAAATTCGGAAGAGTGTTGGATTTAGCCTTTGTGGATGATGAATCTAAATATTCCATTAGTCGATGCGAACCCATTATTGAACCTGAAGATGCTTACCACCCTTCCCTCAAAATAGTTTACGAAGTTGTAAATTATGCTTGTAACAGCGGAAATAAACGATACGACTCCAGTTATCGCTTCGACTTTGCGAAGGCCAATTTTAAAAAATTAAATCGTGATCTATCTCGAATAGTGTGGCCAGTATTTAATGCTGATGTGGAGCAAAGCGTTTCTCACTTTTACAATACCATTTACTGTCTTTTTGAAAAATACGTACCTAAGCGGATTTGTGTACATTCCGATACAAGCCAAGTATGGTTCACTAAAGAGCTGAAAATTTTAAAGAATAAAAAGTCTCGATCTTTCAAGTTGTTCAAAAAGACGGGTTTACATAACCATTACTTACAGTACTCGATTCTACGCTGCAAGTATTTTCAATTGAACAAAAAGTGTTACAAAGCTTATCTTTGTAAAATGAAAAGAAATATAACTTGCAACCCGAAGGCATTTTACGGATTCGTAAACTCTAAACGCAGGGTGAAAGGGTTTCCATCATCCATGAAATTCCAAGATAATATTTCCAGCGATGATCAAGAGATCGCCGACTTCTTTGCGGAATTTTTCAAATCAAATTACTCTATTGAGACCAACGTTCCACCTAATGAATACCCATACCATATTGATTCATGTTATTCAATCAGAGCTCCATTTATATCTTCAGAAGATGTATTATCTTATTTAAAAACTTTAAAAGTATCATATTCATACGGCCCCGACAGGATCCCGACACACTTTCTTAAAAAATGTGCCGCAAACATCTATCAGCCGCTAGCAGATTTATTTAATTTATCTTTAATTTATGGCGTTTTCCCAACAATATGGAAGGAATCTTTTCTTATTCCGCTTCATAAAAATGGAAGCAGGTCTTCAATAGAAAACTACCGGGGCATAGCAAAGTTATCCGCTATCCCAAAGTTATTTGAGGCTATTGTTACCCACCACCTAACATTCCCTATTTCCCCCATAATTGCAAGCTCGCAGCATGGGTTCTGTAATGGCAAATCACCTATCACCAATTTACTAGAATTTACCACCCACGTTTCTAATGGATTTAGAAAAGGCCTTCACACTGATGTAATTTACACCGATTTCAGTAAAGCTTTCGACAAAGTATCACACCCATTACTTATTCATAAGCTCAGTCAACTCGGTTTTCAACCCCGTCTTATATGTTGGATTTCTTCGTATCTTGGTTATCGTACGCAAAAAGTAATCTTTAAAAATACACTTTCTGGGGTCATCAATGTTTCTTCTGGTGTTCCTCAGGGCAGCCATCTTGGTCCGATTCTGTTCTTGTTGTTCATAAACGATATATCTGGTACAATTAAATACTCAAAAGTCTTGATGTACGCAGACGATGTAAAACTTTTCAAATCATGTGCCTCGGTTGAGGAACATTCCTTGCTTCAAATGGATTTAAATCACTTGGTTACCTGGTGCAATGTAAATTATATGCCGCTCAATCTCAAAAAATGTAAATTCATGTGTTTTTCTCGGAGAGTTTCGCCACCAGCTTCATATACAATTAACAACTATAGTCTAGAAACTGTAAATAATTTTATTGACTTGGGAGTCATGATGGATTCCAAACTTAGTTTCAATCTTCATATTAATGCTACAGTGAATAAAGGCAAAGGTGTTTTTGCATTTGTTAAACGGTGGTCAAAAGAATTTAACGACCCTTACATAACTAAAGCACTTTTTACAACATTAGTTAGGCCAATATTAGAATACGGCTCGCTAATTTGGAATCCGCGTTATCAAGTCCATGCAGACAGTCTCGAATCAATACAAAAACAATTTTTACTATTTGCCTTAAGAAATTTCCAATGGGACTCTTTAACTAATCTTCCACCTTATACTAATCGATTAAAGCTTATCAATCTTCCAACTCTTGCTAGTCGAAGGGAAATGCTTGGTGTGATATTTATGACAAAACTTTTAAATGGATCAATTTCGAGCCCATTCCTTCTGAATGAAGTGAACTTTTGCGTTCCCTCTCGGACATCGAGACACTTCAAACCTCTTCTGCTGAAACAATGTAGAACGAATTTCGAACAAAATGAACCTTTTCGGCGTTTATGCCAAGATTATAACTCTCACTCAAACACATTTGATAGCTCGGACTCCCTTTTTTCTATAAAAAAGATTGTTCTCACCTCTCTAAATTAATGTATAATACGTTTGCTTCTGTTCTCTTTATGTATTACGCTTGGCTGATGAAATTTCTTCTGTAGCTGAGCAGTCTCAGATCGTGACGCTTGACAAACCGCTGCCCATCAAAGACTCGGCAAAATAAAAAAAAAAAAAAAAAAAAAGTTATTATATATATATATAAATCGATCGCGTGAACAGGATTAGCCTGGTTTCATTGGGCCACTTGAGGGCAGCGCGCTGCCACAACGTCCATTAAAAAAAAAAAAAAAAAAAAAAAAAAAAAAAATCGGCGGTAATATGTGCACAGCCAAAGGAAACTTCTCAATTCATGTAGGTTTTGTGGTCTTGGCCAATCCTTTACATCCTCTATTTTTTCGTTCGCAGTGCAGATGCCCTCTGTCGTTACCTTGTGACCCAAATAATTTACTTCATTTTTAAACAGCGCACACTTTTTGGGACTTAACTTCAGACCAGCGCCAGCTATTCTCTGGAAAACTTCCTCCAAGTTCTTAAGATGTTCATCAAAGTTCTTGCCCAATACGATGATGTCGTCCAGGTACACCAAGCATGTTTTCCAATGTAGTCCTTTCAGTACCTGGTCCATGAGTCTCTCAAAAGTAGCTGGTGCATTACAAAGTCCAAAAGGCATCACTGTAAATTGCCAAAGACCATCACCGACACTGAAGGCTGTTTTCTCTTTATCTTCCTCCTTCACCTCCACTTGCCAGTAGCCGCTTTTCAAGTCCAGCGTGGAAAACCATTTCGTACCAGATAGCGAGTCCAGAGTGTCGTCAATTCTTGGCAATGGGTAGCTATCCTTTTTCGTTACGTCATTCAACTTCCGGTAGTCCACGCAAAACCTCATTTTTCCATCCTTCTTTTTTACAAGTACTACCGGTGAGCTCCATGGACTAGCTGATGGTTCGATGACGCCGCTGTCGCTCATTTCTTGAATGATTTGACTCACAACTTCCCGCTTCGCCAGTGGAACACTACGTGGAGCTTGACGGATCGGCCTCGCATCTCCAGTGTCAATTTGGTGTTTCACAACGTTGGCGCGGCCTGGTTTAGAATCATCCTGGTCAAATATGTTCGCGTACTTTAGGAGCAGTTGTTTTGCCTTACTCTGATATGCTTCCTCTAGCCCCTGCATCCATGCCGTGATGTCATTTGAAAGATCAGTATTACTAGCTGAAACGTGTTCCTGGAGCTGTTCACAGTTAATAACTAATTCAGCCTCTTGGCATCTTCCCAAAATAGCTCCTTCAGTCAGTTTGAGTGGTGACTTGAACTCATTGAGTACTCTTACCGGAATACGTCCATCTTGTTTTGTCATAGCCAGGGTTTTTCCTACAAGTATGTTTAGTGCTGATTTGTTTGCTGCTTCGACAACCCACAATTTGTTTGTCCCACAATCTCCGTCAACCTTTGCCCAGATGACTGCTTCGGATTTTGGTGGTATTTGCTGACTCTCTTCCACCAGCACTCGTTTACTGCTGTAGCCTCTCTCGTATCCGAAATTAAGTGGTACATCCATGTTTTTATATCGCATCGTCTTGCTTTGCATGTCGATCTTGATGCCCTGGTCGATTAAGAAGTCCACTCCAATTATGATTTCATCAACAATTTCTGCCACTATAAAATTTTGTACTACCGTGACGTTCCCAATTGCGACTTCACATTCTACTTCTCCAATTACCTGGGTGTCCTCTCCCGTGGCTGTACGTAATCTTGCTCCAAGCTATGGTCTTATCTTTTTGTTGACTAAATCCGCTCGAATGATGGAATGAGATGCACCCGTATCTACAGTCAGTAACCGTTCCTTTCCGTCCACATGTCCTCCAACAGTAAGATTGCTCGATCTTCCTTGAGAGAAGAGAAAAGAGGGAAGGAGAAGCTAAAAAAAATGTCATTGGCACAGAAAACGAGTTTCAAAGAGCCAAAACCAGTTATAAACCACACTTCAAAAGCACATTAAAATTATAACTGAAAACTAAGTATAGTGAGAAAACTAAAAAACACGATTATAAACTTATCTATCTGAAAAGTCAAAAATCCTTTTTTGAAGGAAATTTAAATAATAAAGTACGAAAAATACTAATATCAATTGTTGCAGTTTTGCGGTGACAGTGCATGTGCTAAAAAAATTACAGTTTTTTATTATCTATCTATGTAAAATTCGAGATAAATACAAAAATAAAATAAAAATAACCTCGGTAGGGTGTGTGACGACTTAAGTATGTATATATATGCATCATGTTGAAATTTTAAACACGCTTTTATATTTCAATATATTTAATTGCAATTCATAATAAACATATACATACTTAGTAGAGAACCTGGCAAACTTTAATCTGACCGAAGGTTGGCCTCTTTACTCTCTATCTCATTCTTTTCCCACTCCTACTTCCATTCTCCAATTCCTACTAACACTCCCTATGCCATTCCCACCCCCTTTACCTTACACCTCAGTTTTTTCATATATGACTTCTCTATACCACCTAATATTGAAAACCTATTTCACTTGGCAGACCAATTTCGATATATTTTTTAACCATTACGAAGCTATTTCAAGCTAACGCGGGTAACATTTTTTTGGGACGTTCTCCTGCCTGATGATATTCCCTACTGCAATGTATGTGTCTACTTACCCAGTAAACAAAGGCATTTTCCACATCGTAGCTTCTGTACCTCTCCTCTTTACCATGTTTGATCCTTTTCTCAAGATAACCGCATTATCAATACGATTTTGTAAGATAAATGTGCCCTTGCCAGGAAGAAAGGTTCCCAAATATTAAGCTTATCGCAAAAGAACCCCCGTACCAACTTTCAAGAAATCCGCACCATAAATAATATTGTTTCCAATAAGTCAGTCACCAGCCTACTTTCCGACCCTTTATGAAATCTCAAGCAAATCACCCTATTAACACTGATTAGTGCAATAGCTCGGGCTCTGGTCCACTTTCCGGAGAAAAAAGTTTCTCAGCTTGTGAATTTCATCGTTTTTATCGCTCAGCGATGAAAGTCAAGAGTCTAGCAACTCTAGTGACAGCAAAAAGGATGGTATTATATTCATATTCACTTCTTCATAATAGTACTATTTACAATAGAAAGTGTCAGCTAAACTAACACTAACATACATTTTTTAACGAGAGCAAAAAATAGTGCAGAAAAATACATTTAAGGAAATGACAGCACGCAACGCACAATAGCCCTCATTTTAAGCAAGCATGGATACATAAGTAAATGAGTGAGTATAACCTATGTACCGTTCCAAATATATTAGAAACCAGGTTAGTTGAGTACGCAACTAGGCCTCCACAACTTACTTTTGAGCTATGACAATTTTTGCAGGGAGTAAACTAAAGCTGCTACGTGTCAGTTGCTCTGAAGGAATACCAAAGTAGCGGTAGTAAGCACAGCAAGTGATGAAAATACTAAACGCAAACAAATGGAAGACTCCAACAAATAAAACTTGAAATATGCCGTTTTATTGTTATAACAAATTGCTTTTCATGGCAGAAATACACTCGGAGCGCTTGCTAAACACTGCCGAGGGGCGACCCCGCTTAGAAAAACTTTCTTTTAATTGATATTGGTGATTGGTATACAAACAATGTAATAATCAACAACTTAAAAAGTACAAAACAACACGACGTTACAAACAAACAAAAAGTGCTTCAATTAAAATTGTTGATAATGATGATAATTAATGATTGATGATGATAATTACATACATTTTATCACATATGGGCATAGTTTTCAGTCTTATACACATATGTATGTGTATATATTTAAAAACTTAAAGCATATATGTTTATAATATATTATGGGCTACATCGAAAAAAACGTATAGTAAAAACAGTTTTATATCGTTCATTGTGTAACTTTTCTAGGACCAGCCTATATCTTTCACCGACCAAACGCAATAAGGACCTGGGGTTTTCGTACAAAGTTCTTTGGCTAACATTATGTGGTTGATTGAAATAAACTCCAATTTATTGCGTAATTTGGTTTTAATAAGAGCCAATTCAAAAAATTTTCGCTCTGCGGCCGCCGAACTATGTGGCAGACTCAGTAAATCATATACAAAACCAAGCAATTCTTCAATACACTTCTCGTTCATACCATTTCTATAAAAGCTTACTTTTTACCAAAAAGCTAAAACGTCTATATCAGGCTTAAATCAAAATTTAACAGTCTTAAAAGCTTCCATTGTGTAACAATGGTATCTTGATAGCACTTTATCAAGTACGAAAAGTTATTTATTAATGCAAATTGTACATACAACTTGTATATCACATCTACGAAGGTTTCTATTTATATTTTGAGCCTAATAATGAAAAGACAGTAATTTATTATCGATTATGATCATATGACGATCTTGCAATATATGTTCGCACACACCGTCTAGGTTTTGTTGCACAACAACTGATTTTGGACGACCTTCACGACTTTCATCCCTGAGCGAACGGCGGACACGATGGAATTCGTTATACCAGCGTTTCGCAGTGGCAAAGGATGGGGCTTCATCCCCAAAGGGGGAAGTAAGTTGTTCAAAGCACCCTTGTCTTGATAATCCACGGCGAAAGTCGTAAAAAATCATCGCACGAAAATGTTCACAAGTCAATTCCATTTTTTCGCTGAGATACAATTTTTAAGTTACTGTAAACAACACAAGTTGTGCTCAAATGTCAAAATTTCAATTATTGTTGCCAAGGCTCAAAATATAAATAGCAACTCTCGTAGAAAAATCAAAACGTTTTTGCATTTGCTTTAAGAGTTCAATACAAAAATCTAAAATATTTTTTTTTACAGCAAGTCGTTGTACATCTGTAAAGTTGTCGCTTTCAATAAATACTTCAGCTTTGCTTCCACCAACATCAAAATTTTTTAAGCATGCAATAGGGGAGTGTAGTATTTTTACACAAAACGGCAAAAAATTATACGGCTAGGCATTTGCTACGTCATGGCAAATATGCAACATAAAACCCGTAGTTTATTTTTTCAATTTTGAATAACAAATTAGCAACTGTCAAAACAAAACAAAATATGCAAAAAAAAAATTTAAAACGAAAAAAAGTTGTTCAGGATCCGTAGCTTTCATTTGCTGTATCAACGTTTCCAACACTAAAAACACAAAATTCTGAATTCCTCCCTTAATATTTTGTATGTACGCATTATGCATAAAGTTTCTCAAGATAAGCTTGAAGTGTGCTTCAATTTGATGGTATAGGAATGGCAGACGAATCTTTCCTGATTGGAACTCTTTATTTAAGGTATTTATAATTTTAAGAATATAGGCGAGAAACAGCATGTACGCTTTTATTTCGGGATCTGACATTAAATTTGCTAATTGGATTGCACTAACGCCACTTACTTCGAGACACGCACAATGTTACACGACAAAGCGTTCTATGTAAAACCGGACAATAGCTATCGGCTCTGCTGGTGAGAGTTACTGAAAATCCATTGCCATTCACAGGGTGTTCAAACAAGCAAATTTTTTTATTATATTGTTATGAAAGTAAAAAAATTTAAATCAAAGTACCAATATCGTGACGGCTCGCCCAAAAAAGACCAAAATTGGGGAAAAAAAAGATCAGCGGACCAAACGGGGTTGGAGCGGACCAAATTTGGTCCAAATGGCCCCAAAGTGGCAACCGTGCAAAGGAGTTACCAAAATTGATTAACTGTACATACGTTTATTTGTAAGTGTAAGTATGTAAGGAATTCGTCTGGCGCTTATTCACTAGTACACTCGATTGATTACTTAAGTAGTTGTTTTACTCAACACTCACTATTGCCAAAAATGGCGCTTTCCAACCACGTTTCATCCGGTGGTCCTTTTTTTCAAGTTTTGGTCCTTTTTAGGCAAGTAGCCACGTTTGTGTATTTTTCTCACTTTTTAACTGCGGTAACAAAGTAGAACGCTGTCCACAAAGTTAGTTTGATCGCCATGTTGAATGCAATTGACCTTCATTAAAGCACATATGATCTCCCATCTTCCAATGGATTTCTTCCCAGATTTGTTACCTGTGTGTTATACACAGTGACAGAACAAAGGCAATTCCGCTGGCGGATAATTTCGGCAAGGAATTAGTAAAGAGAAAATTACCGGATTATAGAGAAAACAAATTTCCGATTAAGATTGATAAACAACTGACTTGTTATAAAAAGGTTCTTGTTTTGGTGGTTAGATATTTCGATCGGTTATCAAATACTATTAGTAACAGATTTTTGTCACTAGGAACTTAACCAAAAAATTCGGCGGCAGAGGGAAGGTTTTAAGTCCGGCGCAAACTCCTGTAAGAACGAAAACGGGACCTTGTAACCGATGTACAGAGCGTACTTAGATTATGGAGGGTCGCTGAATCAGCCTTCTTAATATCACATATAAATTCATGTCAAGTGTATTGTGCGAAAGATTGAAGCACACCATAAATCGGCTGATTGGACCTTATCAGTTCGGCTTCAGACCTGGTAAATTTACCATCGACCAGATTTTCACAATGCGCCAAATCCTGGAAAAACCCCCGCGAGAAAAGAAACGACACAAATCACCTCTTCGTCGGTTTTAAAGCAGCCTTCGACAGCACGAAAGGGAGTTGCCTATATGCCGCATTGTCTGAATATGTCAGCTCTTTTAGAATTGGAAAGGACCTCTCCGAGCCGTTTTAAACTAAACTAGGTTTCCGTCAGGCTGACCCCCTATCGTGCGATTTCTTTAATTTGATGCTGAAGAAAATTATACCAGCTGCAGAACATAACCGCTCTGGGACAATATTCTACAAAAGCGTGCAATTACTGGCGTATCATGATGACATTGATATCATCGGCCTGAACGCCCGCGCCGTAAGTTACTCAAAACTGGAAAAAGAAGCGGTAAAGATGAGTTTGATGGTGAATGAGGACAACACGAAGTACCTGCTGTCAGCGAGCAAAGAGTCAGCGCAAATGCACCTTGGCAACCACGCTACTGTTAGCAGCCATAATTTCGAAACAGTAAAAGGCTTCGTTTATTTGGGAAGCAGCAAACACTAACAACAACTTCAGCTCTGAAATCCAGCGAAGAATCACTCATGTCAATAAATGCTACTTTGGACTAGGTAAGGAATTGAAAAGTGAAGTCCCCTCTTGGCAAAGGAAAATCATGCTCTACAAGTTACTTATCATACCCGTCCTGCTATATGGATCAGAAGCATGGACCATGACAACATCAGATGAAGCGGTTCTGGTCATGTTCGAGACAAAAGTTCTTCGAAATATTTATGGACCTCTGCGTGTTGACGATGCTGAGTACCGAATAAGATTTAATGATGGGCTGTGCGAGCTTTACGCAGGATAGTCCAGCGAATTAAAACGCAGAGGCTATAGAAGCAGAAGAAGAGGGCAGCCCCCACTCCGCTGGAAGGACCAGGTGGAAAACGATTTATGATCCACCTTTGGTGTGACCAATTGGCAGAGGGAAGAAGCGACTGGCGCGCCTTGTTAGACGGTCATAACCGTCTGAATGGTTAAGTGCCTATTAAGTATGTAAGTAAGTAAGTAAGGTTGAAATTTTAAACATGCGTTCGATTTGTCCAGTACCAACCGTGGAATGCTCCGTGTATATGTTCATACGTATTGTAACGAATTTAGTACAATTCCGCTTATTTGCAACCTTCTAATAACGCTCGTATCGTTAAACTGTTGAATAAATAACTCCAATATTCAATAATGCAAAATGGTCTTTATTAGACTACTTCACAATAACACTGATACTTCACAACCAATAGCTTGCTTAAATCAAACTCATTGCTCATGCCTCAGCTGGTGTTGCTTGTATACTCTTCGGTTTCCTCGTTCGCATACTTCTAGGTGTTTCTTCTTCTAGAATTTACTACCAGCTATGAACTACAGATGCACGTTTATAGCTTCTTATATGCGTGTGTATATGTGAGTGATACCTCCACCGATGATTGCATACTTTGGTGAGCATCTCAGATATATGCATGTTGTAAAGAGTAGTGTGCGTTGAGCATTCGTCATGTGCAGACGTGCGAGTCCCATACATAGTATTTAGTAATTCAAACATCAATTTTCATATTAAACTCTTATTTCTTTAAATTCAAATAAATACATAAGTACATATGTGTATACGAATCATTTACTTGTAACTCAGTCGTCTTTGACAACGTCAGAAGTAGGATTCGATTCAAGGAATTTTGATCACGCAAAGAATTTTTTTTAAACTAAAGTATATACACACTTGTATGTATTTGCTTCACGGAATTAAGTTATTGAACGCAACTGGTAAGGCAGGAGAGATCAGCGATAGACGCGATAAAATTCAGAGAAACGATAGACGTTCAAAAAATTCAGAGAAACGATAGTCGTTCGTGGAAATCAACATTAGCAGACAAAAATTTTAGGCAGCGATAGACGCAAACAGAGTAATTGAAAAGACGTGAAGAAGATTTTGTTTATGTAGTAACACGACAGTTGCTGCAATTAACTGGAAAACGGAGATTCTGAGGAATTGTAAGCTAGCAGAGTTGGATTTTCGACGAACATTTTGGTGGTTGAATTTAAGAGTCAGAAGTTGAAAGTTGTACAAGCGGTAAGGACGTAACAGAAGGCATTGCAATCATGGGATTGGAGGAAAGCCATGGAAAGGTTAAGTTTTCATCGCTGAAAGTGGAGCAACTGAATGCTTTGTTGCAAAAATGTAGTCTCGCAGTTTCGGGCAATAAGAGCCACAAGATTGCATCGCTAATGGAACTATATGAGTCGGATGAGGTGGATATTGAGGAGGTCGAATCGCGTGAATATCCATCGTGGCAGCAACAAATTGGTGAACTCAAAGAAATTATGAGCAGCTTATCAAAAACCGTGAGTGGATTACAGGCTATAACGCAAGGGCGTAGTGAAACAATCCAGGTTGGAGATAGGAATTTGGAACAAGGGGTAAGCCAACAGCAAATAGCATCTGGGAGTTCGCAAGCATCAGCACAAGCTCCAACGCAAATTGTAGCAACAGTACCAGGGCGATCTACAGAAATTCCAGGAGCAACAGGCACGCCGGTTAGAGAGTTAAGGACTCCTGTGCTTGGACAAGTACCTCGCGATTTAATGACGGATGTCCAATCAACGACGACGCATGCAGGTACAAGGTATTCAATGAGGGAGATTATCGGCATTTTGCCAGAGTTTGACCCACTAAAGGGACACAGAGCAACGAGTCAGTTCATAGCGAAGATCGAACAATTGCGAGATATATATTTATGGAGTGATGAAGAAGTACTATTCGCGGCGCAACAAAAATTAAGAGGGGTGGCAAAAGATTGGGCTGATTCCCAGCCAGCATTCATAACATGGTTTCAATTCGTTGAGATGTTAAGAAAAGATTTCCCAAGTGCACCAAGCTCAGCTGAAATACATCGCGAAATGGGGAGACGCAGGAAAAGGCCCAGTGAATCTTTGAAAGAATACTTTTACGTAATGCTAAGTTTGGGACGCAGCGGAAATATAGATGAAGTATCAATAAATTCTTATGTTATTAATGGTCTAAATGATATGAATCTTTCCAGAACTTTACATGCTATGAATTTGGGGTCATGCCACGAATTACTTTTATCAATTGAAAGATTATCTGCGATGCCTGGGTGGCAAAAGAGTGTAGTAGACGAGCGCCAGGGTACAACAGAAGCTCCGAATAGTCAAGAAGCTCGGAAGTCAGTACGGTGCTATAATTGCAACGAGGTGGGACACATAGCAGCTAAGTGTCCACATCCACAGCGCAAAATTAAGTGCACGAAATGCAACAAATTTGGACACGAAGCCAAATCATGTGGCATAGCGAAACCATCGGTAGCAAACATAGCAGAGGCAGTGGATACAGTACCACCACCAGTAACCAAAAATGTAAATGTATTTGGGCGAGATATTTCAGCATTTATTGACACGGGCAGCGATGTGTCAATGGTCAAGGAGTCTCTAGTTCCTATCAGTTTACAACGTGAGGCCGCCAATAAGAAACTTGAAGGTTTTGGAGGCGGTATAGTCGAAACAGAGCACAAGGTAAATGTCGTCATGCAGCTGGATGGTAAAGAAGTGCAAGTTTGGTTAAGCATAGTGGCAGACGAGTTTATGCCATATGAGTTACTCATCGGTCGTGATGTGCTATGTAGTGGAGACGCAAAATTTGTCATCGACTCAGGAGTGTTGAGGATAGAAGAGCCAGGGCCACAGATGAAAGTAAACATCGTGAATGGGTGTGACTCCAAGCAGTTGAGCACCTCATTAGATCAGTACGAAGATTGCTTTTCAGAAGAGTTGTCAGCCTTAGGAAGATGCAACATGACTGAAATGGAGATTCAAGTCACCACTGATAAGCCAATTGTGGGAAAGCGCTATCAATTGCCATTTTCGCAACGTCCGGTGTTGTCAACGATAGTGGAAAATCTATTGGATCACAATATCATTCGTCCAAGTACGTCGCCACATACAGCTCCAGTGGTCTTAGTTAAGAAGTCCAATGGTGAAGACAGAATGTGTGTCGACTTCCGCGCACTCAGTGCTGTGACTGTCAAGAAACCATTTCCAATGCCTATAGTAGAGGAACAGCTAGCGAGATTAGGGAACAACCGATTCTATACCACACTGGATATGACCGCGGGTTATTATCAAATCCCAATGAAGGAAGAGAGCAAACAATACACTGCGTTTATTACCCCGGATGGGCTGTTTGAGCACAATGTTATGCCCTTCGGGCTAGTGAACGCACCTATGGTATTCCAGGAGATGGTGTTGAAGATTATTCAGAAGCTCAAGCAACGGGACAAGATGGTGAGTTATGTCGACGAAGTTATCATTGCTTCATCAACAAAGGACGAGGGTATTCACGTATTGGCAGAGTTTTTAGCAAAAGTACGCGAAGCAGGCTTGACGCTCCGACCATCGAAATGTGTTTTTTTGGCGGAGACAATTACTTTTCTGGGTCATATAATTGGTCAAAATGGGATTCAGCCAGGCGAGGGGAAAGTGCAAAGCGTCAAAGATTTCCCACTACCGACTTCAGCGACACAGGTACGTCAGTTTTTGGGACTAACCGGTTTCTTTCGTAGGTTCATTCCACATTATGGTGTCATTACGAAGCCCCTCACTCAATTGCTCAGAAAGGGCGAATGTTTCGAATGGACGAAAGCACGAGATGAAGCCTTCGATGCACTGAAGTTAGCACTTTCATCTGAACCGGTTCTGGCACTGTTCGATCCGTCAAAGCCACATGAGGTGCACACAGATGCCAGCGCTCTAGGTATCTCAGGTATATTATTACAAAAGGAAGACGAAGGTCTGAAGCCAGTACAATACTACAGTCGACAGTGCAGTGCAGCTGAAAGCAGGTACGCAAGCCACGAACTAGAGGTGCTTGCAATCGTAGAAACACTAGAAAGATTTAGAGTGTACTTGTTGGGTACGCCTTTTCTTGTGGTAACCGAATGCAACGCCATAGCAACTACAAAGGCAACAACGTTACTTCAACCTCGAGTAGCTAGATGGTGGCTTAAGCTTTAGGAGTTCGAGTTCGAATGCATTCATCGACCTGGCGAACGAATGGCACATGTAGACAGTCTTAGTAGAGCGCCAGTGCAACCACCGAGCCCTACGATGACAGCAGCCGAAAAGGTGATGAGAGTACGTGACCCGACAGCTATCAAAGATGATTGGATTTACGCTATGCAAATGCAAGATAACCAGTTAAGGCGGATCGTTCACATTTTAAAAAACGATACTTCCACACCTGACGTAGACGAAAAGCAAATACGGAGTGATTACCAGATGCAGCAAGGTCGGTTATATCGTAACGTCAAAGGGCAACCAAAGCTGGTAATTCCGAAAGCAGTACGATGGCGAATAACAAAAGCATGTCATGATGATATGGGCCACTTTGCAGTAGAGAAGACAGTGGAACGCATTGGGAAGCGCTTCTGGTTTCCAAGAATAAGAAGGTATGTAAAATCGTACATTAACTCATGCGAAGAGTGTTGTCTTTTCAAGGTGAAAGGAGGGAAATCTGAGAGTCAGTTTCATGTTATCGAAGTCTTACCGATACCATTCCGAACGGTGAATATTGATCACCTGGGACCGTTTCCAAAGAGCAAAAGGGGTAATGCATACGTCTTGGTCATTGTATGTGGATTCAGCAAGTATGTACTACTGAAGGCACTGCGGTATACAAAAACCGAACCTGTCACGAAAACATTGGAAGAGATGATGTCCATATTTGGCCAGCCAGTCCGTCTCATATCTGACCGCGGTACAGCATTCACCTCTAAAGCTTTCCAGGACTTTATGCAAAGGAATGGTACACAACACGTCAAAACGGCTGTCAGGACTCCTAGAGCTAATGGTCAGGCCGAGCGGGTCAATAAAACTATTCTCAGTTGCATTAAGTGCAGTACCAAAGAAGCGAAAAATTGGGATTGCTCCCTACCAAGCATCCAATGGGCGTTAAACTCACAGCAAAACAGTGTTACCAAATTCACTCCAAATGAGCTGGTGTTTCATTTCAATCCAAGAGACGTATCTACTAATCGAATCATCCAAGCATTGCATGATCAATATGAAGATGGAGACATCGAAACAAAGCGTAAAGAAGCAGCTGCGAATATCTTAACTGAACGCCAAAAGTGGAAGGAGAGGTATGATAAAAAACATTTACAACCACACCAGTATGAAGTCGGCGATTTGGTATTTGTCGATTACGCACCAGTGGCTACGGGCGAATCACACAAGCTTGATCCAGCCTATAGGGGTCCATAAATTGTATCTAAGGTACTGGATCATGACAGGTATCTAATCGAAGATTTACCGGATACAATGATCACTCAACGACGATATAGTAATGTAGTTAGTGTAGATCACATTAAACCTTGGTGCGCACTTAACCCAGAGTTGGATACAACCGATGATTACGATAGCCAATCGACCGGGCCGGTCGAAGAGTCAGGAGAGGCCGAATGTAAAGAGTAGTGTGCGTTGAGCATTCGTCATGTGCAGACGTGCGAGTCCCATACATAGTATTTAGTAATTCAAACATCAATTTTCATATTAAACTCTTATTTCTTTAAATTCAAATAAATACATAAGTACATATGTGTATACGAATCATTTACTTGTAACTCAGTCGTCTTTGACAATGTGTATGTGTGAGAACTGCTTTGCTGATGATTGCATACTTTTGTGAGCATCTCTCCGCTGCTGCATGTACATATGTGTAGACATAATGATTGATTTGTTTATGTAGATACAAATGACTGCTTAGTACCGGATTAGAGATGATAGTCTCCCTTAGTGTTGATAATATTCGTGATAGTATGAACATAAGGGTTACATTTTCTGAAGTGTATCAGATTTTCCGATGGTGGCAGTTTTTCATTTTATAACATTTTGGTAATTTTGCGTTTTACCTCTTTTATAACCAGTTGCTGCCAAATATAAAAATATCGAAAGTTTTTCACAGATAGGAATATTAAAAGTTGCTAAATTAACCAGATAACCAAATCAAGACTGTGAGCATTCCTATATGTATTTGTCAATGTTTTATGATTGAGAATTTATATTTATTATTATATTTTTATGATTAACTATTCAAATTTTCAGTTCGTAGAAAAGATCAAGAACTCAATTTGAGTTTTTGTGTTTCAGTCTGCTTTTAAGTTTTTCCAAACAAACATATGCAATAGCTAGGTAATTATACTCAGCGTGCTTTGCACACAGAGTATAATAACTTTGATTGGATAACGGTTGGTTGTACAGGTATAAAGGAATCGAGATAGATATAGACTTCCACATATCAAAATCATCAGCATCGAAAAGAAATTTGATTGAGCCATGTCCGTCCGTCCGTCCGTTAGCACGATAACTTGAGTAAATATTGAGATATCTTCACCAAATTAGGTACACTAGCTTATCTGGGCCCAGAATAGATTAGTATTGAAAATGAGTGAAATCGGATGATAACCACGCCCACTTTTTATATATATAAAATTTTGGAAAACACAAAAAACCTGATAATTTAGTAAATAATACAGCTGGAATGTTGAAATTTGACACGTGGACTGATATTGAGACTCTTGATAAAAACTTGGAAAAAAATTTTAAATGGGCGTGGCACCGCCCACTTGTGATAAAATCAATTATACAAATATTATTAATCATAAATAAAAAATCGTTAAACTTATCGCAACAAAATTCAGCAGAGAGGTTGTCTTTACCATAAGAAATGCTTTGAAGAAAAATTAACGAAATCTGTTAAGGACCACGCCCACTTTTATATAAAAGATTTTTAAAAGGGGCGTGGACCAATAAAATAAGCTATATCTTTTCAAAAAAGAGCTTTATATCAATCGTATTTCATTTCCCAAGTGGATTTATAACAATAAATAGGAAAAACTTCAAATAAAAAAAACGGGCGTGGCACCGCCCCTTTTATGACTAAGCAATTTTCTATGTTTCGGGAGCCATAACTCGAAGAAAAATTAACGGACCGTAATAAAATTGTGTACACAAATTTTTCCGATAGCAGGAAATATTTCTAGGAAAAATGGACGAGATCAGTTAAAGACCACGCCCAATTTTATATAAAAGATTTTTAAAAGGGTCGTATACGAAAATAATAAGCTATATCTTGGTGAAAAAGAGCTTTGTGTCAATAGAATATAACTTTCTAAATTGAATTATAACATTAAATTGACAACACTAAAATTTTTGAAAATGGGTGTGGCACCACCCCTTTTATGACTAAGCAATTTTCTATGTTTCGGGAGCCATAACTCGAAGAAAAATTAACATATCGTATTGAAATTGTATACACATATTTTCCTTATAGCAGAAAATATTTCTAGTAAAAATGGACGGGATCGGTTAAAGACCACGGCAACTTAGATATAAAACAAATTTAAAAGGGTCGTAGACTAGAATAATCAGCTATAACTTAGAAAAAAAAAATAGTTTTGAATCAATGATATTTCACTTATCAAGTTCTATTGTAAGAGGAAATGGGGAGAAATTTTTTTTTTTAAACGGGCGGTGCCACGTGTTATGTAGAAAAGTAATTTATCTGAAATGAAATGTACAATTGAAACTCACGCTGAGTATATAATGTTCGGTTACACCCAAACTTAGACACCTTTTCTTGTTTTTTTTTTAAATGGGCTTAAGATCTTAAGATGGTCGGGCTTGGTACCGGAACGTACCAGATCTGCATACGGCAAAGGACCATCAACATCGATAATACTCCCCAAGGCCTTCGGGGAGTGTCCTTGTCGCTACAACAACAACACCAACAAAATATGAAATAAGATGATGAACATACACATGCATTTGTCTTTTTATTACAATCCCCTTCAGGCCATTTTCATAAAATGTTTAAGAATGCAATCATTCATTAGCATGGGACGTTAGCAATACAAATACAAATGAGCAATATGAAAATTATTTAATTTATTTGATTAAGCTAAAAAATATGTGAGTGAATTCGAACAACTTTTTATGTTAAGGTTCTCTCATATAAATCACAATTAAAATTAAAAATCAAATACAAAATACTGCTTCAGTCCCCAAATGCTTAATAAGTTGTTAATATTTTGCAGAAATGTTTTTGGAAAGTGTTCAGTATTTAATGTAGTTTTAAAAATAACTAATAATGTTTTCTTTTAAAACTTTAAATTATCGCGGGCTTGAATCGAGCTCAAGGCCTTACAATAATTATTTTATCATTATTATTGTTATGATACATTTTTTCTTAATTGAAACAACTTTTAAATTACAATAGAAGAAGGAAAACAAAACAACAAAAATTGTTAATTTTAAATTATTAAATAATTAACTGACTAATACGTTTCATGTCTACTTCGACCGAAATCTGCAAAGGCAGAAGAAATTTGGCTGAAAAGCGATTGATGGCAGAAATATATACCAGAAATACATGCTAAGCCCCAGATGCTGCCTGATTAGAATGACCGAAAGTTCGGCGGTTGACGGAAGATTTGAAGAAGACGATAGCCGAATCTTAGATTTGAGAACATACGCTCAACCACTCGACTATGACAAGTAAGTGTTACATTCCCTCTAATGACTAAAGAGGTGCCGGGTAATGAGGGACTTCGCGCCAAGCTGTTAAAACACGTAGGAAAAAAACAAATTATGGAAATATAAGCAATAGACAAAGCCTAGATAAACAAAACCAGCTAAAGAAAGAAAGTATCAGTGGCCTTGCTGTGCTTTCCTTTTAACGTTCGTAATATTATAGGTCAAATTTGTCCACATATTTGGCCATATCATGAAAATGGCTTGTCATACAACGTCAAATGCGTTTGTAATTCGTTGAATACAGAGGATAATTAAATTGACCAATAAGTGAAAACGAATATTTCCTACCGGCATGGCAAATCTGATATTAAAATTTCATTTTGACCTAATGAAAAACAAGTATTACAAACAGACGCAGTAGCGTTTATGCAAGAAAATAAGTTGATATCAAAATTAAGGAGAACGCTAAGTGTCTGAATACTAATGAGTTTACTTCTTGCTTATTAATTATCCAAATATTGCAAGCATAGGAGGCAAAGTCCGCTTTGATGGTGAGTTTAATATGAAATGGTCAATGTATGAACAATAAATGTAAGTATGTTTATTAGACTTGGTCGATTTATTAACCGATATCGCGCCATCGATTTTTCGATAGGATTTGGGCTCAGGAAAAAAAGTTCCACTACGGATACCCAAAAAAATAATTTTTGAGCATGCAAAATTTCAACTATTTTTTCGATTTTTTATACATTTTTTCATTTTCAAAGCTCCAAATCATTTGTATGTATTTTTTTTTCGTGTCAATTGACAAATGTAAAATTGGTAAATGCAGTTTTTACAAAAAAAAAAATCTTTTATGGAGATTTAGAAGAATTTTGGTCGAAAAATCGATTTTTTTTTTGCAGGCTCGAAAATTATTTTTTGGGTATGCGTAGTGGAACTTTTTTTCCTGAACCCAAACCCTATCGAAAAATCTATGGCGGGATATAGGTTAACTTTCGTCCATACAAATCGACCCAGGTTAATGTTCATACTGTCAAGTCAAATTTTAGTCTTAAGATTGAATAAATAAACGAACCTCCCGGGAGTTAAGGCTTTGGAGAAATTTACAAGGTATAATCGAAACAGCTGCCGCCTTGTCCGTCCCGACATCGAATTGTTTAAATTTTTTTCCAAAAATTAAATTAAAAAATTGCTTGCAAAAAATGCGTGAATGCATTTTAAAGCCAATTGGCAATCCCCGCTCTTCAATCACAACCAACTATCATAGTTGTCGTTGCTCCTACTCAACAAATCTCAGAGCTGCTAATAAAAAATTTGTAACACGGTTTAGTGGCCTTCTTCTTAAGTTATACGAAAAAGAAAAACAGCTGTCCTCTGGCAAAAACTGCCGTAAAAAGCTACATTTAGCTGTCCAATGGAGCCAAATTTTACAATACCCGAGAAGCCAATTACGAAGTTCTGCTTTAAGAACATACATATCTACATTCATATATATAAATTTTTTATAACATTATGTACTTACCCATGACAAGTAGACAGAGGAATATGTAACACATTGTTGAATTGAATATGTTGGCAAACGGCATTTTTTAAAATATGTGATATTTTAGCTTTGAAATTTTTAACTGCTTCAAATGTTTGAATAATTAACTGCGGTTTATTGCTATATTTTCGGTGGTTTCGTAGAATTTAAGAGCATACTTTCAATTAATAATGAAAATTTAATTTTATTGCACTTTTATCATTTACTTTTAAGTTGGTAGTTACAGTGTTTTGTAAGCTGAAAGAAATTAAAAAAATGCGATAAGTGAACATTAATAAACTACGACGTGAATTAAAATCAGTAATTGCATAGATAGTTCAGGCAGATTTGGAATATACATCATTTTTCCAATTCTTTCTGTTATCATGCGAAAGAAACGATATACATTATAAAAATAAAATAAAAAAATTTTAAACATTTGTATATAAATGGATAAAATCGCAGTAGAAAATGTGTCCTAGAGCAAAGACATAAAGCTGATGAATTTGATTTTGAAATTTTAACAACAACTCTTCTAAATATCTTATCACAAACACTAAAGGTACAGCGTAATTACCAATTAAAGTCCATCTACTAGAATGGCAACTTCATAGTAAAGAAGATATTGTTAATCTATATACCTATTGCGCTCAACTTTTAAAGCTTTGTAAGCAGCTTACGCTTACAATAGCTGTTGTTTCAATTTGAAAACCAACATTGTGTTCGACGGAGCTATTAGGGTTTCCAAAAGCTCTTCCTTCCATGGCTTTTGGAGTGTTAACAAGGCGCTAGCCAGTGTCTGAATAACCCCAGCTGTCCACACAACTACGAAGTTGAATAATCTAGTTACTTTATGCCTTTTTCCCTGAAATTAAGGACTAATCACGGCTCTTTTCATAATTTTAAAATTTTCGCACTTTGCCACCCTAAACCAATACTAAGGAAAAATATCAGTATAATCTATACTAATTATATAAAAATGCTTATATGGGAAATGTTTGGAACGGCTAATCTCAAGAAGTAGCAAACCAATTGTTATGAAATTTTTTAAAAGAAAGTAATGGCACAAAAAAACACCCAGCGCTTTTAATTTTTTCCATTTTCACAAACTAAAGCCCGTTATTTTTAGGAAAAAGCTGATAAAACCCCCAAATAATGCAAGTATAAGACTTTTCGATGGCCAAACCCAAGCTACAGCGGGCCAACAAAAAAAACTGTGTGTTAGTGAAGAGATACATAAGTATACTCACAGCCAAAGAGAGTTTGTCATTCCGCTCTTGGCAAATGCACGAGTTTTTTGCTTTGTGATTGTTTTGTGACAACCACTGAAAATCAAAACAGTTAATTCCGTACAAAGCAACACATATGTACTTACGTATGTAGTAAAGTTGATTAGAAACACACATTATTTGCAAATCCTAAATGTGATTTGCTACAAACAAAACAACACACATGTATGTAGCTTAAGAAAATAATAAACGCGCTCTTTCTGTCTCTTTCGTCCTTTACCTTATTTTCAATTCTGATATTTAGCAAAGTATGATCCTTTTTGGAACAAAGGGGAGAGTTAAAATGAAAGGTGGTGAGCATTGAAAAACAGGCAAAGGGCGATTGGTCTGAAGTCAGCATTTAACTACAGACCACATCTGAATTATATCGAAAATTCTCCACTTTTCATTAGCCGCATAAGTGAAATTTGCGTTTTTTGTAAGGCTAGGAAGTGGCCAAATGAAACACCAGGTATGTGCTGTAGTAAGAGTCATGTCAAATTAAATGATATCGGTGAGCCTCCGCCAGCAATCAAAGCGCTGTCGTCCAGTTATTTTAAACAAAATATAAGAAAATACAATGGTTGTTTCGCTATGACTTCGTTTGGCGGTAATGAAATTACAGAAGGGAATTTCATGCCAACTTTCAAAATACAAGTGTACCATATTATTGAAAGTTTATTACCACCGCCCAACATGGTTCCAAAATTTTTACAAATATATTTTTCTTCCCAAGAGGAGCAGCTTTCGTTGCGCCAAAATGCTGCACCAAATCTTTAAAGAGATATTTTGAAATGAATTCAAGAAGTTCTGCTTGAAATGTTCGAAGTGTATGTTCGAAGTTTTATGACTTCTATGTAGCGTATGCTATATAATTCGATTAACTATGGGGTTGTAATCAATGCCGACAAACGCCCTGGTAATGAACACCGTGGTCGATATAATACCCCGACTACAGGTGAGGTCGCAGTATTGATAGTTGACGAAAATGCTGGTCGATAACACGATAACATAACACTCTCCATCATGTCTCAGAAATTCATCCTTCATATGACCCCTTGCAATACCCTATCATATTTTTAAATGGTGAGGACGGTTACAACATAAATATACTGCAAACTTCTCCAAGCAGTGGGGCACCTAAAATATAAGGCGGGATAACCTCCGAAGAGATCTAAGCCCGAGCTTCTCTTCCAATTTGCGTCGTGCTCCTCTTGATTTTCCCCACAAATTGGCCGGACGGGACCTACATGATTTTATGCCGACTCCGAACGGCATCTGCAAGGCAGATGAGTTTTCACTGAGAGCTTTCCATGGCAGAAATACACCCGGAGCGCTTGCCAAACACTGCCGAGTGGCGACCCCGCTTAGAAAAATTTTCTTCTAATTGAAAAACCTTATTTCTAAATTTTGTTTGATGTTGCCAGGGCATCCGGTGTGGTAGGCACCTAACCCACAAAAAACCAGTTTCATGTATGCAATTTTATGCATATAAAATTATGATTATAAAAAATAGCTTTAACGCGCTTCATAGATATGGATATCTCTTTAACCGATACTGTGTGGACATGGCTGCTAAAATGATGACCAAAAGGTTGAATTTTATAAAAGAACAACTAAAAACATTGCGTGCAAATAGTTATATACATCTAAGTGATGCTGTTGACGAGGATTGCAATCCTGAAAATATTGGTCAATTAGTAATTTTGCCGTGTTCGTTTACTGGATCGCCTCGTTATTTGCATGAACGTACACAAGACACCCTTTTATATGTCCGTCATTATGGAAGACCGGACTTATTTATAACATTCACATGCAACCCAGAGTGGAGTGAAATCAAAAACGAATTGTTTCGTAAATAACGACCAAGTGAGCGTCATGACATTGTGTTAAGAATATTCCATATCAAACTTCACCAACTCATGAGTTTAATTACAAAACAAGATATTTTTGGAAAAGTTAGATGCCATGTTTACTGCTGAATGGCAAAAGCGAGCTTTACCTCATGCGCATATCTTGATTTGGCTATTAGATAAAATTCTTCCCGATGACATGGATCGCATTGTATCAGCGGAAATTCCAAATAAAGACGAATATCCGATGTTGTATGATATAATTACTAAAAATATCATCCACGGCCCATGTGGGGTTGATAATTTATTATCGCCCTACTTGTTGAATGGACAATGCTCAAAACGATACCCACGCGAGCTCCAATAGCATACGCAGACCGGGGAAGATGGATATCCAATAGACAAAGGTCTTCAGCGGACGGTGGGTATACCCATATACTTTCTAATGGGACAACGTCGACAGCCGATGGATCGTTCCATATTGCCACGTTCTTTCCAGATGTTTCTCCGCTCATATAAATGTAGATTACTGTCATTCAGTGCAAGAAATAAAATATATTTGAAAGTATGTCAACAAAGGAAGCGAGGTTTTCCGTTAAAGATAATAAGGACGAAGAGCAAAATTTTTTGAATGTCAGATATTTAAGCACATCAGAAGGTATTCGGAGATTGCTGGGATTTTCGATTTATGAGCGATTCTCAACGGTTGTACATCTATCTGTTCACTTGGAAAATGGACAAAGGATTTATGGTACTGCAGGAACGACTACAAACCAATTTTACAGCATTTTTTCCCCCTTTGTTCAGTTGACAATTTTGTAAAGATTTTGCTTTACTCCGAATACGTGCCTATTACACTTGGACTAATACAATTACAATTAATAAATCGCAAGGATAAACATTTAGTTATGTTGGCGTAGACCTGCGTAGTGAAGTGTTTTCTCACGGTCATTTGTATGTCGCAATTTCAAGAACTGGTTACCCACAGAACCAAAATTTTCTCATTCCTGGAAATGATAATAAAACAAAGAATGTTATATTCTCGGAAGTTTTTAGTTGTATCCTATTTTATGTATTAATTTTTTACGTTCTACAATCCAATTTCGACTGCTGAGTGGAACAGCACCCTATTCAAAATTCTTTTCAAAAACATCCTACCAGAGAATTTGACTCAAAAATGCCCTACCGCAAAATTTGACTTATGAACGCCCTGTTTCAAAATTCTTTTCATCTCGGTATAAATTCAATACATTTTGTGCTGAGATAAGTTCTGAGATGGGGCGCTCTTCAATCAAATTCAGAGATAGTGTGTTTTCGAAAAAAAACTCTGATGTAGGGTGTTTTTAAAAAGAATTTTGAGGTGGGGCGTTTTTGAAAAGCGTTTTGAAATAGAGTGATATTAGACTCATCAGTTGATTTACTTAAGTACGTTCTACAATCCAATTTCGACTGCTGGGTGGAACAGCACCCTATTCAAAATTCTTTTCAAAAACGTCCTACCTGAGAATTTGACTCAAAGATGCCCTACCGCAAAATTTGTTTCAGCTCGCTATAAATTCAATATATTTTGAGCTGAGATAAATTCTGAGATGGGGCGTTCTTCAATCAAATTCTGAGATAGTGCGTTTTCGAAAAAAAACTCTGATGTAGGGTGTTTTTAAAAAGAGTCTTGAGCTGGGGCGTTTTTGAAAAGCGTTTTGAAATAGAGTGACATTAGACTCATCAGTCGATTTACTTATTTGAATCGTTATCTTGCGTTTTGTTTTCTTCCAAAGTTGTTCATTAATAAATCGTTTATAATGCTAACGAATTTAAAATTGTTTGCATTTCATACAACAGAAAAAATACATCACATATGTATGTATGTGTATCTCTTCTCTTAAACTATACCCAAATAGATAAAACTCAATAGATTTACTTTTTGCGGTGAAGTAAGCCGGCTACTTGCTAGTTTAATTATATAACGCAAAGATATAACATTTTTTGTTAACATTAGACTTTGCAGAATACTAATTTTTTAAAATGGGCGTGATCGTAAACCGATTTTGGTATTTTTCACAAGGTGTACTATATACATTTGTGAGAACAACCCACATGCCCCAACTAAATATAATAGCTGGGTTTTTTTTTACATCTATAGACGTTTACGCTTAAACTTTATATGGACTGCTAAGCGTCAAACTTTAAATACACCTCTGAAATTGCTACGCATAAAATTAATACTACTAAATTTCAATACGCGTTATACTCAGATCTAACTGAAATATGTGTCTATGTTTCACCTCTACACTAATTCTATGTATCACCTCTTAAAATGGTGCGTGTCCACAATTCATCGCAACTAATTTAGCTATATGTTATACAGTGTGGCCATTAGAGGGCTGTGTCTCCACTTTTCGGTACACCCTGTGCTGTTGCTAGTTGTTTAACCACTACCGCTAGACGGGCCTCCTAAGCATTATCTAAGCGAGGATAAGCGTTTTTTACGCGCAAACGTAAAAGTATACGCGTGTAAAAAAAAACACGGCTAATATCACCCACGTGTTCGAGAGAAAAGTTCTTCGAAGGATTTATGGACCCCTACGCGTTGGCGATGGCGATTACCGAAGAAGATTTAATGATGAGCTGTACGAGCTATAAGCAGACATCAACATAGTCCAGCGAATTAAAGCGCAGCGGCTGCGCTGGCTAGGCCATGTTATGCGAATGAAAGATGATTCTCCGGCTAAGAAAGTGTTTCTATCGGAACCCGCCTATGGAAGCAGAGGTAGAGGGGCCACCCACTCTTCCACTCCGTTGGAAGGACCAGGTGGAAAACGATTTAAACTCCTTTGGTGTGACCAATTGGCGCCGGTTGGCGGAGCAAAGGAGCGACTGGCGCGCCTTGTTGGACGGCCATAACCGATTAGACGGTTAAGCGCCAATTAAGTAAGTAAGTAATATCACCCACGGTTTTTAATATAGGGCTTGAAAGCTCTAAAAAATTAGTATTCTTTTTCCGACGTATTTATCGCTGGATTTCGTCTATTTTCAATACCGAACTATTCTGGGTCCAGATAAGCCAGTATACCGAATTTCGTAATGACTTCTCAATTTTTGTTGAAGTTATCGTGGTAACGGACGATTCCGATAATTTTGACATGAAGAAATCTATATCTCTCTCTATTCTTTTATGCCATTATGTACTATCGTTATGAAATTAAAGTTGTGTAAAAGTACACGTAGAGTATAAAAAGGGAAAATCTCGGAATTTTTTTACATATGCCTTTATTTGGCATTCTTTGATTGGCATTTAAGCTCACAATTATCACGTGCGCGGTCGAAGTAGCAGATTTGGGCTCAGGAAAAAAAGTTCCACTACGTATACCCAAAAAAATAATTTTCGAGCCTGCGAAAAAAAAAATGGCGAAAGAGTAAATTTTATATTTTTTTTTTCAAAAAACTGTTGTAAAAACGTAGGCGATAACAGTTTTTTGAAAACAAAATATTTTTGGTTTCGGGGAGTGTTTTGGTCGAAAAATTTGCCCTTTCGCCATTTTCTTTTCGCAGGCTCGAAAATAATTTTTTTGGGTATGCGTAGTGGTACTTTTTTTCCTGAGCCCAAATCCTATTGAAAAATCGATGGCGCGATATCGGTTAATAAATCGACCCAGTATAGTGGCTCCACCTCTTGATATACACAATTTTTCACCACAATTTGGAAACTGTAACTCCGGTAATAATTGACACCTCCTCTCTCCTCCTTTTTATGCATTGTCTGGATATTCTGAACTATGTGGGGTTTCAAGTTTGTACCTCAATTGGGAAGTTTTTT
This sequence comes from Eurosta solidaginis, assembly GCF_040869045.1. Taxonomy (NCBI): domain Eukaryota; kingdom Metazoa; phylum Arthropoda; class Insecta; order Diptera; family Tephritidae; genus Eurosta; species Eurosta solidaginis. The sequence continues at coordinate 373,081 of NC_090320.1, read as the reverse complement.
TAAACTTCATGGCAAATTACTCTGAAACTTCTAAATTTCTCGCCCACTATGCTACCTATTACAATATTTCCACTTATCTAATAAGTTTTCATTCGATTCCCAGCTAGGTGTGGGGTTTTTAGCTTATTGGAAAAGTATCTCAAAAATTAACATAACAAATCGTCAAAAATCCATAAAACTTTAGAGATATACGCCGCCGATAAAGGCCGCCGCCGGTTTTTGTCTTTTTCGCACGCCGCCGCCGAATGTCAAAAATAACGGCACGGCGGCGGCGGCGTCCGGCGCGTTATTATATTTTCTACTCGTTTAAGATTGTTTAGGCTATTTATTGTTCATGTCGAAAATTGGTCGGATGTGGTCGAAAGTGCTATCAACGGATGTACATCACTGCCAGTTATAAGAACCTAATTGCGAAATTTAACTCTTTCAACTTAAAATCGGTCGAGTTTCATTCTATAATATCGTTTTGATTTAACGAAGAGTATTGAAATCAATGTTGTGAACACAAACGTCCGAAAACTTTGGTCCAAATTTTAAAAATTTTATCTAGGGCCCTTGTAAAATTTTATTTATGTAGATACGCCGAGGATTATACGATTTTCACCCATTTTCACGGCATTCTTGGCCGAATAGTCACTCCCTAACATTTAAAGGTGTTTCTCTGATGTAGCTAGGCAGCATAGCGGGGCAAAAACATCCGTTAGAAAGTCTTCGGAGCTACACCTAGAGCTTGTAGGAAAGTGACCTCAACGAAGGTAGAAGTCGCAGTCCTATAGCTTATGTGCTGCCACTAGAGTTATGAGTATTAATAGACCATTAATAGCAATCGTAAGTGGCCTTTGTGCGTGACCGCCAAGGAGCCACAAATGATTTAAAGAAATTGGGTTCGCAACGATTATTAGGAGTTAACCCCAGGTGAAACTACGCTTTGCACGAGATATACAGACAAAAGTGTCACCATTTTATGTATCTCTATTTCTTTTCAACAGACGCAGCAGTACTAATTCCAAAGACCGGGGTTAGGTTCGAAGCCTCTCTGGAGTAAGTGAACGGGGGACAATCCCTCCGCAAGGAGCTGACCCCTGAAAATTTTTGAACGGTGTGCGAGATTTTGAGGCAGAAACCCCGGATCTTTCCAAAATGGCCAAAACGTTGATTTCCTTAAATACATCCAAACAAGACCTTTCCTAAATATTATTTTTTTAGATAGAAAAATCAAGCTTTTTAAAGTAAGAACACCAGCGTACGTCGGAGTGCTGGCCACACCGCCGCCGATAAAGTGATCGGCGTAAACCTCTAATATATAGATCCGTGCACCACATAGGGAAGATTGTGCCCTGATCGAAATGTAAGGATTTAAGTTTGAGAGGATAATTAGAATTCGACAGCAAGATTCCACATGCTCTGCATTAATTTTTCAGTAATTTTTTTCCTTTTCTTGCATTACTTCCGGACACTTTGTTGAAAGTTTCAAGTCCCTAATTCATCGGAAAAAATCGACGACAAAAGTTCCCAAACTCTAACGAGTTTTCAAAGTAGCACCATCCCTATGCTACCTCAAGGCAGTTCTCCACCTGATGTTAAATATTGATCGGGTCCTGTACATGAATATGTAATTGAAAAAAACTTTAATAAACCAGTCATAAACCCGAAGTCAAGTGAACATGTCAATTATACAATATGGTGTCAAGTGTTGGGTGCTAAAAAATGACTGGAAATAAAATGACGGAAAATCAAGTTATCTCAATGGCAGCAAATTTGCCACCATTATACACTAAGCCATGAATTTGTCGCAAGAATAGAAAAATTGGAGCAACCAATTCAAAGTCTTCCTCTTGGCAGCAAATTTAGAAGAACAGTCCGACAGAAGAAAAGTTGCAATTTTGCTACACCACATGGGCACAGAAAGCTTTGAAATTTATAATTCATCTAATGTGGATATAGAGAGCGTAAAATACAAAGACCCTATGGCACTTGTTTCATGATTACTTTATGCCGAAAACCAACGTAGCAATTGAGCGTCATATTTCCTTTATCAGACGGCAAACAGCCAACGAGTCTTTAAGTCAGTATGCCACAGCTTTACAAAATTTAAGCGTGACATGTGAGTTTGATAATTTGCGGGAAGGCCTTGTAAAATATATTTTTATTTGCGGATTATCACTGCATAAGCAAACATCACGTAACTGGTGCAAAAAATGCGGTCAAATTCATCGTTTCAAATGTCCAGCAGAAGGTATGACGTGTCACCTATGCAAAAAGCCGAATCATTTTGCGAAAATGTGCAACAACAAAAAACACATAGAACAACAAGACAAGAAACAAGTAAGGAAGGCTAAGTCCGGGTGTAACCGAACATTACATACTCAGCTGAGAGCTTTGGAGACAAAATAAGGGAAAAGAGTATTTTAAAAAGGAGTCGGCCATAGTTCTAAAGGTGGACCAGGGGTGACTCTGGAATGTGTTTGTACGATATGGGTATGAAATAAATGGTGTTAATGAGTATTTTAAAAGGGAGTGGGCCTTAGTTCTATATGTGGACGCTTTTTGCAGATATCGCCATATAGGTGGACCAGGGGTGACTCTATAATGTGTTTGTACGATATGGCTTTCAAATTAAAGTTATTAATGAGGGTTTTAAAAAGAAGTGGCCCTTAGTTGTATATGTGAAGGCGTTTTCGAGATATCGACCAAAATGTGGACCAGGGTGTCCCAGAACATCATCTGTCGGGTACCGCTAATTTATTTATATGTGTAATACCACGAAAAGTATTCCTGCCAAGATTCCAAGGGCTTTTGATTGCGCCCTGCAGAACTTTTTCATTTTTTTCTACTTAATATGGTAGGTGTCACACCCATTTTACAGAGTTTTTTCTAAAGTTATTTTTTGCGTCAATAAACCAATCAAATTACCATGTTTCATCCCTTTTTTCATATTTGTTATATAATTATGGTATTTTTCTCATTTTTCGTAATTTTCGATTTCGAAAAAGTGGGCGCGGTTATAGTCGGATTTCGGCCATTTTTTGTACCAAGATAAAGTGAGTTCAGATAAGTACGCGAACTGAGTTTAGTAAAGATATATCGGTTTTTGTTCAAGTTATCGTTTTAACGGCCGAGCGGAAGGACAGACGGTCGAATGTGTATAAAAACTGGGCGTGGCTTCAACCGATTTCGCCCATTTTTGTTCGACTTATGGCATTAAAAGTATTCTAGACAAACTAAATGAAAAAGAGCGGAACCACGCCCATTTTGAAATTTTCTTTCATTTTTGCATTTTGTTGCACCATATCATTACTGGAGTTGAATGTTGACATAATATACTTATATACAGTAAAGATATAAAATTTTTTGTTAAAATTTGACTTTAAAAAAATTTTTTTTTTTAAAGTGGGCGTGTTCTTCATCCGATTTTTCTAATTTTTATTTATCACATATATAGTAATAGTAGTAACGTTCCTGCCAAATTTCATCATGATATCTTCAATGACTGCCAAATTACAGCTTGCAAAACTTTTAAATTACCTTCTTTTAAAAGTGGGCGGTGCCACGCCCATTGTCCAACATTTTACTAATTTTCTATTCTGCGTCATAAGTTCAACTCATCTACCAAGTTTCGTTGCTCTATCTGTCTTTTGTAATGAATTATCGCATTTTTTCGGTTTTTCGAAATTTATGATATCGAAAAAGTGGACGTGGTTATAGTCCGATATCGTTCATTTTAAATAGCGATCTGAGATGAGTGCCCAGTAATCTACATACCAAATTTCATCAATATACCTCAAAATTTACTCAAGTTATTGTGTTAACGGACAGACGGATGGACATGGCTCAATCAAATTTTGTTTCGATCCTGATTATTTTGATATATGGAAGTCTATATATATCTCGATTCCTTTATACCTGTACAACCAACCGTTATCCAATCAAAGTTAATATACTGTGTGAGCTCTGCTCAACTGAGTATAAAAATTCGTAAAAACTGTCAAAGAAGAACGAAGTGGGTAGGAAGAAAATGAACTCAGCAATGATCTGTTCATTGGTCTACTGCAGAAAACAAACAGAGAAGGAGTAAAGCTGCAGACATTGGTGCTTTATCGGTAACCGTATCGGTAACCTTATAACAGCTGATTCGACCAAATTTATGAGAATCAATGCAATCGATTACTGGTGCCGCTAAGGTCGTAACCGTATCGTAGCCAACCAACTGGTTTTTGGTTTACCATCGTAACGATAAACAGCTGATTACGTTAGGGATACGACTACAGCGATACGACAAACGGCACCAATGACTACAGCTTAACAAAGGAATGGAACGTAGATGTGGATGTAAATGGCCAAGTTGACATGGGCTCGCAGGCAAATCTGATGTCGGTAAAAACACTCAAGATGTTGAATATATTTAAGATTAATAAGAATTCATTAAATAATATTGTTACATTTAGTGGTGAGAAACTACCAGTGCAAGCAAGGTAACATGTTGTGCGAGTTTTTACATTTTAGATATGAGCTGCAGGAGTGTCATAGGTTTAGATTTGGCAGTGAAAATGAATTTGGTGCAAATAGTGAAGTCAATTGAGTCAACTAAATGCAAAGATATATTGGAAAACTACTCGGATGTGTTCAAAGGTTTAGGTCAGTTGCAAAATAAGTGCCATCTTGAATTAAAAGAAAATAGTCAGACTATTGCAGACTCTCCACGTCGCATACCTTTTAGTTTTTCAGAACCATTAAAGAGAGAACTAGAGCATATGAAAATGTTAAATGTTATTGCTGAAGTGTAAGAGCCAACACAGTGGGTTAATTCCATAGTTTGGGTTACAAAATCCAATGGAACTTTGAGACTTTGTTTAGATCCTCGTATTCTTAACAAAATTATAATAAGGCCACGTTTTTCTTTTCCCACCTTAGATGAATGTAAGTCGCAAATGAGTGAATCGAAATTTTTTAGTACGTTGGATGCTAATTCGGGATTCTGGATGATACCTTTAGATGAGGAATCATCTAAGCTGTCCACATTTAGTACACCGTTTGGTCGATATAGATTTTTACGTTCGCCATTTGACATAAACGCCGCACCAGAGATTTTTCACGCAGAAATGATACGTATATTTAGTGATATAAAAGGTCTTATTATATACATGGACGATTTTCTAATCCATGCGCCAAGTGTAAAAGTGCATAATGCAACTTTGGAAAAAGTACTAGACAGGGCTAAAAGAGTAGGTTTTCGCTTCAATAAAGCCAAGTCAAATATATTAAAAAGTGAAGTGAAATTCATCTGACATATTTTTTGTGAAACAGGTGTACGACCAGATGAAAATAAAATTAAATCTATCAGTGAATTGTCAGTTCCAACCAATGTTAGAGAACTCCAACGCTTTTTGGGAATGGTAAACTAGTTAGGCTCCTTTATAGATAATTTATCTGCCAAAAACTAACATTTAAGAGACCTATTGAAAAAAGAAACGTCGTGGCGTTGGTATAAAATTCATGACGAGGTGTTTAATAATTTGAAAAAAGCAATATCCGATGCGCCTGTTTAAACGTACTATAATCCGAACAAACAACTAATTTTGTCTACCGATGCATCAAAGTTTGTTATGGGTGCAGTTATTATGCATGGCAAACATCAGGCAAATTATGCCCAAATTGAAAAAGAGCCTTTAGTCGACATTGAGAAAGACGCAGACTTACACTGTCATTCTTTTATATCTCAAATCGCCCTTCCAAAAAGTGAGTTGAATGAAATTCGAACAGAAACAATGAATGATACAGTGTTTCAGAAACTTATTAACTATATAAATGAGGGATGGCCTGAAAATAAAGTCATGTGATCAGATCGTTGCGCCATATTTCAATATGAAAGATGAAATCAATTTAATAGATGGGCTTATATTGAAAAACAGGAGAATTTTAATTCAAAAAACCCTCAGGTCTAAAATATTAAAACGTTTACATGAAGGTCACACTGGCATTCAAAGTTGTCAAAATCTAGCAAAAGATACAGTAATCTGGCCAAATATCAATAATGATATAAACAATGCCGTTTCAAGTTGTGAAATTTGTATCAAATACAGAAACGCAAACCCAAAAGAAAATTTGCTTAGTCATGAAGTCTTTTCAATCCCGTGGTACAAATTAGGAATTGATTTATTTGAATTTAGTAAAAAGTACTTTCTTTTGGCAGTCGATTATTATTCCAAATACATTGAAATAGAGTGGCTAGTTAACACCACCCACATTCAAACTTCACAAATATTCACATAGTAGGTTGCCTGCGTTCTCTAGTCACATCGTAGCACACGTGTACGCGATAAACGCTGACTAGCATATTCACATCATGGGAACATTACTGGTGATACGATATCAACAACATAAGCTACCTGCATTCTTCACTCCAGTTACAAAACGCGCATCCGGAATAAATGCTGATGCCTCACTACCGCTCCTTGGGAACATAGTTCGCACTGCCAGTACCGCGCATACCTTAGCTTCATATTTCCACACGCGCATCCAACAAATGCCAACCGCGCGTCACCAGCGTATGGGAGCATTGGCAGCGATACGATACCACTGCAACATATGAAAATACCAACAACGATGCGACGCCGCTGCAAATGGGCCGTCGCTAAGCTTTAAACCCACAACGGGTTAACTGGCGCCCAACGGCCCAGTCGGAGTTAAAAGGCCCTAAAGTAGTGCCCCGCGAATTTAACGCACCAAAATGCCCTAAAGCAGTGCCTCGCAAACAGATTCGCGGAGAACTCATCGCGACAACGGGAATCCACAAGAGAATAGCTTCGGTAGAAGAAAACCACGCACCCACGCAGAGTGCGCATCGAGAGAGCCAGAGTAGCAGAGAATTTTTATGATATAAATCAAAACTATCAAGAAAAGATGCAAAAAGAACCAACAACCTTCTACGCCGTGAGACTAACGTAAGAAATAATTAAATTAGAGTAATATATAAGTGAATTAATAAAGATAGAACTAAGTTAAGCGAAGTGAAAGTGAAAGTTAACTGCTATCGTTAAACAATTTTTGTTTTTCCTAACTTGTGAGGTCAGTAAGCGAATGAGAAAAATGGCTCAGAATAATATACTTAGGCCTCCACTCCTAAATACAGGAGCAACAGCTGCCTCAACAGCACCTGCAAACCTTTCCCCTCCCCAAGTCGTAACTACGACCGAGGAATTTAGGGAAGTTGTAAGAAGCACCCTAGCCGAAATCCTTCAGACCGACGCTTCAGTCCTGACTAGAATCAGTGCTCAACCCCCTTTGCTAACTGATCAAACTATTGAGGAGAGGTTCAGAAATAGTATTTCCGACATGAACAAGATCCCTGACTTCGTCCATTCCCTAAGAAAGTTCAGTGGAAACCCTTCTGAGTTCAGTAGTTGGAAGAAGAGCGTGGAAAGGTACTAAAAATTTACGAACTCAGTGTAGGTACTCCAAAGTATTTTGGTATCCTGAACATTATCAGGAACAAAATTGTCGGTGGTTCAGATGCCGCGCTCGAAGCATACAACACTCCGCTCAATTGGAAGGCAATTTCGCGTTGTCTTACAACGCACTACGCTGACAAGAGGGATCTAAGCACCCTCGAGTACCAAATGACCTGTCTCATCCAAGGACGGAAGTCGGTACAGGAGTTCTGCGCAGAAGTGTACAAGCACCTATCTCTCATCCTCAATAAAATTTCCTGTATGGAAATTAACGACGAAGCCATGCGTGTACTCACCAATACATATCGCGGTAAAGCACTAGATACCTTCGTAAGAGGATTATCAGGCGATCTCTCGAGGCTCCTCGGCATGAAAGAACCTGCCGACTTACGCGAAGCATCACGTTTATGCACCCAATTAGAAAACCAAAACTTTAGGTCCATACATGCTAACAACCAATATAGCTTTCCGTAAATATCGAGTTCACCTTCAACCCCATTCAACACCCACCAAAAACCTACTACTCCCGCAAGGAATTTCCAACACGGAAATCATCCCTTCTACCCACAGCTCGCCCACATACCTCAACCAACCCCTCCCATGATACAGTCCCCCCCCCCCCCCCACAGTTCCAGCATACCTGATATCAAGAACCCATATACCAACAACACATATACACAGGAGCACCAGTATCGCCAAGACGACGCACACGAATATGTGGACGTTCATTTTTTAGATTAACTTCCTCAGCGCTTCCTTACTTCGAATGTAAAAAAAGCGATGGCAGAATACTTAAATTCCTTATCGACACTGGTTCAAACAAAAATTACTTTCAGCCTGCGTTAGTTACAAACCCTAAATCAAAAGACAGCGTGTATCACATCATACCGAACTTAGCCTTTTTGCCCTCAGAGATAAAAAGCTAAAGTTCTTTATCCTACCAACCCTGAAATCCTTTCACGCCATAATTGGCAACGACAGTTTAAAACAACTTAAAGCTGTTATTTACACGTCTAACGACTACATGCTCATAGAAAACAAAATAAAAGTCCCCAAGTCCCCATTAAGCAACAAATTTCTAAATCAGTGAACAACATAGAAATAAAAACTGAAGATATGAATCCAGAACAAAAAGTCATTATCGGAAATTTTGTGCAACAGTTCCCCACATTATTCGCCGAACCCGATAAAAAACTAACGTACACCACTAGAATCGTCGGTGAAATCCGTACAACAAACGACTCTCCAATTTACACCAAATATTATCCTTATCCAATGTCACTAAGAAATGAGAACAAAAAGTCATTATCGGAAATTTAGTGCAACAGTTCCCCACGCCGAACCCGATAAAAAACTAACGTACACCACTAGAATCGTCGGTGAAATCCGTACAACAAACGACTCTCCAATTTACACCTTATCAAATGTCACTAAGAAATGAGGTTGAAAAACAGGTCAATAAAATTGTTGAATATGGGATTATACGACCATCTCACTCCCCCTATAATTCCCCCGTTTGGATCGTTAACAAGAAACCAGACTCTGCAGGAAATAAACAGTACAGACTAGTAATTGACTACAGGAAGCTCAACTCGGTTACTATTGCAGACCGGTACCCCATTCCCGAAATAAACGAGGTACTAGGGCAACTACGACGTAATAGGTTCCTTTCCGTCATCGATCTGAAAAGCGGATTCCACCAAATACCCCTGAAAGAATCAGATATCGAAAAAACCGCATTTTCCATAAACAACGCAAAATATGAATTCACTAGACTCCCTTTCGGATTGAAAAATGTACCATCAATTTTCCAACGCACCCTCGACGATATACTACGGCAACATATAGGGTAGTTATGTTATGTCTACGTAGACGATATTATAATTTTCAGCAAAACAGAACAAGACCATGCTAAATCCTTACAAATAATTTTCGATACACTAGAGCAAGCCAATATGAAAATCCAGCTAGACAAATGCAAATTCTTCGCGCAGGAAGTAGAATTTGTACGATTCATAGTCACTGCAGACGGCATTAGAGCAAATCCATTAAAGATTGTAGCAATAGAAAACGTACCTATACCAAAAACACTAAAGGACCTCAGATCCTTCCTGGGAATGTCTGGGTTTTACAGACGTTTCATTAGGGTCTACGCCAAAATAACAAAACCCCTTACTCTCATCTTAAGAGGGGGGAAGGACGAATGAGTAAACATTTATCTGCAAAAACAGCGCTAACCGGGAACAACGAAGCAATAGACGCCTTCAATAAAATAAAAAGGACGCTTACGTCCAACGACGTGATGTTACAATACCCCAATTTCGGTAAAGAATTCCATCTAACTACCGACGCCTCCAGTTATGCAATAGGAGCAGTGCTTGAACTAGATAATAAACCCATTCTATTCATATCTAGAACCCTATCAAAGGCCGAAGAAAACTACGCAACAAACGAGAAGGAAATGTTAGCGATCATTTGGGCCCTCAAATCTTTGAGAAGCTATCTTTACGGCTCTGCCGTAGTCAAAATTTTCACAGACCACCAACCTCTTACATATGCCCTCAGCAACAAGAACAACAATAGCAAACTCAAGAGATGGAAAGCCATCTTGGAGGAGTACAACTATGAGATCAAATACAAGCCTGGCCACACAAACGTCGTAGCGGACGCACTTTCTAGACCACCACAGGAAATAAATTCAATGACACCCACCCAACACAGCGACGAAAGTTCAGGTCAAACCCTAATTCCCTACACGGATGCACCTATCAACGCATTCCAGAACCAAATTTTTATTTCAGTAGGAGAAACTCCTTCATACCAATTTAAGATAATTTTCCCCACCTACCACCGTCATATCATAATCGAAAGAGATTTTACGGAGAAAACTCTCACCACCCTACTAAAACGATACTTAAATCCTTCAGCAACAAACTGCATAAGAACCGAAGATAGCATTTTGGGTAAAATCCAAAAAATTTACCAAAATCATTTTAGCAGATACAGAGTACTCTATACCTGCAAATTCATAAAGGATATCTTGAAGGAAGCGGAATAAGAAACAGAAATCATAAACGAGCATAATAGGGCTCATCGAAATGCAATAGAAAATAAATAAAATAATTTTAATAAAATGTTTAAGTTAAACGGTTTTATTGAAAACAATACTTACATGAAATAATAATAATACGAAAAGCTAGAAAATAATTAGGTAGGTCCTAGGTACTAGTCATCACACTCCTTATCAATCTAGGGCGTTGATCAGACAATTAAATAAAAGCATTGGGCGCGTGAAATTTCTAAAAATGTGAGGCGTAGCATAACCTGATTAAGGTTCAGTTGGTTTTACTTATGATTATCAATAGAAATATGACGCGTCCAACGCTTTTATTTAATTGTCTGATCAACGCCCTAGATTGATAAGGAGTGTGATGACTAGTACCTAGAACCTACCTAATTATTTTCTAGCTTTTCGTATTATTATTATTTCATGTAAGTATTGTTTTCAATAAAACCGTTTAACTTAAAAAATTTTTTTTAATTATTTTATTTTCAAGTTTTTAGTCTTTATTTAATTGCCTATTATTTCTCATTCTATTTAGTTCATTTAGTGACTCATTATTACAAGGACTCTTTCCTGACAATTTTTTACAACCTAAGTCTTCAATACATAATCCTTCCAAAGACTTTACTCGACTCTGCGCCACGTATGCTTGTCCCTCCTCCAACTCCAAAATATTTTGATGTCACTTCTACTGGACTGTATACAATATTTGTTCCAAATATGAGCCAAATCGGGCATTATAGGTCGCTTTCTATTCATGTATGTATTATGTGTTCCAAATATGGACCAAATCAAATCGGACCACAAATACGATTTTTGTGAATATCTCGATCCTTGCGCCACCTAGCGGCGATTTTTTTTTGATAGGTCGCTTTCTATTCTTGTATGTATTATGTGTTCCAAGCATGAGCCAAGTCGGACTACAAATACGATTTTTGTGAATATCTCGATCCTTGCGCCACCTAGCGGCTATTTTTTTCATAAGTCGCTTTTTATTCTTGCATCTATTATGTGTTCCAAATATGAGCCAAATCGGACTACAAATACGATTTTTGTGAATATCTCGATCCATGCGCCACCTAGCGGCGATTCTATTCTTGCATGTATTATGTGTTCCAAATATGACCCAAATCGGCCCACAAATGGGAATTTTGCGAATATCTCGATCCATGCGCCACCTAGCGGCATTTTTTTTTCACAGGTCGATTTCTATTCTTGCATGTATTATGTGTTCCAAATATGAGCCAAATCGGACCACGATTGCGAATTTTGTGAATATCTCGATCCATACGCCACCTAGCGGCGATTCTTTTTCACAGGTCGATTTCTATTCTTACATGTATTATGTGTTCTAAATATGAGCCAAATCGGACCACAAATGCGAATTTTACGAATATCTCGATCCATGCGCCACCTAGCGGCGATTTTTTTTCACAGGTCGATTTCTATTCTTGCATGTATTATTTGTTCCAAATATGAGCCAAATCGGACCACAAATGCGAATTTTGCGAATATCTCGATCCTTGCGCCACCTAGCTGCGATTTTTTTCACAGGTCGATTTCTATTCTTGCATGTATTATGTGTTCCAAATATGAGCCAAATCGGACCTCAAATGCGAGTTTTGCGAATATCTCGATCCTTGCGCCACCTAGCGGCGAGTTTTTTTCTTATTGTTGCATTGTCATCGGGTTTTGAACTATATTCCAAGTTTCAAGCTTGTAGCTTATCGGGAAGTTACTTAAATTTCAATTACAAGATTCGTTCACAACGGCCGGCCTGTCAACTCAAGCTAAATAAAACCGTTTAAAAACAGCTTTTAGATAAATTCTATTTCCCACAAATGACTGCCAAAATAAAAAGAATCACAAAATAGTGCAAAATATGCAATGAAAATAAGTATGAAAGACATCCGACTGCCCCAATCATACAAGCAACCCCAATTCCCAATTACCCAGGACACATTGTCCATATCGATATCTATCACACGAACAATAAGGTTATCCTCACAGCCATCGACAAATTCTCTAAATATGCCCAAGCGAAAGTACTTAGATCAAGGGCTACGGAGGACATAAGACAACCCCTTCAAGAATTGCTAACATCTTTTGATATTCCAGGAAAAATCGTTATTGATAACGAAAAATCCTTAAACTCTGTAACCATAACCTTTATGCTCGAAAACCAATATGGAATAGAGATTTACAAGACACGCCCCAACACCAGTACTGTCAACGGCCAGGTTGAACGCCTCCATTCCACCCTTTCAAAAATAATGCGATGCTTGAAAAGTGAAAGGACGCTCGATAGCTTCGAAGATCTACTTAACAGATCACTCTGCAAATATAATTATTCCACCCATTCGACAATTAAGAGAAAACCAATAGAAGTATTTTTCGGAAGGACTGTAAGTACCGACCCCGAACAATTGGAAAGCCACAGGTAAGAAAACATAAAAAATTTAGCTGAAAAACAAATAAAAGATTTAGAATTCCACAATAAAAAAAGATCAATCTTCAAAATTTACAGTCCCAATGACATCATCTATGTCAGAATAAGCAAAAGAGTAGGCAATAAGCTTACACCCAGGTACAGGAAGGAGGTCGTCAGAGAAGACAGGAACTCCACAGTTATAACCCAATCAGGGAAGCCGGTGCACAAAGGGCTGATAAAGCGCTGATAAAAATATAACAAGAAAAAAAACAAAAAATTTTTTTTTTCTCAAAAAATTTTTTTTCTCTCAAAAAAAATTTTTTTTAAAGGAAATAATCATTTTTTCTCATTTCTTATCTTACCTCTATGTAACGAATTTTCCATAGATTAATACGCCATCGGCGAACGATTTAACAAATAAATTTCACAAAACTTCGAATAAATACTTACTTACATCTGTTCACTATATATTTCTTATCTTATATGTACATCCGATTATTTGGAGATTACGAACGGGATAAGATTATTGTTCAGCCCCATTCATGAAAAGTATGAAGTCTTCGGCACAGCCAAAGTCAGTCTCGTCCTTACTTGTTTTTCTGCAATTTTTTCCCTTTTCTTGCATTACTTCCGGACACTTTGTTCAAAGTTTAAAGTGTCTTGTTAACCGGAAAAAATCGACGATAAAAGTTCCCAAATTCTAACGAGTTTCAAAGTAGCACCATCCCTACGTCACCTCAAGACAGTCCTCCAGCTGATGTTAAATATTAATCGGGTCCTGAAGTAATCGTCAAGTTTTAAGACTTTAGCCTTAGGGGAAGCTAGTTAAAATTTTATTGCGAAATGTTCCAATTTTCTACTGAAATTTGTTGACAAACACAAAAGGGTCATACTATAAAGGAGGTCAAAAGCGGTACACACTGCAGTTTTTATAAACTAGGGCTCATAAAAAACCTCTTATTCTCATATTCTTTTCAATTCGTTTAGCTTAATGTAGCTAATCTGTGAAAATCATTGCATATAAGCTTAGCCATATACACAAACACAACCGCAATGTTAATCCTTATATCCTGTCACCAAACATAAAACAAACTAAAGCTAAACATCCACAAGTGTCCATTCAGACTTTGCCACTGGCTTAACTCTTATCTTTTAGCTGTGTAAATTAATTAGCTGACGAACGAGTTGAAATTCAAAATCGTTTGAAACGCCCAAGGCGCTTATTATGGAATTTTTTCTCAATATGGTTTGTGGAGCGGATATTTATGCGTGTGGTATAAGCAAAATATGGGAGATATTCATTGAACATCTATGCATATATGTTTGCCCTAACCATTTGGTAAAAATTTACAACTTACCCGCACACAATTAAACAGGATATTAAGATGCGCAAGCGAAGTGCCACAAATTAGGAAAATCAACACCACCCTATCAGTGTAAAATTGGGAAGAACCTCCCCGACCAGAAGTTTTTCTTATTTACTGTTATAAATCTACTTGGGAAATGAAATACAATTGATATAAAGCTCTTTTTTGTAAAGATATAGTTTATTTTATTCGTCCACAACCCTTTTAAAAATCTTTTATATAAAAGTGGGCGTGGTCCTTAACCGACTTCGTTAATTTTACTTCAAAGCATTCCTTATAGTAAAGGCAACCTCTCTGCCTAATTTGGTTACGATAGGTTTAACGATTTTTGATTTTTGATTAATAATATTTGTAAAATTGATTTTATCACAAGTGGGCGGTGCCACGCCAATTTTTAAAAAAATTTTCAAATTTTTATCAGGAGTTTCAATAGCAGTCCATCTTTCAAATTTCAACATTCTAAGTGTATTACTAGGTTATCATCCGATTTCACTCATTTTCAATACCAATCTATTCTGGGCCCAGATAAGCTCGTGTACCAAATTTGGTGAAGATATCTCAATATTTACTCAAGTTATCGGTTTAACGGACATACGGACGGACGGACGGACATGTCTCAATCAAATTTTTTTTCGATACTGATGATTTTGATATATGGAAGTCTATATCTATCTCGATTCCTTTATACCTGTACAACCAACCGTTATCCAATCAAAGTTAATATACTCTGTGTGCAAAGCACGCTGAGTATAATAAAATACGAATGGTGTGCTTGGAAAAACTGTTCTTAAAACAAGCCCATCGGTCACGAGTTAAGAAAAAACGTACTTAAAATACTTTTGTCAACAAATATTCTTAATTTTGAACTTGTTTCGTTCATTTTAGAACGATTTTTTTTTTCTGAGTGTACAAGAATTATTTTCCTAATTGGTGTCTACTTAAGGAAGTTTTTTACAGTGTGGCTCGCTAACTTCAGATGAAGTTATAAAACATGCCACTTATCTTCGGCAAATTTACGGCGACTTCGTGTATAAGAATTATTTTCCTAAATATGGCGAGATAAAAGATACCGCTTAAAAACCTTTATTTTATGTGCGAGCATGCTACTTAAACACTACGTCGGCTGTCGAATGAAAAATTAAAAAAAAAATTGTGGTTTATATTCCGAAAATCTGGGTATATCATGAACAAACAGTAAATGAACTGTTGACCTACTACATTAAATTTTATTATAATTACCAAATAAGAATTTCTGTCAAAACATTTAAATTATGTGAAAAGCACCGTACCTATAGTGCATTTGCACTCTCAAATCGCAATGCAGTCCAATCCAATAACACTATTATTACCTTAAGCGCCACCGAAAACGATGCAATTAAATTCATAATTAACCACAAAACTAGTATACTTACTTTTATGTAGTTAGCTATTTTAATCGGATGTAAGGACGTTTGTATTTCGTATTAACAATTTGATTTTTTTATACATATGTGTGAAAATTTAATTTAATTTTTTTATTGGCTTTGACTTCGAGTAACCAAGTGTTATTAGAAAAAATTGGTATTTGGTATGAAATCAATTCATTGGTTACTATTTTACAAATGTGGATTAAATATAAAGTGAAAATCTTTCGCCCCAGAGGATTGCAATACATTTTCGTTATTCCATAATAATGAATAAAAAGTTTTTAGTCATTATTCCGACAAAGGAATAATTACTAATTATTCCGTTCTTTTTATTCACTGGATTGCATTCATTGGATTGCAATGCTGAAAGGAGTATATATCACAATCATTCGCATCTCTTATTATAAATATACTAAACTGTATCTTGTTCAATGATGGAATGATATTTAATTTGGAAAATTACTTAGCAACGTTAACTTTTGTTTGTTTGTACTAATGGACACATAATAATGAAACAACAAAATTTAAAGTAAAATCATGTAACCAAAATGGGAACTAGCAGCTTAATATTATTGATATGGCCGTTTTCAGAGTACTAGAATTATCCCAGTGGTTTAATTTATTTTCTTTTTTATTTCATTTTATTTTATTTTATTTTATTTTACTTTTTTATTTTATTTTATTTTATTTTTTATTTTATTTTATTATATTTTATTATGTTTTATTTTATACATTCGAAAGTTTTAATGAGCTGTAGATGTTTTACACAAAAATTCGTTTTTATTATTTATTATGCTTTATTATGACAGAAAATACTGAAAAGAATGAAACATAGCGACTGGCATTTTACCTATCTCCATCCTGCCATAGATTTCAAATTACAAATTTTTTTAATTAGAAATTATATTCCCCGCTAGGTGAGATTCGAACTCGAGTTGCCTTATTTCTATTAATACAAATTATTTTGTATAACTCATTAAAATTTACTAAGGAACATATAAAAATGAAAAGATGATTAAGATCTACTTTATTTTGTTTTATTTAAGTTGTAAACAAAATGTCCTGCCGCCCCTACGTACTTCACCTGTCAAAAAATATAATCCCCGTTATTGCATGAAGGTGAACACAATGAAGGCGAAAATTACGCGACGATAGATTTATCTCTATCACCGCCGCCGGGCAATGGTTGCCGCTGTTCCTTTTTAAATTTAATTAAATTTAATTTAATTTTTTTATTGGCTTTGACTTCGAGTAACCAAGTGTTATTAGAAAAAATTGGTATTTGGTATGAAATCAATTCATTGGTTACTATTTTACAAATGTGGATTAAATATAAAGTGAAAATCTTTCGCCCCAGAGGATTGCAATACATTTTCGTTATTCCATAATAATGAATAAAAAGTTTTTAGTCATTATTCCGACAAAGGAATAATTACTAATTATTCCGTTCTTTTTATTCACTGGATTGCATTCATTGGATTGCAATGCTGAAAGGAGTATATATCACAATCATTCGCATCTCTTATTATAAATATACTAAACTGTATCTTGTTCAATGATGGAATGATATTTAATTTGGAAAATTACTTAGCAACGTTAACTTTTGTTCGTTTGTACTAATGGACACATAATAATGAAACAACAAAATTTAAAGTAAAATCATGTAACCAAAATGGGAACTAGCAGCTTAATATTATTGATATGGCCGTTTTCAGAGTACTAGAATTATCCCAGTGGTTTAATTTATTTTCTTTTTTATTTCATTTTATTTTATTTTATTTTATTTTACTTTTTTATTTTATTTTATTTTATTTTTTATTTTATTTTATTATATTTTATTATGTTTTTTTTTATACATTCGAAAGTTTTAATGAGCTGTAGATGTTTTACACAAAAATTCGTTTTTATTATTTATTATGCTTTATTATGACAGAAAATACTGAAAAGAATGAAACATAGCGACTGGCATTTTACCTATCTCCATCCTGCCATAGATTTCAAATTACAAATTTTTTTAATTAGAAATTATATTCCCCGCTAGGTGAGATTCGAACTCGAGTTGCCTGATTTCTATTAATACAAATTATTTTGTATAACTCATTAAAATTTACTAAGGAACATATAAAAATGAAAAGATGATTAAGATCTACTTTATTTTGTTTTATTTAAGTTGTAAACAAAATGTCCTGCCGCCCCTACGTACTTCACCTGTCAAAAAATATAATCCCCGTTATTGCATGAAGGTGAACACAATGAAGGCGAAAATTACGCGACGATAGATTTATCTCTATCGCCGCCGCCGGGCAATGGTTGCCGCTGTTCCTTTTCTCTGTAAACTTAAAAAAAAAAAAAAAAACATACTAATATCCAAAAAAAGTTGTATGTTTTTTACGTATAATTCTTAGTTTTACTGCCAATATACGCTCAAAAAAATTGGGAAGGATATCGAAAGATGTGTTCCGGTATCGTTATTAATGACCTGCAAACCTTAGATTAATGTTACAAAAAACTTAAAGATAATTAGCACAAACATTTGTTAAATTTTTGTTTTTCAATGATTGCTTACAGCAAACCCGCGTACCTGAGCTGTCAAAAATTAAAACTCATACAAGCTTTTGGAAACGTATGTAACGTAATTATTTTCATCTTTATTTCTATATATGGCCACTCGGAATAAAAAGCGTCAGAAAATTTCGCCCGGTATTGTGTTTAGAGTCAGCGAAATGTCAGCGCCATACAGGACCGTATTAACCATCAACGGGGCCCTAGGCAACCATCAATTTGGGGGCCATTTTTTCACGTCCGTCCTTTTTCGATTAAAAATACAAACTTATATCTTTCAAAAAAATTTTATTGTCACAATGTAATATGTGATATCAATAAAATTACTATCTACATTTTAAACATGTCGTTTTCTACATTTGTTTTCGGCAAAATCATTAATTATATCATCAATATCGATTTTGTTCAATAAATCTGACTCAATGCAAAGTATACCTAACATCTCGAGTCGCTCTTGTCGCGTTGTAGCTCTTTCAACAGCTTTGATTCTTTTTAATTGCGAGAAGGATCGTTCGGCAGAACAATTTGTGATCATTAATGTTAAAAAAATCCGAAGAGCTATTTCTGTGCTAGGAAATACATCGGCTAATTGATCTTCTTTATACAAATAACTATGAGTTTTTTGTGCATTAGTGTATCTGGAGTTCACGTAACTTTGGAATTATTTCATTTCAATGAAAAATTCTTCCAAATCTCTAGAATAAAAAAGAACTAAGTCATAAGCGGAGGTCTCCATCAGTTAGAGAAAAGTTGATGAGAAATGCAAATCTCTCTGAAACTTCCACATGGGGTATTCCATCCCATTTCGAACAATTTTGAACCCGCCCCCTTTTAGAATTGACTGAAAGTTTTTCTTCTTTTTCTAGCTTACGAAAGACGTTTTTCAGAATTTTCTCAAATTTTTTCATCCAACTCAAACAAAGTTATGAATTTTTAAAAAAACACCGTTTTTGTTTTCAAAATGCTATAACTTTTTCAAAAATTTACCGTTTTGGATCTTTGTTTTTTTTTTAACTTGTTTTTAAATGTACTTTTCGGAAAAAATTCAAAAAAATTTTTAAAGTTTTTTTTTTTGTAATTTTTCAGTTTTTCGAGATTTTTCGAATTTCCCCATTTTTTTTCATAAAAAAACTTCAATCAATTCTGCAATCATCCCCACTAATCCCGGAGTGGGCCGATATTTTTTTTTCTTTTTTTATTTAATTGAAAAAAAAAAAAAAAACTTTAAAAATTTTTTTGTATTTTTTCCGAAAAGTACATTTAAAAACAAATTAAAAAAAAAAAGATCCCAAACGGTCAATTTTTGAAAAAGTTATAGCATTTTGAAAACAAAAACGGTGTCCAACTCAAAATAGTTATGAATTTAAATAAAAAAAAGGTATTTTTTAAAAATACTATAACTTTTTCAAAAATTGACCGTTTGGGATCTTTTTTTTTTAACACATTTGTTTTTAAATGTCTTTTTCGGAAAAAATACAAACAAATTTTTAAAGCTTTTTTTCAATTAAATAAAAAAAAAAAAAAAAAATATCGGCCCACTCCGGGATTAGTGGGGATGATTGCAGAATTGATTGAAGTTTTTTATGAAAAAAAAAAAA
Organism: Eurosta solidaginis; assembly: GCF_040869045.1. Taxonomy (NCBI): domain Eukaryota; kingdom Metazoa; phylum Arthropoda; class Insecta; order Diptera; family Tephritidae; genus Eurosta; species Eurosta solidaginis. The sequence goes on along the minus strand of NC_090320.1, from coordinate 353,205 downwards.
AATGGCGAAATTCGAAAAATCTCGAAAAACTGAAAAATTATAAAAAAAAAAACTTTAAACTAAAACTTTTTTTGAATTTTTTCCGAAAAGTACATTTAAAAACAAATGTAAAAAAAAAAAAGATCACAAACGGTCAATTTTTGAAAAAGTTATAGCATTTTGAAAACAAAAACGATGTTTTTTTTTAAATTCATAACTTTTTTTGAGTCGGATAAAAAAATTTGAAAAAATTCTGAAAAACGTCTTTCGTAAGCTAGAAAAAGTAGAAAAACATTCAGCCAATTCTAAAGGTGTCGGGTTCAAAATTGGTCGAAATGGGATGGAATACCCCATATACACTTTCGCACGTCGTTTGATATCACTGTGAAGATTATCGATGATTTCGAGAAAACCTTTTGTCCTAAAATCATCGCGAGGCGAAAATTCTACTTCTGGAGCATTTCCGTTATTAGATTGGTTTTTTCTGCGACGAGTACGTTTTACGATTTCTGTATAACCTACACCAGGTTATAATTGTTTTGTTTTTTTCCTCGAAATCATTGAACTTTTCACGGAATGAAACTAAACTCTCTTCTAACAATCCGTACAAGAAACCACACGTTTGCAAATCTGCTTTTAAACTTTGCAATTACTTACTCACTGAACGCATAGCAGTAAAAAAAAAGAGATCCGTAAAATCAAAATGAAACCAAATTCGAATATTGTGCATTTTATTCGCGATACACGTCGCCTCATAACGAGTATCAGTATTTTGTGATCTACCATCAGCAATGATTTCTAGAGCCTCTAATATGATATCAAATGAATCGTAAACTGCATTCGCCGCATTCGAATGTGCTTCCTAGTGTGTAGTGGACAATGTCCTCAAAGTTTTCTCATTGTTTTTTTTTTTTTTAGTTTTTAATACGCCCAACGATAGGTGGAAGCGGAAAGAAATTATATAATGTATGCATAATGGCGAAAAAATCTACTGCATAAAAACAGCACTTCACAGCATGCTCTCCAACAAAATTAAGGGAATGTGCGGAACAGGGAACATAGATCGCATTCTCATTCAAACTCAGTATTCTTGCTTGCACACCTTTATACTTCCCGGACATGTTTAATGCGTTGTCATATTATTGTCCTCTACAATTTTCAAAATCTAAACCACAGTCTTCAGTAAAAAACTTTAAAGTTTGATTCGCTGGACTTTCACCAGTATGGCCTCCCAACTGAAGAAAAGTTATAAACCTTTTTTATTATTCAATATACTCTCCTTTCACTTCGATACATTGTCAAATGAGTCGGAAATATCGTTTTTAGGAGCCTTGTCTAGTTTGTCGGTCGTCGCCTTTTGAATGCGGTCAATTGAGTTTTATTTATTTGAGTAAAATTTATTTTCAGTTCTAATTATATTTTTCTTTCACTCTCTAGAATTTTATGTTTGTAAGAAAATTTTAGAAGTCTTTTTCATTTTTCGGGGGCCCCCTAAGATCGGGGGCCCCAGGCAATTACCTATTCTACCTACCTGTTAATCCCGCCCTGGCGCCAGACGTGGTGAAGATCGTCGTCGCTCGGCATTGTGTCAACATATAATTTCATCAAACATTTCGTTACCCCAGCTTATATAATTTTTTTTCTTAACTTTGTTATTTTTAATTTTATGTTATTATATTAATTTATTTTTTGTTTTTTTATTTTATTTTTATTTTATATTCAATCAAAGTTACACTTTGCTCATATATACCGACTCTCGCGCTATACTTACAACAAAAACACTATGTACACAATTTTCGTTTACTTAATTTAATTAGCTTTTTTCTTACTTTATTTAATTTTGTTTTAATTTATTTTATTTTATAATTGACAAAAAACTCACTAAAAAAATTCACTACTTTAACTTGAATAATCTCGTTTATTTTTATTAACAAATTGAATAGCGGCTATAAAAATAAAACTTTGCCTACATTTGCTGATTCTCGCGCTGTACTTACAACAAAACAATTATGTACGCAGTCATCGTATTAGCTTACTTTTTATTTTATTCTATTCTTTAACTTTATTTTATATTAATTTGTTTTATCTTGTTTTATTTTATTTTACTTTTAATCAACAAAAAACTAACCAAAAATATTCGTTACTCCAATTTCAAAAATCTCGTTTAACCTTGTTAATAACACTTTCAGTAGTAACAATGAAAATAAACCTTTACTTAAATTTGCTGATTCTCGTGCTATACTTACAATAAAACAGCTACAACACTCTTCGAGTTATTTATTATAAACATTTTTTTCCACTCGATTTTATATAAGTTTATTTTGTAATTATTTATTTTATTTTAATTTCTTTTACTTTATTTTGTTTTTAGTTAAATTTATTTTTTTTTCTTTTATTTTATTTTATTTTCAATGAAAACTAGACCTTGCTCATATTTGCCGATTCTCGCGCTATATTTGCAACAAAAACATCATATACACACTTTTCGTTTACTTTATTTAATTTAATTTTATTTTATAACATCTCGAACACAAGCTAGAATTTTGAGACCCGGAAAATCGAGAGCTTGGCTTCTAGTCAGATTCTCGTATCTCGAAATGGTCGTATATCTCGCGAGCCTCTCGATATTCAAATTAACCGCTGTATTGACAATATTTATGCACTCTGTTTTCTTTTACTTGTCAGTGTTCAATATATTGCCTTTCCAATGATACATCCTTCAAAACATATGTATTAATATAATTTTTTCGTAACATTCAAATTTTTCATCGAGAAATCGCGAACTTGTCTTCTCGCAAGATTCTTCAAAAAAAAAATATAATGTTGTAATAAATTTACAGGTTTCCAATTTAAGTCAAAAAAGATTGGAAAAATGTTTACACAGATGAGTGGTTTAAAATTTATGCTCACACTTTTAATAGTGTAAGATATTCGATTTTTAGGTAGAACTTACAAATATATTTGGGCTTGAGCTCACACAACCTAATGTACCTACAAATTTATATTTACCACTGTTCATAAAAGTTTTGTTTTGTAATTATAAATTTACCTTTGGAATTAAAAGTGAATTGTGCGAGTAATGGTAGAGAAATGAATGTGCTATGAAAAGTAAATAAAATTATGAAAGAAAAGCGAGCTTTTAAATGAAAAAAGAAAATGAAGTGGCCAAAAGCAACTTTCGCTGGCAGCCGGCAGTCAGCTGTGTAGCTACGAAGTGCATGCAAACCATCCGGATAAAAAAAATAATATTATTGAAGGATTAAAGTTTTCGAGGAGTTTAATTCTATAGTAACTAGAGGATACCGTGTAGCGATGTTTAACTAAAATTTCCTATCCTCTGAGTTGAGATGACTTTGGCGCCAATTGCAGGTGAAACAATGTACGGCTTACATCCAGAAACACAATCTGTAGCTATATAATTACAACAGGAAGAACTAAGTCGTAAGGATAATTGAAGTAGTTACATGTAAAATGGTATATATTGCGCTGAATTAAGTGAAAGATATGGGGGTGAAGCGCATAAATGTGATCAATTGTGGTCGCGGCATAGGGGGAATGCATTTATACTTTGAAATGGCTTGGTTGGCACCATAGGCGCACATATCCCAGCAAAAAATCGGTAATCGCTACTAAGGGTAATCGCTTCTAAGGTAATATCTTCTAAAGGTAGGTTAACTTCACCAACCCATTGCGGGTAATGCTGCAAAGAATCGCTATTCAGCTCGAAGTATAATGTATTCTAGAAGGCATTGATTAAAATGCCTTCAAATGATTTCGCTTCTCCTACTCATTGCTGATAATACATAAAAGAAGCAGAGACGTTGCACGCGCATATTTACACTACCTTAATTTGTATTCGCTTCTGTGATCAATTACGGGTAATGCAAAAAAGCGCAATAGGTAGATAAGTAGAAAAAAATCCTAACTGCCGTTACCTTCTGTGGAAATTTCCATTCGACAACAATCATGTTTGGAATTGTTTAATTCAGTTTGCAATTGTTATCCGTGTGTGACGCGTCTTTTATAAGGGATCAAATAAAAAAGTGAGTTATTAAAATAAAATAAAAATGTTAATCAAAAGATAATTAAAACGTTTAATAAAAATAGAAAAGAGCGAAATAGATCTAAAATTTAGTGAAAGTGTTGAACAAAATGAAATTAATATAGACAATACTTCGTCAGTAACCGTGAAAGTGTTAAACAAAATGAAATTAATACAGAAAATATTGCGTTAGGAGTGGGACAACATAGTGACAGTGATGAATCAGTGATATTCAGTGTCTGCTTAATACTATGATTAGCTTTAATTAAAATTATTAAAAAACACTTAAGTAAATATGCGTTACGAATAAAATAAGTTTCAATTGTGTACATTTAAATATGAGCAGGAGTGTATATATATACATATACATATGTATATTAATTTATAAATATATTAATTTAAAAATTGCAGACACATTCTGCATAATATTACAACATAATATGGATGGGAAACAAGGGAAAACGCCAATACTTCGATACGCGAAACTAAAAAAATTACTTTTTGGTAAGTATATTTAAACAATGTAAATATATCAGTAAATTAACACCCTTTGGGCTCATTTACACGAGTCGATTTTCTATTAAATTTTTGTCGTTCGACTGCGTTCAACCATCAAATACATGCTTTTTATCAGTCGAATTGCTATTTACACAAAGGAACGACAAAAATCTACCAGAAAAATCGACTCGTGTAAATCAGCATTTAGGCACAGTTTTTCAGTGCAAGTTTAAACTACAGTCAAAGTTGACTAGAGTTTAACCCTGGCAGTATTGCCGCTTAACCTAAAATGATGTTATGGAAATGAACATAATGGCAAGGTTCAACTCTAGTCAACTTTAAATGTAGTTTAAACACGCACAGAAAAACTGAGCATTGTTCTGGCATGGTTATAGTTTAACGACCACCCTGGTTACAAGAAAATTTACAATCTTTTGGTGGTCTATCTGCAAAAGTTTCTAAATAGTAATGTTACCAGAAGATAATAAGAGTGTAACCATGGCAGAACAAGGGGGTAAGTCGAGTTATTAAAGAGATGACAACTCACTTTTTAAAAGATGTTTATTTTATATATGTTTACAAACTTTTCATATTTTTATTTCAGAAGCTGCTCACAAGTTGGCAATAGGGGAAAAGAATGCAAAGACCAGCTGCGACACGCAATAAAGGCCATAAAAAACCGCTACCACAAGGCCTCATGTTTAAAGAGAAAGCACACCGAAGCTACTCCCGAAAAAAAGCAACGAAATAAAGCCAAATTAATGTTATGTTACAAAATGTTTAATTTAAATAAGTATGTATGCAAGACTAACTTTTATTGATATACTGCGTACAAGACTGAATTCCTAAAAATTTTTATTTTCTGTAACAATCAGGCACACTAATGATTTTTTTTTTTTTTGTTTTACTCGAGAATGAGTTATTTATTTTATTGATATACTGAATACAAGACTGAATTCCTAACAATTTTTATTTTCTGTTACAATCAGGGACTAGAAATATTGATCATTTTTTTTGTTTTACTCAATAATGAGTTTTTTATAATAAAACTAAAATAGTCATATATCCTGAACTATGCTGAATTTCGCCTCAAATATTTGAACGAACACCCTCTTGCTCTGAAGTTGCTGATATCAAAGATAAGTTATTGAAAATGCTACTATAAGTGGCGGAAAATCGGTATGAATTGAATACCTCCTCCCCCATTAAAATTAAAATTTTCAAAAACTTAACTTTAGTATGAAGAATTGTAAATTTTTAAGGCGAAATTCCGCATAGTTCAGGGTATATGACTCTTTGAGCTTTATTATGAAAAACTGATTCTTGAGTAAATTAAAAAAATAATCATAATTTGCAGTCCCTCGTAATAATTGGTAAGTAATTTGTAAAATCTGCTATCAAAAAAGATAAAATAAAATGTAAACTTTTTAAAACAGTATTTTTATTATCCTATTAAATGCATTGAACCAAAAAAGTACATGTTTTCTAAGAAAAAGTTCATGAAAACTTCTCCAAAAACCAGTTTTAATATAATTAAAAAAATATTTCTTAGAATATAAATAGTTTTTCTTAAAATCTATGAACCCATTCATAGAATATGAAAAAAATATATATAATATATATATAATATATAATATATATTATATTCTAGGAAAAATTTATTTAATTCCATGAACACCGGTTTTTGTAGAGGTTTTTATGAAATTTTTGGTTCAGTGAAGTTCTAGGTGTTTCATTCTATTTCTCTGCAAGGCATTCGTGCTTCGATTCTATAGATTTAAAATAGGAAGGCATTCTAAACAATCTTCTCCGGAAGGGGTTATTGATTCGCTTCTAAAGATTTAATATAGGAAGGAATTCTAAACCCTCTTCTCCGGAAGGGGTTCTTACTTCGATACCATGGGTTTCAAGAAGAAGGGCGTTCTGCATTTGTTTCTATCGAAGGCGTTCTTGCTTTGCTTCTATGGATTAAATATAGCAAGGCGTTCTACATCCGCTTCTCTGTAAGGCATGCTGCAGTAGCTTCTTCAATAGTAGCTGTAATTGGTTATCAGTTCGTTTGACGATGGTCCAGAAAGTAAGGGCTTACCTCCAATGACATGCCCATGTTAAAGTAATAAAGAAAAGAAGGGAAAGGGGAAGCGATTCCGAAAATTTATTTCGATTCCTCTTTCCCTTCTAAGGTAATCGTGTTTTTTGCTGGGATGTAGCATGTTTCTATGAGCATGTGTTCATGCTGTTGCTGGTATAAAGTGCACCGTAAAAGTTATTCCACTAAGATTTTAATCGTTAATAGCCATAACTGCTGGATAAATGGTAGCGTGTATTGCAGGGGGTTGTTGTCTTAGAAAACTACGTTGTCCGTTTTGCTTTTAATTCGTAAAATAGTTAATGTAGTATATTCTTATGTATATTAATAAGTGTGGCTCTCCGCAATAGTATAACTTGATTACTTTCATTCCTTCTTAGTGACTAAAAAGGAATGAAAAAAATTTAATTGATATATTAAAATTGGGATTAATGTTTGTTAAATATCCGAGAGAAATCGAGACACGACCGTTCACTAGTAATTCATTTATTGTAATCAGCTTTGGCTTATAACTAATACAGAGTTGAAGTTGTGTACTAAAAGTTATCGTGTTTGGGTTGCCTCTGTTACAAACATCAGAGTTGCATTTTCTCTTACAAATTCCGCCTCAACCCAAATGCGATTCATATTTAAAGTATAAAAAAATGTAATTCTAAAATATAACTCAAACTATGCTAGAATTATCTTTAACAATTTACATAAATTTATATGTTTGTCTCCAGATAGGGGCTTCGTAAATATATCTGCGACGTTTTTCGCTGATGGAACGTACTCAATATCGATTTCGTTTTGGACATATTTTTCGCGTATGTAGTGAAACTTTATGTCAATATGCTTGCTACGCTTGTGTGCCACAGGATTTTTGACTGCGAACTGTGCACTTTGGTTGTCGCAAAATATTGTTGATGCTTTAGCGACATACTGCTCAAAACCCATTTCTGTCAATAAACTTCGTAGGAAAGATACTTCCTTTGCTGCGTTGCACATTGCGATGTATTCCGATTCCATGGTGCTAAGAGAAACTACATGCTGCTTCTTAGATTCCCATGCAATCAGCCCATCGCCCATAAAAATAGAATAACCACTGATCGATTTGCGGTCTTGTAAATCTGAAGCCCAGTCAGCATCTGAAAAACAAATTAAGCTTTGATGGTTAGCGTTAAAAGTTATCATACCCTTCGGCTTCTCCTTCAAATAGCGCAATACACGCTTGGCTGCCACGAAATGCTCTTTGTGCGGGTGACTGGTAAACTGTGCCAGCTTCGATACGGTGTATGCTATATCCGGCCGAGAAATTATGGCCAAATATGTCAAACCACCAACAAGTGACATGTACTGCTTGGTGAGAAAACCCGCACAATTTTTGTTACTGCATTTTGCAAGAACCGTGCCTTTACTGTAAGGCGTTGCAACACCTTTACAATCTGCCATATTCCAGCGCTTTAATAACTCGTCGACATAGCGCCCTTGATGGATTGAAATACTTCCACGGAGATCGTCCCTTTCAACCTCCATGGCCAGGTAATAACGAATAGGGCCACGATCGACAGCTTCTACTTTCTCATTAAGCATTTTAATAATTTTCTGCATCGTGTTTTCTGATGAACAAGCCAACATGATGTCATCAACGTATATGCTCAATATATTAATTTCGCCATTGCCGCACATAGTATATACACAGTTGTCTGATCTGCATCTCACGAAACCAATGTCGCTCAAAACTTTATCAATCTTTTCGTTCCAATATCTGCCGGCCTGCTTAAGGCCATATAAAGATTTTTGAAGTCTGCACACTTTTTGGGGTTGTTGCTCATCAACAAAACCTTCAGGCTGGCGCATGTACAACTCTTCTTTCAAATCACCGTTTAGGTATGCAGCTACGACATCGACATGGTTGACCAGCAGCTTATATTGTACTGCTAATGAAAGAATCATACGAATAGTCGAATGCCTGACGACTGGTGCATAAGTGAAGGTAAAATCTTCGCCTGGTTTCTGCGAACAACCTTGCGCAACTAAACGCGCTTTATACTTTTCAAGTTTACCATCGCCATCGAACTTTTTAGCGAACACCCAGCGACAACCAATCACGTTTTTGTCAGGTGGACAGTCAGCTAGAGTCCAAGCACCACTTTTCATTAGGGAATTATATTCCGCCTGCATAGCATTTCTCCATTGCGAACTTTCGTCAGATTGCATCGCATCTTCGACTGAATTTGGATTTTCGTACGCCAGATTAAGTACCTCAACTATATATTTTTTCCTTGGTCTGCTTACTTTTCCTGTTCGGCATATACGCGGTCGTCCTCGTTTTCTTCCAAATACCATTTCGCCTTCGTCACTCGAAGCACTATCTTCAGATGCATCGTCGTCATCTTCATCATTTGCCATGTCATCACTGCTTGAGTTTTTATCAACACTCATATCTGCATTTTCACCATCATTTCCACTCATATCTGCATTTTCAATCGATTTAATTGCATTTTCGGTAATTAATTCAATGATCACGTTAGAATCAGCATTTTCGTGCTCATCGGAGTTATCCTCTACGGTTTCAAGTTTTTGGCAAAGCGTGTTCGAAAAATATTACATCACGGGCAATTACAATGCTTTTCTTTAAGGGATCATAAAGTCTATACCCTTTAGTATGATCAGCATAGCCTACAAACCGTACCTTCGATCCTTTACAATCGAACTTTGATTTTCCTGGCTGCTTGTTAAGCACAACAGCTTCACAACCAAATACTTTGAAATGGTTAACACTCGGTTTGTACCCTCGATAACATTCATACGGCGTTTTATTTTTTAAAATTTTCGTGGGACACCTATTCCGTATGTAAGCGGCGGTGTTGACTGCTTCCGACCATAGCGATTGTGTGAGATTCGATGAAACTAACATGCACCGAGCCATCTCAACTAAAGTGCGGTTGGCGCGTTCTGCCACGCCATTCTGTTCTGGTGTATACGCCACCGTCTTTTGATGTATAATACCTTTACTTTTCAGGTAACTTTGGAAATCCGTTCCCAAATATTCACGCCCATTATCACTGCGCAAACATTTTACTTTATTACCAGACTGATTTTCTACGCACGTAACAAATTGCTTAAATGCAAGAAATGCATCAGATTTTTTCTTTAGAAATTTTACTTCAATGTAGCGCGAGAAATCGTCAATAAACGTGATAAAATAATTTGAGCCACCTTGCGATGTCGTACGCATAGGTCCGCAAATATCGGAGTGAATAATTTCCAAACATTTTGTTGATTGCACATTCGAATAATTAAGGAAAGCGCTTCTTTTGATTTTACACATTGCGCATATGTCACAATCAATATTCAATTTCTTATTGATACACAAGCCACGCACCATATTATTTTGTGCAAGCATAAACAAATCTTTATAATTTACATGGCCGAATCGCCGATGCCACTTTTGCACATTTTCATGTTCATTTTTATTTTCAGTTACTAAATTAATATATTCTTTGTTTTTAGTTTTAGTCAAATTTACGCGAAAAACTCCGTTTTGCATATCAGCAGTGAACACTAATTTATTTTCTTTTGTCTTTACAATTGCTTTATTCTTTTTAAAGCATACTTCGTTTCCGTTACTCAGAATTTTGCTCACAGCTAAGAAGTTGTTGTTTAACTTTGGTACGTACAATACACCCATCAATACGATGTCAGTAGTTTCCGATTTGAGCATTATTTTTCCTTCGCCCTCTGCTTCAACCAATTCTCCAGATGCTAAAAATACCTTTTGAGTGGTTTTTCGCAAGCAAAAGAATAATGTGATATCTCTACACATGTGTGATGATGCTCCACTATCGAGTATCCATGCCTTCTCAGCTTTCGCTGTTTGAGCGTGGGAGTCAAACAAACTTAGCACCGTTGGAGTTTGAGTGCTTTTGCAATTAGCTCTGATGTGACCTCTTTTACCGCAATTATAACATTTTGCATTGCTGAAGTTTCGCCTTATACTCTTAACTTTGTTGTTGCTACGATTGTCGCGTTCATTAGACAAGCCTTGTGTTTGATCTCTTTTCTCAACTTTGCCATTGGAATTCGCTGCAAACACATTTTCGGTTACGATGCGTTGCCCTCTCCTTTGCTCTTCTTCCAATATTTTAACCTTCAAAACTTCTAATTTCGGTAACTTGTCTCTACTTTCAATAGCTATTACGAAGCTTTCTATCTCATCTGGGAGACTACATAACAGTAATATGCAGAGCAGGTCTTCGGGTACAGTAACACCGATTTCGCTAAGATTGTCCACAATAGAGCAGAACTCATTGATTTGAAGGGCAAATTTCTGTGCAGCGTTCACTTTGAATTGAATCAATTTTCTAAACAAATTTACCTTTCTGGCTGGACCGTCTGCATTGTAGAGGGTGCTTAGCAACTTCCATGCCTCTTTTGCTGTCACACACTTTTTTATTTGGATCAGCTCCGTAGGTTTAATGCACAAATGAATCATCGCTAATGCCTTTTGGTCAGCTTTCTGCCACTGCTCCTTCTCCTTTTCCGATGCTTCCGTCTTAATATCATCAGCAACGACGTACCACAAATCTTGTGTCACCAACAAACTACGCATAAGCAGCGCCCACGTCGAATAGTTTTCGCCGGTCAACTTTTCAATATTTATTAACGACGAACTCATTTTTTTTTTTTTTTTTAATCAACTAATCAACTGTTTTTTAGAAAAGGCTACAAAATCGACAAACGATTTACACAATAAATATTACTATTAAAATTACCGAACAACGTGACCTGGGCCCATAACCCTTGTTAAATATCCGAGAGAAATCGAGACACGACCGTTCACTAGTAATTCATTTATTGTAATCAGCTTTGGCTTATAACTAATACAGAGTTGAAGTTGTGTACTAAAAGTTATCGTGTTTGGGTTGCCTCTGTTACAAACATCAGAGTTGCATTTTCTCTTACAATGTTTTTTGTACTCCTTTCTACACACTAAAGCGAAAATTGTAAATTTACTACCAAAATGTTAGGCAACACTTTAACCACTATAAATGTGTAATATTTTACACATCTTTATTTTTACAAATCTCTTGTTGATTTTTACACAATAAATGTGTAATACTTTAGACACTACATGCCTAGAATTGTACGCACCAGTTGCTTATATTTACACACTAAGAGCGCGATTTTAAACACTAAAGGCCTAAGTGGTGACACTTTCAACCACGGCGTCTTTAGCAAAATGATATTTTGAAAAATGGACTGCATAGACATTGTAGCTTGAAAACTTTTTATTGCATTTTGGAAACAAACATTCAAACAAATTGGAACTCCGTTCCTTATGCGCAAATAAATACAAATGATAACTCCTTAATTTGCGGAACTGCTTTGCACACACTTATTTATATCTACATATATTTTATAGCTAATTCACCCATTTATAATTATATTTTAAAGCTTATTCACTTTTTTTCCACCACGAGGCGACAAACGCGATTTCTCAGAAAATGAAAATTTACAGTTACCTGAAGCAAAATACAATAATAAGTAACCGAAATTTACACACTTTTGTGTGAAATTACAAAGCATGTAAACTTTTGCACACTGCTTGCGTAAAATCTCGTACGTTTTGGGTGTAAATTAAAATATTACACGTGTTTTTATAGTAATATCATCCATTTTTTTATTTTCAACATGAATACAAACAAAAAATGGGCATTTTTACACCAAAAATTTATTTCAGCAGGAATTTACCCCCATTTTTATCGTAATTTCACACAAAAGTTTTAGAGTGTAGGACTAAAGCTAAGTAACGCTGTTAATAATCTGTACGTAATTAAAGTTTTTAATATACTTGTAAATACTTCGGAAAGCTGGTTTTGTGTTTGCATATCCTAACTTGTTTTTTGCAGCGGAGTTATAGCCTGGTTGAAAACAAAAAACGCTGGGTCATATTTGTTGTAGTCAAACCTTTTTAACCTCAACTCATAGTGCAATATATCATCGGTATGTCGTCAATTTACAACTTCAAATTCTCATAAGATGAACTGGACTTTTAGCCACTTCAGATTGCTGTTATGGAAAATTCCGTTTTACCTTATGAAAATTTGGAGAAAACCACCATATCCATATGTTTACTGCATCGAGAGCAGCACAAAAATCATAAGGTTTCATAGGATAGATTAGACGTTTATTTGAACCCTTGCATAACAGGACACTTCTTAATGACGAACTGTATGAGATTATTGCCGTAATGGCCATTAAAATATACGTTTATATATTTATGCGACTGCAGCTTCAGCACACTTCTTCCAGAATTTGTGCTGCTTTCTTTGCGGCTAAAATTTCCATCTGAAAGACACTACAGTGATGTGACAATCTGTAGGACCTTCCTAATACTGGATCGACAGTAAACAGCAGACCCGACCGCTTGCGTTAATGTGGAATCATCCTTATACACGTGTATAGTATGTATATTCTGCCCTTTTCAAATCCTGGCGCCAACCCCCTGACCTTATTGTAGTCCTAATATCTCTTTGGAAGTTCGGGCTCGAGGCGAGGCCATTTAGTCAGTTCGCCCTTGATTAGATAGTGCTGTGCTACGTTGGTCATACGTCGTGCACTCAAGCTGCCCCGATGTTTTAAGCCCTGTTGCTGTTCATAAAGCGATATTCTTTGCAATTGGGTCTACAGGCGGGAATTTTTCTACATGAATTTTCCACGACAACTTATTATCTAGCATAATTCCTAGATATTTTGTCATGTACTTTGCTTCCGCTGTGAATACAAAAAATATTCCTGTTCCAATTATACATACATGTATGTATATGTGCATTTGTCATCCCAACAAGTCGATGCTGGGATAATAAACTGTTTGCCATTTTTTTTTAATTTTCTTTCTTTTTTATTTGTTTACATCTTCTGTTTATATCCAGTCTACAGTACACTTGTTATGTGTAACTAGTGGAGACCTTTTTAGTGTTCTAAGCTCAGTTTAAGATGTTTGCAAAATGAATGTTTGTTAAACAATTTTTGGTTTACTTATTGATTTTTTTGCAGTCCTGCTGATAACTTCAGACTGACGCCGAAATATTGAAAATTAATAAAATAAAAACATATTCAAGTGTTTTATTTAAAAACTGGTTTTTAAGAGCAATAAAACTAAAACAGCTCTTATAGGATTTTCAGGTCAAATTAAATTTTTTCAATTCAAATAAAACTTTTTACTAGTCAAATTAACCCCTTCCAAATCAAATCAAACTTTTTCAAATAAAGTGAAACTTTCTTTATTTAAAATTAAATTAGTTTTGGGTTTGCAAAACATTCCATAGCTATACTAAAGTAATTGCTAATATATTTTGTGACGATAGTCTTTTTTAATTGTGCTGTTTACCATCATTATCTTAAAAGCGGCAACAGTTTTTAATTTAAATACTTTTTGGCTACTTCGTTGCTTCGCATAAAACAACTAAAATTACTGCATGGTTTACTACCATTTTATTTGTAATAAAAACTTAAATATTAATCTTCAAATATATACAAGGGCTGCGCATGCAGCTAGTTCAAGTGATGATGGCGATAATAATTTCATTATAATAAGAAGGATGAAAGAAAATGTCAAAGTAAAAGTGATGCCAGATGTCAGCTGATTCATACCTTGCATGAAGTTTATACATAGATGGCACGGTGTGCAACTCTATACGCTATCGTACTCCCCCTACAGTGACTCGGTCACGATTTGGAGAAACGTACTCGCTGGCGTGTTTCGTAAGTCCGCACACTGGGCGGACTATCCGGTTGTGTAATGCCGTTGCTAATTTTAGTGTTCGTTATACTGTTTTCACACTCTAATGAAATCGTAAATTTTTTGCTTTCACACAGAAGTAACTGCTCGATTAGTATGAAGGATGAAATGTCAAGCGAATAAAATGACAATGCTATATGACAGACAATCATGGCGGAACGATACAAGGTGGCAGCATGGTAACATACCTACAAACATAAAACAATGCCATGTACTTGTAAATTCGATGAACAAATGTCAAAATCGTACTGCGCCGGTAGTTGATGTATCAAATCAAATAAAAAAGGTTATAATCAGCTGTTCGATGGGGCCACCTTGTATCGTTCCGCCATGTAGACAATGACATTTTTAAGCACTGAACACACCAAAAACTAAGAAGCGGGAACGGAAGCGGAACGCTGCCAACAGAGTTGCATTGTGCTTTTGACTTCATTAGGCACAGCTCAATAAGCGTCTTAATGTAGAAAACTGCCTTTATTATTCAATAAGCCGTCTGTGTGAAAACAGTATTAGGAACGCTAGTTGGATTCGCTCGCTCGATACTGCTACGTCCTTACCATTGATGCGAATGACAAAAACGCGATCTGATTCTCTGCTTACCACCTCATATGGCCCTGTGTATGGAGGTTCAAGTGGCTGTTTTACAGCATACGTTCGAAGAAAAATATGTGTGCAATCATTCAAATGTTTGAGCTGAAACATTTTATTGTTGTTGTGATGTGCAACTGGTGTTGGTCGCATGGCTCGCATTTGCTCTCTCAATTGGCCAACGAAGATGTGAGGGCCGGATGGTGCATCGGTGCCTTCTGCAAATTCGTTTGGTATGCGTATTGGCAAACCGTACAGCATCTCAGCTGCTGAAGCTTTAAGGTCAGGTTTATAACAATTCCGTAGTCCAAGTAGTGCTACTGGTAAGAGTTTTGGCCAAGGAATTTGGATACTACACATTAAAGCTGCTTTTAGTGAACGATGCCAGCGCTCTATCATCCCATTGCACTGGGGATTATATGCTGTTGTGTGTATGTGTTGGCCACCAACAAGTTTACACACATATTTAAACAAATTGTGTGCCTTGATCTGTCGTTATTGTTTTTGGACACCCAAACCTGGATACCCAATGAACCCAAAAAGTATTCGCAATCGTACCCGCTGAAATATATCTTAATGGTATTGCTTCGGGCCAGCGAGAAAAGCGATCGATCATCGTGAAACAGTAACGAAATCCTTGCGCGTGGGGCATAGCAATTATGTCCATGTGGACGTCATAGAATCTGTTGTCAAGCACAGTAATTTTTTACGGTATTAGCTTGTTGTGGCGATGTATTTTCGCGCGCTAACAGGCAATGCAATTTTTCGCCCATTCGGCGATGTCCTTCTTCATGGATGGCCAAACGTACTTTTGTCGCACCTGTTGACTTGTAAATTTGCCACTCGGATGTGACAATCCATACGCTGCTGAAAAACTTTATAGCGTAGGTTTCGTGGAACGTAAGGTCGCACTTTACCCCTTGATATATCGCAATAAATCGTACAAGTGTCAAATTGAACTGATTGTAATTAGAGGGATGTGTCACCGCTCAAAACCGAGCGTAATTCTTCATCGTCTGCTTGCGATTTCGCTATGTCAGCTAGAGTTATAGCCGAGGGCATTGAGATTGCCTCCAATCGAGAGAGTGCATCGGCCACAGAATTTTCAGTACCTTTAACATGAACGATTGCTGTAGAAACTGCGATATAAAATCTAAGTGACGTAGTTGCCGCGGCGATGCTTTCTCCTGCCTTTGCTGGAATGAATAGATCAATGGTATATGGTCAGTTTTGATTATAAAACTGCGTGCTTCGAGAAAATGTTTGAAATGGCGAATTGCATCGTACACTGCAAGTAGCTCTCGGTGATAGGTACTGTAATTCTTTTCTATGCTGCTAAGTTTTCTCGAAAAAAAACCTAAAGGTTGCCACGAGTTATTCGCTTCCTGCTCGAGAGCCGCGCCAACTGCCACGTTTGATGCATCACAGACAAGGGTTAATTTGGCCTTCGGTGCGGGACGAGCCAGAAGCGCTGCGTTGCCCACGCTTTGTTTACATGCTTCAAATGCGTCGACTGCATCTTTTGTCCACAGAATTTTTCGTTTGTCATTTTTTTAATGTTACGAATAAAATCACTCAACGGTGCTTGTATCTCGGAAGCGTGTGATATACAGCGACGTAGCTTAAAATATATAATTCGGATTGCCCAATTTGGCATTTTCTGGCATTTATGCTGAGGACATTTTTTCGCAAAATTGATAAAACAATGCGAAGGTACTCTTCGTGCTCTTCTTGCGAGCCAGACATGATAAGAATGTCATCAATATAGCAAAATACGAATTCCATGCCTCGGAAAATGTCATCCATAAGCCTTTGGAATGTCTGCGTGGCATTCATGAGGCTGAAAGGTATGAATAAAAATTCAACTAAACCGAATGGCGTGCAGACAGCTGTCTTCTTGAAGTCTTCCTCCGCCATAGGAATTTGGTAGTATGCCTGCACCAGGTCGAGGGTCGGAAAAACCGTGCAGCTTGTTTACAAAGCCACGAACGTGGGCGATAGGATAACGATCCGTGACCGTTATCGAATTAAGCTTTCGATAGTCGCCACACGCACGCCAACCACCGCATTCTTTAGACACCATGTGCAGTGGGCTAGACCAGGAACTCTTCGAAACCCTACAGACGCCTTGTTGTAGCAAAAATTTTACTTCTGCCCTTGCAGCTTCAAGCCTTTCGTCGGAGAGGCATCGCGGCCTACTGGCCACCGTATTACCAGACGTTTCGATGTGATGCCGAACTGAATGGAAAACCCTGCAGGCGCCTTGTTGCAGCAAAATTTAACTTCTGCCCTGGCAGCTTCAAGCATTTCGCCGGGGAGGCATCGCGGCGTACTGGCCACCGTATTACCAGACGTTTCTATGTGATGCCGAACTGAATGGAAAACTTTGTTAGTGTAAAATTGCGAATTTGTCTTAGTGACATCGACAAACTATTGCACTAAAAGAAATGGTGCTAGTAAAATCAACAAATCGGTTCTGTTGTTCTTGACTTAACGGAGATTCGGTGAAATTGATCGAATTACGGTTAATTCGACCAAGTTCTATGTCAAGCGAACAAATTAGTTGTGATTTCAACAGAAGAGAAATTGTCGCTCTTAAGTTAACAAAATTCTGTAAAATTGACAGATTCCTAATCAATCTAACTGATTTTTCTGTTAACGTAACTGATCTCACTGGTCATTTCAACAGGGAACAACATTCAATGCATGAGCAAATTTCAAAGAGTATTTTACGCTCACTGTGCTCTCTACTTTGTACTTATGACGATGGTGCCACTTGTTAAAAAAAACACCACTAAATCAAAAAACACACAAATTGGGAAAACAACAAAAAAACTAGTTTTTCAGTTATTAATAAAAAAGAAAAAACCCTTTTTTGAATTTACTGTGCATAACACTGCAAAAAATTATGCTATACCGGGACACCTATTTATCGGGTACAATTTTGCAACTTCTCCTCCAAGCGAAATGCAAAATTGCGCCCTCTTGTTGCAAAAGGTTTGTTTGAACGAACAGGATTTTTCCAAAGTTAGTAACATTTTGTTCAAGTTTTTACGAATTTTCACTCACGCGAACGAATCTAATAAGATAATAAAAAACAGTAAAGTCTGAGTTGTTTTGGAGTCATTTCAAAATAAAGTGTTACGAGAATTAAACTTGCCGAATTACATGTGGTGAATTACCTTCCCGCGATTTGATTTTTTACTTTTCATTAACTTACAAGTTCTCTATTTAAAATGATATGTCAATTTTTACTACAAATTTTGTTCGAAACAATCAAGTGTGGCAACTCTACATGCTAGAGAAGAAATTGAGAATGAGCTACAACTGAAAGAATTGAGAATCAGTTTCATTTCTTTTTAAAAAGTGAAGTAACGCGCGGCGAAGTTCAAAACTATAAATTAAATAAATTATAAAAAAATTAATTTGATGAAAGTGCGTTTAAGAAAAGTGTATAATGTTTAATGTGTGCCAGCATATTTGATGTACGCCCAATTGAATTTCGGTTAGTATGTACATACATATCGTCGCTCGCTAGCCAGAAGCATGAATGTGCAAATTTTGCGATTTTGTGTTAGAAGCTTCGTTGGATTACCCTTTAGATTCTTTAGGTTCTACTTAAATCTACAGCTTCCTACATTACATTGAAACCACAATAATTTGCAATGCCGTTTTCATGAATGTATAATTCAATCACATATAGTTGGGCCAGAAAAATGAATGTGGCACATTCATGTTTCTCGTTGGCAACAAAGTAATGCTGTTCCTGTTTGTATGACATATTCTTTGATATGGCTCAACAATTTTTGAAAAAAGTAAGAATAGTACACATTCGTACTCATATTTACTAATAATATTAATTATTTTAAAAATATAATTCTTTTTATAATAATTAAAAGAATGGTGTTCGGCACTGCTTTGCTGATAATTACTGTGCTATAACAACGCTATCCGAAAAAAAGGTCGCCGATGTTTAATTGGAGGCAAACCGGCTTATTCGAAATCCCGAATCCGCCAACGGAATTGGCCTGCAGGAATTTTTTTACGTCTTTTGCAGTTACCCAAATTTGACAAGTTGGGCCAATTCTTATAGCGTATTCGGACTCAGCGCATGAAAAGGCACAGAAAACATGGGCCGCATTACGTGATCCGACTACTTTGAATTTTTTTGTATAGCTGTGTTAACAAAAAAATTAGATCAGTTTTTAAAACTTTTTTTGTGCCAGAATAATGAATGTGCTAAATCTCGGAGAATAAAAGGAATGTGAGCAAAACAGTTATCTAAGTTGAAAGGGCATATTGTGAGTATAATTTATTGATACATTTTTAAATTAAAAACTATAACTTCTAATTTTAAGGGAGCAATAAATTTTGAAATTCGATTTCCCAACATTTTCATTTCGGCACATTCATGTTTCTGGCAAGCGGGCGACGATATGTACTTATTTGTCCGATTTTTGTTTTAAATTCAAAGAAAATGAAAACATTTTATATCAAATGTGCGTACACAAATATAACTATAATTATAATATAACAATATGGTGAAAATGTTTGAAGAAAAAGTTGAAATAAAGTTTTTGAAACCGACGCTAATGTGGTTCGCTAGAGCATGTATTAACGTGTGTGTGAATATGTATGTAGCAGATATATACATATGTATGTAGCAATCATACGTATTTATGTATTCACATATTTTTTATTTTAATTATATATATATATATTTACATACTTTCGTAAAAAGCTGTCGATGGTACTTCTGAACACGTTTTGTTTATTTGAATTCAGATTCGAGTTATTATTATTTTAATTAATATTACTAAATATAGCAATAAAATCATTAGAAATGAAATGTACTTCTGTGTAATTTATACCAATAAAAAAAAACTACGTAAGTTTAAATATATATTTATCCGGCTTTTGTTTTTTCCACAGGTATTAATGTCATATGAACAGAAAACTCTGTTTACGCTATTAATCTAGAAAAAACAGAAATATCTGTTATTTCAATATATTTCACTGGTAGTGTCATTTCGACAATAAACTCTGTTAATTTAACAGTTTGCACTGGTAATTACAAAAGAACAGACATCCCTTTTATATTAACAGTTTTAATTGGTATTTCTAGAGCGACAGTAATAATTGTTAATTTAACAAAACTATGGGTAGAGTATAATGAAACAACTTTTTTTGTTTATTTGACTACTAAAACGATTGTTTAAGCGACTTAAACTATGAACATTTTTCGTTCGTTTGTTTCAGTAGCCATTGAGTGTGCTTGTAATTCTCAACTGGTTAGTGAAATATTCTAAAGACATAGTTTGAGTTTTTTAATTAAAATCGAGGTTCTTCGGATGGTGTGCTAATACATCAGAGCCCAGTGCTCGCCTCCATATCACACTTTGAAGGGGTTCTTCAAATAGAAGATGAGGTGGCTCATTAGAGCGAAACCTCAGAGTGCCCAACGCTCGCCCCAAATTAAATAAATAGAGGTTTTTCTTGTAGAAAATGGGGTGCCAATACCTCAGAGCCGTCCCGTGCTCGCCTCCATATCACATTTTAAAGGGTTCTTCAAATAGAGGATGAGGTGGCTCAGTAGAGCGAAGCCTCAGAGCCCCCAGTGCTGGCCCCCAAATTAAATAAATAAAAGGTGTACTGATGCTATGCATCCTCCCATGACTTAAACACACCAATAACACTAAAACTACCCAACTTAATAAACTGAATCCCTTAAATAAACACAAATAAATAAATAAAGGTGTACTGATGCTATGCATCCTCCCATGACTTAAATACACCAATAACACTAAGACTACCCAACTCAATAAATGGAATACATTAAATCAAAAACCCCATAAACTCAATACAGTCCATTAATAATAATTTATAAATTTAAAAAAAGGAATGCTTGGTGGAAGTTGAACCCGCAACCCCGGGCGTTTGGTCGGGTACGTCAGCCACTGTGCCACGACTCATACGCTTACAAGCACATAAAATTACTCATTTATAACTCTTATTAAACTGCTCGCCCTCAATTGCCCAAAGCTTAGACCTGGTCCTTCGAGCCGGATACTGGCTCGTATGGAAGTTTCATTAGACGACTAAGCCGTCTAAGGGGGGAGTATGTTTAAGCGACTTAAACTATGAACATTTTTCGTTCGTTTGTTTCAGTAGCCATTGAGTGTGCTTGTAATTCTCAACTGGTTAGTGAAATATTCTAAAGACATAGTTTGAGTTTTTTAATTAAAATCGAGGTTCTTCGGATGGTGTGCTAATACATCAGAGCCCAGTGCTCGCCTCCATATCACACTTTGAAGGGGTTCTTCAAATAGAAGATGAGGTGGCTCATTAGAGCGAAACCTCAGAGTGCCCAACGCTCGCCCCAAATTAAATAAATAGAGGTTTTTCTTGTAGAAAATGGGGTGCCAATACCTCAGAGCCGTCCCGTGCTCGCCTCCATATCACATTTTAAAGGGTTCTTCAAATAGAGGATGAGGTGGCTCAGTAGAGCGAAGCCTCAGAGCCCCCAGTGCTGGCCCCCAAATTAAATAAATAAAAGGTGTACTGATGCTATGCATCCTCCCATGACTTAAACACACCAATAACACTAAAACTACCCAACTTAATAAACTGAATCCCTTAAATAAACACAAATAAATAAATAAAGGTGTACTGATGCTATGCATCCTCCCATGACTTAAATACACCAATAACACTAAGACTACCCAACTCAATAAATGGAATACATTAAATCAAAAACCCCATAAACTCAATACAGTCCATTAATAATAATTTATAAATTTAAAAAAAGGAATGCTTGGTGGAAGTTGAACCCGCAACCCCGGGCGTTTGGTCGGGTACGTCAGCCACTGTGCCACGACTCATACGCTTACAAGCACATAAAATTACTCATTTATAACTCTTATTAAACTGCTCGCCCTCAATTGCCCAAAGCTTAGACCTGGTCCTTCGAGCCGGATACTGGCTCGTATGGAAGTTTCATTAGACGACTAAGCCGTCTAAGGGGGGAGTATGTTTAAGCGACTTAAACTATGAACATTTTTCGTTCGTTTGTTTCAGTAGCCATTGAGTGTGCTTGTAATTCTCAACTGGTTAGTGAAATATTCTAAAGACATAGTTTGAGTTTTTTAATTAAAATCGAGGTTCTTCGGATGGTGTGCTAATACATCAGAGCCCAGTGCTCGCCTCCATATCACACTTTGAAGGGGTTCTTCAAATAGAAGATGAGGTGGCTCATTAGAGCGAAACCTCAGAGTGCCCAACGCTCGCCCCAAATTAAATAAATAGAGGTTTTTCTTGTAGAAAATGGGGTGCCAATACCTCAGAGCCGTCCCGTGCTCGCCTCCATATCACATTTTAAAGGGTTCTTCAAATAGAGGATGAGCTGGCTCAGTAGAGCGAAGCCTCAGAGCCCCCAGTGCTCGCCCCCAAATTAAATAAATAAAAGGTTTACTGATGCTATGCATCCTCCCATGACTTAAACACACCAATAACACTAAAACTACCCAACTTAATAAACTGAATCCCTTAAATAAACACAAATAAATAAATAAAGGTGTACTGATGCTATGCATCCTCCCATGACTTAAATACACCAATAACACTAAAACTACCCAACTCAATAAATGGAATACATTAAATCAAAAACCCCATAAACTCAATACAGTCCATTAATAATAATTTATAAATTTAAAAAAAGGAATGCTTGGTGGGAGTTGAACCCGCAACCCCGGGCGTTTGGTCGGGTACGTCAGCCACTGTGCCACGACTCATACGCTTACAAGCAGATAAAATTACTCATTTATAACTCTTATTAAACTGCTCGCCCTCAATTGCCCAAAGCTTAGACAACGATCAATTACGGATCAACGATTTGTGCGCAGTTGATTCAACATCTTCTTATGATGGATACAAATTTACAGAAATTTTGGTTGAATTGATGCGTATTTCGGTTGATTTCACCAGTATTTTTCTTTCAGTGTGGAGAATGTCGTAAAACTTTTTTGCTTTATTTAGCGTTGAGACTGCAAAAATTCGTGTACTGCTGAGTTCACCGCTCCTGTGAGACCCGTTGTAAATCACCTTGTTTGAATTTACTATTTGCTGCCGAGAATGGTAAAACAGACACAACCGATCCGGAATCAATAAGAAAGTTGAATTTTGATTTTTTGTCGCTGACGTATAAGCGCTTCTCATTCGTCTTATTGTTTTTGCTTGCGGTTAGTGCTTTTGTGTTGGTGCAAATATTTGTTTGGTTAAAGCTGCTAGATTTACGACTGTTGCCAACCAGCGTTATTGAAGACAGCCGCTTTAGTTTGACGCCTTGTAGCGCGAGAAGTTGGGACAACATTTCTTCGCGTTATCTCCGAACTTCGGGTGGAAAAAACATAGAGTTGGCTGCCCCTCATTGTGACCTTT
Organism: Eurosta solidaginis; assembly: GCF_040869045.1. Taxonomy (NCBI): domain Eukaryota; kingdom Metazoa; phylum Arthropoda; class Insecta; order Diptera; family Tephritidae; genus Eurosta; species Eurosta solidaginis. Next base: position 329,787 of record NC_090320.1, on the reverse strand, counting down.
TTTTGCCGATGATTTTTGTGTTCTCTGACGAGAGTTACTACGGCTTCTGCAAGACTTGAAAGCTTTTAGTTCGCTACAAATTTTACTTACCTTTTCTGTAAGAGACTTTAATGCTGCGCTCATTTCTGACAAGGACATTGTCTGAGATACCGCCTGGACCAAGTTGTCAGTGGATGCTTGAGTTGGCAAGATTCTGCAAGTGTCGGTTGCTACTGCCTCCAGCATCTTGTCTGCTATCTTCGCCAGTTTTTCAATGTCTTTCTCATCCCAAACACTCAAGACTGGATGTATAGACTGTTACATAACGTATGAATTATTGCCTCGCTGCCGGGATCGGGTGCTAATCGACGCATGTAGGACAAAATTTCTGTCGGCTTCATGCTTGCTATGCCACCTCCCTGCGACAAACGACGTAATTGCGCCGTCGGGGTCACCACTTTGGTTGCTTCGCATAAAACAACTCAAAATACTGCAGGGTTTACTACTATTTTATTTATAATAAAAACTTAAATATTAATCTTCGAATATATATGTACAAGGGCTGCGCATGCAGCTAGTTCGAGTGACGATGTTGATAATAATTTCATTAGAATAAGAAGGATGAAAGAAAATGTCAAAGTAAAAGTGATGCCAGATGTCAGCTGATTCGTACCTTGCATGAAGCTGATATCTACATAGATGGCACGATGTGCAACTCAATACGCTACAACTTTATGTAAGTCACCAAATACCCAGTTAGTTAGAGTGAGTTTAAGCTGCAGTTGAGATAAGCTCATTTTACTTCTAACATTTTGGTCGTTCCAACAAATTTAGTACATAAAATGGCTCAGATAAACTCTAGTCAACTTTAGTTGCAGTTGAAACTCCCACTGAAAATCAGGTCAGTATTTTTACTTACGGTTTATGTGATAACAACCACAGTCATTTCACATTTATCACAAAGTAGTAGCTCAATATATAACAGAAAATATAATATTTTGTATGTAATTATACTCAGCTGAGCAGAGCTCAAGGAATATATTAACTTTGTTCGCATAACGGTAATCTGTAACGGCATAAACTAATCGAAATAGATATAGACTTCTATACATATATCAAAATAATCTGGGCGAAAAAAGAAATTCATTTAGCCATGTCCGTCCGTCCGTCCATCCGTTCGTAAACACGATAACTTGAGTAAATTTTGAGGTATCTTGATGAAATTTGGTATGCAGGTTCCCAGGCACTCATCTGAGATCGCTGTTTAAAATGAACGAAATCGGACCACAACCACGCCCACTTTTTCGATATCGAAAATTTCCGAAAAAGTGCGATAATTCATTACCAAATACGGATAAAGCGATGAAACTTGGTAGGTGCGTTGACGTTATGACGCAGAATAGAAAATTAGTAAAATTTTGGACAATGGGCGCGGCACCGCCCACTTTTAAAAGAAGGTAATTTAAAAGTTTTGCAAGCTGTAATTTGGCCGTCGTTGAAGATATCATGATGAACTTTGGTAGGCACGTTACCGCTATTACTATATATGTGCTAAATAAAAATTAGCAAAATCGGATGACGAACACGCCCACTTAAAAAAAAATTTTTTTTAAGTCAAATTTTAACAAAAAATTTTATATTTTTACAGTATATAAGTAAATTATGTCAACATTCAACTCTAGTAATGATATAGTGCAACAAAATACAAAAATAAAAGAAAGTTTCAAAATGGGGGAGGCTCCGCCCTTTTTCATTTAATTTGTCTAGGATACTTTTAATGCCATAAGTCGAACAAAAATTTAGCAATCCTTGTGAAATTTGGTAGAGGCATAGATTCTATGACGATAACTGGTTTCTGTGAAAATGGGCGAAATCGGTTTAAGCCACGCCCAGTTTTTATACACAGTCGGCTTTCTGTCCTTCCGCTCGGCCGTTAACACGATAACTTGAGCAAAAATCGATATATCTTTACTAAACTTAGTTCACGTACTTATCTAAACTCAATTTATCTTGTTATAAAAAGTGGCCGAAATCCGAATATTACCACGCCCACTTTTCCGATATCGATTAATCTATACCAAATATGAAAAAAGGGATGAAACATGGTAATTGGATTGGTTTATAATAAAAAAAAAAAATAAATGTAAGGCGCGATAACCTCCGAAGAGATCTAAGGCCGAGCTTCTCTTCCAATTTGCATCGTGCTCCTCTTGATTTTCCCTACAAATTGGCCGGACGGGACCTACATGTTTTATGCCGACCCCGAACGCCATCTGCAAGGCAGATGAGTTTTCACTGAGAGCTTTTCATGGCAGAAATACACCCGGAGCGCTTTCCAAACACTGCCGAGGGGCGACCCCACTTAGAAAAATTGTCTTCTAATTTAAAAACCTTATTTCTAAAATTTTGATGTTGCTTTGCCCGGGGTTCGAACCCAGGGCATACGGTGTGGTAGGCAGAGAACGCTACCATCACACCACGGTGGCCGCCGTGAAAAAACTTTGTAAAATGGATGTGACACCTACCATATTAAGTAGAGGAAAATGAAAAAGTTCTGCAGGGCGAAATCAAAAGCCCTTGGAATCTTCTCCGGAATACTGTTCGTGGTATTACTAATATATAAATAAATTAGAAGACCCGGCAGACGTTGTCCTGCCCTAAATTTGGCCAATCTGCATACATTTTAATAAGCTTTTTCCATCTGACTCTGCCTTCCCCCCTTTTCACTTTTTCCTAATCCTTTTATTCACTCCTCCCTCCGTCTTTTTCGCTTCATTTTTCTCAATCTTAGTCTCATTCTATCTCTTTCTCAATCTCCTCTAATTCTCTCTTTTCTCTTCTCTCAATTTCTTCTCATTCTTCTGCATTCCTTATTGCCTGTCCCAGAAGGTGGTATGTATTTTATTCCAGTCCCAGTCCCAGTCCCACTCCGAGTCTCAGTTCCAGTCCTAGTCCTAATCCCAGTCTCAGTCCGTCTCTGGGTAATATATTACTCTGTACTAAAGCACTCATCAACAGCTTTCAATTGATATCCATATTGTATAAACACTGTCTAGGCATTCACTGGCCCACGTTTTGGCCTATATATTGATACCCTAGTCAACCAGGGGTATGAAAATTACCCTCTACTAGAGCACTCATCAACAGCTTTCATTTGATACCCATATTCTATACACACATTCTAGGGGTACCCAGGTCCACGTTTTGGCCTCTATATCGAGACCCGAGTCACACAGGGGTATGAAAATTACCCTCTACTAAAGCAATCATCAACAGGTTTCATTTGATATCCATACTCTATAAACACACTCTAGGGGTACCCGGGTCCACGTTTTGGCCTATATCCCGAGGCGGTAGTCACCCAGGGGTATGAAAATTACCCTCTACTAAAGCACTCATCAACAGCTTTCTGTTGATATCCATATTCTATAAACACACTCTAGTGGTACCCGGGTCCACGTTTTCGCCAATATCTCGAGACCCTAGTCACCCAGGGTTATGAAAATTACCCTCTACTAAAGCACTCATCAACAGCTTTCATTTGATATCCATATTCTATAAACACACTCTAGGGGTACCCGCGTCCACGTTTTGGCCTATATCTCGAGACCCTAGTCACCAAGGGGTATGAAAATTACCCTCTACTAAAGCACTCGTCAAGAGCTTTCATTTGATATCCATATTCTATAAACACACTCTAGGGGTACCCGGGTCCACGTTTTGGCCTATATCTCGAAACCCTAGTCACCCAGTCACCTATCCTATATTTCAAGTTAGATCAAACTACACACGGGGAGCAAAACAAATTCAAAATCAGTTCAGAAGTTTAGGAGTCCATTGGCCTCAATAGTGTGACACGTGTTTTTTATATATTAAGAAGAAGAAGAAGATTGGTGGTACCCGACAGATGATGCTCTGGGTCACCCTGGTCCACATTTTCATCGATATCTCGAAAACGCCTTCACATATACAACTAAGGGCCACTCCCTTTTAAAACCCTCATTAATACCTTTGACCCTAGACGGTCATCCTTCGTCTAAACGACTACGCACTATCTTATTTTCACTGTAAATATGTTTTTGTTGTTCGTGTTGATTTCCGCTTTCCTAAAGCGCTAGTCGGTTGTTTACTCTCTTTGAATGCACGCATACAGAGGAGCACGCAAATCGTAAGTAGATTTTTTTTCGGGTTTGTTTTATGGCGTAGTCGAATTGACGAAGGATAACGTTTATGTAACTTTATGAGTTCTACGTTAAAGGGCTAACAAAGTCAGTATATGGCTCGAATAGAAGTATTACGATGGACAACTGGTTTACATCCATACCTTTGGCTCAGTCGTTAGGAAATCACCCGTACAATTTAACAATAGTTTTCACACTCAGATCAAACAAAGCGGAAATACCGTCTGATGTGTTTCTACGACAAAAATTTAACTATATTATCCTATAAACCAAAACCTAGCAAAATAGTCTATCTTCTGTCATCTTGCAATGAAAAAGGGATTATTAATCCCGTTTCAAATAAACCAACCATGGTTGAGTTTTACAACGAAACCAAAGGGGAAGTAGACACTCTGGAAAACTAATCGAATCGCGCATCCCAAGGCAGTCGGTTCTATGTACCGGAGCGACTCGGGATTTTTCCCGACCAAGGACTGTCATTTCAGTGTGACCCCATCTAATTTGTTTCGTCCCTCCCACAAATTGTCATCCTCCCAGCAGCTCCTTGCAGCAGCACTGCTCCATATTCTCTTACTCCGGGAAGGCATCGAATCCAATCCGGGTCCGTCTCCTGACCCCGGTCCTGAGAAATGGTTTTGCTGCATCTGCCGGAAAAGAATCTTTTTAGGACGGTCATGCTCTGTTCAGTGTGTCTCGTGCAAGGGATGGTTGCATCTGACAGGTTGTTCTGGGCTTGATCCCAAAACCCGACGTCCACGTAACTTTTATAAATCTTTTGTGGCTCCTTGCTGTTCACGCCCAAGGGCGTCCCGTAGTCTACGCCTAAGCGCCCCTCCCACTACCTCCCAGCAGCCCAGCTGCTCAGCAAGCCACAAGAAGTACCCGCTGCTGCTCGCGCCCCACGGCGCCAACAACTCAAACAGCTGATACCACTCATAACTACTACCTTCGTAGTAGAGTTGGCAGCAATGCTGAGCATCAGCCCCTGTCCCCGTCTTCTCCCCCCCCTCTTTTCCGGCAGCAATCGTGCAGATCAGGGAAACAGACTCTTAGTCCCTACCTCCGTTTACACCGTCTGCCAGTACAGAATATATAGGTTTGCGACATCCGCCCAATGCAGCTCCTGCCTTGGGTGGTGCCACTTTCCTAGATGTTCTGGTCTCCGCGACGGCAACCCGCCGACGGGTTTCATCGCGCCATGTTGCCAGGTCGCAAACCCAAATCATCCGCGTACCCCAATGCTTGCCCAAGGACGCCCAGTCCCAGGGCCACAACAGCAATTGCGTCCTGGCCTTCCACAACCCAGGCGTAGTCACCCGTCACTTACCCCCAGAGTGACGACGTCTCCCCTTATGCACTTCAGAATTCTGCAGTTAAACTGTAATGGACTAACTGGGAAGATTACGGAGATAGTCGATTTCATGAAGCGGCACAACATCCGCATTGCTGCGATTCAAGAGACTAAACTCACAGCAAGATCTGCATTGCAGACCTGCTCTGGGTATAATGTCCACAGGAAAGACCGCGAGAGCGGAAATGGAGGCGGTCTCGCGTTTATCATACACCACTCTGTGCAATATTATATTTTTGATCCTGGCATCGACCGCAGGGACAATGTCTTAGAACGTCAAGGCCTATCTGTCCGGTCAGGCGATGCAAACCTAGAAATCATCAACATCTACATCCCTCCTGCCACCTGTTGCCCCAGTGGATATCGCCCTAATATCAGGGCCTTACTCACTGGCAACAATCGCATTATCTTAGGCGATTTCAATGCCCATCATGATCTATGGCATTCAAACTTGCGGGCGGACAGTACGGGTGAGATGTTGGTGGATCAAATAGAAGAAACGACGTTCTGCACAATAAAAGGAGACGTCCCCACACGTATGGTAGGAAGCTGTCACAGCTCGCCAGATATCTCAATCGTTAGCGCAGAACTCGTATACTGCGTCAACTGGGGTGGTAACATTGGCATCCGACCACCTGCCCATACTTCTTTCGCTTGAGCGTACCGCCGACTTCATCGTCACTGAAAAACGCACTTTCATAAACTTCAAATAAGGAAAGTGGGAGGAATATAAATCCTTTACAGACAACCGCTTTGCTGCCCTCCCTATCCCGACTGATGCCCGCCAAGGGGAGAATGCCTTCCGTAAGGTCATTAAATCTGCCTCGGCACATTTCATTCCCGCCGGGAGAATTCCCGAAATCCGACCCCACTTCCCGGCGGAGGCCGCAAACTTAGCGAGAGAACGTGACCTTATAAGACATCTTGATCCAGGCGACCCCCAAATAAGGGATATAAACCAACGCATCAGATTTCTTGTGGATGAATACAAGCGGACGAAATGGGAGGAGCACCTAAGAGGTTGTAACCCGGTGTGGGTAAACTTTGGTCCACCGTAAAGTCCCTATCGAATCCGACTAAGCACAAAGACAAAGTTTCCATCGCCTTTGGCGAAAAAGTGCTGTCGGACGCGAAAAAATGCGCGAGCGCTTTCTGCCGACAATATATAATGCATCCTACGGTCGGCAAAGATAGACGGAGAGCCAATAGACACGCACATAAACACAAATTCAGCGCGTCACCAATCACCATCACCGCTAAAGAGGTTGAGGACGCTATTGGTCGTGCTAAACCATCCAAAGCAGTGGGCCCAGACGGCATAGCCATGCCGATGCTTAAAATCCTAGGGAAAGAGGGTTTCAAATATTTGGCGCATGTCTTCAACCTGTCTCTTTCCACCTTTGTCATACCTGAGAAATGGAAAATGGCCAAGGTGGTCGCGCTACTAAAGCCTGGGAAACCAGCTAACATAGGTGAGTCGTATCGTCCCATATCTCTCCTATCGCCAGTAGCAAAGACGCTTGAAGCCATTTTGCTCCCTTATTTCCAAGCAAATTTGCAGCTAGCCATTAGCCACAGGGTGGTGTCCTATCACCACTTTTGTTTAGTTTCTACATATCTAAGCTACCTTCACCACCGGAAGGAGTCACAGTCGTTTCCTACGCCGATGACTGCACAATAATGGCCACAGGCCCAGGCCCAAAGATCGATGCGCTATGCAATAAAATAAACGGCTACCTCCCTGATCTCTCCAGTTTTTTCGCCTCGCGAAACCTGGCATTATCACCGACTAAATCTTTCGCGACCTTATTTACAACATGGACGTCCCAAATGTCGACCATTTTGAACATCCACGTCGATGGCACTACGCTACCGACTGTCCTACACCCCAAAATCTTGGGTGTGACGTTTGATCAGGATCTACATTTTGGTGAGCACGCAGCCGTAATTATTCCGAGAATTCAGAGCCGTAACAAAATCTTCAAATCGCTCGCTGGCAGTACTTGGGGAAAAGATAAAGAAACGCTCATGACTACATACAAAGCAATTAGCCAGCCGATTACGTGCTACGCGTCACCCATATGGTCGCCAAGCCTAAAAATCACCCACCGGAAGAAACTACAGGCCTGCCAAAATACTGCCCTCAGAATCGCCACGGGCTGTCTTCTTATGTCCCCAGAACACCATCTGCATAGAGGCGAGAATACTCCCCATCAGGGAGAGAAATGAGATGCTGACCAAACAGTTCCTGTTGAATACCCAGAAACCTGGGCATCCCAAGACACATCTGATTGATGAACCAGCACCGCCTATGGACTTAAGGAGTCATCTCCGTAAGCATTTTGAGAAAATACGGCACCTGAGAACCCAGCCGTATGAAGTGAACATGAAAAACACAAGCAGGTCCTTGGTGAACTCCATAAAGAGGCGTCGGACCTTTATGCCGGGAATTGCCCGGTGAATCCAGTACTTAACGAAAATTATCCAAAACTCGCGGAAGAGGAACGCATACTCCCCAGGGAAACGCGTGTCACTCTTGCTCAACTTCGTTCTATATACTGTAACAGGTTAAACTCTTACCTATCCAGAATCAACCCCGACATACAAAATGTATGCCCCGCTTGCAATGTGTCCCCACATGACACCAACCATCTCTTCAATTGTAATGTGGAACCAACGCCTCTAACACCCCTTTCCTTATGGTCCACCCCTGTTGAAACGGCAAGTTTCCCTGGACTCCCGTTAGAGGATATTGATGACAATTTGTGATCGGTCGCGGCTATTAGGTGGGGCGAGCATTGTTACAACAACAACAACAACAGCACTCTGGATCAGATGTGAAGCGTAATGAGTTGTTCAAGAAAAACAAACAGGTGGTCATTGTGCCAATTTTTGGTATGTTGAACATTTCTTTTATAAATTCGTATGTTATTTACACATACAATATATTTGAAGTCGGAAAGAAGACTTTAAAACGGGTAGATTTTATGAAAAAGCTTTTCACTGGCCTTATAAATAGTCATTTCGATGACAGACTTAATATGACAACTATTACCACTACGATAAGAAATGACATACTAAGTTTACGTGCTGATCATGCTACAAATGGATCTGATATGATACCGGCATCAGAAACTATAAAACGGAAGATTTGTGCCATGTATCCTTCTTCCAAACGAAGAATGACGAAGGTGGTATGCGCAAAGTGCCATAAACACCTATGTGGAGAGAATAAAGTTGATGTTTGTGCCTCCTATATTATCTGAGGATAGAACTTTAAAAGCTGCTTTTCCTATTTAGGTTTAATTATTTAGTTTTAAGAAACTCAAAGACTTGTATGAGAATTCCTGCCACAAGTTGTGATTTTTTATTTTTTAAAAGGTAATGCCTTAAAGGTGAAGCCAATTGCTAGAAGACTGTGAATTGTTAATTTTAAGTTAAAAGATAAAAGTTTTCCTGTTTATTTTTGGCTTGTATTTATCAATAACGAAATAAATAAAAAAATTAATAAAATAGTTCATTATTTCTACTCACAACCTTCTGAAAAGTCTTCGTCATAATGACGAAGGATGACGTTAATGTACAAAATATAAGGATGACCGTCCAGGGTTAATTTGATACCCATATCGTACAAACGCATTCTAGTCACCCTTGGTCCACCTTTATGGCTATATCTCGAAAAGGCGTCCACCTATAAAACTAAGGCCCACTCCCTTTTAAAATACCCATTAACACCTTTCATTTGATACCCATATCGTACAAACACATTCTAGAGTCACCACTGATCCACCTTTATGGCGATATCTCGAAAAGGCGTCAACCTATAGAACTAAGGCCCACTCCCTTACTCGTATACTCACATACTCATTAACACCTTTCATTTGATACCCATGTCGTACTAACACATTCTAGAGTGACCTCTGGTCCACCTTTATGGCGATATCCCGAAAAGGCGTCCACCTATAGAACTATGGTCCACTCCCTTTTAAAATACTCTTTAATACCTTCCATTTGAAACCCATGTCATACAAACACATTCCAGGGTTACCCTAGGTTAATTTTGCTAAATGATGATTTTCCCTTATTTTGTCTCCAAAGCTCTCAGCTGAGTATGTAATGTTCGGTTACACCCGAACTTAGCCTTCCTTACTTGTTTTTCTTTCTTATTTTCCGAATTTATAGACTTTGCAGTCGTCATAACAACCAGTCAACTTAGCACATCTTTTTTTAATATCCTTCAATTTCCTATAAGAGCTTTTATTACACGTCATTAAATTATGGAATATCATCCTATTTCATCGAAAATCAAAAAATATTAGAATAATTGTTTTCTAAATGCCCTATTTCAGGATTTACTTGAAACATTACCTATTTCAGAAATCGGTTGCCGAACGCACTATCTCTAAATTTTTTCAGAATCAGCCCATCCCACGCCACAATATGTTGAGGTAAGGTCAGAAAGCGCGGCTTTGAAACAAATTCCGAGACAGGACGTTTTTTTATACAAATCTGAAAAAGGCCTGCTTCAATCAAGATCTGGAATTTAATGTTTTTCAAAAGTTTTCTGAGAGTTCCCACTCAGAAGTCGATGCATGAATCTACAACATTACACTTTTAATAGGACAGTAGTTTTTGGGTGTAAAAGCACGGTTCAAAACCTGTAGATCTCATAAGCCAAAAAATAATTTAATTTGATTTGAAAAAGGCCTCATATGATTTAAACAAAAAACTTTATTTGATTGGAAAGCAATTTGATTTCCCATTTTTGTTGTTATGTCGGCCTACTGACTGAAATTTCATTTCGTAATTTTTTCATAATCAGCCCATTCCACGCCACAATATGTTGAGGTAATGCTCAGAAAGCGCAGCTTTGAAACAAATTCCGAGACAGGACGTTCAAACAAAGATCTGAAATGTAATGTTTTTCAAAAGTTTTCTGAGAGTTCCCACTCAGAAGTCGATACATGAATCTACAACAGTACACTTTTAATAGGACAGTAGTTTTTGGGTGTAAAAGCACGGTTCAAAACCTGTAGATCTCATAAGCCAAAAAATAATTTCATTTCATTTTATAAAGGTCTAATACGATCTAAAAAAAAAACTTTATTTGATTGGAAAGCAATTTGATTTCCCCTTTTTATTTGTTATGTCGGCCTACTGACTGAAATGTCATTTCATGAAATGTAAAAAGTTTTATTTGACCTTAATTTAATTTCATGCAATACTAACAGCCAAAAACAAAATAAATCAAAAGTTATTTATTTCCTGGTTTAAAAACTCGATCTTTAATGTATAGCTTAACCATACATTAAAGAAGATTTCTAATCAGTAAAACGAAGCCTTTAAAATATTCTAAAAATATCAGTGAAGAAAAAAATTATACAATTTTGACAATGCTTGTCGCGTGCTTTGAAGCAAGATCTTAACATTATTTGAATTTTTCCTTGTTTAAAGTTTTCTCCTCATATTCTTAATATTTTACGGTGAAAGCTATAGTATATATATAGTAAAGAATATAATACCCACAATACGAAGCCAGCTCATAAGAAAATATCTGTATGTGTGGTGGAGTATACTTACTTTTAGAATCGAGTAGTCACATACGCCAAATAAATGCAACACGTGTTTTCTAATTGATTGTAGATATGTTGATATTTACTTTGTTTCATTTTCACTTTTTTAACGAAATTTTATTTACTCGTTATAAACCTCATAATTCACATCACAAGCAGTTCAATATAATAGAATGACTGGGTGGGTTATTTGTTTTTAAAAATTCAATTTATAAGCACTCAGCTAAAATTCAATTTTCAAAAGCAAGATTTATTTGTAACTGTTCAATTTCTTGTTAATATTTGTACGTAGAATTTCTTCCACGAATAGAAATTTCTGTTATGCAAAATTTCAATATTTACTTATTATAATATTACACGGCGTCAGTATTTGGTTAAAAGCTATTTATTTTTTGTACTTGCCCTGCAGCAGACTGACCGCCAACTGTCGTTTTTGTACTTTCCGGTGTACTGGTTCTGATGATAAAAGCAAAAAACTATTAGGAATAACTCAGAATTTTTACAAACTTATGTAATTGAACGAATTTTACAATAAAAGTCTGACTAAGCAATAATAAAGAAAATCGTGAGGTTTAAGTGGTGGCAAGCTTGAAATAATTCATCAAACTACTCCAAAAACTACAATGAAATTTTGTCTTAACGAAATTTTGTCTTATAGGAGAAAGCATAGGGTAACAATCCATGTCTACACTAAATAAATGAAAGATCCAACAAACCAAATAATATTTCTCACGACAACACAAAAAAAAAACTGTACAGTACCGTTACGAAAAACCATCAAGTACCGATCGAAACATGGATAAATTGGGAATTCCCAATTTTCTATCCAGTATTTTGCAACAAAAAATTCACAGCGTGCAATGTGTTGGAATAGTTGATCAAGTTTCTGAAAATTCTAATTACTGCAGGTTCTAATTTGTGAGCGACCACTGTACTAAAAATTACATTGGCGGATATGGAAAATTCAGTGAGCTTAGGTGTGCGATATATGTAAGTATCTAGCAGAAAAGTTCAGCCTATTGCAACCTTCTTTTGAACAAATTATTTTATAATCCCTTTTGTGGACTTGTAATAGTTCAATGAGCTCTGAAGCCGTTTCATAAATTTGTTTCTGATAAACCGGTTATAGCCACAAAAATACGATTATCTCTTCACCAAAATACGAAAAAACCATTAAGCGAAAACGATAGTAGAGCTCGAAGTGACATTAGAAAGAAGTATACAGCTCATGAAGACCAAAATAATAACATACATATCTCTTTTGAAAGTCAGAAGTCAAATAACCAAGTTACAATAAAAAAAACATTTCGTATATGCAAGGATTAAGAAAAATTCAAAGGCCCTTTCAACATAAGCTTCAAATTTGCAATAAAATTTAGGCCGAACTTCTCTTCGAATTTACGTCGTGTTCCATTTTAATTTTTTTTCTACAAATTTGTGGGACGGATGTGTTATGCCGACTCCGAACGACATCTGCAGTGCAAATAAATTTTCACTGGGAAGCTTTGAATGGTAGAAATACACGAATATCTACTTTTCTCCATTAACTGGTTTTCGCTTTTTCGAACATTGTTCAGAATAAGGGGAAAGGGAGAAGTGAAAAAACTCACTAGGATTTTTTATTTAAATACGAGGAATGGGATAAGTAAAAAAACTCGCAAGGAATTTTTGTTTAGAATTGGGCTAATATAATTTCTTAACCCTGTTGTATGATCATGGGAATGTTACGCAGCGGCCGGAAATTGTCACCTAGTAGGACAGCGTTAAATTAGAAAGTGGAAAGCGGGGGTAGTCAAGTTGCGAGGCACAGGTATTCGACTTCCATGAACTAGTGCGTTTAATAGTTTATTGCTTAGTGCTTTTCTCCGCAGGGAAAAAATATATTTTAATGAATGCAAAAACACGTACGGCGAACACGAATATGTACATATATGTTATCCACATATGGACTCACTCACACAAATACAAAGTGAGGCTGACATTGGCATCCGGTTTTGGGTCGCGAAATCAAGCTGGTTAAACAAATTGCAAATTAACACTAACACAGGCTGCAGAGCGCCATAGAGACCATCTAAATCCAGATGAAGCAGCCAAAATCTATGGTTGTGTGGAGGGAGGTAAAAAATCAGCCTCAATCTTCGTGTGTTCTTTTTGATGTTGCAATGCGGTTGTTGGTTTTTCTCTAAGAGGCTAATGAACTGCAACTGGACCTTTGATTAAGCAAGTGTTTTTCATTATTGAGTGCTTGGTTTTTGTTGGCATCGTCTGTAGTAAATTTTCAGCTTATTCATTAGACTGGGTCGATTTATTAACCTATATCGCGCCATCGATTTTTCGATACGATTTGGGCTCAGGAAAAAAAGTTCCACTACGCATACCCAAAAAAAAAAAATTTCGATCCTGCGAAAAAAAATGACGAAAGGGTAAATTTTTCGACCAAAACACTACCCAAAACCCAAAAAATTTTGTTTGTTTCAAAAAACTGTTGTAAAAACGTTGGCGATAACATATAAAAATATTTTTTGGGTTTTGGGGAGTGTTTTGGTCGAACAATTGACCATTTCGCCATTTTTTTTTTTTTTGAGAAAAAGTGTTCTTTTAAAAAATTCTGAAGACGGTGGTTTTGAAAAGTTTCCGAGATAGGACGTTTTCGAAGCGGAATCCGAGATAAGGTTACATTCCACTCAACTGTCGAAATGGTATAGCTAATTTAAAAAAAAAAATTATAGTTTTTGCGTATTCGGGAAGAAAAAAAATTATACTTTTATTTAAAAACGTGGGCACCACACCACGCCCCTATTTTTCGCACGGTCATTTCGTTGTTACAAAAATGAGTACCTAAGCTCTCGACAGACACTAAAGCAAAATATCTAGGAACCATGTATAAATTGAGAAGACGTTTTAGTGTGACGGCGCTCCTAAACATCTATTGAATGTAAAAACAAATGCACCTAAGGTTAGTGAAAACCCGACCTCCTAGGTTTTTTTTTTTAAATTTCGCTAGTTAAATTCATTTACACAGAAAATTATGAACAGTATATATTATTATATATTGTATAGGTGTTATCTCTAGATCTATCATGGTGGCTTTTTGCGTTGTTTTCTTTTTAGCGTCACTACGATGCACCTGTTATTGCGTAAGTAGTAGCAGGCTTTTTCTACTTTCGTTAAGCTTTTTTGTAAGCGCATAAACTTTCTCAGTACAGTCGGTCAAATATTAAAAACTCCATAAAGATAGTTAGCTAATAAGCTGTGCTTTGATTTTAGAATATTTTCTTGTTAAATGTCCAAATTTATGCAACCTAATTTGATTTTGGTTTATTACTCGGAAAAATCGAGTCTATAAAATTTTTTAAATTTTCGCGTTAATTGAAGCAATATGAGAGTTTGTACTGCAAAAAAAAACCTGACTGCAATACAAAGGCAATAACTATCACGCGAGCTATAATTTGGGCAACAACCGCTGCCGCAAACAACCGTGAAACACGAGTCCGATTGCCAGTTCCCGGCTCGAACGTGATTGGCAGTCTGCTGCTTGAAAGCATATCGAAAATTCTGTTTTTCAAGATTTTTAAGTACACAAATTTATTTGTATGTTTCACGTGAAGCTTTGCAACTATGCTCTGTAATTTGTTTTTGAGTATTGAAGTAAAAAAATAGAAAAATTCGAAAAAAATATCTTTAAGCGGGAAAATTCATTTCATTTTGCACTCCTTGACAAGTAAGGTTTTGAATTTCCACCGATATGCAGCAATGCACAAATAAACCTGCAAGTCACGCACGCTGAAACATAGTTGCCACACAAGCATGACCTGCATTGAAACCAGATCAAATATGTAGAGCCATAAATTATTAACAAGTTATTTATTTTTTATCAACTTATGTATGTATGTATATACATATATGTACATGTGAGGATTCATTTCTTAGAAAACAACAATGATTTTTGTACATCTGCTTCACGCTTGACATTCGTAAGCTAACTCCTTATCTTCAACGAGCAATCGCGTTCTTTGCATACATACAAATATTAATTTTTTATTAATCAACCACATCCGACCAACTATCGATAAAAAAAATCTAAAAGACCATTTACACGCGTCGGGCACTACACGTTCACTTACGTAGAGAGCAAAAATCAAACTGAATCCTTTAACGTAAAGCATCAATTCGATAGGAAATTACGAATTCACACATTGGCCACACGACAGGATACAAGTTTTACGAATGTGTTGCGAATGAGTGGTGGGTTAGCTCAATGCACACACGCATCATGGTAGGTATGTTTGTTAAAACGATGAAACACGAATACTAAGTTGTTATCCGCTTTACGTTGAGCAATTTCAAGCATTGCGAAATCAGTGCTTTAGCGAATTCGGTTTTATTAACGATGGAGAATGGGTGAGATTTATGCAACTGTGATTTTATTTTGCGGTAGCCAAAATGATATGGTGGTCTCTGAAACAGGGGCTCTCTTCTTCGTCTAAATCTCTCTACCATCAATATTTTCCACCCACCACATTAAAATACTGTACAGTACATGCATGAGGATTGTATGTTGTGCTATGCATGCAGAAGTATATACATATATACATACATACATATGTATGTTTGAATAATTTTGCGACTGGCTTTTTTCCTCCGTCTATGGTACATTTAATTTCCAGAGATTCAAACCAACAACAAGTGGTTGCTCACCTTAATGTTGGTTGATATCAAGAAAGGAATTCAGTGAAGTTCGAATGCTCTCCGTTTGGTGAGTTAGGGATAGTATAAGTGGTTATATTTAAAGTTTAATCCAAAATATCTCAGTTCCTTATATGTAAGTGAATTCGAGTAAATTGGCAAAGATTGTTTACCATTATTCCCTAATAAATTTGGTAGGTTATTTTGGAAAAAATAAATAATTTATGTTATACACTTTAATAATGTGTTACATAAGAAAGTTCAGCCAATACAAAACACTTCTTCAAACATATTAGAGCATCTAAAGTATCATCTGAAAGGCTAGATCTCAAGTTGTTACTTATGTAACCGCTAGTTCAGAAACATCTTTCAGACTCCATACTAGTAGGTGAAATCGGTGATAGCATATTATGCACTATTCCTAAATGTACACCAGATAGAAGTACCTCTATTTCCTTTGAAATCAGGGCCCGTTTCGCGTTACACAATCATCCATAGAATATAATTTTCCATTTTCACTCAAACGATATATATAAAACTGTCTAACTATTTCTAAAAATGATAACAAGTAAAATTCTATTGATACAAAGCGCTATTTCGCTAAGATATAGCTTATTTTGTTCATAAGTGGGCGTGGTACTTAACCGATTTCGTAAATTTTTCTTCAAAGCATTCCTTACAGTAAAGGCAACCCCTCTGCCGAATTTTGTTACGGTAGGTTTAACGATTTTTGATTTATGATTAATAATATTTGTAAAATTGATTTTATCACAAGTAGGCGGTGCCACGCCCATTTTAAAATTTTTATCAAGAGTCTCAATATCAGTCCACATGTCAAATTTCCACATTCTAGGCGTATTATTTACTAAAGGCTCATTCCATTTCAAGACACCCGGTCCGCGCAGGACATGATTTTTGATTTCGATGAAATTTTAGTATGTTGTTCTTTGGTCAAAATAATGAAACACGTGTTTTTTTTGCCTCAAAAAACATTTTTTTTCGGATTTATCGGCAATTGAATTCCATAAAATGCAATCGGTATTTTATTTACCTATTTTTTCAATGTCAATAACTTTGTCAAAAATTAACCGATTCTCATGATTTTTTCTTTGAAATGTTCGTTATTATATTTACTTTTATATAACTTTATAAACAATAGCATATAGGTCAAAAAAATTGTTTAGTATTTAGTAAAAATTTATGACTTATTTCAAAAATTAATTTCTCAAAAAATGTTATTTTCTTGTTGTTTAAACTTTTTCTATATTGACAAGACACCCGGTCCGCGCAGGACATAATTTTTGATTTCGATGAAATTTTAGTATGTTGTTCTTTGGTCAAAATAATGAAACACGTGTTTTTTTTTGCCTCAAAAAACATTTTTTTTCGGATTTATCGGCAATTGAATTCCATAAAATGCAATCGGTATTTTATTTACCTATTTTTTCAATGTCAATAACTTTGTCAAAAATTAACCGATTCTCATGATTTTTTCTTTGAAATGTTCGTTATTATATTTACTTTTATATAACTTTATAAACAATAGCATATAGGTCAAAAAAAATTGTTTAGTATTTAGTAAAAATTTATGACTTATTTCAAAAATTAATTTCTCAAAAAATGTTATTTTCTTGTTGTTTAAACTTTTTCTATATTGACAAGACACCCGGTCCGCGCAGGACATAATTTTTGATTTCGATGAAATTTTAGTATGTTGTTCTTTGGTCAAAATAATGAAACACGTGTTTTTTTTGCCTCAAAAAACATTTTTTTTCGGATTTATCGGCAATTGAATTCCATAAAATGCAATCGGTATTTTATTTACCTATTTTTTCAATGTCAATAACTTTGTCAAAAATTAACCGATTCTCATGATTTTTTCTTTGAAATGTTCGTTATTATATTTACTTTTATATAACTATATAAACAATAGCATATAGGTCAAAAAAAATTGTTTAGTATTTAGTAAAAATTTATGACTTATTTCAAAAATTAATTTCTCAAAAAATGTTATTTTCTTGTTGTTTAAACTTTTTCTATATTGAGTGAACAGTTCATATTTCTACTTGGCTAAATGCCCATTAGCCAAAACTCGTTGTTTTCGAGATATGAATTTTTGAATATTAAACATTTTGTCCCCCATTTATTGATGCAATCTGTAATGCATACAATAACTTTGTCAAAAATTAACCGATTCTCATGATTTTTTCTTTGAAATGTTCGTTATAACTTTTAATTTTATATAAATTTATAAACACTTGCATATTGTTACAAAAAAATTATTTTTTTAGTATTTAGTAAAAATGTATGACTTTTTTTCAAAAATTAATATTTCCAATAACGGTTATTGTTTTTTGTTTAAACTTTTTCTATATCGAGTTAGCAGTTTATGTTTCAACTGGGGTAAATATCCATTGGCCAACGTTCGTTGTTTTCGAAATATACATTTTTGAATATTAATCTTACTGAATAACCAGGCTTTTTGTGTTTTACAAAATGTTATATATATAAACAAGTAAGAATGGGACTGTCTTCGGCTGTGCCGAAGACTTCATACCTTTCATGAATGGGGCTGAACAATAATCTTATCCCGTTCGTAATCTCCGAATAATCGGATGTATAAGATAAGAAATATATAGTGAACAGATCTACATACCTTAAAGATTTTTAAGATAAATATAAAATAAAAAACGGGTAGGTACTTTGTGTGAGGATGCAAAGTTTCAGGTTTTTTGTGGTCTGCGTGTAAAAACTATGACTACGAATCACGTATTTCAAAAATATATGACGAAAACGTAACTATTTGATGAAATTTGATGAATTTTGAAGATTCTAGCCGTAAAAAAGGGGTCAAAATGACAGTTTATATGAAGTATATAATATATATACGACCGATCTCTATGATTTTTTCAGACAACAATATATGCTATATACGTAAGCAGTTGGTGAAATTTGAAGCTTCTAGCTGTTAAAATGGGGTAGAAATTGCAAAAAGTTTCTTATCTGAACAATCGGTTGTATGAGATATATACTATATATAGAACCGATCTCTATGATTTTTTCAGACAACAATATATGCTATATACGTAAGCAATCGGTGAAATTTGAAGCTTATAGCTGTTAAAATGGGGTAGAAATTGCGAAAAGTTTCTTATCTGAACAATCGGTTGTATGAGATATATACTATATATACAACCGATCTCTATGATTTTTTCAGACAACAATATATGCTATATAAGTAAATATTCGGTGAAGTTTGAAGCTTCTAGCTGTTAAAATGGGGCTAAAATTTGCGAAAATATATATATATATACTATATATATATACTATATATACCACCATATATATACTATATATACGACCGATCTCATAAATTTTTTCAGGCAACAATATGTTCAATATACGAAAGTATATGGTGAAGTTTGAAGCTTCAATCTGTTAAATTGGGTAAGATATTACAAAAATCCTCTTTTTTCTGAAAAATCGGTTGTATGGAGGATATATGCTATAGTGGTCCGATCCGGTCGGTTCCGACAAATGTCTAATCGGACACCCAAATACACCTGCTCACCAAATTTTATCAAGATATCTCAAAAATTGAGGGACTAGTTTGCATACAAACAGACAGACGGACAGACGGACAGACGGACATGGCTAAAACAACTCAGCTCTTCAACCTGATTATTTCGGTATACTTAATGGTGGGTCTATCTATTTTCCTTTAAGGACTTACAATTTTCGGTTTCGTGACGAAATTAATATACCATTTCATTTTCATGAAAGGTATAAAAACAGGTAGGTACTTTGTGTGAGGATGCAAAGTTTCAGGTTTTTTGTGGTCTGCGTGTAAAAACTATGACTACGAATCACGTATTTCAAAAATATATGACGAAAACGTAACTATTTGATGAAATTTGATGAATTTTGAAGATTCTAGCCGTAAAAAAGGGGTCAAAATGACAGTTTATATGAAGTATATAATATATATACGACCGATCTCTATGATTTTTTCAGACAACAATATATGCTATATACGTAAGCATTTTGTGAAATTTGAAGCTTCTAACTGTTAAAACGGGGCAGAAATTGCGCAAAGTTTCTTATCTGAACAATCGGTTGTATGAGATATATACTATGTGTACCACCGATCTCAATGATTTTTCCAGACATCAATATATGCTATACACGTAAGCAGTTGGTGAAATTTGAAGCTTCTAGCTGTTAAAATGGGGCCGAAATCGTAAAAAAAATATATATATACTATATATATATACTATATATACCATCATATATATATTATATATATCACCGATCTCTATGATTTTTTGACACAACAATACATACTATATACGTAAGCAATCGGTGAAACTTGAAGCTTATAACTGTTAAAATGGGGAAGAAATTGCGCAAAGTTTCTTATCTGAACAATCGGTTGTATGGGATATATACTATATATACCACCGGTATCTATGATTTTCTCAGACAGCAATATATGCTATACACGTAAGCATTTGGTGAAATTTGAACATATCTAAACGATTTTTAAGATAAATATAAAATAAAAAATAGGTAGGTCATCTGTGTGAGGATGCAAAGCTTCACGTTTTTTGTGGTCTGCATGTAAAAACTATGGCTACGAATCACGTATTTCAAAAATATATGACGTAAACGTAACTACTTGAAGAAAATTTGATGAATCTTGAAGCTTCTAGCCGTAAAAAAGGGGTCAATATGACAGTTTATATGAAGTATATAATATATATACCACCGATCTCTATGATTTTTTCAGACAACAATATATGCTATATACGAAAGCATTTTGTGAAATTTGAAGCTTCTAACTGTTAAAACGGGGCAGAAATTGCGCAAAGTTTCTTATCTGAACAATCGGTTGTATGAGATATATACTATGTATATCACCGATCTCAATGATTTTTTCAGACATCAATATATGCTATACACGTAAGCAGTTGGTGAAATTTGAAGCTTCTAGCTGTTAAAATGGGGTAGAAATTGCAAAAAGTTTCTTATCTGAACAATCGGTTGTATGAGATATATACTATATATAGAACCGATCTCTATGATTTTTTCAGACAACAATATATGCTATATACCTAAGCAATCAGTGAAATTTGAAGCTTATAGCTGTTAAAATGGGGTAGAAATTGCGAAAAGTTTCTTATCTGAACAATCGGTTGTATGAGATATATACTATATATACAACCGATCTCTACGATTTTTTCAGACAACAATATATGCTATATACGTAAGCAATCGGTGAAATTTGAAGCTTATAGCTGTTAAAATGGGGTAGAAATTGCGAAAAGTTTCTTATCTGAACAATCGGTTGTATGAGATATATACTATATATACAACCGATCTCTATGATTTTTTCAGACAACAATATATGCTATATAAGTAAATATTCGGTGAAGTTTGAAGCTTCTAGCTGTTAAAATGGGGCTAAAATTTGCGAAAATATATATATATATACTATATATATATACTATATATACCACCATATATATACTATATATACGACCGATCTCATAAATTTTTTCAGGCAACAATATGTTCAATATACGAAAGTATATGGTGAAGTTTGAAGCTTCAATCTGTTAAATTGGGTAAGATATTACAAAAATCCTCTTTTTCTGAAAAATCGGTTGTATGGAGGATATATGCTATAGTGGTCCGATCCGGTCGGTTCCGACAAATGTCTAATCGGACACCGAAATACACCTGCTCACCAAATTTTATCAAGATATCTCAAAAATTGAGGGACTAGTTTGCATACAAACAGACAGACGGACAGACGGACAGACGGACATGGCTAAAACAACTCAGCTCTTCAACCTGATTATTTCGGTATACTTAATGGTGGGTCTATCTATTTTCCTTTAAGGACTTACAATTTTCGGTTTCGTGACGAAATTAATATACCATTTCATTTTCATGAAAGGTATAAAAACAGGTAGGTACTTTGTGTGAGGATGCAAAGTTTCAGGTTTTTTGTGGTCTGCGTGTAAAAACTATGACTACGAATCACGTATTTCAAAAATATATGACGAAAACGTAACTATTTGATGAAATTTGATGAATTTTGAAGATTCTAGCCGTAAAAAAGGGGTCAAAATGACAGTTTATATGAAGTATATAATATATATACGACCGATCTCTATGATTTTTTCAGACAACAATATATGCTATATACGTAAGCATTTTGTGAAATTTGAAGCTTCTAACTGTTAAAACGGGGCAGAAATTGCGCAAAGTTTCTTATCTGAACAATCGGTTGTATGAGATATATACTATGTGTACCACCGATCTCAATGATTTTTTCAGACATCAATATATGCTATACACGTAAACAGTTGGTGAAATTTGAAGCTTCTAGCTGTTAAAATGGGGCCGAAATCGTAAAAAAAATATATATGTACTATATATATATACTATAAGGTAATCTGTGTGAGGATGCAAAGCTTCACGTTTTTTGTGGTCTGCATGTAAAAACTATGGCTACGAATCACGTATTTCAAAAATATATGACGTAAACGTAACTATTTGATGAAATTTGATGAATCTTGAAGCTTCTAGCCGTAAAAAAGGGGTCAATATGACAGTTTATATGAAGTATATAATATATATACCACCGATCTCTATGATTTTTTCAGACAACAATATATGCTATATACGAAAGCATTTTGTGAAATTTGAAGCTTCTAACTGTTAAAACGGGGCAGAAATTGCGCAAAGTTTCTTATCTGAACAATCGGTTGTATGAGATATATACTATGTATATCACCGATCTCAATGATTTTTTCAGACATCAATATATGCTATACACGTAAGCAGTTGGTGAAATTTGAAGCTTCTAGCTGTTAAAATGGGGTAGAAATTGCGAAAAGTATCTTATCTGAACAATCGGTTTTATGAGATATATACTATATATAGAACCGATCTCTATGATTTTTTCAGACAACAATATATGCTATATACGTAAGCAATCAGTGAAATTTGAAGCTTATAGCTGTTAAAATGGGGTAGAAATTGCGAAAAGTTTCTTATCTGAACAATCGGTTGTATGAGATATATACTATATATACAACCTATCTCTATGATTTTTTCAGACAACAATATATGCTATATACGTAAGCAATCGGTGAAATTTGAAGCTTATAGCTGTTAAAATGGAGTAGAAATTGCGAAAAGTTTCTTATCTGAACAATCGGTTGTATGAGATATATACTATATATACAACCGATCTCTATGATTTTTTCAGACAACAATATATGCTATATAAGTAAATATTCGGTGAAATTTGAAGCTTCTATCTGTTAAAATGGGGCTAAAATTTGCGAAAATATATATATATATACTATATATATACTATATATACCACCATATATATACTATATATACCACCGATCTTTATGATTTTTTCAGACAACAATATATGCTATATACGTAAGCATTCGCTGAAATTTGAAGCCTCTAGCTCTTAAAATAGGGCAGTAATTACGAAAAGTTCCTTATCTGAACAATCGGTTGTGGGGGATATATACTATATATACGACCGATCTCATAAATTTTTTCAGGCAACAATATGTTCAATATACGAAAGTATATGGTGAAGTTTGAAGCTTCAATCTGTTAAATTGGGTAAGATATTACAAAAATCCTCTTTTTCTGAAAAATCGGTTGTATGGAGGATATATGCTATAGTGGTCCGATCCGGTCGGTTCCGACAAATGTCTAATCGGACACCCAAATACACCTGCTCACCAAATTTTATCAAGATATCTCAAAAATTGAGGGACTAGTTTGCATACAAACAGACAGACGGACAGACGGACAGACGGACATGGCTAAAACAACTCAGCTCTTCAACCTGATTATTTCGGTATACTTAATGGTGGGTCTATCTATTTTCCTTTAAGGACTTACAATTTTCGGTTTCGTGACGAAATTAATATACCATTTCATTTTCATGAAAGGTATAAAAATGGGCGTGGTTATCATCCGATTTCGCTCATTTTCAATACCATTATATTCTGGGTCCAGATAAGCTCGTGTACCAAATTTGTTGAAGATATCTCAATTATATTTACTCAAGTTATCGTGTTACGGACAGACGGACGGACGGAAGGACATGGCTCAATCAATTTTTTTTTCGACACTGATGATTTTGATATATGGAAGTCTGTATCTATCCCGATTCCTTTATACCTGTACAACCAACCGTTATCCAATCAAAGTTAATATACTCTCTGTGCGAAGCACGCTGAGTGTAAAAACAATTATTTTAAATGTTTAAAGAATTTTGATGGTCCACTTAATGAAAAAATGTTGAGTTAAAATATTTCTCAGTGCTACAATATTTTTGAAAAATTTTTTTGTGTCAATTTGTTAGTGTAAATTGGAATATCATACCGAAGTGCCTTGGCTTCATATGGAAGTGCTTTTCTTTGCACTTTCATATGAAATTCAGGCACTTTAATATGAATCGAATTTCTGTATATGTGAGGACATATGTAATATGAACATTTTTTTATATTCAAAATGTGAATTTGTATCTGTGCCTATTCTTCATGGTAAAACAAAAACAAAAGTACTATAAGTGTATAGGGGTTGAGCACCTCTGCCCATGTAGGTGCGTAAAATCGCCGTTGCGGTAGAATCCGCTGAATGGGCTGTAATGAGAGTCCCATTTTCACTTGGTATTACTATTTCTATATTAATTAGAGTATTCGGTCGAATAAGCGGTTGTCATATAAAACCAGCTGTTTCATTAGCTTACTTCATGGTGGGTGAAATGAAAACATAACGGCTTTTTTGTTACGTCGCTGTGCAAATTATGGGTGCCGTAGGTGCTGCATTTTTAACGCGCTTAAATTAGATTCAGTATGCTTGTTTGTAACTCTCTAGGCTAGTTTTTGAAGAGGTTAAATACCTCGCTACAAAACGAGTTGTACTTAATAGCGGAGACACGAACCTCTGCGCTACGGTGCTATCAACATCAAATATCTAAGTCGATTGTAGATACTAAAACGGCACAATATTTCCTTTTTTTTAGTTTTTATACTCAGTTGAGCAGAGCTCACAGAGTATATTAAGTTTGATTGGATAACGGTTGGTTGTACATATATAAAGGAATCGAGATAGATATAGACTTCCATATATCAAAATAATCAGGATCGAAAAAAAATTTGATTGAGCCATGTCCGTCCGTCCGTCCGTCCGTCCGTCCGTTAACACGATAACTTGAGTAAATTTTGAGGTATCTTGATGAAATTTGGTATGTGGATTCCTGGGCACTCACCTCAGATCGCTATTTAAAATGAACGATATCGGACTATAACCACGCCCACTTTTTCGATATCGAAAATTTCGAAAAACCGAAAAAATGCGATAATTCATTGCCAAAGGCGGTTAAAGCGATGAAACTTGGCAGATGGGTTGAAGTTATGACGCAGAATAGAAAATTAGTAAGATTTTGGACAATGGGCGTGGCACCGCCCACTTTTACAAGAAGGTAATTTAAAAGTTTTGCAATCTGTAATTTGGCAGTCGTTGAAGATATCATGATGAAATTTGGCAGGAACGCTACTACTATTACTATATATGTGCTAAATAAAAATTATCAAAATTGGATGAAGAACACGCCCACTTTTTAAAAAAAAATTTTTTTAAATTCAAATTTTAACAAAAAATTTAATATCTTTACTGTATATAAGTAAATTAAGTCAAAATTCAACTCCTGTAATGATATGATGCAACAAAATACAAAAATAAAAGAAAATTTCAAAATGGGCGTGGCTCCGCCCATTTTCATTTAGTTTGTCTAGAATACTTTTAATGCCATAAGTCGAACAAAAATTTACCAATCCTTCTCAAATTTGGTACGGACATAGACTCTATGACGGTAACTGTTCTCTGTGAAAATGGACGAAATCGGTGGAAGCCACGCCCAGTTTTTATACACAGTCCACCGTCTGTCCTTCCGCTCGGCCGTTAACACAATAACTTGAGCAAAAACCGATATATCTTTACTAAACTTAGCCCACCTACTTATCTGAACTCACTTTATCATGGTATAAAAAATGGCCGAAATCCGACCATAACCACGCCCACTTTATCTATATCGAAAATTACGAAAAATGAAAAAAATGCCATAATTCTATACCAAATACGAAAAAAGGGATGAAACATGGTAACTGGATTGGTTTATTGACGCAAAATATAACTTTGGAAAAAACTTTGTAAAATGGGTGTGACACCTATCATATTAAGTAGAAGAAAATGAAAAAGTTCTACAAGGCGAAATCAACAGCCCTTGGAATCTTGGCAGGAATACTGTTAGTGGTATTGCATATATAAATAAATTAGCAGTACCCGACAGATGATTTTCTGGATCACCTGGTCCACATTTTGGTCGATATCGCGAGAACACCTTCACATATACATCTAAGGGCCACTCGCTTTTAAAAGCCTCATTAATACCTTTAATTTGATATCCATATCGTACAAACACATTCTATAGTCACCCCTGGCCCACCCTAATGACGATATCTCGAAAAGGCGTCCACCTATAGACCTAATGCCCACTCCCTCTTAAAATGCTCAGTAACACATGTCGTTTGATACCCATATCGTACAAACATTCTAGAGTCATCCCTGGCCGACCCTAATGACGATATCTCGAAAAGGCGTCCACCTATAGACCTAATGCCCACACCCTCTTAAAATGCTCAGTAACACCTTTCGTTTGATACCCATAACATACAAACACATTCTAGCGTCACCCCTGGCCCAGCCTAATGGCGATATCTCGAAAAGGCGTCCACCTATAGACCTAATGCCCACTCCCTCTTAAAATGCTCAGTAACACCTTTCGTTTGATACCCATATCGTACAAACACATTCTAGCGTCACCCTGGCCCAGCCTAATGGCGATATCTCGAAAAGGTCTATAGAACTAAGGATTACTCCCTTACTCACCCATATCGTAAAAACATTCTAGAGTCACCCTTGGTCCACCTTTATGGCGATATTTCGAAAAGGCGTCCACCTATAGAACTAAGGATTACTCCCATTTAAAATACTCATTACCACCTTTCTTTTGATACCCATATCGTACAAACACATTCTAGAGTCACCCCTGGCCCACCCTAATGGCGATATCTCGAAAATGCGTCCACCTATAGACCTAATGCCCACTCCCTCTTAAAATGCTCAGTAACACCTTTCGTTTGATACCCATATCGTACAAACACATTCTAGCGTCACCCTGGCCAACCCTAATGGCGATATCTCGAAAAGGCCTATAGAACTAAGGATTACTCCCTTTTAAAATACTCATTACCACCTTTCGTTTGATACCCATATCGTACAAACACATTCTAGAGTCACCCCTGGCCCACCCTAATGACGATATCTCGAAAAGGCGTCCACTTATAGACCTAATGCCCACTCCCTCTTAAAATGCTCAATAACACCTTTCGTTTGATACCCATATCGTACAAACATTCTAGAGTCACCCCTGGCCCACCCTAATGGCAATATCTCGAAAAGGCGTCCACCTATAGACCTAATGCCCACTCCCTCTTAAAATGCTCAGTAACACCTTTCATTTGTTTCCCATATCGTACAAACACATTCTAGAGACACCCCTGGTCCACCTTTATGACGATATCTCGAAACGGCGTCCACCTATGGAACTAAGGATCACTCCTTTTCAAAATACTCATTAACAGCTTTCATTTGATACCCATATCGTACAAACATATTCTAGAGTCACCCCTGGTCCACCTTTATGACGATTTCTCGAAAAGGCGTTCACCTATAGAACTAAAGCCCATTCCCTTTTAAAATACTCATTACCACCTTTCATTTGATACCCATATCGTACAAACACATTCTAGAGTCACCCCTGGCCCACCTTAATGGCGACATCTCGAAAAGGCGTCCACCGATAGACCTAAGGCCCACTCCCTCTTAAAATGCTCAGTAACACCTTTCATTTGATACCCATATCGTACAAACAAATTCTAGAGTCAGCCCTGGTCCACCTTTATGGCGATATCCCTAAATGGCGTCCATCCATAGAACTATGGCCTACTCTCTCTTAAAATACTCTTTAATACCTTCCATTTGATACACATGTCATATAACCACATTCCAGGGTTAGGTTAGGTTAGGTTGGGGTGGCTGCCCGAGGGCACACTTAGGCCAGTAGTACTAGGCCCGTTGTGATACCACGAAAAACACCGTTACCTCTCCTCTTCGAACCATTTTGAGGACCTGATGAAATCTACCAGGTCCTTGACGTCATGCTCCACAACCTGACTCATAGTATCAAGAAATGGAGCTCCCAGAAAGCGCTGCCGTGCTCCGCTTAGCGCTGGGCAGTTGCAAATGAGGTGAACCACCGTTTCCTCCTCCTCATCTTCTTTACAACTCCTACAGCACCGACGATAAGGCGCTCCTAGCCTTTCTGCATGCCTACCTATGAGGCAATGACCCGTTAGTGCCCCTACAAGTGTGGAAATTGTATCCCTTCTTAGGTTGTAAACGTGACGGGACCTTTTAGGATCCCATTTAGGCCAGGTTTCTTTCGACGTTCGACATCCCGGTGTTTGTAGCCATCTTTCGTCGGCTTGACGGTAGATGTGCTCTTTTAGCATTAGCTTGCATGTGGACAGGGGCATACCTAAGCGTTCTTGTCCAGGAAGAACCTGCTTGGTTGTACCCTGCCTAGCGAGTTCATCTGCAATACAGTTTCCCTCGATATCCCTATGTCCAGGGACCCATGTGAGGTGTACACGGTTCTGTTGAGCCATCTCTTGAAGAGATCGGCGACAGTTTAGTGCTAGTTCAGAATTGAACGAGTGGGAGCCCAGGGATTTTATGGCAGCTTGGCTGTCGCTGAAGATAAAAATTTCTTTGCCGACAATGTATGTCCCTATCCTAGCTGCGGCTTCCATTATGGCTGCAACTTCTGCCTGGAATACACTGCAGTGGTCGGGTAGTCTGAATGAGAGCTGGAGGTCAAGGTCCCTTGAGTATACTCCACCCCCAACTCTCCCGTTTAGCTTGGAGCCGTCCGTGTATATGGAAATGCTGTTGCCCATAGCAAGGCACTTGTCCGACTCCGTCCAGTCATCCCTGCTGGGTATGTTTATCTTAAAGTTGGTTTCCGCAACTGTTGTGGTCGCACAGCGATCCGTGCTAGGAGGGAGAAAACTGTATTTGTTTAGTATACTTGAGTGTCCTGTGGTACTGTTGTTCCAGCACGACAACTCCCTTAGACGCAGGGCTGACGTTGCCGCTGCTCGATGACCAGCCAGATCCAGTGGAAAGATGTCAACATTCCAGGGTTACCCTAGGTTCATTTTCCTACATGGTGATTTTCCTTATTTTGTCTCCATAGCTCTCAACTGAGTATGTAATGTTCGGTTACACCCGAACTTAGCCTTCCTTACTTGTTTGAACTATATTTATATTATTTTACAATGCCCATACATTTGCTCTGTCTAGTGGTGAAGAAACTTTGTGACCTCTTTTCCCTTAGAACCAAGCATGCATAAACAAACTTTAAATTAATGCAATGTATTTATTAAATAAAATCAATAAGACTTCATTCTTCAGAATAACGCGGTACACCTATGCATGTTTCGAACAAGAAAACTATTTGCTTGTTTAAGTACAAATTTATAGTAAATACTCGACAGAAATATCCTTATTTTAAATCAAAACTAAAGCATACAAGCTATTTGCATTGTATTTAGCCCATAAGGACAATTGCTTTGTTCATCAGCAAAGGCAAAATGTTGAGTTATATTCGAACGAAATATTCGTTAAACGGAGAGATGAGACTTATCAAGAAAGAAATGTGGTTGCATTCTTATGATATATTTTGAACTAAGGTTTTCACTTTTAACGATTTGGTTCATCACGAATAACTCAACCCTTTCAGAAGCCTTGCTCGAAGTCTAAATATATACAAATTTCGATGTATAACACACTACTGCTTCAATTCAGTTTATTACTTTCCGCAATAATAAAAACCATAATGAGCTCATTGCCATCTTGCCCTAATCTGATTACTAAATGTCCAGCAAATTATTTTTATTACTGGCGGAAATTTCACGTTTGCAGTCGTCATGGTGTCTCCCAATGCTGCTGTTCAGAATCTAATCGAAGAGACCTATGGACATAAATTGCTTGATTCGTTTTTATATTGCCCATTTGTTTATTTCTTCCCTTCTGTATCGTCAAATTGGCCGCTAAATTGGCGCTAAAACTTACTCAAACAATTTTTGTGTCACATTAAGTGCAACTTGTTGTTGTGTCTGTTTACAGACTTAAGGATTATGTATCTACTCGCATACACAAACAAATCTATTTATTTTTCTAATTTCAGCAAGAACTTGTTGGGATGTCAGTCCATATGACAAGGCCCGACGGCAGGGGGGATTCCCTGAGCCCATGGTTTCTCAGGGGGGCCGCGATTTAGATGTACTAAGACAGTTTTTTTATTAGTTCAGGATAGTCTTTAGTTGTTCCATGTGCAAATTTTAAGCCGAATTTCAAAAGCAACGAATATTGATAGTGATTTTTTGCCTGAGCCTTCGAACAGTGAGGACACAATAAAAGCATCAAACAAAAAATTATGTTTACATGAATCCGAAATCGTAAAGTTTTCGTGGTGACACCGATGAAGGTTCATCTTCAAAAAGTCTTCCAACAATATTACAGACTTAAGGATTATGTATCTACTCGCATACATAAACAAATCTATATATTTTTCTAATTTCAGCAAGAACTTGTTGGGATGTCAGTCTATATGACCAGGCCAGACGGGAGGGAGGGATTCGCCGAGCCCGGGTTTCTCAGGGGGCCCGCGATTTAGATGTACTAAGACATTTTTTTTATTAATTCAGGAGAGTCTTTAGTTGTTCCATGTGCAAATTTTAAGCCGAATTGCAAAAGCAACGAATATTGATAATGATTTTTTGCCTGGGCCTTCGAACAGTGAGGAGACAATAAAAACATCAAACAAAATTGTATGTTTACATGAGTCCGAAATCGTAAAGTTTTCGTGGTGACACTGATGAAGGTTCATCTTCAAAAAGTCTTCCAACAATACCACCAACTCTGGTATCAAAGCCAGATTATTCAAACGACTTTGATATCGGTATCGTGATTAATGAGTTTTTGTGATCTGAAGAAGTCAACGAAATAATTCGTCGAGGTCATCAAAAGTGTCCTGTTATTCTTCCACGAGATTGTCAATACGAGGCATTTTCTACCTCGTTTTTAGACAGAATCTTGCCAAATGGAGAGAAAGTGGAGCGTGACTGGTTGGTGTGGAGTGCCAGTAGTAATACTTTTCATTGCCTACCATATCGTTTGTTAAGCACCAATACTTTAAATCGACCTAAAATTTGTTGTTTTAGCAGATATTCGAAATTGCAGGTGTGGAAGAAGCTTTACGATAAACTGCCATCACACGAAAATACTCAAGATCACATTAAATATTATGTTCAATTACAATGTTTACAAAATCAAACGGAGGCTACAATTGATACACTTATCAATGAACAGCTAATCACTGAAACTCAAAAGTGGAAAAAATTTTATATTTTTGGTGAAAGAGGCCTAGCTTTCAAAGGCGAAAGTATATATCTTGGTGAACGAAAAAATTGACATTTTTTGGGCTTCTAAGATCTCATAAGCCATTATAATCTGATACTTAGAGATCATTTGCGCTAATTCCATTTCAATTCGAAAGCAACAAATTTTACAATTCAAGAACGGTTTTTGGCTTTCGTGAATTGTAACCAAAAAACTGGTCAGAAAATCGCTGATCTAATTTGCCATACTCTAGGTAAACATGAAATCCCATTAAAAGATTGTCATGCACAAGAGTACGATAACGGCGCCAATATGAAAGGAGTTTACAACGGAGCACTACGTCACATTCTCGACAAAAACTCGAATGCTGATTACTCGCCTTGTGCAACCCACAGCCTCAATGTATGTGGTGTTGATGCTGCAGAATGTTGAACGGCTGCAATTACTTTCTTCGGAGTTGTATAAAAATGTTTTACAATTTTCAGCAGCACTCCACAACGATGGGACATCCTCAAAAAAAAAATGTACTTCATAGTCTTTCAGACAAAAGCCAAATTTGACTGCGCAAGCAAACGGAGATGTTACCGGCATTGTCAAGTACATCAACAAGTTCGAAAGTATCTTGCTGTCCTCAATTTGATTCAAAATACTGACTACCATTAATGAAAGAAACGTGGTCCTCCAAGATAGAGACACCACCATAGATGTTGAGATCCGACATCTAGATGCCTTATTAGCTGATTTGAAATTGATCAGGAACCAATGGGAAACAATTTTAAACGAATGCAAAACAGTTGCTATTCAATTGAACATCTCGTCAAAATTTGCGGACATTCGAAAGAGGAACCCCAAAAGAATTTCTGAAGATAATTTAAATGAGATTATTACGGATGATTCAGTGTCTGATTTTTAAAAATATACATTCTTGGTGATTGTTGTTTCGGTAATCACCTGCATTACTGAGCGATTTGCAGCTATGAGAAATTTTTGAGCGAGACGTTTTCGTTTTTGTGGCAATTTGAAGACATGGATGAAACTACGGTTCGGGCGAGCGCAGCAAAATTTGTCGAAAAATACAAGTTGGTCATTTCTTAAAGCTTAGAATGCGAAATAATTCACTTGAAACACATTTACGAAGCAAATTTTGATAAAGGTCTGTCACCATTGGAATTGCTAAATGCCATCTACATATCAGGTGTATGCATATGAAACGGGTATTGGCGTCTAGCGGTCAGTAGGCACAATTGTAGGAACAGTCAAAACTTACCATTGGCGCTAGTTCTTCTTATGATCTGTCAACAATATCCAATACCAAACATTTCAAGTTTCATACAACATCGTGTTTTTTTTCGCTCTTGAAGATGCGAAATACGTGCCTTCAAACAACGATTTGCGGGGAGCATTAATTTTCTGCTTCCATTTGGGTAAATCGGCGATAGAATCACATCGATGCTTGTTGTCGTACGCAGTATAATGAGTGGTTCAACAAGTTTAAAAGTGGTAATTTTGATATGAGAAACGCTGACTGCGACAAACCACCGAAATTGTTCGAGGACGTCAAATTGCAGGCTTTGCTGGGTGAAGACGATAGTCAGACGCAAAAACAGCTCGCATAACAACTAAATATGTCCCAGACAACTATTTTCAGACGTTTGAAATCCATGGGAAAGATCATGAAAACGGGAATGTGTGTGCGACATGAGCTGAACGACAGACAGCAGGAAAACCGGAAAACAACATGTGAAATGTTGCTCGCCAGACAAAAAGAAAGTCGTTTTTGCATCGGATCGTTACTGACGATAAAAGTGGATTTATTTCGTGAATCCCAAACGCAAGAGATTGTATGTGGACCCTGGCCAACCAGCACGATCGTCTCCAAGACCAAATCGCTTCGGAAAAAGACAATTCTCTGTGTTTTCTGGGATCAGCGTGGTGTAATCTGGTATGAGCTTCTAAAACCAGGCGAAACTGTTAATGGTGAACGCTACCAACACCAATTGGCCAATTTGAACCGTGCTCTGCGCAAAAAACGCCCAGAATATGAAATTAGGCATGACAAAGTGATTTTTCTCGATGACAATGCACCATCACACCGAACAAAACAGAATCGGGAATTGGTTGAGTCGTACAGCTGGCAACCGCTACCCCACCCCGCTTACTCAACATACTTGGCTCCATCCGACTTTCACTTATTTGCATCGATGGGGAACGCACTTAGCGAACAGCGCTTAACTTCTTACGAAAATGTTGGAAAATGACTGGTATGTTTCAAAAAACCAATACTTTTTTCGGCGAAGTATCCATAAATTGCCTGAGAGGTGTTTAAAATATGTAGCTAGCTAGGGCGCTTACTTTGAATAAGATATTCGTTAACATTCTCTTGAAATAAATGTGTTTTTTTTTAATAAAAAATACCGGTTTCACCTGATATGTTTAAAATCTGTATAGAATTTTCCCCAACATTTGTGTTGCTTTACGTATCTTTTGCACTATACCTGTTACTGTAGCTAGTGCAGGACGTTCCTTCAGGGTCATTTCAAGAATCAAAAACTTTCATAGATCGTGTTCGTCTCAAGAGCGAGTTTCAGGACTTGCCCCGCTTTGTGTTGAGTCCGTTTTGGCAAGACAGTTAAATTTTGATATTATTATAAACAATTTTGGTGCGAAAAAAGCAACCGAACCTTCTATATCGAATAATTAAAATTTATAATAATAATTAAATTTATCTGAAATGTATTAAAATGTTACCAAATAACTAAACCAGTTTATTTGAAACAATATTTGGCTGTTAAAAGAGAATTTTATTTCTACGTTACAATAAAATAGGATAAATAGTAAATATTCTGTGTTTATTTTATTTTCAGCTCTTAGTCCCAAAATCATTTAGTTGATGTAACAAACATTTTTTCTGATGTAATCCATCAATAATGATTCATGAATGAGACGTCATCAATTCAAATTAATCAAATGTATTAGTGGATTTTTTATAGGGGGCCCGTTAATCCCGGGCCCGGATTTTCTCTCTACGGCCCTGCATATGACTATATTGTAACGAATTTTCTGCAAATCCTCTTATTTGCCCTTTTACTATGTTCGTATCGCTAAACTGTTGAATAAATAAATCCAATATTGAATAATGGAAAAATGACCTTTATTAAAATACTTCACAATAACACTCAAACTGTGCAACGAAACCAAACTGATAGCTTAAATGAAACTGACTTTCAAAATAATACTGCTATTGCTCGCTAGATATCGTCTTAGTCGTAACTGCTTGACAACTCAAATCAAACTGAATTACAGCGCCTCTACATCTGTCGCCTTTTAGACTCTTTGGTTTCCTCGTATGCTTTTTTCTAGAATCTACTAGCATTGTCCATGAGCTCTCAAACTGCTCAGCTATAACTAAAATTGCACAATTTTATACATCTTTTAGGCGCTTCCAGAATCTACTAGTCCAGTAGCTCTCAAACTTCCCAGATATATGCATGTGTTAGTGCATTGACTCTCCGCTGCTCGTATACGTACATGGTACATATATGTAGACGCAGTTATTGTTTCGTTTATGTA
This sequence comes from Eurosta solidaginis, assembly GCF_040869045.1. Classification (NCBI taxonomy): domain Eukaryota; kingdom Metazoa; phylum Arthropoda; class Insecta; order Diptera; family Tephritidae; genus Eurosta; species Eurosta solidaginis. Next base: position 294,808 of record NC_090320.1, on the reverse strand, counting down.
GATACATAATGATTGAATTATTGATGTGCATTCACGTCACTGCTTAGCATCGGCTTAGAGACGATAGCTTCGCTCAGTGCTGCTAACATTCGTTACACTGCCCTCCACCTAAGTCTGATCGTCCCGACCAGACAAATCTTTCGATCTAAACGCTGCTAGTCTCTCCAAATGAACCACTTTCATTTTGGTTCGTGGTTTGCCAATGGTTTTTATGCGGTACACTACATCGTTGATCCGCTTTACAACTTTGTATGGGCCTTCCCAGTTACACTGCAATTTCGTTGTGGGTTGTATAGCAGCACCAAATCTCCTTCCTGAAACCCTTCCGAATTAATTGCTTTATCGTACCTCGCTTTCATCTTGTCACTTATAATCTTTGCTCGTTGCCTTACCAGATCGTGTATCTCTCTCAGCTCTTCTTCGAAGACACCAGTGGATTTCTTGACATTGCTCTCCGCATCGGCATCTATCCCATACTTCAAATCAGCTGGTAGTCGAAGTACTTAGGCGGTTTTTATGTACTACTTTTACTTTGTTTTTAACTTCATCGAAAATAGTTACGTTAGGTTCTTTAATTTTAGTTATAATAAACGGACCTTGATAAATATTTTCGTGTTTATGATGTGGTTCTTTCTGTAAAAGTACTTTATCTTCAATTTTGACAACTAAAGGACGTGCCGTTTTATCATACAGGTTTTTACTTTGTAACTTATTTTTATTTATTAGATTTTGTGCGTTTTCTGCATCCTAAACTTAACTTCTTTGGCATAGTTTTCGACATTATAAATTGGGTAAATTTTTTCTTTTGTCAATTCGTTAGGCAAAGTTGCCTTTTTCCCAAAGACTAACTCGAAAGGCGAAAACTGATTGTCAAAAACTGTGCTACTCGTAGTATTGTGTAGGAAAGTAAAGTATTTTAAATAAACATCCCAATCAGAAAAAGTATCTTTTAAATATGCACGTAAGTATTCATTAAAAACTCTATGATTACGTTCAATCATGCCAACAGTTTCGTGATGGTATGCAGTTTAAAAATTATGATCAATATTTAGAAGTTTAGTTAATTCTTCAAATAATTCATTTTTAAATTCAGTACCTAAATCTGATTTTATGGCATTCATTGTGCCGTAAGTTAAAATAAATCCATCAAAAACTGCTGAAGCGATTGTTTTTGCCGATTTGTCTGGCACATCGACTGTTACCAGGTATTTAGTCATGTCGCAAATCATGGTAAGTGCGAACTTGTTACCATATTTGGACTCAGGTAGGGGTCCTATTGTGTCAATTACTAGTATATTAAATGGTTTACAAGGAGTTGGTGTTAAAACAAGTTTTTTTTTTTGTTTTAGTTTTAACCTTGTTTAAAAGACAATCATTACAATTTTTGATATATTTCGATATATCACGAGTCATATCTTTCCAATAAAATTTTTTTCGCAGTTTTTCGTAAAGTCTTCATTCCGCAATGTCCACCAGAAATGGGATCATTATGGTGATTTTAAAATTTTATTTCAAATATTTTTGAAATTTGTAATGGTATAATGTTCGAACAAAATATCGTTTTTAGGCCATTCAATCTGCTTAATTTTGCGTTAGCCGGCTTTTGATTTAAGCCTCGAAAGTAATTTCTCTAAAGTCATTATTTCGTTAACAAGCTCAAAACTAAGTAACTCGAGTTTCTTATGTTTAATATGCGCAAAAATTCTTAAATTTGTTGTTTTGTTATTTTTATCGTACGTAATTTCAGATCTTATTCGTGGAATCTTTTTTGAAAAATTAAATGAAAATTTGTCGTAGACATGTAAAGTAACTTGTTTTTCGTCGTTTTTGTCTGTTTTCCTAGGAAGGTTATTGTCGTTTTGCCGTTCTGTCATTGATCTTGTCTGTACTGCTAAAATTTGTTTGTTCGATTCCTTAATCTCATCGATTGTAATACGCGATAGTGCATCAGCACCAACGTTTGATTTACCCTTTATGTAAACTATAGTGAAGTTATATTCTGCTAATTCTAACCTAATTCTCGAAAGTTTTGAAGAGGGGCTTTCATATTGAATAGGTATACTAGAGGTCTATGGTCTGATTTTACAATGAAATGGGTGCCATAAACGTATGGTCGAAATTGCTTGATTGCAATGTAAATAGCTAACAGTTCCAATTCTATAATTGGTTTTTTCTGCTCTGCTTTATTAAATGCTTTAGAAGCGAAACAAATTGGTAAATCACTACCTTGCTGTTCTTGACTTAAAAAAGCGCCACATCCAGTTGTGGGGGCATCAATGGTAATAATGAATTGTTTAAAAAAATCTGGATATTGAAGTAATTTTGGTGAAAGTAACGCTGCTTTCAAAGATAAAAATGCTTTTTCGCACTCAAAATCCCATACAAATTTAACTCTTTTTCTACTTAATCGATTTAGAGGCGCTGTCAGAGACGCAAAATTTGGTATAAGCCTTCTGCAATAGTTTCCAAACGCGACGAATCGTCGTACCGCGTCTTTATCAGTTGGCTTTGTACACTTTTTAATTGCGTTTATTTTGGAGTCGTCTGGCAACAAACCTTTGACTGAACATTTATGACCTAAAAATGTAACTTCTGGTCGTAAAAAGTTGCATTTATTTGGGTTAAGTTTGAGATTGAAAGACCTACAAGTATCGAAAACTTTTGAAAGATTTTTAATGTGGTGTGCTTCACTACAACCTATGACGATAATATCGTCGACGTATAAAAATGTGACATTGGGTGGTATACCCGAAAAAGCTATTGTCATCATTCGTGAGAATGAATTTGGTGCTATATTTAAACCGAATGGAAGCACTTTTCATCTAAATGCACCTCGGTCAGTGCTGAAGGAAGTAATGTCACGTGAGTCAGGATGCAAGGGGATTTGATGAAGTCTAAAAAAAGATCCAATGTTGAAAAATACTTTGCTCTACCGAGATTATCTAGAATATCGTCAACTCTAGCTAGTGGAAATTTATCAGCAATGAGTTTTTTGTTTACTGCGCGAAAATCTACGCACATACGATAAGCTTTTTGACCATTTGCCAGCTGTAAGATCGGAATTCGACAAAAAATATATATATTACGATGGAATAAGAGAATACAACGAGCTACCAAATGATATAAAACAATGTCGAAATAGCAATCAATTTAAGAAATTATTGTACAACTACTGCAAATCAATGCCTTTTAGATAATTCAATGATGTAAACACAAAAATCAATTGCAATTACAGAAAGAGATCTCATAGATGAAATTTTAGAAATTTAAGAAATTAAGTCTACAAGACTGTAAATAAATAAAATTAAAAAAAATAAAAAAAAAAAATAGTATCTTTCTTTGGGACTACAATCAAAGAACTATTGTAATTCGAAAAACTGGGTTCAATCAGATCGTTGTCTAACAATTTATTTACTTAGCGATTTATTTCTTCGCGTTGAGAGTATGGCAATCGATAATTTTTAACATATACCGGATCGTTGTCTGTCAATCTTAGTTTTTGCTCGTAGAAGTTGTTTAAAGTCATTTTGTCCATGTCGAGAGCGAAAATTTCGGCATAATCTATGCAAAGGTCAATTAATTTACTTTGAGCATGTTGAGGTATTTGATTTTTTCAAATTGAAATTAGTTTTTTCGTACGTTTGTCTTCTGTTTCAGTCTTGTTAATTGTATAAACGTTATAATTTGAAAGTTTTTCTGTCCGAATGCTGTTTCTTTTCACATACTTTACATCATCCTTGGTGTTAATGACTTTAAAATTTGGGTTACTGGAATTAACAATGCACCTAGCTGTGAAAACACCTTTTTCAATTTCCTTCGGTTAGTATTCGCTCCTGAGGGGCACTCGCGTTTAAAGCGCGAACGTTTGCGTTTCTATCTCTACTGTTGGATGATCTAGAATTGGTACCTCTATTGTTACTGCTATTTGTATTTGAATTGGAATTTGGACGTATATTATTATTGTTGTTATTTTGGTATCTATTTCTGTTATCATATCGATATCTCTGATTATTGCTACCGTTATAGTTACTATTGTATGAAAATGAACTATTATTTCTATAACCAGTATAGCCGCTTGTTGTTACCACGTGATCGAAAAGCTAAAACCTGACGCTCAGTTACTTCGTTGTTTTGTTCTACAATTAATTTTGTTACCACGTCTTTCATAACTATAAATGCCGTTGAGGCTAAAATGGTTTTTACTAAATTGGATTTTGCGTTTAAACGACACACGTTAACAGTTTGTTCGACTGCCATTTCATGAGCTTTCGCTTGAGTGATCCCTTCAATAATAAGAGACCGCTCAAGTGAGTCAGCTAAATCTTCAACTTTTTTGGCAAAATCTGTATAATTGTTACCATTAACGTGCAACGCTGCAATTCTCCCTGCTACAACTTTCGAGTTGTCTGGTTTGATCCTGCTACGAGTGTTTTAGTCGAAAAATTGACCCTTTCGCCATTTTTTTTCGCAGGCTCCAAAATGATTTTTGTGGGTATGCGTAGTGGAACTTTTTTTCCTGAGCCCAAATCCTATCGAAAAATCGATGGCGCGATATCGGTTAAGTTTCGTCCATACAAATCGATCCAGGTTAATGTATGTACATATTTTTCACATTTAATTTGAATATTAATCAGCTGTGATATTGCAAAATTCTTCTTAACATGATATGATTATTATTAAACACTTTTTAAATACCGCTTTAAATAAATTTTCGCTGTTTCACCACTGTTTAAATTGTTTATCGCTTAATCTTCCTAGTGGCTCAGAAATCAAAGCTATTGACTTTCACAGATTAAACATAAATTTACGAGCGCTTCATATCTCGCAAAAGCCTCATAGAGGCACGCAATGGTGTCACTGCTTGATAGTACGTGTGTGTCAGGGATGCACCTTAACGTTAAGCTAATCGTTTATCAAAAAATTTCCACCGTTTCCGCTGAAACACTTCGAAATATTATCGATAAAGAAATTATCAAGATAAATTGTATCTCGTTTTTAACCGAAACGAAAAGCTTTCGTTAACGTTAAAAACGTTAACAAAAACGTGATACTTTATGTTTGAATTGTGCTGGCAATGCTATAGCCATGGTGAAGCCGTAAGGTGGTAACAGCGAGCGGACATACACACACAAACTCCATGTAGTTTGTTTGTGTAATTCGTTGGTGGTAATGTCAAAAATACTCTGAGAAATGTTCGTACTGTCAAAATTCATAAGAAAAGTTAGTCAGCTTGGCTATTGCTTTCACCTTTAATGACTCTGCCACCAATCAGCTTTGCCAGCATAGTTTGAAATTAATAATCAACATAAACGATTTGATTTCGTTTTGATATGGCAGAAAACGAAACGAAATCATTTCGTTAATTTGACGTTCTTAACGTTAATAAACGAAACGAAATGACTTTGTTTCGTTTATTAACGTTAATTATCGTAACGAAATGATATCGGTTCGTTGGTTAAGCATGTCTGGTGTGTGTGTGTGTCAGTGACCATGTCGTCACCCAGTAATTACTTTTATATTATTTAAACAATTTAAAGTAGTTTGAAATTAATTATAACTAACTCGTAGCTTGTCAACCGACATAAACTTTGTGCAACTTCAAAGGCGTTGCAAGTGTCATAATTTTATAGAACTTTTTGTTAGTACCTGAAGGTGAAAGTGTATGTATGCTTGTACATATGTATGCAGTTGGCAGTGCTTGTTCAACCCTCACAAAATTGTGCGACTTATCTTTAAAGAGAAAATAGAAGCACACAAAAGTAATAGTCGGCATTTTAGCAAAGAACAATGCACTAACCACTGAAAATGTTTCTTGGCATACAGATTAATAGCTCATTTAATTCTAGTGTAAACAATTTTAAGTTTTCATTATTGGCTAAATATCAAGGCTGATTTTTAATTTCTTTTTAAAACGTTTTGTGCTGTGAGTTTTTTATGTGACATTTACCTTAGTCACCGGTTGAACTTTTAAAAAATTACTTTCGATTCGTGATGAGCGACCTCAAAAGAGACCACCCTGCAGAGGAAATGGGAGATAGTCACGGAAAGAACCAGTTTCACATTACATTTTGAACGACCACCTCCGAACTGTTGCTAATCGGAAGCAGAGCCAGACAGTTATTAAGCACACTTGTAATAACAATTTTGTATAGCTGAAAGTAATATTTATGAAGGTGAATACTAATTTTAACTTAGCATGTGACGTTGTTTTGCTATTTCTCCTTGAGGGCTCTTAAAAACCCATAAATTTAAGGAAATCTTTGGTAGAACGTTTTAGCATGGATATATGAAGCTTAATAAGAAATTATATTAATTTATATCCTCATAAACAGAAATGGAGAAGAGTAACCCCATACTCGCAATAGGTACTCCCATTCTATTGAAACATTGATATTTTTTTACTGGGATCTTCGGTACGAATGTCTTTTATGATTGAATGTTTACATGAGCATATTATACTAGGTTCAAACACACACCAAATTGGCAATTTATACTATTTGGGCAATTTATTACGCAATTTGTCATATAATAAATTGTAATAATAAATTGCCAATTTAAAAAAAATTGCGTAATAAATTGCTTCAAACTGCAAATGCAACATTGTAAAGTGTGTTTATTGAGTATATTAAAAGTCAGTTTCGCATGGCTGAACTATATGGTTGGTTCATCTCATCAGCTGATTTTATGTCTTTCATTTCACTGGAGTAGGGACTGTCAAAAGAAGATGGCAAAATCAAAATGAAGCCAAAACCTTGAACACATTTTCTTACAACACACATACATTTCAAAGTTTTATGTTTTCATTTCATTCCATGCACCTAATACCAACACGCACATTTTGACAGTCTCAACAAAGATATGTTCTTACTGTATAGATGAGCCAACCAGCTATCAAATTACTATTGTGTAAGCTAAATAGAGTTGTATGAACACCACTCAAGTTAAATCGAAATAGCCTCAATTTATTTTTCTGTTTGAACATAGTATTAGCCGAGTTACTCAATTTAATGTCAGGTAGCCTCTCGAATGGATTAATCTTATCTGTAAAAGCGAAAACGAAATCTGTTGGTAACTTCATAACTCCAGAAAATTAAAGCAGCGTTGGTTTCGTAGGGATGGTGAGTGGGCTTAAGTTCCATATGTGGACCCATTTCCGAGATAATGTGGACAGGGAGATCCCAGAATGTGTTTTCACAATATGGGTATCAAAGGAAGTGTAAATGACGTTTTGGCAAGGGGTGGTGGTTACGAAGAATACGTGAGATGGGGAGGGAGAGGAAAGATAGTGGGAGTAGGAAATGAAGAAAGTGCGGGGAGAAGATTGGAAGGAGAGGAACTTAGATAAGGTAAAGCGAAGAAGAAAAATAGAGATGGTTGAGGGAAAGGAGGGAGTTGAAGAGAGAAAATTCGAGAAAGTGAAAGGGGAAGATACGAAGGAGAGAGGGTAATCAAGCATGGAGAAGATAGGAAGAGGAGAGAATATACAAGTTTTTTTTAGTATTGGGAGTGGAAGTAGAAGTGTGAGGTGGAAGTGGTAGTGGCAATGGGAGCGGTAGTTGGAGTTTGAATGGGTTCGGGAGTGAGAGGAAGATAAATGGAATAAGAGATGTACTAGTATAAAACGAAAAATGAAAGATAAAAAAACTTTTAAAATGGAGGCAAACTAATGTTCGAGCAGATCAAAGTCCGCCGACTGTTTTTAAGCTTTTGTGTAATATAGTTCTTAAAAATCAAAAGGATTTTTAACAATTAGCAAAATAAAATATTCAAATTTAGATTTTTTTTAGAAAAAACATAAACATTGTTAGTTATGATGCAATGCAGAAATTTAAAATTTTTTTCAATGCGCAAAAACGTCAGTAATGTCTTAAAGGTAAAATATCTTGTGAGTATTTTTAGCAAGGCGGCCGCAGTGATGTGGTTGTAGCGAGCTACGCGTGCCGTATCGCCGGTCCTAGGTTTAATTCCGGGCACAGAAAAAAATGAAGAAAAAAATTTCAGTTGGAAGAAAGTTTTTCTAAGCCCTCGGTAATGGTTTGGCAAACACTCCGATTGTATTGGCATGGAAAGCTTATCAGTGAAAATGCATTTGCCTCTCGGAATCGGCATAAAACGTGTAGGTCCCGTACCACCAATTTGTAGAAAAAATTAAAAGGAGCACGACGCAAATTGGAAGAGAAGCTCGTCCTAAAATCTCTTCGGAGGTTATAGCTACCTTGTACCCTAAATTTTTGGTAAACATGTCTCATCTCCTTTCAGGCTTCGACAATAATTCGTTTAATTTCTAGACATAATAATAATAACTTGGCACAACGCAAATTGGAAGAAAATCTCCGCCTTGATCTCCGGAGAAGTAAATTACGCCAAAATTTTAAGTAGAAAATTGTCTTAGCAAAGCAAATATGACGTTTCGAGATTATTAAGGGAAATAAAGTAATGAACTAACAAGTAAGGAAGTCTAAGTTCGGTTGAAATCGAACACTAAATACCCAGCTGTACACTTGAAAAGCTGTTGTTGTTTGTTTTGTGTGCTTATAGTGTTACAAGGCTGCACAATAATACATATACATATGGTGCCACGCCCATTTTTACAAAGTCTATCCTATTTATTGTTATAAATCCACTTGGGAAATTAAATACCATTGCTATAAAGCTCTTTTTTGCTTTCTTTATTCGTCCAAAACCCTTTTAGAAATCTTTTATATAAAAGTGGGCGTGGGCCTTAAGCGATTTCGTTAATTTTTCTTCAAAGCATTCCTTATAGTAAAGACAACCTCTCTGCCGTTATGATAGGTTTAACGATTTTGATTTATGATTAATAATATTTGTAAAATTGATTTTATCACAAGTCGATCTCGCTCATTTTTAATACCAATCTATTATGGGTCCAGATAAGATCGTGTAGCAAATTTGGTGAAGATATCTCCATATTTACTCAAGTTATCATGTTAACGGACAGACGGATGGACGGACGGACATGGCTCAATCATATTTTTATTTCGATACTGATGATTTTTATATATGGAAGTCTATATCTATCTCGATTCCTTTATACCTGTACAACCAAACGTTATCCAATCAAAGTTATAATACCCTATGTACAAGTACAGCTGGGTATAAAAAGATCAACCAATGCAAATATTATACATCGTCTTGCGATTACTGTTACATATGTATGTATATGTTTAAATCCAGTTTTGTGAATAGGTTGAAATAGTTTTTTTAATGGGTTAAGATCGAAGTACGCCATAGATCCTAAAGTAGTCGAATATATGTACATATGTCAAAACGTTGAATAAATTGCTTACTGTTTTTAAAGGATGAAAAGTCTTTCGTATTTGTGTTGCCGGCGAATTTTTTTGTATATTGCAGAACACTTTGCTAAAATATTTACGATTTTACGCATAGAAGCGAATGGAAAATTAAAATAAAAGAAACAAGTAAGGGGGCTGAATTCGGGTGTAATCGAACATTACATACTCAGCTGAGAGCTTTGGAGACAAAATAAGGGAAAACCAACATGCAGGAAAATTAACCTGGGTTAACCCTGGAATGTGCTTGTATGAAATGAGTATCAAATGGAAGGTATTAAACAGTATTTTAAAAGCAAGTGGGTCATAGTTGTATAGATGGACGCCATTTCGGGATATCGCATAAAGGTGGACCAGGGGTGACTCTAGAATGTGTTGGTACGATATGGGTATCAAATGAAAGATTTTAATAAGTATTTTAAAAGGGAGTGGGCCTTAGTTCTATAGGTGGACGCCTTTTCGAGATATCGCCATAAAGGTGGACCAGGGGATGACTCTAGAATGCGTTTGTACGATATGGGTATCAAACGAAAGGTGTTAATTAGTATTTTAAAAGGGAGCGGGCCTTAGTTCCATAGGTGGACGTCTTTTCGAGATATCGATAGAGGTGGACCAGGGGTGACTCTAGAATATGTTTGTACGATATGGGTATCAAATGAAGGGACTTAATGAGTATTTTAAAAGGGCGTGGGCTGAGTTCTATAGGTGGACGCCTTTTCGAGATATCGCCATAAAGGTGGACCAGGGGGTGACTCTAGAATGCGTTTGTACGATATGGGTATCAAACGAAAGGTGGTAATTAGTATTTTAAAAGGGAGCGGGCCTTAGTTCCATAGGTGGACGTCTTTTCGAGAAATCGATAAAGGTGGACCAGGGGTGACTCTAGAATGTGTTTGTACGATATGGGTATCAAATGAAGGATCTTAATGGGTATTTTAAAAGAGCGTGGGCCTTAGTTCTATAGGTGGACGCCTTTTCGAGATATCGCCTTAAAGGTGGACCAGGGGTGACTCTAGAATTAGTTTGTACGATATTGGTATCAAATGAAAGGTGTTAATGAGTATTTTTAAAGGGAGTGGTGGTAATTGTATATGTGAAAGCGTTTTCGAGATATTGACCAAAATGTGGACCAGGGTGACCCACAGCATCATCTGTCGGGTACCGCTAATTTATTTATATATGTAATACCACGGACAGCATTCCTGCCAAGATTCCAAGGGCTTTTGATTTCGCCCTGCAGAACTTTTTCATTTTCTTTTACTTAATATGGTAGCTGTCAGACCGATTTTACAAAGTTTTATCTAAAGTTGTATTTTGCGTCAGTAAACCAATCCAATTACCATGTTTCATCCCTTTTTTCGTATTTGGTAGAGAATTATTGCATTTTTTTATTTTTTGTAATTTTCGATATCGAAAAAGTGGCCGTGGTCATAGTCGGATTTCTACCATTTTTTATACCAAGATAAAGTGAGTTCAGATAAGTACGCGAACTAAGTTTAGTAAAGATATATCGAATTTTGCTGCAGTTATCGTGTTAACGGCCGGACGGAAGAACAGACGGTGGACTGTGTATAAAAACTGTGCCTGGCTTCCACGGATTTCGCCCATTTTCACAGAGAACAGTTACCGTCATAGAATCTATGCCCCTACCAAATTTGAGAAGGATTGGTAAATTTTTGTTCGACTTATGGCATTAAAAGTATTCTAGACAAATTAACTGAAAAAGGGCGGAGCCACGCCCATTTTGAATTTTTTTTTTTATTTTCGTATCTTGTTGCACCATATCATTACTTACTTAATGAGTATTTTAAAAGGGCGTGGGCTGAGTTCTATAGGTGGACGCCTTTTCGAGATATCGCCATAAAGGTGGACCAGGGGGTGACTCTAGAATGCGTTTGTACGATATGGGTATCAAACGAAAGGTGGTAATTAGTATTTTAAAAGGGAGCGGGCCTTAGTTCCATAGGTGGACGTCTTTTCGAGAAATCGATAAAGGTGGACCAGGGGTGACTCTAGAATGTGTTTGTACGATATGGGTATCAAATGAAGGATCTTAATGAGTATTTTAAAAGAGCGTGGGCCTTAGTTCTATAGGTGGACGCCTTTTCGAGATATCGCCTTAAAGGTGGACCAGGGGTGACTCTAGAATTAGTTTGTACGATATTGGTATCAAATGAAAGGTGTTAATGAGTATTTTTAAAGGGAGTGGTGGTAATTGTATATGTGAAAGCGTTTTCGAGATATTGACCAAAATGTGGACCAGGGTGACCCACAACATCATCTGTCGGGTACCGCTAATTTATTTATATATGTAATACCACGGACAGCATTCCTGCCAAGATTCCAAGGGCTTTTGATTTCGCCCTGCAGAACTTTTTCATTTTCTTTTACTTAATATGGTAGCTGTCAGACCGATTTTACAAAGTTTTTTCTAAAGTTGTATTTTGCGTCAGTAAACCAATCCAATTACCATGTTTCATCCCTTTTTTCGTATTTGGTAGAGAATTATTGCATTTTTTTATTTTTTGTAATTTTCGATATCGAAAAAGTGGCCGTGGTCATAGTCGGATTTCTACCATTTTTTATACCAAGATAAAGTGAGTTCAGATAAGTACGCGAACTAAGTTTAGTAAAGATTTATCGAATTTTGCTGCAGTTATCGTGTTAACGGCCGAACGGAAGGACAGACGGTGGACTGTGTATAAAAACTGTGCCTGGCTTCCACGGATTTCGCCCATTTTCACAGAGAACAGTTACCGTCATAGAATCTATGCCCCTACCAAATTTGAGAAGGATTGGTAAATTTTTGTTCGACTTATGGCATTAAAAGTATTCTAGACAAATTAACTGAAAAAGGGCGGAGCCACGCCCATTTTGAATTTTTTATTTTTTTTTTTCTAATCTTGTTGCACCATATCATTACTGGAGTTGAATGTTGACATAATTTACTTATATACTGTAGACATATTAAATTTTTTGTAAAAATTTGACTTTTAAAAAATCCGATTTTGCAAATTTTTATTAAGCTCACATATAGTAATAGGAGTAACGTTCCTGCCAAATTTCATCATAATATCTTCAAGGATTGCCAAATTACAGTTTGCAAAACTTTTAAATTACCTTCTTTTAAAAGTGGGCGGTGCCACGACCATTGTCCAAAATTTTACAAATTTTCTATTTTGCGCCATAAGGTGAACCCACCTACCAAGTTTCATCGCTTTATCCGTCTTTGCTAATGAATTATCACACTTTGCCGGTTTTTCGAAATTTTCGATATCGAAAAAGTGGGTGTTTAGGCCCAATGCCTAACTTTTATCTGATTGACGGCGCCCCTCCCTAGCGTTTTAATAATATTTCCAGCCACCCACACTCACGCCGCATTTGTGTGCATGCATGCACATGCATGCGTTGTCAGTACCCATGCACGCGGCTTAGCGGTTGTCCTCAACGGGATAACCGGTCTCTTTTTCGATTGACCGCCAACCAGCACACATCGCCCAAGATCGCCATCGTCACGTTCAACACCAAGGTAATATTGTATCCACTCTATATTTCCTAACACTCTTAATAAAACATTATTATAACGAGGAAATCCTCTTTGCGTTTTGTTTCTTTTATCTCTTTTGAGCGAACCATCCACTCCAAGATCGACCCGTGTGCGCCTACCCACTGCCGGTTTACGACGCACTCAGGCCGAACATTGGTCCTTACTCCCCGCAAAAGGAACTAAAAGCACCTACAAATTACAGTCCACAACGCAGCACAATTTTGCCTACTAGACAATTTGCCGAAGGATTTTGCCTAAAAAAATTTATTTGCCACCAATTGCTGACAAGGAAAAACTTGGAGCCTTTATATTAGACAAATACCAGAGCCACAGCACATTTTGCCTACAAAAATTTGTTTGCCACAACACATATTAGCAGAGCCACCGGAGCCACAGCACAAAGAGAAGTAAGTTTATATTTCTTGCCACTTTTTTTTTGAGTGTTGTTTTTTTTTTTTGCAAAATAAAGAAAAAAAACCCCGTGCAGTGCGCGAAAAATTGAAAGTAAAAGTGATAACAGTGAAGTGATTTAGTGAGCCCCACTTTATTTTTCTAATTTAAAGGTTAAATCACTCGGTTTGTTAGCCTTTATTTTCAGTCCTTGTGATTATCTGGTCTATCCCCCCACCAGTGGTAAGGTTTTCCAGACACAACACAAGGAAGAGGGCAACCTAACCTCACTTTCCGCACCATACTAAATAGGTTTTTGTTGTTTTTTTTGTACTTCACAAACACTAAATTAAGTTCACTTTAATTAATTAATCCGGTGCTCACTTCACTTTTTAAACACTTTTTACACTTTTTTGGCGCTTGTTTTGCAATATCGCACGCATTTTTTCACGTTCACCAAAATACACCCATTATTTGTGGAGGTGGCGAGTGGTCCCCTTTTTTGTTGTTGCCGCTGAGACAAAAAGTCTGTAAATTAAACCTTTTTTCTGGTGTCGCTGCTGTGACAAAAAGTCCATAAAATAAACCCTTTTCGTTGTCGCAACCAAGAAAAAAGTCTGCAATAAACAAAATAAATAATAAACTCGAAGTTCAATAGTCTTTATTTAGGGCTGGGCAGGCATATTAACTCAAAAGAGTTCTATTTTTCTAATCGGAAATTTTCTCGTTAATAAACGTAAATAAAACAATGGAAACCTACATCCGTTTAGCAGAATCAATCGCAGAGTTTGATAAAGATTACAGCCTTATTCCGGAGAGCGACCATAGCAAACACACCCTTGCAATACAGCAGGAAGAGTTGCGGCTCTTGTGGAAGAAGGTAAAGTCTGCGTTTGATTCGCTATTGGGATCTGATGAGGTGTCAGCGGATGACGTTATGGCGATCAGGAAGAAGCAAAAGGCAGCATACGCAATCTACGTGCGATGTTCAGCGTCTATATCTGCTGAGGCAGAAAAATACAAGAAGGATGAAAAGAACGCCAACCCTGAGCAAGAACCTCATGCGCATAAAATTCGCCTCCCTGCTTGCGACACGGAAGTTTTTAAAGGGGATTATCTGTCTTGGCCAACTTTTCGCGACCTTTTCACGGCAATTTATATAAACAATTCCAGCTTGAAAGGGGTGGAAAAGTTATTCCATCTCAACAACAAAACGCAGGGCGAAGCAAAAGATATCGTTAAAAAATGCCCCCTCACAAATGAAGGTTTCGAGATGGCCTGGAAAAACTTGTGTGAAAGATACGAAAACAAACGTATCTTAGTTAACACACAACTACAAATTTTATTTAACTTAAAAAAGGTAGAAAGTGAGTGTGGCAGTTCAATAAAAAAGCTGCAAAATGATATAAATAATTGCATTTCGTCCCTCAAATGCCACAAAATTGACACTTCCAATTGGGCTGCAATCCTGACCTATCTATGCTCAACCAAGTTACCAGAGAGCACGCTGGCGCAGTAGAAAGGATTAAATTTATAAAATCCACAAGTGGCTGCCTGAATTGCTTATCCCCAGGACACACCGTGACGAAGTGCACCAGTTCCTACAACTGTTCCAAATGCCACTCTCGTCACCACACGCTCCTGCATGCGGATACATCTCAGCACACGGCTGTACGCAATCCTTTCAAAGATGCGGATAATAGCCCAACAACACAGGCGCGACAATCTGCGAACCAGAATGTAAAATCCTGTCTTGCCAATTCCAGCACAGGCGTGCTATTAGGAACTGCTCGCGTACACATTCGCCATAATGGTACCGACTTCTCCGCACGGGCATTAATTGATTCAGGGTATGAATGTTCCTTTATAACTGAAAGACTGAAACGCAGAATCAATTTGCCAGCGAGAAAAATGCATGCCCAAGTTTCAGGCATCACAAATTCGGTGTCAGCCCAGGTGAAAGAAGCATCCAAAATTGAATTACGTTCACCAGTGGATGCCTGCTTCAGCCTGACTACACCCGTTCTAGTCCTAGCCAAACTCACTGGGAATCTTCCATCCTGCCATATCAACGTCATGACTATGCAGGCATTCCCAGACTTGGTTTTGGCAGACAAGAGGTTCTACATCAACGAAGATGTAGACCTCATACTTGGAGGAGACATATATCCCCAAATTATACTGAGTGGTCTGAAAAAGAATGTACTAAATACACTTTTGGCCCAAGAGACAGTGTTCGGTTGGATACTAACCGGTCGCATCGAAGCACCGAGTCCAACGAAGAGCATCATGTCATTCTACAACGAGGTTGCGTTGGACAACCAATTAAAAGCTTTCTGGGAGGTAGAAAATGTTCCCAAAAACAAAATGCTTAATGAAGAAGAAAAGTATTGTGAACAATTATTTAAGGACACAACAAAACGTGATGAAAGTGGAAGATATACAGTCTGGCTACCATTCAGGCAGGATTACCCTGAGAAGATTGCATTAGGACCGTCTCTAAAGCGCGCATGTTCACAATTCTTCAGAAATGAGGGGCGATTACTGAAAAACCAAGAGTTAGGGAAAGAGTATGTTCGGGTGTTATCCGAATACGAAACGTTTGGACATATGAGAAAAATTAAAAATAATGTACCATCCGACGATTCGGATAATTATTTCCTGCCCCACCACGCCGTTGTAAAGGCGGAAAGTACCACTACCAAGGTGCGCGTCGTCTTCAACGCGTCAAGTCCGACAGCAAATGGCATTAGTCTAAACGACATACTCCACCCAGGTCCAGTACTCCAAGCAGACTTGCCTATTTTTATTTTACGTTGGCGACTGTATCGCTTTGTCTTTAATAGTGACATAGAAAAGATGTATAGGCAAATTTGGGTGACCGATAATCACGCCAAATTTCAAAGAATTGTCCATCGAACATCCCCCAACGAACCCATCAGTCTTTACGAACTAAAGACTGTCACATTTGGTGTAAACTGCGCCCCCTACCTCGCGATACGGTCACTTCTACAATTGGCTAATGATGTAGAAAATACCCACCCAATAGCATCGGGTATATTACGCGAAAGTATGTATGTCGACGACGTTTTATCTGGAGGGCATACAATAGCGTCAACTATCAAAGCAAGGAACGAGATTCGCGAAGCATTACACTCAGCTGGCTTTCCATTGCGCAAGTGGACATCCAATTGTGAGGAAGTCCTTCAGGACATCCCCAAAACGGATTTGCTCAGCGAGGACTTCCTAGCGTTTGAAGAGGCTAGCTCGGTGAAGGCACTCGGAATACGATGGAACGCGCATTCAGACATGTTTTACTTCACCGCAGGAGTTTTAGAGAAGGGCGAGAACATCACCAAACGCGCAATCCTATCCGCGATAGCCAAACTTTTCGACCCTTTAGGCTGGCTTGCACCAATGGTCATAGTAGCAAAAATATTAATGCAGAATATTTGGTTAGAAGGCACCGGATGGGATGAGCCTGTCTCGCCAAATACATTAGAACGGTGGAAAACCTTCACCCAACACTATGGCGAAATAGATAACATACGGATACCGCGGTGGGTAAATTTTTCCCCGGAAGGCGAAATAGAAATCCACGGCTTCTGTGACGCTTCCGAGAAAGCATATGCTGCAGCGATATATATGCGCGTAAAAAGAGACGATCAGGTTTTCATTCACTTACTCTTAGCAAAAACCAGAGTAGCTCCAGTGAAAACCATCTCGCTACCACGTTTAGAACTCTGCGGCGCCGTGCTTCTCGCAGAAATGATGGAATCAATATTCCGAAATATTCATTTGGGACCCGTAAAAGTTCACCTCTGGACGGATTCAACCATCGTACTTGCATGGATAAGAAAGCCGCCCTGTTCCTGGTCAACCTTCGTCGCACACCGAATCACTAAGATCATCGATATGGTCGGTAGCAAGGACTGGCTTCACGTGGACTCGGAATCTAATCCAGCGGATCTAGGAAGCAGAGGACTGCTGGCATCAGAGTTGACCAACAATTCGTTGTGGTGGCAGGGACCTTCTTGGCTGCAAGAAGACAATTCCCACTGGCCAGCACAAGAGACCGAATACAAAACGTCCGTTGAGGAAAAGAGGGCACAAACATATGCCACGACAAGGGTAGATCATGTAGATATTCTCGATCGTTTTTCAAATTTACCCAGGGCTTTGAAGGTTCTATCCTATGTTAGGAGATTTTATAAGCGAACTCACCCAAAAACTAAAGCAATGTTCCCCGAAAGGTCGTGCATAATCTCAGCCGATGAGATTAAGGCAACGACTCAAGCATTAATACGAGTCTGCCAGAAACAATTTTACGGTACAGAATATTTAAAATTAAAAAATAGGGAACCTATTGATCGGAAGAGTGAAATCCTGTCACTCAACCCATACATCGACATAGATGATATTATCAGAACAGGAGGGCGTCTAGGGGCTTCAAAGACATGTCATACAACGAGCGGCATCCGATCATCTTGCCTTACAATTGTAGGCTGTCTCGCCTTACAGTTATGATGGCTCATCATGACTCCCTTCATGGCGAGAACCAGCTCATGCTCCGTCTTATCCGAACCCAATACTGGATACCGAATGTCAAGACCATGATCAGAGCCATCATCCACAATTGCAAAACCTGCATTATTCATCGAAAGCAGGCGGAGTCCCAACTTATGGGTACCCTTCCCTGCGAACGGACTACTTTTACCCGCGCGTTCACCAATACCGGGGTAGACTTTGCGGGGCCTTTCGACATCAAAAGCTACCGCGGTAGGGGATGTCGACTGTCAAAAGGCTACGTATGCCTTTTCGTCTGTTTTTCCACTAAGGCCATCCACTTAGAAGCCACTAGTGACCTTAGTACCCCAGGCTTCCTCGCGGCTTTTTCGCGTTTTATCGCGAGAAGAGGATGTCCGAAGAACATCTACTCCGACAATGGTACGAACTTTGTCGGAGCTTCCAGATCTCTACGATCGGAATTCAAAGCCTTCCTGGCCGAAAGCCGAGACAAAACAGTCTCCAAGTATAGCCATCAAGCATTAACTTGGCATTTTATTCCCGCTGGCGCTCCACATATGGGCGGCTTGTGGGAGGCGGGAGTGAAGAGCTTCAAAAGCCACTTCAAAAAGATCGCATCTCCCCATAAGTACACCATGGAGGAGTTCCAAACCATTTTGTGCAGGATTGAGGCGTGCCTCAACTCGCGCCCACTCAGTCCAGGGTCGAATGACCCAACGGATCTGGAACCACTAACCCCAGGACATTTCCTAACGGGCAGCCACCTACTGGCTCCGCCAGAACCAGATGCTAGTGAGAGCTCTGCCTCGATGACAAATCGGTGGCAGAAACTCAAAGCCCTCCATCATACTTTCTGCAAGCGATGGAAGGTGGAATATCTATCCGAACTTCAAAAAAGAGTGAAGTGGAAGCATCCCAAAGAAAATATAAAAGTGGGAGACCTCGCTGTCCTCAAAGAGGACAACTTATCTCCCAACGAATGGAGGTTAGGTAGAGTCGTCAACGTGCACCCCGGCGAAGATAACCGAGTACGTGTAGTCGACCTCATGACCGAGAAGGGTCAAGTCAGACGACCTTTGGTCAAACTGATCCTTCTTCCTACGGAGATAGATTGTGAGAGGACGACGAGTTCCTCTTAACAGTCCTTCCGCTCCTCCACATCCCTCCGTTCAAAAAATCAACCCCAGCTCTCGTTCACCCGGAACGAGGCCAACCAAAAACCCTAAGGCAGATCCGCATCTGCCACCGAAACTAAAGGCATTCTCCGGCCCATTCAATTTCTAACTTTCAAAAAAAAAAAAATCTCCCCACTCCCTCGTTCTCACATAACGAGGATACCAGAAAAGCCCTAACGCAGATCCGCATCTGCCACAGAAAACAAAGGGACTCTGCCCATTCTATTTTTATTTCATACCAATCCAACCCAAAAATTCACTCGCTCACCCCGAGCGAGGACACCAGAACCCTAATGCAGACTCACGGTCTGCCACAGAACTCTTTATAAATAAATACTTCCTTTACTTATCTCTCCAAATTTAGAAGGTCAAGAACGTTATTTTACTCGTAAAAGGAATTGATCGGGTCTTATCCTAATTAGAGGATTTAGCATGGCCTTATGTACACAAAATTCTTCTCGTAATTGAACCATTACTTATAGATGAACACTATTCAGCACGCGTCGAATGACGTGAAATTATATCTCGTCTTGATTCAAAACATGAATACGTGTGAAGAATTCACAGTATAAGTGGACTAAAATCAAAATTCTTGTTTGGGAAACTTGAAATATATCTTAGAAATTATATTTATATAATTCCGTATAATTACAAAATCTTTATTTTAAAAAGCAGCAACACATATTTTAAAAATTGCTGAAGTCATATATGAGTTCAAAGAAATGATTGTAGCCATGATACAACATGCCTGAATCGGCGCGTTTACTTTTAACGTTTAGCAGATCAAAAATTGTTTCTATACGCGATATGCGCCTGATATGCTTACGCGTCATATGAGTCATTTATGACTCTCACATGACTCATACATGTACAAATCTTTGTAAAGAGATTAAATTTTTCCGTCTGCGATGGTTGTCTGATATGAGTCTAAATATGTACGACATATGAGTCGTTTCTGCCTCGGAGTGCTCTTGTTCGTGTGAATTTTGAACTCGTTAACAGACACATTTCAATTTATATTCTGAATAGTAAAGAATATATTAAACCAGTAACTAAAGATTTAAAAACGATTTTTCATACAAGTTTGCAAGGTTTACAGAGGTTACGCACCTGGCAAACATTAAGGTACATTTCTTCGTATTAAGTTTATACGTTTCCTCATTGAAGTCTTGTGACGCACGCATTATAAGGGAATAAGATCTAGGTGCCAGCCCTTTATGATCATACATATGTTTTAACTGGCAAGGCTAAGATGGTCGACTTATAAGCGGGCTGCTTACTATCTGAGCACTCATTTACATGTATACGAAATTTGAAACTAGCGGTAGAGTTGATCCCAGGTCCATTGGGCTTTGTGGTTATTCTTATGATATCCCGTAGCCCGTCTATATACACCTCAGAGCGGGGCAAATAGTATGAAAAAAAAAAAAAAACAAAACTTCAGACTTCAAGCTTTCACATCGATTTCTAAGATTCTAACCGCTCTCAATATGCTTGATAGTTTCAGTAGAATTTAATTTTTTTTAACTAGACAATATCTGAAAGCTGCAGTTCAGATATTTGTGGTTAGTACGCGGTATATCAGATTGCCTTACGCTCTCTAATTTTCACTATTAAAGCTGGGCTCAAGACTGGGTCGAAATAAGTTACAAAAGCCCGCCCCTAGATTTGAAGCTTATATTCCGAGGGTGTCGGAAATTGCTTTATAAATTTGTTTGATCCGTGCAAATTTGAGCGAATAGGTTATTTCTATACATGAAAAATAATATATTTATATTAGTGCTACGAATATTATATTTGTTGAACTGAGCTTCGTCAAACTTTCTTTATTCACTGAAGCTTCAAAAGATAAGTAAGATTTGTTACATTGCTATATACGTACACATAGTTATATGTATTTTTTTTTGTCAACGTTACAAATTTAAACAGATATTGTGTGAGATCTAAGCAGGTAAAGGTGCCAAGTTTGAGCCTCTTACTAAACTACCGTGATTTCGTTCAACCAACTCCTTCATACCATTGTACCATTTGCCTATTTTAGTATTTTCCATGCAAACCTTAAAAGCTTGACATCCTTCCATACTATTAAGTACCCCAAATACGGATAAATCAGCTAAATTCGGTCGATCGCCACTCACACATTTTGTTTACTTTTTCCAGCTCTTTCGTCCACTTATCAAGCGCTGCATAAATGCGAGATCGCACATCATCGGTACGAGTATGTTGGCGTTGCAACATCTTACTTATACCCACAGGGCAACAGTGCCCACATTTGCCATTAAATCGCGTTCCCATTTCGGGGAATACATATCCCACTCGTATGCCTTCGCAAACCGTTCAAATGTTTCACGTGATTCACCCAATGTACGATAGCAATTGGGTGACATGAGATGCATAAGATGCACATTTACGCTCTTTTTCTTGCATCTCTTTTAGTTAGATTTTTTGGCGATTTTTCTAGTCAGGGGAAGTATTTATTTAGTCAGCCGGTATTAAGTAACACATTTTATCTCATTCGTGAAATCAAACTACTTGAAAATGACAACTTTACGAGTTGCATTATGTCGGTGCTTTGTGGCTCACAAAGAGCTTCGTCGTTTGCTTTACTTTAACTTCGAAAATCATGGCATAATGAATTGTATCCATGCCCATATACTATACAATGCAGAATTGCATGAGTAAACATTGCTAGAATAATTAAGTAATAAGCGCAAAATATTCCAAACCTAAGCCTAATAGGGACCGCAAATATCGTTAAATATTTTGAAGCTGTGGATTAAAGACAGCCGAGGGATTTCACAAAGCTTAAGTCAAAATTATTACGTCTTAGACGATAAAGCCTACGCCGAAGATGACCTTCCCGTTTATACTGTCACTGCATATCGACTGCATGGCAAAGTCACTGAAACAAATTATCAAATACTTTAAATAATTTGGTGAGGTATGCAAAGTGTATTTAATGCGCGATAAATATGCGACAGGCACGTCAGAACCACCAACTGGTGTAATAGATTTCGCGCAACCAGTAGCTGCAGCAAGAGCTCTACAACGTTCAAGTCATGAGTTGCAGGAAAGCGTTTCTTTGTGAGTGCCTGCGAGAGTTAACAACAAACTGAAGCATAAAAAAAAAAGTAGCGTTGATTTCAATGCACGTATTGCTACACTGAACCTGAATGGCGATTCGATTGATCTCCATTCACCTATGTGTACAAATATTTTGTAATGGAAGGCATATGTTTGCACTTACCCTTACGCGATCAGATATGCTTCGCGGGTATGCCGACGTCTTCGTAATATCTTCAAGCATATCTGCAAGTATGCATCCGAAACCTTCAAAATGAACCACTTGACTGGTATGACTCTGTGGGATATATCTACGAGAATTTTTTTTGAAATGACTGGTGCTAATATATAGGAATTAATTGGTGCGTTGCCTTACAACTATCAAGATCGCATGAATGTCATTAGCGAGTTTAGTTTACGAATACGGCTTGTTAACCTCAATTGTAATAATGTTGAATCCGCTGGCCTATTGCGTTTGTTGGAATGTTTTCATGCTGTCACCCATGTGAAATTGCACAACTTGCGTTGAACGGCAGTGCTGTATTGGCCTTTAAAAGGAAAAAATTGCCTAACTTACGCGTACTGGTGCCAGGCCAGATTTGTGAGTTGTCAGGAGAAGACTTTTTGACCACAATTGTTCCAAATTAATTTTTTACGAATTATCACAAATAGGTGTAGGCCAGTCCACGCCGTAGTAAAGAATGAAAGAACGGAAAATCACTTGATACATTTCCCGTTGTTTCAATTCATAGGAATTTTACATTCTATACACGGGCATGTATGAATGTGCGTTTTTTTTTTTTGTTTCTGTCGTTGGTTTGCGGGTACCAGTGAGCGAACTTCTAAAATGGGAATGGTGGCAGACGAAAAAATGAAAATAGTACTTGTGGGTGGATTTTGTCCAAGAAAACAACAACTACAGTTTATACTTGGACAACACAATTCATGACTTATTGTAAAATACATAAAGAACATCTCACGGAAATAACACTACCAACAAAACCATGTAAACAAAACCAAAACTCCATGTAAATTTGTATATGCACAACTTATGCCTTAGGATACTCACTATCTCCTGAAATATACAAACAAAAAATTAACGAAACGTCTAATTCCAACAATAGTTTCCCTAAGTCCCAAAATACTGCCGCCAAATAACCAAGTTCAGCATGTTATAGTTTACGTAAAACTTATTGTCGTTCAAATTATGCAAAAAAAGAAAAAAAACTGAGAAAATTAGTGTAGAAAATATTCGCGTACTCAGTCATTATATTTCTCTACTCAAAAATCTATTTCCTGTTTAAGTTCTTCACAAATTTTTCAAAATTTACTGATTTGGTCAGTATCGCCTCCTAATGTTAGTTGGGTGGGCTCTGCAATTCAATACTTTAAAATTATCGCAGTAGACGTTTTCAGTGCGAAAATACTGAAATATTGGTAGATTCTAAGTTTTGGTAGCAGAAGTAGTAGAAAATGAAAAATGGGTCAAAAAGGTTGGTCCAACTACCAATGCGGTAAAGTCCGTGCACTGACTGCCCATATACTTATACCAACGTATGTACATATGTATGCCGAGTTTTAAATGTACATTATATTAGGGATGCATAAAACGATGCAAACGGGTACCCAAAAACCCGTTTCCGGAAAAATCGGTACCGGAGCCAAATACCCTTCGGGAACCGTGGCGTTTGCTAAAGGCCATCAATGAAACAGGACTATAAGCGTACTTGGGGAAAAGTTGAAGAAATAAGCGAAGGGTAATAAAAAAAAAAAAAATGATTCATTCTACAAATTTTTCTCTTCGTCCAAAACGAAGATCTTTTTATTTTTTCTTTACATAGCATACAATTTGCTGTCCAAACATTTTTTTGTGGCGGGCAGGGAAGTTGTTGGTTTTTAGCATCAACAACACAAATAACAGCGACTCAAAAGAACCCACGCTACACACTTTCTACCCGGTTCGGTACCAGAATGTGCGAACCGAAAATCCTAAATGCTAATTTTTCTGCAGCATTAGTGTGCCCGTGGCTAACTAAAACGCTACCGGGTGACACAAAATAAACAAAATAAGGCAATAAAGACCCAGGCACATAACGTGCGGGGAAAGAGGCCATGCGCATAATGCACGCCACATATGAATATTTTTTTTATGCAGCGACAGATGTTTCCCCTTATGCGCGCGCTAATAAAATTTCCCAAATCCCCAATAATACAACGAGGGACCACTCGCCCCCGCATTTTCGAGAATGACTCGACCCAGTCAAACATATTGCATTTCTTTCAGAAAAATGGGTCGCTTTGCCGCTATGCAACGAAGCGCTGCCAAGAACGTCATGCGTTATACGTCGGAATGCCGCGCTTGTTTTAAGCAACATCCCCTACGCCTGTGCCCCATCTTTCGGGCCAAAAAACCCGAGGAGCGCCTTTACTTAGCGATCCGCGGGAGCTGCTGTGGAAATTGCTTGGCTCTAGACCACCGCTCGAACGCGTGCCCAAGCCAAGGCCGATGTAAAAAATGCGGCGAAAAACATCACACGATGCTTCACATCTCCTCGATTGATGAAGAGGAACAGCTACTCCACGAAGCCCGTTCCAAGCCATGGAGTGTACAAGTTGAGGAGGAGCTGGAATCACCCCGTGAGCGGATTGACGACTCCATCTCGTTATATGCGTCAGATGCTGGAACGGAGACTGGGCCTCTTCGTCCAGCTCGAATCCACCGAACCGGAGCGGAGACTCGGTCTCTTCGCCCGAACACAACACCAGCAGCCAAATCGTATCGACCGCTTTTGCAGCACGAAAGGAAGCGGCTCCAGCACAACCCATCTACAGTCCAGCGCCATGTTCGTGACGGCCGAGCGGAGACTCGGTCTCTTCGCCGGCAAACTAAGGACCCTCAACGAAGACAACCACCGCGCGATCGCAGAGCGGAGACAAGGCCTCTTCGCCTGCAACAACGACATCACACCCATCATCAACCACGAGATCGCAGTCACGGATCCAACTCGCTGCAGCTCACCACCGTGTCCGCCTTCCGGGCAGGGCTCCTAGCCCCGCATTCAGCTGCCACCGCCACCATGATACCGACGGTAGCGATCACCCCCACCGCGGTCGTGAAAATAGAAGCAGGGGGGCGGCTACACCTCGTTCGCGCCTTAATCGACGGATGCTCCCCCACCACAGTGATTGCAGATGAGCTCGCCCAGGAGCTCCAACTTCCTACCAGCAACATTGGCGGGCAAGCAGGATGTCTGCTGCGTATCCGAGGAAGACACGGACAGAACAGAAGGATTGCGACCCATGCTGCGGTCGTAGCCAATTTTCGGCGCACGACACCCACAACCAGCATCGACAGTGCCATCGCAGCCCCATACGCACATCTTCGTCTGGCGGATCCGCAGTTCTACTCATCCGCCCCGATCCGCCTCGTCCTAGGCACAGATGTATATGCCGAGATAATACTCCCAGGGATTCTGCCCACCACGTTTGGCCCTTTGTTAGCTCAGAGTACCATCTTCGGTTGGGTACTCTCGGGCACAGCGAAGGCCTAACAGCAAAATGTTCGGTAACGACCGAAATACATGAATTTTTACACTTTTTATCCTTTTTTATTTTATTGAATTTCTGTTGTACACAGTCGCAAGAGGTGTGCATTGTGAGTTCGTACAAGTGAAAAATCTTTCTATCCCTCCATTGCCATGCCTACGTGTCAAATCATAGCTGACAGGGAGAACGGCTGTCGCGAAGGGCCAGAGAATGGAAGAAAGGTTTCCGTTTCTTGTGTTCGCCGTTATTAAATTGAAGTGCCATGAATTGCACATTTGTTTCAAATCAGACTACAGATTAATACTCACTCGCTGTTCACTATTGTGAACGTTTTATCAAAAATTCGCCACTTGTATGAATTCACAATGGAGGTGTGCGTTTATACATTACAATAAGTTATTTTTTATTGAATTTTCTTCATACAAAATTCTATGCTTGTTCATTTCCAATGAATTTGTAATAAACGGCAAGAAATATGAACATATATATCTTCTTACTTCTTTTCGCAATCCCTAGCTCTAGGCAAACCTGGCTCACGCCTTACACCATAACGGGAAAATTGGTGAATGACCGAGGCAGCAGCAACCAAGCTCCCACACTGCGCAAACCATTTTGCGTGCCGCCAAGCCGGCGGACTGTCCGGCATTATGTTAAGTTAGATATAATTAATTATAAGTTTTTTATTTTTTTTCTCTTCTTCACGGTCGGTGATCCTTGGCGGACTGTGATGTTGCGTACCGCAAGGGGGGCGGCATGTTTAGGCCCAATGCCTAACTTTTATCTGATTGACGGCGCCCCTCCCTAGCGTTTTAATAATATTTCCAGCCACCCACACTCACGCCGCATTTGTGTGCATGCATGCACATGCATGCGTTTCATACGCATGCACGTGTGTGTGCGGGTTGTCAGCACCCATGCACGTATATGTGGGGGTTGTTGTGTGTGTGGCTTTTTTTCCCCTCCTTAATACCAGAGGACTTTTTCGCGGCTTAGCGGTTGTCCTCAACGGGATAACCGGTCTCTTTTTCGATTGACCGCCAACCAGCACACATCGCCCAAGATCGCCATCGTCACGTTCAACACCAAGGTAATATTGTATCCACTCTATATTTCCTAACACTCTTAATAAAACATTATTATAACGAGGAAATCCTCTTTGCGTTTTGTTTCTTTTATCTCTTTTGAGCGAACCATCCACTCCAAGATCGACCCGTGTGCGCCTACCCACTGCCGGTTTACGACGCACTCAGGCCGAACAGTGGGCGTGGTTGTAGTCCGATTTCCTTCATTTTAAATGGCGATCTGAGATGAGTGCCCAGGATGAGGAACCTACATACCAAATTTCATCAAGATACCTCAAAATTTACTCAAGTTATTGTGTTAACGGACAGACGGACGGACGGACGGGCGTACGGACGGACATGGCTCAATCAAATTTTTTTTCGATGCTGTTGATTTTGATATATGGAAGTCCATATCTATCTCGATTCCTTTATACCTGTACAACCAACCGTTATCCAATCAAAGTTAATATACTCTGTGTGCAAAGCACGCTGAGTATAAAAATAAAATGTAAACGCAGTAAAGAGAAACAAAAGTTAAATAAAATTCATATCTGCCACTGAATAAACTGATTGTAAATAACACTTAACAAATGAAAGAACGAACAAAACGTAAAGTATAAAGTTGATTAGAGTTTTTATAGTGACCGCAACAATCGACGTGCACTTGGCTGCAATGCCCACAATAAGCTGATTCCGTTATTTTTTCTTTACCTATAACTTATTTTTTTCTTATATTATGAATAAGTATTATGTTACTTATTAGTTGGAGTTGCAAAGACTTCGCCCAAAACGGTTGGTTGCTGCTACTTGTATGTATACTGCTTTATTAAATTTTATTATTTCTAAGTCCAAATTGAACTATTCAAACGGAATGAGAAATGGTGTACTTATAACAAATTTTATTAAGATAGGTATTTTTATTGCAATAATCACCAAATCTATACGCCGCCTACCACACCGAAGATCCAGCGTGCACGCCCCGGGCAAAGCAATGTTAAAAATTTAAAAACAAGTTTCTCCAATTAGAAAAAAGTTTTCTATGCATCGGCAGTGATTTGGCAAACATTTTGAGTGTATTACTGCAATGAAAAGCTTCTCAGTGAAAACTCATCTGCCTTGCGGATGCCGTTCGGAGTCGGCGTAAAACATGTAGGCTCCGTCCCGCCAATTTGAAAAATTAAAAGGAGCACGACGCAAATTGGAAGAGAAGCTCTGCCTAAAACCACTTCGGAGGATATCGCACCTTGCATTTATTTATTTTTCACCGAGATGGCTCATTTCGATATATGCTTGGGAAGATAATTCTAGCAGCAGAACTAAACCGTGACAATACGTATTAATAGCTTACAATAGCTGGCGTAAGCTGATGACATTGATATCATTGACCTTAACAAACGCGCCGTGAGTTCTGCCTTCTCCCTTGAATGGCTTCAGTTATCGCGAAACAGGGATAACTTACGTGACTTATTAGGAAACGAAAAAAATCGCTTAAGCGGTTAAGTGCCAATTAATGCTGATGATAAGTCAATAAAACTGATAAACTTTCGAAATTACACCAGAAGCCATCACTAGTATTTAACCGATATAGCTACATTAAAAACAACATCAAAAGCTTTGTATGTATGTACACTATAAGGTTACCAATTAACGTTGTCTTTGGCATAACAATTGAACATGTATCTTACGAGCTTATAGGTATGTATATAAACCTAAAATTTATAGATATTGTAACGAATTTTGGGCAATTCCTCTTATTTTACACCTTCTACTAACGTTCGTATCGCTAAATTATTGAATAAATAACTCCAATATCCAATAATACAAAATGTCTTTATTAGAATACTTCACAATAACATTTATACTTCGCAACCAATAGCGTGCTTAAATCAAACTGATTGCCTCATGCCTCAGCTGGTGCTGCTTTTATACTCTTCGGTTTCCTCGTTCGCATACTTCTAGATGTTTCTTCTTCTAGAATTTACTACTTGTTTACCAGCTATAACTACAGATGCACGTTTATAGCTTCTCATATGCCCGTGTATATATGAGTGATACTTCGACCGATGATTGCATACTTTTGTGAGTATCTCTCCGCTGCTGCATGTACATATGTGTAGCCATAATGATTGATTTGTTTATATAGATACAAGTGACTGCTTAGTATCGGCTTAGAGATGATAGTATCCCTTAGTGTTGCTAATATTGGTCACACTGCCTTCCACCTAAGCCTGATCGTCCTGACAAATTTCATGATCTAAACGCCGCCAGCCTTTCCAGATGAACACCTTTCATTTTGGTTCGTGGTTTACCAATGGTGTTTATGCGGCAAACTACATCGTTGATCCGTTTTACAACTTTGTATTTGCCTTCCCAGTTACACTGCAATTTCGGGGACAAACCTTTTTTCCGTTGTGGGTTGTATAACAGCACCAAATCTCCTTCCTGAAAACCTTCCGTATTAACTGCTTTATCGTATCTGGCTTTCATCTTGTCACTCTTGTCTTGTGTATTTCTCTCCGCTCTTCTTCCAAAACACCAGTGGATTTCTTGACATTTTTCTCCGCAACGGCATCTATCCCAAACTTCAAATCAGTTCAGCTGGCAGTCGAAGGTCATTGCCAAAAATTGCTTTTGCAGGGGTTTGGCCCGTTGTCTCATGCACTGCTGCTCGGTAAGCCATCAAGAATAATGGTATGCGGGTATCCCACTCTTTATGGAATTTGTCCACTACTTTCCTTAAGTACTCCTCCAATGTTCTATTGAATCGTTCCACCATACCATCGGACTGAGGATGCAATTCAGTTGTCCGTGTTTTTCGAATACCCAATGATTTACACATTTCCTGGAACATAGCTGTTTCAAAATTCCTGCCTTGGTCAGAATGTAACTCCATTGGTACACCATACCTTGCAACCCGATTGTTTATAAACACTTCTGCTACTGTTTCCGCTTCTTGATTTGGGATTGGGTATACCTCTGACCATTTGCTGAAATAATCCATAACCACCTATACATATTTGTTTCCGCAGTTGCTAGTAGGAAATGAACCTGCGACATTCGTAGCGATCCTTTCAAATCGCGCACCTAAGTTATATTGCTTCATCTGGCCATGACTTCGGGTTTTGGGCCCTTTCGCTCTGCTGCAAACCTCGCAGTTCGCAATCCACCCAGTGACCGACCGACGGCAACCAACCCAATAGAATATCCGTTTAATCTTCTGGAGCGTCTTCGTGATTCCAAGATGACCTCCGTTTGGACCATTATGCGGCTCGCTGAGCACGTCAGGAATCCTCTTTCCGGGAATAACTATCAGTTTCTTCTTGCATTGACCACTCTTCCATACTCGATGCTAGCAACCGGATATCAATTCTAAACTGTTCCACTGTGCCCAATATGACTTCGCAATGGGATTCTCTGCTGACATCTCCTCTCTATTTGGTCTTTCGTTTCGTTCGAGCCCTTGCATAACATGTGACAGATCAGTATCTTCTAGCTGACACTACCTTAGTTGTTCCTTGTCCCATTCATCCGTACATGTTATAGTCATTAGGCGGACAACTATAATGTCTTCTTTAGCCTCGGCCTTTGAACAGTGCTTGCATTCCAAACTACATGGTCTTCGTGACATTGAATCAGCATTTCCATGGGTACTACCTTTCCGATGCTCAATGGAAAAGTAATAGCTTTGTAGTCGCTCGATCCACCGTGCCAATTGTCCTTCTGGATTACGGAGCTGCAAGAGCCATTTTAACGCTGCGTGATCTGCCCTGACGCGAAATCGCTGCCGTAGAGGTATTTCTGAAAATGTTTAATGCACTCTACCAATGCCAAAAGCTCTCTCTGTGTAACGCAGTAGTTCCTCTCTGGTTTTCCAATTGATCGGCTGTAATAGGCAACTACTTTCCCCTGCCCATCGACCAGTCCGCTCGCATCTGTATCTAGAATAAACGTTGCTCCTGGAATCGGATATGCCAACATTGGGGCAGTGCACAAACGCTCTTTCTATGTTTGGAAAGCCAGTTCTTGCTCCTTCTTCCATTCAAAAGCTTTACTTTTCCTTGTAAGCTCGTGGAGGCTATGTGCTACGCCGGCAAAGTTTGGTACAAACCGGCGGTAATATGTGCACAGCCCAAGGAAACTTCTTAATTCATGCAAGTTCTGTGGTCTTGGCCAATCTTTTACAGCTTCTATCTTTTTATTCGCAGTGCATATGCTCTCCGTTGTTACTTTAGGACCCAAGTAACTAACTTACTTCTTGAACAGAGAACACTTTTTGTTACTAAGTTTCAGACCAGCACCAGCTATTCTTTGGAAAACCTCCTATAAGTTCTTCAGATGTTCTTCGAAGTTCTTTCCCAATACGGTGATGTCGTCTAGGTACACTAAGCATGTTTTCCAATGTAGTCGTTTCAGTACCTGATCCATGAGTCTTTCAAAAGTAGCTGGTGTATTACATAATCCAAAAGGCATTACTGTAAATTGCCATAGACCATCACCGACACACTGAAGGCTATTTTCTCTTTGTCTGGCTCCTTCGCTTCCACTTGCCAGCAGCCGCTTTTCAAGTCCAGTGTGGAACACCATTTCGTACCTTGGCAATGGCTATCTATCCTTTTTCGTGACGTCGTTCAGCTTGCGGTAGTCCACGCAAAACCTCATTTTCCCATCCTTCTTCTTCGCAAGTACCACCGGTGAGCTCCATGGACTAGCTGATGGTCCGATTACGTCGCTGTCACTCATTTCTTGTACGATTTGACTCAACACTTCCCGCTTCGCCAGTGGAACACTACGAGGAGCTTGACGGTACGGCCTCGCATCTCCAGTGTCAATTTGATGTTTCATAACTTTGGTGCGGCCTGGTTTGGAACCATCCTGGTCAAATATGTTCGCGTATTTTATGAGCAGTTGTTTTGCCTTACTCTGATAGGCTTCCACTAGCACATGCGTCCATGCTGTGATATCATTTGAAAGATCAGTATTACTAGATGAAACGTGTTCCTGGAGCTGTTCGCAGTTAATAACTACTTCGGCCTCTTGGCATCTTCCCAAAATAGCTCCTTTGGTCAAATTGAATGGTGACTTGAACTCATTGAGTACTCTTACCGGAATACGTCCATCTTGTTTTGTCATAGCCAGGGTTTTCCTACCAGTATGTTCGGTGCTGATTTGTTTGCTGCTTCGACAAACTACAATTTGTTTGTCCCACAATATCCATCAGCCTTTGCCCAGATGACTGCTTCTGATTTTTGTGGTATTTGCTGACCCTCTTCAACCAGCACTCGTTTACTGCTGTAACCTCTCTCGTAGCCGAAATTAAGTGGTACATCCATGTTCTTATATCGCATCGTCTTGCTTTGCATGTCGATCTTGATGCCCTGGTCGATTAAGAAGTCCACTCCAATTATGATTTCATCAACAATCTCTGCCACTATAAAATTATGTAGTACCGTGATGTTCCCAATTGCTACTTCTCCAATTACCTGGGTGTCCTCTCCCGTGGCTGTACGTAATCTTGCTCCAAGCAATGGTCTTATTTTCTTGTTGACTAAATCTTATCGAATGATGGAATGAGATGTACCCGTATCTACAGTCAGTAAACGTTCCTTTCCATCCACATGTCCTCCGACAGTAAGATTGACTGACCATCTTCCAATTTGCGAGATAGAGATTATGGGGCATTCAATTGCGGGAGCCACCAATCGCTCCTTGTGGCTGACTCTCTTTAGTTTAACAATTGCGTGGTCTTGGATATTTGATCATCTACTTCAGCTCAAAGTCTCGTAAGCTTTTTGGTACCGGTTTTGCAATTCTATTTGGTAGATCTGTTTCCTGTGTTCGCTTCCGTACCTTCGTTCTACAGCGGCCATCAATGCTTCATAACTGTTACGTTCGTACTCTGGGATGGTCTGTAGTATCTCATCAGCTGGTGCTTTTAAAGCCACGAAAAATGCAGCAACTTTATCTTCGGCATTCCAGTTGTTCGCTGCTGACGTCTTCTCAAATTGGAACTTAAATACCTGGAAAGGAACAGAACCACCAAACGTTGGGACTTTACCTTCAGAGTAGACGCTGAAGTGATTGGACTGTTCAATTGTAACTCCTGAATCCGATCTTTCAAATCATCCATCACGGCCTCCATTTTATCTTGTCTTTTTTTTTTTTATTTTTTTTTTTTTATTCACTAAAAACCTCCAACTGTGATGAGAATTTTGTTTCCTGTGCCTCCAGCTGCGTGGATATGCGATCCTCTTGTGCTTTCAACTGCTCAGCCAACTGAGATGTCATATATTCTTCTGTTCTTCCAGTTCTGATGCCACCTATGTCTTCTGTTCTTCCAGTTGGGATGACATATGCGACATTTTTGGAATGCGTGCCTTCTGTGCTTCCATCTTGGATGTTATATATGTTTCCTGTGATTCCATCTTGGATGTTATACGGTTCTCCTGCGATTCCAGTTGAGATGACACTGTCGATGTTTGAGCAGATATTGCAGCCAAAATCGTGTTCACGTCTGTGCTCGTAACTGTCTGCGATGTTTCGTTTTTCTATTCAATTTTTGTTGTTATCTCGTCACCATCAGGATAAAAGACATCATCGTCCACATTAATTCCTTCCGACTCCATAGCCTCTCGTAGTCGTGCCTGAGGTTCGAGTTTATTGCCGGTTGTATTGAATCCACGGCTCTCCAACTCCTTCTTCAGTTGCTGGATCCTCAATTCACTCAACTTTGCCATGTCCAAGTTGTGCTCGCAATCTTCGGAATTTATTCAACAATTCCTCTTCTGGCACCAATTGTAACGAATTTTGGGCAATTCCTCTCATTTTACACTTTCTACTAACGTTCGTATCGCTAAATTGTTGAATAAATAACTGTAATATTCAATAATGCAAAATGCCTTTATTAGAATACTTCACAATAACACTTATGCTTCGCAACCAATAGCGTGCTTAAATCAAACTGATTGCTCATGCCTCAGCTGGTGTTGCTTTTATTCTCTTCGGTTTCCTCGTTCGCATACTTCTAGGCGTTTCTTCTTCTAGAATTTTTATTTACCAGCTATAAACTCACCAGCTATAACTACAGATGCACGTTTATAGCTTCTCATATGCGCGTGGGTGATGCTTCGACCGATGATTGCATACTTTTGTGAGCATCTCAGGTATATGCATGTGTATGTGTGAGAACTACTTTGCTGATGATTGCATACTTTTATGAGTATCTCTCTGCTGCTGTATGTACATATGTATGTGTAGACTTAATGATTGATTTGTTTATGTAGATACCAGTGACTGCTTAGTATCAGCTTAGAGATGATAGTATCCCTTAGTGTTGCTAATATTCGTCACAATATATAAACTTTTAAGTAATCAATAAAACTAATAAATGTTGAAAAATGTATCTGGGATTATGAACTTTTGAACTGATATGCGTAAGAAAACATAAGGCTATACAATCCCTGTCCTAAATAATATATGTATAAGTGTTGTCTTAATGTAAAAGTATGGTTAAATGAGCAGGACACAGCGTATTAAGGGCAACATATATATTGCATACGTTGTGAGCACGTAAATCAACGCAATTTTCACTTCATAATTGGCGCTTGTACAACAAACATACAACAGTTTTAACCAAAAGAACTTGTGCATACTATATATCGTACACATATGTAAAAAAGTCCGCCCCAAAATTTTAAGTCTTTGTTGAGAGAGTCTCGGACAACTTTTTGTAAATGTTTTTTTTTTATCTTTGCAAATTATCCGAAATAATTTTTTGTTGGTTATTTAACATTCGATTTTCAAATTCGATACGTCTTTATTTTTTTCTTGAGAACAACTATAATTCATAATAATATCCTATTGAGCTTGCCTGCTAAACCACTTGTAGCCCCTTAAAGTATGATTTCCTTTTCACTTCACAATGAAAAAAACGACTATGTGAAAACTGCTGCAGAAATCAAGGACATGAGAAGGATTTTTAGAGGTTCTCAAGGCATAGGTTATGACATATTAATTTAAAAAATCGGATGCCAAATAACCAAGTTACAATGACAACACAATATCGGGTACATTTGCAAGGATCAAAATAATTTTTTTAATATTCCGATATTCTCTCAAACTAAACTTAAAATTCGGGGACGCACCTTTCCACCTTTTTTATTTGGTATGGGGAAAAGCCAGTCTAATGTATACATGCATCCATATGTGTACATGGTAACGTAAGCGTACATTGGATCATTCGCTTGCTTCGTTATGTAGAATACATATAATTTTTTTGTAGCGACTACAGTTTTATAAAGAAATATTTATGAAGGTTTCTTGTTATATTGATACTTATCTATACTAACATACTATTTACATATGCATGTAAAACGATGAAATATGTTCTCGTCTATTTACACAAGAGGACAGTGTACCCTTATTCAAAAGTGTTCTATCATATACATATGTATTTATATGTACAAACTTCTACATTTGTTGTTATTGTTGTTGTAGCGATAAAGACGCTCGCCGAAGATTTTGGTGAGCGTTATCGGGCGGCCACCGTGGTGTGATGGTAGCGTGCTCCGCCTATCACACCGTATGCCCTGGGTTCAACTCCCGGGCAAAGCAACATCAAAATTTTAGAAATAAGATTTTTCAATTAGAAGAAAATTTTTCTAAGCGGGGTCGCCCCTCGGCAGTGTCTGGCAAGCGCTCCGATTGTATTTCTGCCATGAAAAGCTCTCAGTGAAAACTCATCTGCCTTGCAGATGCCGTTCGGAGTCGGCATAAAACATGTAGGTCCCGTCCGGCCAATTTGTAGGGAAAAATCAAGAGGAGCACGACGCAAATTGGAAGAGAAGCTCGGCCTTAGATCTCTTCAGAGGTTATCGCGCCTTACATTTATTTTATTTATCGTTGTTTATTTGCCTGAAATGGAACCGGTGCGCTCCGGTAAGAAGCGCCATTAATAATACC
The DNA here is from genome assembly GCF_040869045.1 of Eurosta solidaginis. Taxonomy (NCBI): domain Eukaryota; kingdom Metazoa; phylum Arthropoda; class Insecta; order Diptera; family Tephritidae; genus Eurosta; species Eurosta solidaginis. The sequence continues at coordinate 259,227 of NC_090320.1, read as the reverse complement.
AAAATGAGTGACTAATCTTGTTTGGTTGATTTTCCGACAGCGTGGATAAATGATATATATTGGAACGATTTTCCGTCATCCCTTGTCAAATTTGGTTTTGAGACAAACCGGTTTCGGCGTTGTGCCATCGTCAGTGTCGATTTTCGTTCTGATCTGTTGTTGTCGTTTGTCCTGTATTTATAGTTCGTAGGTATATGAGCAGGTATTGTCAAATTGATGCTTGTGTATATTTAGTTACGTGTATGTGCTGTGTGTTCATTCAGAACCGAGGGTGGTTTACTAATCGATTTGTGTGGCTGACTGGGGTAGGTAGAAATCTGTGATTTTAGTCGTTTGACCTTCTTTGTCGGTTTTTTGTTTTGGTGTGTTAATTGTTTTGTGTTTATTTGTTGTTGTATGTTTGTCTGTTGTACCTGTGTGATTAAGTTGTTTCCTGTAAACAAGTTTTAAAGGCTCGAATATTGTGTCAGAAATTGTGTTTATCTGTTCGTTTGTTATTCTACCGTCGAATGTTTTCTGTTTGTAGATTTCCATGTTTTCGAGTACGTTGAGACGTCGGCCCTTTTCCTGTATGTGAAGAACCCTAACTGTTTTATTGATGTTTGCTGGGGAACATTCATTCTCGACCATGTGATTCGCGAAGTTAGACTCGGGTATAATGTTTGGATTCCGTGTTTTTTTGTTGTAATCTCTAATATGTTCTCTGAACCTCGTTCTTATTTGCCGTCCCGTTTGTCCTATGTAACTATGCTGGCATCCGCAGGTAAGCTTGTATACGCCGTGGCTGCTAAACGGATTCTCTGAGTTAATGTTAGTTCTTAGTTTTCGTCCTAGATTGTTCGATGCTTTGAATGCTGTGTTAATGTTGTATTTTTTAAAGAAGTTTGCCAATTTATATGTTGCTTTCCAGTATATGTCATAGTCGTCCAGCTATTATTTTCCTTTTCATTATTTTTTTTTTGGTTCTCCATTTGTCCTTCTGAGCTTATCTACTAGTGCTTTTTTATATCCTTTGTTTGCAGCGATATTATATATGACCTCAAGTTCTCTCTTATATGCCTCTTGTGTAAGCGGTTTTCTTTAAAGTCTATGTACCAAGTGCCTTAATGCTGCATTTTTATGCTGTTGAGGGAGATTTGAGGTATTGTGTATTATTGTATCGGTGGCCGTTGACTTTCTATATATGTCATAGTTAAATCTTTTAGCTTATTTATCAATATTTATCGTGAGGTCTAGATAGTTGATTCCTCCGTCTTTTTCGGTTTCCATTGTAAATTTTATATTTCCGTGCTGCTTGTTGAGGTACTCCAGTACAAGCTCTTCGTTATTAGTAGTTAAAACGCATATTATGTCATCCACGTATCTAGCATAAAATGACACGCCTAATTTGGACTTCAGCTCCTGTATGTACTTTTCTTCCAGATTTTGCATGAACACTTCCATAAGAATTGCTGATGGTGGGCTTCCCATTCCAAGACCGCTTGTTTGTCTATATATTTTATTGTTGAATTGAAAATAGTTTTGACGTAAAGTGGTTCTTAGCGTATTTGTGATTTGCATACTTTTCACTTTGTTTTTTGTGTTATGAACTATTGTTGAGCTAACTATGTTCAAAGTCTCCGATAGTGGTATATCTTTTATGTCAAAAGATACCAATTTGCTGTTTCTTGTTAACTCTACGGTCTCGAGTCTCTCTATTAGTTCTGTTGTGTTAGCTATTGCATATTCGTTCCTTAGCTCCAGAGTATCTATCAATATCGTTTTTAAATATTTGGACAGTTTGTAACATGGTGCCGATTTAAAATTAATGATGGGCCTCAATGGCGTGTCCGACTTGTGGATTTTTGGTAGCGCAACCAGTGGAGGAGCCGAAGGGTTCATTTGGACCAATCTATGTGCCATGTTAGAATCTACTATATTGGTTGCATTCTTTATAGCAACTTTGATTTGTTTTTGGTATTCATCTGTGGGATCCTCTCTCATTCTCCGACATTTCATTTCCTCTATGAGATCCTCGGTTTTGGATATATATTGCTCTTTTTCGATTAGCACAGTGGTGTTTCCTTTGTCCGCTTTCGTTGTGACAATATTGTTTTTCCTTAGTTTATGCCGTAGATTCTTTATTGTTTTCTCTTCTGTATTCGATTTTTGTCCTTCCTGCGCTTTCACCTCCTTTTTTATGATTTCCCTGCACATGTGTCTTGCGTGCTCCTGTTCTTCCTGTGGTATCAATGATATTGCGATCTCCGCATCTACAATCGCTTGCTCCGTTTTTCTTACTGTATTCTGGTCCATGATATTGTGCTTCAGGCCCTTTTCGAGAAGTTGTGCCTCTTCCTTGGTAATGGCCACTGTTGTGAGGTTAACGAACTTGTCATGAAACTGGTGAGTGTTTTGGTTTTGGTTACCTTCTCGTCATCCTGCCAGCTTGTCCAATTTTCGGTTCAGCGACCTGTATTTTTGTTGTAGTTCCTGATCGACCTCTATCTTAATGCGGTCGAAAAATTCCATTAATGCAGTCGTAGGCAGTTGTTCTGCCAATCTTAAATGGATAGATAATAACTCGGCATTTATCTCATCCTTCTTCGAGTACAAGCTTTCCAACTCATATTTTAATAAATCCTTTTCCGCTTTCTAACTGTTTTCCTGCTAGATTTGGTATTTGCCTTTATTGTTATTTTTGCGAATTTCGGAGTAACATTCAATTCCAAGCTTTGTTTTTGAACCAAATGCTCGCCTTTGCTTTATATATTTTCAGTAGGCGTCGCTTGTAAATTGTTAGCAGTCCGTTCGCGTTCAAGTTAAAAGCCGGACAAGCAATAACTGACTTATCTTATTTGGTTGATTTTCCGACAGGGTGGATAAATGATATATATTGGAACGATTTTCCGTAATCCCCTGTCAAATTTGGTTTTGAGACAAACCGGTTTCGGCGTTGTGCCATCGTCAGTGTCGATTTTCGTTCTGATCTGTTGTTGTCGTTTGTCCTGTATTTATAGTTCGTAGGTATATGAGCAGGTATTGTCAAATTGATGCTTGTGTATATTTAGTTATGTGTATGTGCTGTGTGTTCATTCAGAACCGAGGGTGGTTTACTAATCGATTTGTTTGGCTGACTGGGGTAGGTAGAAATCTGTGATTTTAGTCGTTTGACCTTCTTTGTCGGTTTTTTGTTTTGGTGTGTTAATTGTTTTGTGTTTATTTGTTGTTGTGTGTTTGTCTGTTGTACCTGTGTGATTAAGTTGTTTCCTGTAAACAAATTTGTGTTTATCTGTTCGTTTATTATTCTACCGCCGAATAAGTCTAACTTCGCGAATCACATGGTCGAGAATGAATGTTCCCCAGCAAACATCAATAAAACAGTTAGGGTTCTTCACATACAGGAAAAGGGCCGACGTCTCAACGTACTCGAAAACATGGAAATCTACAAACAGAAAACATTCGACGGTAGAATAATAAACGAACAGATAAACACAATTTCTGACACAATATTCGAGCCTTTAAAACTTGTTTACAGGAAACAACTTAATCACACAGGTACAACAGACAAACACACAACAATTAACACACCAAAACAAAAAACCGACAAAGAAGGTCAAACGACTAAAATCACAGATTTCTACCTACCCCAGCCAGCCACACAAATCGATTAGTAAACCACCCTCGGTTCTGAATGAACACACAGCACATACACATAACTAAATATACACAAGCATCAATTTGACAATACCTGCTCATATACCTACGAACTATAAATACAGGACAAACGACAACAACAGATCAGAACGAAAATCGACACTGACGATGGCACAACGCCGAAACCGGTTTGTCTCAAAACCAAATTTGACAAGGGGTGACGGAAAATCGTTCCAATATATATCATTTAACCACCCTGTCGGAAAATCAACCAAACAAGATAAGTCAGTTATTGCTTGTCAGGCTTTTAACTTGAACGCGAACGGACTACTAACAATTTACAAGCGACGCCTACTGAAAATATATAAAGCAAAGGCGAGCATTTGGTTCAACAAACAATGCTTGGAATTGAATGTTACTCCGAAATTCGCAAAAATAACAATAAAGGCAAATACCAAATCTAGCAGGAAAACAGTTAGAAAAGCGGAAAAGGATTGTTTAAAATATGAGTTGGAAAGCTTGTACTCGAAGAAGGATGAGATAAATGCCGAGTTATTATCTATCCATTTAAGATTGGCAGAACAACTACCTACGACTGCATTAATGGAATGTTTCGACCGCATTAAGATAGAGGTCGATCAGTAACTACAACAAAAATACAGGTCGCTGAACCGAAAATTGGACAAGCTGGCAGGACGACGAGAAGGTAACCAAAACCAAAACACTCACCAGTTTCATGACAAGTTCGTTAACCTCACAACAGTGGCCATTACCAAGGAAGAGGCACAACTTCTCGAAAAGGGCCTGAAGCACAATATCATGGACCAGAATACAGTAAGAAAAACGGAGCAAGCGATTGTAGATGCGGAGATTGAAATATCATTGATACCACAGGAAGGACAGGAGCACGCAAGACACATGTGCAGGGAAATCATAAAAAAGGAGGTGAAAGCGCAGGAAGGACAAAAATCTAATACAGAAGAGAAAACAATAAAGAATCTACGACATAAACTAAGGAAAAACAATATTGTCACAACGAAAGCGGACAAAGGAAACACCACTGTGCTAATCGAAAAAGAGCAATATATATCCAAAACCGACGATCTCATAGAGGAAATGAAATGTTGTAGAATGAGCGAAGATCCCACAGATGAATACCAAAAACAAATCAAAGTTGCTATAAAGAACGCAACCAATATAGTAGATTCTAACATGGCATATAGATTGGTCCAAACGAACCCTTCGGCTCCTCCACTGGTTGCGCTACCAAAAATGCACAAGCCGGACACGCCAATGAGGCCCATCATTAATTTTAAATCGGCACCATGTTACAAACTGTCCAAATATTTAAAAACGATATTGATAGATACTCTGGAGCTAAGGAACGAATATGCAATAGCTAACACAACAGAACTAATAGAGAGACTCGAGACCGTAGAGCTAACAAGAAACAGCAAATTGGTATCTTTTGACATAAAAGATATACCACTATCGGAGACTTTGAACATAGTTAGCTCAACAATAGTTCATAACACAAAAAACAAAGCGAAAAGTATGCAAATCACAAATACGCTAAGAACCACTTTACGTCAAAACTATTTTCAATTCAACAATAAAATATATAGACAAACAAACGGTCTTGGAATGGGAAGCCCACCATCAGCAATTCTTATGGAAGTGTTCATGCAAAATCTGGAAGAAAAGTACATACAGGAGCTGAAGTCCAAATTAGGCGTGTCATTTTATGCTAGATACGTGGATGACATAATATGCGTTTTAACTACTAATAGCGAAGAGCTTGTACTGGAGTACCTCAACAAGCAGCACGGAAATATAAAATTTACAATGGAAACCGAAAAAGACGGAGGAATCAACTATCTAGACCTCACGATAAATATTGATAAATAAGCTAAAAGATTTAACTATGACATATATAGAAAGTCAACGGCCACCGATACAATAATACACAATACCTCAAATCACCCTCAACAGCATAAAAATGCAGCATTAAGGCACTTGGTACATAGACTTTAAAGAACACCGCTTACACAAGAGGCATATAAGAGAGAACTTGAGGTCATATATAATATCGCTGCAAACAACGGATATAAAAAAGCACTAGTAGATAAGCTCAGAAGGACAAATGGAGAACCAAAAAGAAATAATGAAAAGGAAAATAATAGCTGGACGACTATGACATATACTGGAAAGCAACATATAAATTGGCAAACTTCTTTAAAAAATACAACATTAACACAGCATTCAAAACATCGAACAATCTAGGACGAAAACTAAGAACTAACATTAACTCTGAGAATCCGTTTAGCAGCCACGGCGTATACAAGCTTACCTGCGGATGCCAGCATAGTTACATAGGACAAACAGGACGGCAAATAAGAACGAGGTTCAGAGAACATATTAGAGATTACAACAAAAAAACACGGAATCCAAACATTATACCCGAGTCTAACTTCGCGAATCACATGGTCGAGAATGAATGTTCCCCAGCAAATATCAATAAAACAGTTAGGGTTCTTCACATACAGGAAAAGGACCGACGTCTCAACGTACTCGAAAACATGGGAACCTACAAACAGAAAACATTCGACGGTAGAATAATAAACGAACAGATAAACACAATTTCTGACACAATATTCGAGCCTTTAAAACTTGTTTACAGGAAACAACTTAATCACAAAGGTACAACAGACAAACACACACCAACAAATAAACACAAAACAATTAACACACCAAAACAAAAAACCGACAAAGAAGGTCAAACGACTAAAATCACAGATTTCTACCTACCCCAGTCAGCCACACAAATCGATTAGTAAACCACCCTTGGTTCTGAATGAACACACAGCACATACACATAACTAAATATACACAAGCATCAATTTGACAATACCTGCTCATATACCTACGAACTATAAATACAGGACAAACGACAACAACAGATCAGAACGAAAATCGACACTGACGATGGCACAACGCCGAAACCGGTTTGTCTCAAAACCAAATTTGACAAGGGATGACGGAAAACGTTCCAATATATATCACCAAAATGAGTCTTCTACTGAATGGATCGAAATTGAAATTCTAGTGGCTTTGGAGATACATTTTAATATACACAAGTAATGCAGGGAAATATGTTGGCTGCAGTCAGTTTTTGTTGCAATCTGAAAATGAATGTTTATATTGATCATAAAGCAAAATCCAGACATAACACCTTGGCTTAAATGACCTCACCGCTATTCATCGCACTTGCGTCGAAATATATATGTATACATTTTTTTATACGCTGTGCAGAGTTCCATTAAAGATGCTATAAAAACTTAAATGAGCGTTTATATTTATGCTTGAACAGCATTAATACTAAATTTTCCACGCTTAAGATTCGTGATGGCGAGAGATCGCAAATTTATGTTCCTTTGCTCAAGTTGGAAATAAGAAAAGTTTTTATAAGCGGTGTCGCCGCTCAGCAGGCGTTTAGCAATCACTCCGAATGTATTCTTGCATGAAAAGCCTCAGTGAAAACGCATGTGCCTTGCAGGCGCTTTCGGATTCGGCATAAAACATGAAGTTACCGTCCCACCAACTCGTAGGGGAAATTGAAAAAGAGCACGACGAAAATTGGAAGACAATCTCGTCCTAAATCTCCTCGGAAGCAAATAGCGCCAGGTATTATTTATTACAAATGAGTATAAATATGGGGCAACTTGAGGGCAACTGTGGCCACAGTTTTTTTTGGCTGTCATCTTTACTGAAACTGGTAAAGTTGCGAGATTTTCATCCCAACAATTTTTAAGATGCAATTATTTTGAAGTGTTTTACACATTTGCTAAAATTTTCAATATCAGGCTATAAACATAAACGGTAATAGTGAATATCGTCTTTGGTAAAGGTTTCCACTGGAATTTATTTAATAGTCTTTCCGCCGCTAGGATTTGCATAATTTTTTTAACTATCGTCACAATTACAAATGTAGCAAAGAGTAGCGGTGTTCAGGTCCTCTCGGTTAAAGGAAGCTACCTGCTAGTTGATCAACCATTTTTCAATTACCCTTCTCATATATCTAAATCTCACGGTATATGACAGAGTAACCACTCATTGTGGACCATTTTCTCGCGAGTGTCGGCCTGAAAAATTATTTTTCCACCCAGACCTTTGTAAACAACTAGCCTGAAGCAGTTAAATCGAATTTTTAATCGCTTATGTAGGCATATAATGTAACATGGCCTATCTAGCGCACTCGCTGCGTATTAATTCGCTGGACTATGTTTATGTCTGCGTATAGCTCATACAGCTCATCGTTAAATCTTCTTCGGTACTCCCCATCTCCAACGCGTAGAGGTCCATAAATCTTTCGAAGAACTTGTCTCTCGATTTACTTTGGATGTTATTTGGATGGATACGACCCTGCGTTCGTCGACATGGTAACTTGCACACTGCCCGCTCGGTAAATACATATGTAAATTTAAATATGTTTGAGTCAGTTCGTATTTTATTAATTAGAGAAAATGGCGCCATAGTCGAAGCAGCCAGATGTTCTGGAAACAATATTTTGGTCATGGCTTCCAAAAGTTTGAAAACCACTGAAAAAAGAAAAAACTATTTAGTCGATGTCTATCTCGATTAGTTTATGCCATTACAAGCTACCTTTATGCGGACACAACTAATATATTCTGTGAACTGTGCTCAGCTGAGTATAAAAATACTTAATCACACCCACAAGTACGAACGCACTCATGTAAACTATCATTGAAAAAAGAGACCTGACGTATTGTTTAAATAATTGAAGATAGATGTACACCTTCTTAAATGAAGCATAACTGCCATGAAATCATCGCTTGACTTGCCGTGCAACGTATCAGTGCAGGCAATTCATAGTTGTAAGTTTGTACCACAGGCAACCGCACATCAATGAGGATAGAATCTGGAGTTCCTCATAGATCTAGGATGTGGGAGGGCGGGATGGCCTAGAAGGTTTCATGTGGTCATACCAAATTGTTCCCGATATGGTCGGGCTAGTCGCTTATTGGTGCTTGTTACCGGAACGTACCGGGTCTGCATCCGTCAAAGGACCATCAACATCGATAACACTTCCCAAGGCCTTCGGAGAGTGTTCTTATCGCTACAACAACAGTCGCAAATTTGTGGGCGTATTATACTAATATGTTTACAGATTCAACCATGTCAATGAAATGGGATTTGTAAATACATACATAAATAATTCCACCAAAAAATTGGAGTTGCATAATACTTACTATTTTATAATATGTAAATATTAATTTCGTTTATTGAGCTGCGCTAGGTTGAAATATTTCACGTATGTAATTGTATTTCGTCTCATGTTCAAAATTAAATAATACCAAATTTCACAAGCTTAATCGAATAACACCGGCCACCGTGGTGTGATGGTAACGTGCTCCGCCTATCACACCGTATGCCCTGGGTTCAACTCCCGTGCAAAGCAACATCAAAATTTTAGAAATAATGTTTTTCAATTATAAGAAAATTTTTCTAAGCGGGGTCGCCCCTCGGCAGTGTTTGGCAAGCGCTCCGGGTGTATTTCTGCCATGAAAAGCTCTCAGTGAAAACTCATCTGTCTTGCAGATGCCGTTCGGAGTCGGCATAAAACATGTAGGTCCCGTCCGGCCAATTTGTAGGGAAAATCAAGAGGAGCACGACGCAAATTGGAAGAGAAGCTCGGCCTTAGATCTCTTCGGAGGTTATCGCGCCTTACATTTATTTTTATTAATCGAATAACAGTTTTGTTTGTTTCCTCCTTAACTATTAAGGCAATCAAAATAAAATGCATGCGCAACTACTCATAGATGTTGCACTAAACAATATGTATTGTAACGAATTTAGTGTAATTCCGCTTATTTCCAACCTTATACTAACGTTCGAATCGCTAAACTGTTTAATAAATAACTCCAATTTTGTAAAATGCAAAAATGGTTTTTATTAGACTAATTGAAAATCGCAACTGATAGCTTGCTTAAATCAAACTGATTTGTCGTGCCTCAACTGTTGCCGCTTTTATACTATCCGGTTTCCTCGCCGTTGTATTTGTAGGCGCTTCTATTTCCAGAATTTACTAGTAAGTTATCAGCTATAAATTTCTCATCTATAACTACAGATGCACGATTTTATAGCTTCTCTCATACCCCATGCGCTTGTATATGTGAGTGATACTTCCACAATTATTGCATACTTTCGGGAGTATCTCAGATATATGCATGTGGTTGTGCGTTGCTTCTCCGCTGCGTGTATGTACATATGTGTAGACATAATGATTGATTCGTTTATGTAGATACAAGTGACTGCCTGCATTATTGTTGTTGTGGCTTCATTTACTTAGCATCAGACTAGTGATGTGAGTATCACTTAGTGTCACTAATATTCGTCACAATATGTATGTGCCTATTTTTGAAAAAGTCATATTATATTTTTATCTGGAAATGCAGCGCAAATATAATTTTAAATTTTTTTGGTCTTTTTCCATTTTTCGTAAAATATTGAAAGTAATTTATTTTTGATTGTCATTTGTTGCATTGACAATAAAATTCTGCCCATCAAGCAAAACTTACTAGATTTTTGAGTCCAATAGGCATTCAAAAAAGCTTTAGTGAGTGAAATAGGTACAATAGAGCAATCTACATAGATCACAAATTTCTGCACCAATTTTTTTTTGTTAGAGCAGAGAACAAATTGTCAGTTGTCTAAACCAAAATGTAATTTATAAATTCAAAATTAAAATATATCAAATAAAAATACATACGTGAGTGTCACCTTATATGATGCAACCACAAAAATAACATTTAAACGCCCAAAACTTTTGAACTAAAGAAGATATTTGTAAAAATCAATAGGCTTAACAAAACTAGCATTGTTTTCTACTTAAAAACATTTCATTATTAAAAATTTCTCATTTAATCCTTTCAAACCAATAAAAAATTAAAAACCAGTATATTTCGTATGAGCAGTTTATTTGATGCACTCAGCATTTAATGGTAGCGATCACGTTACTTTGACCTTTTTGGGTAAAAAAAAATTTCTCTGTCCCTAAACGTATTGTTTTTCAATTGAATTAGTACATTTTTTAAGAACAAACTAATTTAAAAAAAATGGGACGATGCGCCAGTGTATATCAACGAGAGTTGGTAATTCACCACTTTAAGAACTGGAAAAGTCAGTGCTCAATAGCTGAATGGTAAATATACCATCGTCTACAGTTCAGCACATAATCTAACGGGTTTTAAAAGAAAATCGTGTAAAAAAAGGGTAGAAAAGCCATTAAAATATTTACACAAACTGACGACCGATATCTCGTTATAAAAATTTGTGAAAATCCCAAATTGTCGGCACAAAAATTGACTAATCAAATGAGAAACGTCCTTGGGAAGGAATGTAGTGCATCAACAATCCGCAGTATCTCACGGTCACATGATTTAGAGTCGAGTTTCTATCAAAAAGCCGTTAATTAATTAAAAAAAATAAGGCTGGTCGTTTGAAATTCGCCAAAAAAGACCTTTTGAAGGATTCGACATTTTGGATAACTGTAATATTTTCTTACGAGTCCAAGTTTAATATATTTGGGTCGGACGGAAGGTCGACGGTTTGGTGTAGGCTCAACAAACCACTTGATACGAAGAATTTACGTGCGTCTGTGAAACACGGCGGTGGGAGTGTTATGGTTTGGGCATGGCTGCTTTGGGCGTTGGAAATTTTGTTTTTATTGATGGAATAATGGATAAGAACACGTGTCTTAACGTTCTAAAAGAAAAATAGTTTCAAAGTGCTGAAAAACTGGGTATGTGGAGCAACTTTAGATTTTATCAAGACAATGACCCGAAGCATAAATCAGGAATTTTGGTTGATATGGAATTGTCCCCACGTAATGGAACCCCCAGCGCAGTCTCCCGACTTAAATGTTATTGAGGATTTATGGTCCTTACTAGAAAAAAAATATCCGAAAACGCCATATTTCTAGCAAAGAAAACACTCAAAGCAGCACTTCTCGAGAATGGTCAAAAATTCCACCGGAGTTAACCGAAAAACTTGTCAGTTCAATGAAGGATCGTCTAAAATCGGTTATCTCACAAAACGGTTACCAGACAAAGTACTGAGTTTACTTATAAATTCAAGAATTCGTTTTCATTTCACTCTAATAAAAAAAATAAAACTGCATCATATAAGCTGCTCATGTGAAATATACGGCTTTTTCATAAATTTTTTGTTTATAAGGACTAAATAAGGAACATCTAGTATTTGAAATAATTTTTTAAATAAAAAACAATGCTAATATTACTATGCCTTTACATTTTTTTGAATAACTTATTTTAATCAAAAGATATGGGCTTTGATATATTATTTTTGTGACTGCATCAAATAAGATGACACTCACGTAAATCAAATAGAAAATTTTAAAAGTAAAAATGTATTTTTTCAATAGGTAGCCATTTATTTTTTATTAACAATAATTTTTTTTTTTCATAAATAAAAAATATTTATAACAAACAAATTTTTATTATAATCCAAAAGTTTAAGAAAAAATGCATAATGTGAAGAACCAAAAAGTAAGAACATGAAAAGCTTGAATTAAGTCCATATTTTATAACGGCGGTTTTCTCTGAGTGTATACGTTTTTCTGAGTGAGGTCACCCCTCGGCAGTGGTCTGGCCCATTTACCGAGTTTCGGTTTTTTGGAAATGGAGTATTAGTTTGAAAGACTTTGTATTATGCGTTTCTTGATGACAGGAAATTGAGCGAAAGGGGGGGCCTATTCCAAGCGCTTACTCTCCACGTCTGTTGGGTCGACCACTGCTCCCAAAAGTTTCACAAGTCTTAGTGCTGTATGGTGCTGGGAGAATGAATTTCTTTTCTCATCGTTGTAATATTTGAAAGTTCATTTTAATTTCGATGAGTTTGCGTTACTAGCTGCCGTTAAATAAAAAATAAATACAAGGGCGACATATGTACCTCCAAAGAGATTTTAGGCCGATGTTATCTTCCAAAAATTTTTAGCTTTGCTGAACTGAGTAAATCACGACCGACACAACAATTTGTGAAGCTCAAACTGCCAGATGGTTTGGTGGCTCCTCTATCAATTGGAAATTAAGTTAGTAGCTGTTTTTTCGCCATTAATTGTTTGTGAATTATCTGCGAAACGCTTTACGAGTCGTCTCCTGGCAGCACATTCACACCCACCCATAAACAAACTCCCACAGAAATAAAGTCCATTTTGTTCGCACAAATTTTCTACCTGCCAATGCTTCGTTGAGGTTGCGCTTGACTGCTGATTTTGTCCTTGCATGCCGCATTTGTCTCCACCGCTCACCGGCAGCCATGTTATCTCAGCTGCCAAATTTTCGACCAGCAAAATAATAGATATGTATGCAGTGGTGCCTTTAAGGCCGCGGCACAATGCCATTTTTCATAAAGATGCGTTAAACATAAGCTTATGCATTCCAATAAGATCGCCACAATCAACCGAGATGTTGCGTTTGTAAACATGAAGGAACTTCAGACTTTGTAATTGAAGTTTATTTCGCCTTGCCCATTCACTTACAAAATTTTGCGAAGCACTCGTATAAACATTCTCCCTGTGCAACAAAAATACTTGCTAACACATTTTGTGTCGTATTCATTTGTTATATTGCAGTTTTTACTTGCGAAAAATGTTATAAAACTTGCAAAGTGTGCCAACACCCTTAGCCAAAGCAAATTCTCCTTCTTATGCTTTCCTTGTAACAAAATTTGGGAGTTGGCTACTTTTCCATGTCAGATGGCGCCAGTGTCGCTCAATCTACCGTTCTCCATAAAAGTACGTGGAATCTACTCATAATTCATACGATTGAGTAGAACGCATCTATATGAATATCTGCTTACATATGTGTCGGTGCTTTTATAACGCAATTGTGACTGCAGTGTGAGCAGTGGATGGAGAGTGAAAAACATTTAGCGAACACTTCGTGGAAGCAACAATTTGTAAGGCAAACAACTTTTTTTAAACAGTTTAGCGTATTTAGTTTCTTCTAGATTATGCGCTGTGAGTGTGTTTGTATTATAGGTGTGAGCACGTTCACTTGTTGGATCGTTAAGGCTCCATTACTGATACTTAGCATAGACTTGACTTGGCTTGCGAACTGTCACTTACAGTTCTGTTAAATGAACATTGCATGTTACTGATTACTCAAAACTTAACTTGACTTAGAAGTCTGTTGAATTTTGATTTTCTATGTAAGTTCTAAGTGACGTTTACATTTTGAGATGCCATTTGTTTGCTTCCATTTCATTTTGACATTTTGTCATACAAATTGACATTTATTTAAAAATAAATTTCAACGCTGATTATGATGCCAGATTTTATGCGCCAAGTGGAGTATAATCGTGTCTAAGTTGCCAAGTTTACGACAAGTCAAGTCAAGTCTATGCTAAGTATCAGTAATGGGGGCTTTAGGCGCCGTTTGTCGTTAGCGAAAGTGGTAACGACCGCCACGGTCGTTTGAGGTTTGTTAACAAAGGAGTGTGGCGAGAATAGGAAAAATAACTAAAACTTTACTCACATCTTTTATCACAAACTTAAAGTTTTAAACCGATTTTGCCTAAATAATGAAGCCGGTAAATTGAATAAGTAGCCTAGCAGCCAAAAACTTGACTCAATTTTGAACCTACTAAAAATCTTGATTCAATCCAAAGTTTGGTTGAATCACAGGGGTTTGGGCATGATTAATACAAATCTGTGTGGGTTAATTGAACTTGCTTTAAGCATTTTAAAATTTCCTTTTTAACACGCTTTTATTAGCTTGGCCTGTATCTATGTAACGGAATCTTTGAGCTAATTTTCACCGGTTTCTAGAAGTCTGATTAATTTGAAACTTTGCACACGTATCAAGGCTCGATGACAAAATGCATTAATGTGATGGTGTGGTGACATAAGGTCAACGGCCATAAAGTCAATTGGCCTTATTATCACTTTGAATGGCCATAAGTTTGATTGAAACTTTGCACACGTATCAAGGCTTGCTGACAATGCATTAATGTGATGGCGCGGTGACATAAGGTCAACGGCCATAAGGTCAATTGGCCTTATTACCACTTTGAATGGCCATGAGTTTGATTGAAACTTTGCACACGTATCAAGGCTCGATGACAATGCATTAATGTGATGGTGCTGTGACATAAGGTCAAATTAGCCATAAGTTTGATTGAAACTTTGCACACTTATCAAGGCTCGATGACAATGCATTAATGTGATGGTGTGGACACATAAGGTCAACGGCCATAAGGTCAATTGGCCTTATTATCACTTTGAATGGCCATGAGGTTGATTGAAATTTGCACACGTATCAAGCCTCGATGAAAATGCATTAATGTGAAGGTGCGGTGACAGAAGGTCAATTTGCCTTATTACCATTTTGAATGGTCATAAGTTTGACTGAAACTTTGCACATGTATCAAGGCTCAATGACAATGCATTAATGTGATGGTGGGGTGACATAAGGTTAACGGACATAAGGTCAATTGGCCTTATTACCACTTAACTTATGACCACCCCAAATGGCCATAGATTTGAAACCTTGCACATAATGCGAAGAACACATTCCTTTATTAACGATAGAAGGGGATGCATGGCACATTTACGAAAGAGCATACTGGAGCCCTTTTTAACACGCTTTTATTAGCTTGGCCTGTATCTATCTATGTATCTATGTATCCATGTATGTATGTAACGGAATCTGGAGTGCACCTTTTGAAGCATTTTAAGATAGGTACTTTTAGCTAGTGCAGGCCACCAGACCAAGGCACCATAAAGAAGAATCGGGCGCACAATGGCTGTGTAAATCCAGTAGGTCACCTTAGGGGAGAATCCCCAGGAGGTGCAAATTGCTCTCTTGCAGGTGAACAGCTCTGCTGCTGCCTTCTTGGATCGACCACTATATGGTCACTCCATAATAGCTTCCTATCCAGAATGACTCCCAAATACTTGACTTGATCGCTAAACGCTAAGAACGTACCCCCAAATCTTGGCGGTGTAAGATTTGGTACTTTGCACCTCCTCGTGAAGAGGACAAGCTCCGTTTTATCCGGGTTGACTTCAAAAACTTGTGGCGGGTTGTACTCCTGGAGCAGCTCCAGGATGTCAGCTGGGTCCGTTGGCGTGACTGGAACCCAGGCTCTAGCCTTTGGTCGTGAGGGGATATCACGCGCCTTCACTAACTTGAGGCGCGCGCCCGGATATACCACCCCTATCAGCGTGACGGCGGCCCTATAGAGGTTTACCGACCTGGCGTCGTCACAGGCAATTAGCTTGACAATGCCCTGGAACCACCCTGCATTGGTGTAAGATGGCGGTGGACCAGGGTTATTTTTCTTAATCTTAACGGCCAGCGTAGCGAGCGCGGCCTCGATCCACTTCCACTGTTGTTTCGGGATCCTGCCATCTTCGCTGCTCTCGTCTATAATGCCAATGATCTGCCGACCCTTGGCAATTTCAGCGAAAGAAAGCGTCCAGCCCCCCTGCGTCTTGGCCCTTTTCGGTGCCGTGGGGTTGGATTCATCCATGGACCGCTGGCGTTTCGAGGTTTCATCACTCTCGACTAAAACTTTTAAAATTACTTGAACTAAAAAATTAAGAATAAATAATAGTTTAAAAAACTAAAAAAACACGCTTTTATAGCTAACCGAACTCAAAAATAGAAAATAGTTTTCAATTAAAAAGAATTTATATAACAGTAGTAGAAGGTTAAACAATCATTTATAGTTAATCACCTCAAAATAAAATTATAATAAAATTTAGGCTATTAACAGAATAATTTAATTCACAGTAAAAATAGTGGGGTGCTTGATATTGAATGTTACAATCATTCTATTGGCAACTATCTGAGAGGAAAGATATGAAATGTAGTCAAATGCACCCCACGCTTTTTAATGTGAATTAAATTATTTTGTTAATAACTTAAATTTTATTATAATTAAATTAAATTTATTATAATAATTATATATAATTCGGTTAGCTATAAAAGCGTGTTTTTTAGTTTTTTTAAACTATTATTTATTTTCTATTAAAAAGAGTTAATATAATAGTAGTAGAACGTTAAACAATCATTTATAATTAATCACCTCAAAATAAAATTATAATAAAATTTAAGTTATTAACAGAATAATTTAATTCACAGTAAAAAGCGTGGGGTGCTTGATATTGAATGTTACAATTATTCTATTGGCAACTATCTGAGAGGAAAGATATGAAATGTAGTCAAATGCACCCCACGCTTTTTAATGTGAATTATATTATTCTTTTAATAACTTAAATTTGATTATAATTTTATTTTGAGGTGATTAACTATAAATGATTTTTCAACCTTCTACTACTGTTATATAAACTCTTTCTAATTGAAAATTATTTTCTATATTTTAGTTCGGTTAGCTATAAAAGCGTGTTTTTTTAGTATTTTAAACTATTATTTATTTATAGTTTTATTCTTATCCCACTTAAACCTTGAGACCATCTGGATAGTTGGTAAAGTATCGAGGTACAGTATCGTGGCAAAGTATCGAAACTTTCTCAGTACTTGCTAAAAAGTACCGATTTCTAAATAATCGATTTTTTCCTAAAAGTATCGATACTGCTCACTCATTCACGTATCGTCCTATCACTATGCACTAACCTGGGTCGATTTGTATGGACGAAAGTTAACCGATATCGCGCCATCTATTCTATAGGATTTGGGCTCAGGAAAAAAAATTCCACTACGCATACCCAAAAAAATAATTTACGAGCCTGCAAAAACAGTGACGAAAAAAACGAATAAAATACTCCCCAAAACCCAAAAAATATTTGTTTTCTTCAAAAAACTGTTGTAAAAACGTTGGCGATAACAGTTTTTTTAAAATATATTTTTTGGGTTTTGGGGAGTGTTTTGGTCGAAAAATTTACCCTTTCGTCATTTTTTTTTTTTTGCAGTTTCGAAAATTATTTTTTTGACTATGCGTAGTGGAACATTTTTTCTTGAGCCCAAATGCTATCGAAAAATCAATGGCGCGATATCGGTTAATAAATCGACCCAGTCTACTATGCACTAGTGATAGGCCTAATAATAACAATAAACGACACAGATAAGGTTTTCTTGTGTTTTTTCTTGGCTTAGAGCAAAAAAATGATTGAATTTCTCATCTAACTGAAGATAGGTCAATAGCTTCCTACGACTTAACAAAAGAAATGTGCCTACCCTGCAGCGAAAATAGGAGACAGTCACGCAAAGCACCAGTTTCGCACTACAGGTTTTATGACTACCCCCGAACTGGTGACAAGTGGATGCAGAGCGGGAAGTTGGTAGCCACACTCGTACCAACAGAGTTCAAGTTTGAGCTATATTAATTTAAGTAAACTACTCAAAGGCAGGTTCTATTTCAGAACCATCTACGACTGAACCAGTTAAGAACAGGTCTGCAAAGAGCGAAAATTGCCATTTTGTAGAACATTATAAAAGTGTCAGTTGAAAGCAGTGCGGTTCAGAATTATAATTAAAAACGTCTCTTAATGAGATAATTTTAGGCTACTCGGAACTAGTACGTTTAGCTGCAAAGTTAAACATAAAAACTGCCAGCAGCGAAGGTAAAGTTTTTGGTACTATTTTACTACTTTTTTACTACCTTAGTAATGTAATGGGGACATGAAGAAAAGAAAGGAGGAAACAGATGAAATGGGAAGAAAACGTAGTTGAAGGGAAGTAAGAGAAGTAAAGATGGAAAGTGAGAGTAAAAGTAAGAATAAGGGTAATGGTTCGGAACTCCGCCAATGGAGGTAGAAGAAGAGGGCGGTCCTACTCCGCTAGAAGGATCAGTTTGAAAACGAATTAACTTCCCTTTATGTTACCTAGTGGCGCTAGTTAGCAAAGCAATGAAGTTATAACCATTTATATGGTTAAGCGCCAATTAAGTAAGTAATGGTTTGAGAAAAAGAAGTCAAAAAAAGTGAACAGGAAAATTAAGAATAAGGATAAAACCAAGAGTAATAATGAGAGCTGGATAAGAGATAGATCGGGAAGAGTAAACTCAGAGGTATGAGCAAATATGAGAGAAAGGGGGTGATACAGAGGAGAAGCAGGTGGAAAGATAGAGAAAGTCCAAACAATATCTGTCGGGTTTAATCATAGAAGTATTTCATGTTTGTTTAAACGTTTCCAGGGCTAACAATTAATTTTTACACCCGCCACCTCTTTCTGCTCAAAAAGCCTACCTCATCGCGTTTTTTACATATATGTATAAATGTTGGGTCTTTGGACCGTATACCGTCAATCCCCAGTTTTCGTATTACAAGCCTTTTTCATATCCGTACTCTTCTGCAACTTCATGACATTGTTCCAGATTGTCAATCATCTCATTGGCGTTAGCATTATGTTACAAAAGGAAACACAAAGTCATTAATGTAGTTTTTTATGATATTTAAAAAATCAATGCTGCAGATAAGTCTAAAAGCATGTTGCGTCCGGACTTAAAAAATATAAATTTAACTGTGTAATAAAACATTATGGATTTTATGACGAGTTTACATGCTTCATCAATCCGACTTAAAGATTCAAAGCTGGTGTGATTTTAAAGAAAAAAAAACTGTTTTTGCAGCGAATAAATAGTAATAGTTTACATAATGCGTTAACTCGGTTCTCAAATGAAGACTGTAGCACAAACTAAATTTTTATATTGAACCATTATTGTTTTTGCAGCGAATAAATAGTAATAGTTTACATAATGCGTTAACTCGGTTCTCAAATGAAGACTGTAGCACAAACTAAATTTTTATATTGAACCACAGTGAATCGGAGTTCGAATCCAAAAACATACTTCGAAGAACATTTAAATACACTGAAAATATCCTTTATTTAATAGGAAAATTTATAAGTTTCAAATATCTCGGGATTTTGATGCTGTATTAGCAAATCTGACAAAAAATTTGGAAACCCATGTTCAATTTTTTTTTCTACCATTGTAAACTACAATAGCTCTGAAATTGTGAATTCTTTGCATGCCATATGTTTACTAGTGACCATACGTAGATACTCATTAGAACCATGTTTTACTACTATTTTTATAAATAGTTTGACAGATTCATATTTGTCATTTGATTGAAATTGGGTTTCCATCCTTGATCGTATAATACGATACGGGCCCAGAATACTTGATTGAAAATTGCTCACAATATTTACATGTACGTTTCATCTCCGTGGATAAGAGCAGCCGACTGAGAAGTTGAGTGCCACGTCGAGGACATCTATCAGATTACAGCCTCGAAGAGCTTTTGCTTCTAAAAATAATAGTTCTCTATAATTTTCCATCTTTTTTAATAATAAACAAAATTAGAATTAAACAAGTAAGGAAGGCTAAGTTCGGGTGTAACCGAACATTACATACTCAGTTGAGAGGTATGGAGACAAAATAAGGAAAATCACCATGTAGGAAAATGAACCTAGGGTAACCCTGGAATGTGGTTGTATGACATGTGTATCGAATGGAAGTATAAAGAGTATTTTAAGAGAGAGTAGGCCATAGTTCTATGGATGGACGCCATTTAGGGATATCGCCATAAAGGTGGACCAGGGCTGACTCTAGAATTTGTTTGTACGATATGGGTATCAAATGAAAGGTGCTACTGAGCATTTTAAGAGGGAGTGGGCCTTAGGTCTATCGGTGGACGCCTTTTCGAGATATCGCCATTAAGGTGGACCAGGGGTGACTCTAGAATGTGTTTGTACGATATGGGTATCAAATGAAAGGTATTAAAGAGTATTTTAAAAGGGAATGGGCTTTAGTTCTATAGGTGAACGCCTTTTCGAGAAATCGCCATAAAGGTGGACCAGGGGTGACTCTAGAATATGTTTGTACGATATGGGTGTCAAATGAAAGCTGTTAATGAGTATTTTGAAAAGGAGCGATCCTTAGTTCCATAGGTGGACACCGTTTCGAGATATCGCCATAAAGGTGGACCAGGGGTGTCTCTAGAATGTGTTTGTACGATATGGGAATCAAATGAAAGGTGTTACTGAGCATTTTAAGAGGGAGTGGGCATTAGGTCTATAGGTGGACGCCTTTTCGAGATATCGCCATTAGGGTAGGCCAGGGCTGACTCTAGAATGTTTGTACGATATGGGTATCAAACGAAAAGTGTTACTGAGCATTTTAAGAGGGAGTGGGCAGTGGACGCCTTTTCGAGATATCGCCATTAGGGTGGGCCAGGGTGACTCTAGAATGTGTTTGTATGATATGGGTATCAAATGAAAGGTGGTAATGAGTATTTTAAAAGGGAGTAATCCTTAGTTCTATAGGTGGACGCCTTTTCGAGATATCGCCATAAAGGTGGACCAAGGGTGACTCTAGAATGTTTGTACGATATGGGTATTAAACGAAAGGTGTTACTGAGCATTTTAAGAGGGAGTGGGCATTAGGTCTATAGGTGGACGCCTTTTCGAGATATCGCCATTAGGGTGGGCCAGGGGTGACTCTAGAATGTTTGTACGATATGGGTATCAAACGAAAGTTGTTACTGAGCATTTTAAGAGGGAGTGGACATTAGGTCTATAGGTGGACGCCTTTTCGAGATATCGCCATTAGGGTGGGCCAGGGGTGACTCTAGAATGTTTGTACGATATGGGTATCAAATGAAAGCTGTTAATGAGTATTTTGAAAAGGAGCGATCCTTAGTTCCATAGGTGGACACCGTTTCGAGATATCGCCATAAAGGTGGTCCAGGGGTGACTCTAGAATGTGCTTGTACGATATGGATATCAAATTAAAGGTATTAATGAGGGTTTTAAAAGCGAGTGGTCCTTAGATGTATATGTGAGGGCGTTCTCGCGATATCGACCAAAATGTGGACCGGGTGATCCAGAAAATCATCTGTCGGGTACTGCTAATTTATTTATATATGCAATACCACTAACAGTATTCCTGCCAAGATTCCAAGGGCTGTTGATTTCGCCTTGTAGAACTTTTTCATTTTCTTCTACTTAATATGGTAGGTGTCACACCCATTTTACAAAGTTTTTTCCAAAGTTATATTTTGCGTCAATAAACCAATCCATTTACCATGTTTCATCCCTTTTTTCGTATTTGGTATAGAATTATGGCATTTTTTTCATTTTTCGTAATTTTCGATATCGATAAAGTGGGCGTGGTTATGGTCGGATTTCGGCCATTTTTTATACCAAGATAAAGTAAGTTCAGATAAGTACGTGGGCTAAGTTAAGAAAAGATATATCGGTTTTTGCTCAAGTTATTGTGTTAACGGCCGAGCGGAAGGACAGACGGTGGACTGTGTATAAAAACTGTGCCCGGCTTCCAACGATTTCGCCCTTTTTCACAGAGAACAGTTACCGTCATAGAATCTATGCCCCTACCAAATTTGAGAAGGATTGGTAAATTTTTGTTCGACTTATGGCATTAAAAGTATTCTAGACAAACTAAATGAAAATGGGCGGAGCCACGCCCATCTTGAAAATTTCTTTTATTTTTGTATTTTGTTGCATCATATCATTACTGGAGTTGAATGTTGACTTAATTTACTTATATACAGTAAAGATATTAAATTTTTTGTTAAAATTTGAATTTAAAAAAAATTTTTTTTAAAAAGTGGGCGTGTTCTTCATCCAATTGTGCTAGTTTTTATTTAGCGCATATATAGTAATAGTGGTAACGTTCCTGCCAAATTTCATCATGATATCTTCAACGACTGCCAAATTACAGCTTGCAAAACTTTTAAATTACCTTCTTGTAAAAGTGGGCGGTGCCACGCCCATTGTCCAAAATCTTACTAATTTTCTATTCTACGTCATAACGTCAACACATCTACCAAGTTTCATCATTTTAACCGCCTTTGGCAATGAATTATCGCATTTTTTCGGTTTTTCGAAATTTTCGATATCGAAAAAGTGGGTGTGGTTATAGTCCGATATCGTTCATTTTAAATAGCGATCTGAGATGAGTGCCCAGGAATCTACATACCAAATTTTATCAAGATACCTCAAAATTTAATCAAGTTATCGTGTTAACGGACAGACGGACGGACGGACGGACATGGCTCAATCAAATTTATTTTCGATACTGATGATTTTGATATATGGAAGTCTATATCTATCTCGATTCCTTTATACCTGTACAACCAACCGTTATCCAATCAAAGTTAATATACTCTGTGAGCTCTGCTCAACTGAGTATAAAAAATGTGGGCCGTGCTCCTTTAAATTTTTCCTTCAAATATCGGGACGAGGCCTACATGTTTTACGCCGAATCCGAACAGCATTTGCAAGGCAGATTAGTTTTCATTGCGAAGCTTATTTATTCCAAATCATTGAGAAGATACGACCGCGCTTAGAAAATTTTTTCTATTCAAAAAAACTTGTGTCTAAAATTGGATAATGCTTTGCCCGGCAATTGAACACAGGCTGTTCGGTGTGGTATGCGGAGCAGGCTAACACCACACCACGTCGCATTATGGGGTAAACTGGAAGAAGTTGTCTCAAAATTTAATTTCTCCGTAACGGTTAAGGCTAGACTTATCAACCCAAAAAAATGCGTAAAAGGACTAATACTTTACAGATTTAAGAAAAATCGGTTATTGCAAATTAATCACATTAAAATATTGAAAAACATTTTTAAAAAAGTTATGTTGCTTTTTTAACTCTTTTTTCTTATAAAGGGAAAAGTAAATGTTTTTAAACCAAACTTTTTATAGATTTTGAGATGCTGAGCTCCAATACATATTGGACAAGTAAGAACGTGACTGTCTTCGGTTGTGCCGAAGACTTCATACCTTTCATGAATGGGGCTGAACAATAATCTTATCCCGTTCGTAATCTCCGAATAATCGGATGTATAAGATAAAAAATATATAGTGAACAGATCTACAACGATTTATAAAATAAAAAACGTGTAGATATTTTGTGTGAGAATGCAAAGTTTCAGGTTTTTTGTGGTCTGAGTATAAAAACTATGACTACGAATCACGTATTTCAACAATATATGACGTAAACGTAACTATTTGATGAAATCTGATGAATTTTGAAGCTTCTAGCTGTAAAAAAGGGGCAAAAATTACAGTTTATATGGGGTATATAATATATATACTACCGATCTCTATGACTTTTTCAGACAACAATATATGCTATATACGTAAGCATTCGGTGAAATTTGAAGCTTTAAGCACTTAAAATAGGACAGTAATTACGAAATGTTCCTTATCTGAACAATCGGTTGTGGGGTATATATACTATATATAAGACCGATCTCATCAATTTTTTCAGGCAACAATATGTACAATATACGAAATTATATGGTGAAGTTTGAAGCTTCAATCTGTTAAATTGATTAAAATATGACAAAAATCCTCTTTTTCTGAAAAATCGGTTGTATGGAGGATATATGCTATAGTGGTCCGATCCGGCCGGTTCCGACAAATGTCTAA
The DNA here is from genome assembly GCF_040869045.1 of Eurosta solidaginis. Taxonomy (NCBI): domain Eukaryota; kingdom Metazoa; phylum Arthropoda; class Insecta; order Diptera; family Tephritidae; genus Eurosta; species Eurosta solidaginis. The sequence continues at coordinate 235,124 of NC_090320.1, read as the reverse complement.
TCCGACACCCAAATACACCCGCTCACCAAATTTTATCAAGATATCTCAAAAATTGAGGGACTAGTTTGCATACAAACACACAGACGGACAGACGGACATGGCTAAATCAACTCAGCTCTTCATCCTGATTATTTCGGTATACTTAATGGTGGGTCTATATATTTTCCTTTAAGGACTTGCAATTTTGGGTTTCGTGACCAAATTAATATACCATTTCATTTTCATGAAAGGTATAAAAATTGGTTGACGCACCAGAATTCCTTATATTTTTTTATTAATTTGTAACGAGTTAAATGTTCTCTTATATAAAATGCACTAAAAGCCTATCAATCGCGTGCTTTTTGGGGACCTTTTGAGACAAAGGTTCGGTATTAACCTATACATTTTTTATACTCAGTTGAGCAGAGCTCACAGAGTATATTAACTTTGATTGGATAACGGTTGGTTGTACAGGTATAAAGGAATCGAGATAGATATAGGCTTCCATATATCAAAATCATCAGGATCGAAAAAAAATGTGATTGAGCCATGTCCGTCCTCCGTTCGTCCGTCCGTCTGTCCGTTAACACGATAACTTGAGTAAATTTTGAGGTACCTTGATGAAATTTGGTATGTAGGTTCCTGAGCACTCATCTAAGATCACTATTTAAAATGAACGATATCGGACTATAACCACGCCCACTTTTTCGATATCGAAAATTTCGAAAAACCGAAAAGGTGCGATAATTCATTACCAAAGACGGATAAAGCGTTGAAGCTTGGTAGGGGAGTTGCACTTATGACGCAGAATAGAAAATTATTCAAATTTTGGACAATGTGCGTGGCACCGCCCACTTTTAAAAGAAGGTAATTTAAAGGTTTTGCAAGCTGTAATTTGTCAGTCGTTGAAGATATTGTGATGAAATTTGGCAGGAACGTTACTCCTATTACTATATGTATGCTTAATAAAAATTAGCAAAATCAGAGAACGACCACGCCCACTTTTAAGAAAAAAATTTTTTTAAAGTCAAATTTTAACAAAAAATTTAATATCTTTACTGTATATAAGTAAATTATATCAACATTCAACTCCAATAATGACATGATGCAACAAAATACAAAAGTAAAAGAGAATTTCAAAATGGGCGTGGCTCCGCCCTTTTTTCATTTAATTTATCTAGGATACTTTTAATGCCATAAGTCGAACAAAAATTTACCAATCCTTGTGAAATTTTGTAGGGCCCTAGACTCTAGGAGGATAACTTATTTCTATGAAAAAGAACGAAATCGGTTAAAGCAACGCCCAGTTTTTATACACAGTCGACCGTCTGTCTTTCTGCTCGGCCGTTAACACCATAACTTGAGCAAAAATCGATATATCTTTACTAAACTCAGTTCACGTTCTTATCTGAACTCACTTTGTATTTGTATAATCCGACTATGACCACGCCCACTTTTTCGATATCGAAAATTACGAAAAATGAAAAAAATGCCATAATTCTATACCAAATACGAAAAAAGGGATGAAACATGGTAATTGGATTGGTTCATTGACGCAAAATATAACTTTAGAAAAAAACTTTGTAAAATGGGTGTGACACCTACCATATTAAGTAGAAGAAAATGAAAAAGTTCTGCAGGGCGAAATAAAAAACCCTTGAAATCTTGGCAGGAATACTGTTTGTGGTATTACATATATTAATAAATTAGCGGTATCCAACAGATGATGTTCTGGGTCACCCTGGTCCACATTTTGGTCGATATCTGGAAAACGCCTTCACATATAAAACTACCACCACTCCCTTTTAAAACCCTCACTAAAACCTTTAATTTGATACCCAAATCGTACAAACACATTCTAGAATCACCCCTGGTCCACTTTTATGACGATATCTCGAAAAGGCGTCCACCTATAGAACTAAGCCCCACGCCCTTTTAAAATTCTCATTAACATCTTTCATTTGATACCCAAATCGTACAAACACATTCTAGAGTCGCCCCTGGTCCTGCTTTATGGCGATATCCCGAAAAAGCGTCCACCTATGGAACTAAGGGTTACTCCCTTTTAAAGTACTCATTAACACCTTTCATTTGATACCCATATCGTACAAACGCATTCTAGAGTCAACCTGATCCACCTTTATGGCTATATCCCTAAATGGCGTCCACCTATAGAACTATGGCCCACTCCCTCATAAAATACTCTTTAATGCCTTTCATTTGATACACATGTCATACAAACACATTCCAGGGTTTCCCTCGGTTCATTTTCCTACATGGTTATTTTCCCTTATGTTGTCACCATAGCTCTCAACTGAGTATGTGATGTTCGGTTACACCCGATCTTAACCTTCCTTACTTGTTTTAATTCTAGTTTGGCTACTCAAATAGTATATAATAGGCTTGATTTTAAAGGAAAAGGAGCTTTTTTTATTTTAAATAATAAACAACAGGTAAAAACACGCAAAATGATGATATCCAGTTTTTTTCATATCATATCTAGCCTTAATCATTACAGAGAAATTTGATTTTAAGGCAACTCCCATCGGCTACTAATTCAAGAAGTTTTGAAATTAACAGTTATCATTGATGATCATATGCAATTTATATTTCATTGTAAATAGGTTTGGGAATTCACTAAAACAATTATGTCAGAAAACGACTTCACTAAGCGACTCATACGTCGGGACCCTAAAATAGCTATCATCCGGTGGCAAAATCCTGGGCCAGATAAATAATTTTGCATGTAAATGCAACAACAACGATTTGTGCCAGATAAATCCAGATAGAAGTCTGGTTCAATATGTGAGCCAGATAATTTGTTAATTACTTCTTTTTAGTTTGGCAACGCTGCCTTTAATAAACCTACTTTTTAAAAAATAGATGTCGCTGCTTAGCCTTTCGCCGTATGAGTTAAATGAAAAACAGCGGCTACATCTGCCTATAACATTTCACGTGTGCGAAAATTTCACGACATCTGCTTCTCAAGTCTCTCAATGTTCCAAAGCATTCCCGTGAGAATTGAGCGTGAGTCGGAGCTGTAAAACTCACTGAAAGACGGCAAATGACTTCTGAATAAATTTATTTTAGCCTTTACACAAAAATGTGTTCATTAGCTGCATTAAAAATTTGAACTCATTGAATGTGACTTCAACTGAAATAGGAAATAACACGAAAAGGGATTACTTAAAATTGTTTTCTTACATGTGTTCACCCATAATAGTTAAAAAAGTAAAAATGTGGTCGTGGTCAAACTTAAATGGGTAAGCCTGCTATTGTCAAACGAATGAGAAAGGATAGTACTTATCCTCATCAAGTCCACGCAGTTACAATTGTCTAATCACTTCAAAGCACATATTAAACATTTAAATGATCTGCTTAAATTTTCAAGTTCACTATAAGCCCTTTCCAAACAAAAACTTATTTTGAGTTTCTTCTCTTCCCCCATAAATAAAAAATCCTACGGATTTTTTTCCTCTCTGAATAAACTGGAAAACCCGGTTAAGCGAAAAAAAGTAGGTATTACACTATGCGACAAAATCAACTTTTTTTCTGGGTATTGGACCAACCCAACTTTTTTGAGGAGATTGAGGCTTAAGTATAAAAAGTACCATCGTCCTTTTTCGAAGTTAGCCTCCAAAAAATAGATATCCGCTTTCGAAGTTCGAAATTCTACATTTCGAAATAAAATTTTTTTTAGCGCGTTCAGAAAATTAAAAAAGTAAAAATGTAGTCGTGGTCCGCTCTTTTCCCTTATTTGAAGGGTTGACTTCTTTTTTGAGAAATTTAGTATAAGAGCTGTTATACGAGGTGAAACGTCAGATAGTCCCATGATAGTGGCTACTACTTTCATGTCTGCACTGGAATTGTTCGTACTGTAATTTTTCAAAAAAATAATTCAGCCAATCAAATAAAAGAAAAAGGCGGACCACGACCACATTTTTACCTTTTTAATTTCCTGAACGCGTTAACAAAAAAAAAAAATAAAATTCCAAAATGTAGAATTTCGAAATTCGAAAGCCGATATCTATTTTTTGGAGGCTAACAGCCAAAAACGGAGATAGTACTTTGTGTACATAAGCCTCAACCTCTACAAAAAAGTGGGTTTTGTCCAATAACCAGCAGGCTGATGCACAGTGTTATGAATACGATTAAAAGGGAGATTACTCTACCATATTTATGGAATTTATCAATTTCTTAATTAAAGGAAACGCATCAAAATAGTGTTACGAATATTAGCAACACTAAGGGGGTACTGTCATCTCTAAGCAGTGACTTGATGCACATCAATAATTCAATCATTATGTCTACACATATGTACGTACACGCAGCGGAGAAGCAACGCACAAACACATGCATATATCTTATCTGAGGTGCTCACAAGAGAGGGCAATAATTTGTGCAAGTATTACTCAGGCGCATATGAGAAGCTATAAACTTAGTTGTGGCTGATGATTTTGTAGCTGATAACTAACTAGTAAGTTCTGGGATGGAAAAGCCTAGAAGTATGCAACGAGGAAACCAGACAGTATAAAAGCCGATAACAGTAGAGGCGCGAGAATCAATTTCATTTAAGCTATCAATCAGTTTTGATTAAGCACGCTATATTTCGAGCAATAGAAGTGTTATTTTGAAAGTAGTCTAATAAAGACCATTTTGCAATATCGAATATTGGAGTTATTTATTCAACAGTTTAGTAATTCGAACCTTAGTAGAAGATTTGTAATAAGCGGAATTGCAGTAAACTCGTTACAAATGGTGTCAGAAGAGGAATTGTTGAATAAATTCCGAAGACTTCGAATACAACTTGGACATAGCAAGTGGAGTGAATTGAAGATCCAGCAGCTGAAGAAGGAGTTGGAGAGCCGTGGATTGAATACAACCGGCATTAAAATCGAACTTCAAGCACGACTAGTGAGGCAATGGAATTAGAGGGAATTAACGTGGAAGAGTATGTCTTTCCTCTTGATGGCGAGGAGACAACAAAAATTTAAGAGAAAAATGAAACATCGCAGACAGTTACGAGCACAGACTTGAACATGATTTTAGCTGCAATATCTGCTCAAACATCGACAGTGTCATCTCATCTGGCAGAACAAAAGACATATATGGAATCGCAGGAGAACGGTATAACATCCAAGATGGAATCCCAAAAGACACGAATAACATCAAAGATTGAAGCACAAGAAACGCGTATTTCAGAAATGTCGACACAGATAACAACCAAGATGGAAACACAGTTAGAAGAACAGAAGACATATATGGCTGAGCAGTTGACAGCACAAGAAACTCCCGTATCCGCGCAGCTGGAGGCACAGGAAGCAAGGGTATCATCAAAACTTGAATCGCAGGATGCAAAAATCACACAATTTCGGGCAGAAGTCGATGATTTAAAAGGTCGTATGGAGCAATTACAACTAAATCGCCCGGCTGTTTCAGCAAGCAACCCAAAGGTAAAGACTCCATCTTTTGACGGTTCTGTTCCTTTCCAGTTGTTTGAGCTACAATTTGAGAAGACCGCAACAGTGAACAACTGGAATGCGGATGATAAAGTTGCTGCACTGTTCATGGCATTGAAAGGACCTGCAGCTGATATTTTACAAACCATTCCAGAGGGCGAACGGAACTGTTATGAAGCATTGATGGGTGTTCTAGAGAGACGATACGGAACTGAGCATAGAAGACAGATATACCAAATGGAGTTACTGAACCGCTTCCAGAGGCCTGGTGAAACATTGCAAGAGTTTACGTCGGATGTTGAAAGGCTGGCACATTTAGCGGATGCGGACGCACCCGTGGAATACACTGAAAGGGTAAAGATTCATAGCTTTATAAATCGCATACGGGACGTCGAAACAAAGCGAGCTACATACGCAAACCCAAAGCCAACATTCGCTGAAACGGTTTCACAAGCTCTTATTCAGGAAACAGCGTTGCTTCTGTGTAAGCCAGTTTTCAAAGCACGCCGTGTGGAAGTAGAAAGGCCAGAGTGGGTAGACGCAATATTGGAGGCGCTGAAAGGATCGCAAAAGCGGAGTGAGTGAGTTATCAAATGCTTCAAATGCGGGAAGTCCGGTCACATTGCACGTCATTGCGATCTTGATCCTAGTGGTTGCAACAGCATGAGTGGTTTTAATAACAAAGCTGGAGGGGATGAGCAAGAGCGAGTAAGATGTAGAGATCGAGAGCTATCTCCAGCTATTGAATGTCCTGTGAAATCTGTGTCGCAAATTGGAAGGAAATCAAGCAGTCTTACCGTCAGAGGAAATGTGAATGGCAAGGAGCGTGTACTGACTGTAGATACGGGCGCATCTCATTCTTTAATCCGATCCGATTTGGTCAACAGGAGAGTAAAGACATTACCTGGAGCAAGATTTCGTACGATTACTGGCGAGTATAACCAAGTCCAGGGAGAAGTGATATGTGAAGTCTTGATTGGAATGGTCACGGTTCTACACAATTTCGTTGTGGCGAAGATCGTTGATGAAATCATATTGAGAGTGGACTTCTTGGTTGACCATGACATCAAGATCGACATGCAGAAAAGGGTTATGCGTTATAAGAACCAGGAGGTGCCACTTAACTTCAGTTTGGAAAAAGGTTTCAGCAGTAATCGGGTACTGGTGGAGAAGAGTCGACAAAGGCCACGAAAGTCAAAGGTAAAGGTTGATGGATCGAATGGGTCAAATAAAGTGAAATCAAAAGTACCTGTGAGAAAAACACTGACATTGACAAAACCAAATGGATGCACAAAAACGAAGGAACGAATTTCCCAGAAAGAATGCGAGGGTAGTTTCAAGCCAGAGCGCACTACTGTTGTGAAACGTGGGAACGATACTGATTATGCGAAGCCAATCCGTCAAGCGCCACGAAGTAGATCATTGACCAAACAACAGAGTGTGAGGGAACGGCCCGGGGTAATGAGTAGTAAGACGAAACACAGGTACGACAAGAAAATAATTCGGAAGGTTTCCGGGAGGAAGATTTGGTACTGCTATACAACCCTCACCGGCAGAAAGGTGTTCCATCCGAATTTTGGTGCAGTTGGGAAGGGGAAGGCCCGTACAGAGTTGTGAAGAGATTCAGTGATGTCACCTACCGCATACAAACAATTGGGAAACCACGAAACAGAAGGGTGGTTCATTTGGAGAGGCTAGCAGCGTTTAGATCGAGAGATTTGTCTAATCGTGATGATCAGACGTAGGTGGAGGGCAGTGTTACGAATATTAGCAACACTAAGGGGTATTGTCATCTCTGAGCAGTGGCTTGATGCACATCAATAATTCAATCATTATATCTACATATATGTACGTACACGCAGCGGAGAAGCAACGCACAAACACATGCATATATCTTATCTGAGGTGCTCACAAGAGAGGGCAATAATTTGTGCAAGTATTACTCACGCGCATATGAGAGGCTTTAAACGTAGTTGTGGCTGGTGATTGTGTAGCTGATAACTAACTACTAAGTTCTGGAATGGAAAAGCCTAGAAGTATGCAACGAGGAAACCAGACAGTATAAAAGGCGACAACAGTAGAGGCGCGATAATCAGTTTCATTTAAGCTTTCAATCAGTTTTGATTAAGCACGCTATCTGTCGAGCAATAGAAGTGTTATTTTGAAAGTAGTATAACAAAGACCATTTTGCATTATCGAATAGTGGAGTTATTTGTTCAACAGTTTAGTGATTCGAACCTTAGTAGAAGATTTTTAATAAGCCGAATTGCAGTAAAGTCGTTTCAATAGTTTAAGTAAATTGTTTCCCAAACGAAAAACACCAATTTGAAACACTAACATTCCTCCATAGTACTCTTTGTTTTAATTCGAAAAATATATAAATAAGCAACGGACACGGCCGCCAGTAAATTGCTTTGCTGAATGTGAGAAGGCAATTCCAGCTCATTTACATATGTTATAGAGCAGTCGTCTTATGTTTCTGTTTAGATGTTGCTGTGGCACGAATTTATTACTCATTTCGTCCAATACCATATGAAATGCAATACTGTGCATTGTTTATATTTTATTTTTCAATTTTAAACAAATTCTCCTCAATAATTAAACTTTTCAATTTCTTAAACGAACATAGAAATGCGTAACAAAATGTAATTTTGCAAAATGCCTGACTTCGAAACTTCAAGATTCCCATTTCACTATTACTATTCCCCTTAGCAGAAAAAAATTTTAGGATTTTTCAGCCGGGAACAAAAAATTCGCGAGAACATAATTCCAGGCGAATTCTTAGATTTTGGCTGGATTGCTTTGTTAAATATTTTTAGCTTATTACTACCATGGGAATTATACAAGGATTTTATGTCAAAATCGCACTGTGCCAGAAGTTGAAATGTCAAATAAGATTAAAAAAAAAAACTACCAGTCAGTGATTTGCGGCAGTCATCTGTATTCCGCTTTGTTTACTACATTTTGATTATTACTCACCGTTTTTTTTTGTTTTTTTTTGTTTTAGAAAAGACCACTTCTGAGAGCCGCACATCTATTTGATGATGAATTTTAATTTCCATAAATATTCGTCTTGAGCATTGTAAAGGTTGCCAGTAACCCAGCTACTTGTTCTTTCTCTTTAGTATCATTCTCCGTAAATGGTCAAAATAAGTTATCATTTCATTAATTGCTTAATTGCATAGAAATAAATTCATCAATGCTACAAGCAATATTTAGATTTAATTCGCTTTAAAATACGTTTACCTTTACACAATTTCATCTCACAAATGGTGGTATCTTACGACAGGGGTCGGTTACTAAAACACAACCAAAAACGTGTGGGAGGTATCAAAATACGCTTTTTAGCCTCGGTATTCTTGTCCAAATGCTTGATCCACACTGGTTTGACAATTCACACAGTGTCAAACTGCAGTGCGTTGGAAAGATGCAAATAGATCTTCCTTGATAACCCGTACAATGGTTTCGAGGACTTGGTGCAGCCGGAATGGGTACATATATCTGCTTGAGTACGGCGTACGAATTTCGCCTTTATTCGCGGAAACAAATTTTGAAGCTTCAGTGATAGTTTTCTCAAGTTTCTTTCAAATTATTCTCCGCATTAAAAGCACATGATCAGGCTTTTGCTCGTTAACCTTACCGAACTTCACCAAAACTCAGCAAACTAAATGCCAACACATTCTACGTAAAATGCAGGTTCTTACGCTAGTATAAACCTACATGTAAAGACCAATCCAAATTTGCATTCCGCTAAGCTCATCTAAGCTTTTAAATTCAAAGGGAAAATTTTTTGGGGATGAGAATTATTGCATTAGCACAATGATGAAACATTAGGTTTTTTGGGAAACGCACACACAAAAACCGAATACAAATGAAGTCTTTACAAGCGTCAGCTGGCGCTCACAGGCAGTGCACGGACTTTACCACTTTATTGGTAGATCTATCAACTTTTGACCCATTTTCATTTTCTACCACTTCTACCACCAAAGCCCAAAAATCTACCAACATTTCAATATATGCATTGAAACCAAATACTGCGATCATTAGGTAAACGTATTTAATTGCCGACCACACCCAAATAACATTAAGAGGTGGCACTAACCAAACTAACCAATTTTGAAAAATTTGTGCACAAATTCAGACAAGAAATAAATTTGTTTATGAAATAAATGTAGTAATTGAGCACGCAAATATTTTCCTGCGCTATTTTCATCAGTTTTTTGTGAACGAAATGATTTTGAACGAAAATAAAAAAATTTCAAGTAAACGATGATATACCGAAGTCGGTTATTATGTGGCAGTATTTTTGGTACATTGGAAAATTGTTGTGGTAATTAAACGTAAATTTTCGTCAGTATTTCAAGCTCGAAATACAGGAAAAAAGCAAGTATCATATAGGCATAGGCTATGTATATATAAATTTACATGTATTTTTTTGTTTTGTTTACATGTTTTTTTAAAAGTGTCATTTACGTGAAATGTACTTTATTTGTTTTACAATAAATTGTGAATTGTTTTGTATAAATATAAACTGTAGCTATTGTTTTCTGGAAAAAAAAAATCTACCAACTTCTACACTATTTTCATTTTTCGTCTACCAACATTCTCTTTTTAAAAGTCTGCGGACTGCTCACAGGCTTTTCGTTACTCATCGTTTATTAGCAGCCAATGAAGCGTACCAACATCGGTAAAGTAAACTCACTAGGGGGACTCATGTAACCGTATAAATGCCTTATGAAGTGTGTAAACGAATAAATTTATCTAGTGCGTAAACGAGCTGCCAAATTTTGTATGAAAAATCATTTACACAGTTTGTATAAATTTACGCGCACATTTCATTATGTAAACGCGGTAAACTCAAAGGAATGCAACATTGCAGACATTACAGCAGGCATTTTCATCAGAAATCTCCAACATCAGCAAGTAAAGGCGTTTTAGTTTTGATTTTTCACTTAATCTTGGCATTTTTTAATTTGTATAACAATCAAAACAATTTTGTTTAGCAATAATACAGCTGATAAACAATCAAGTTTATCAAGAGTATTGCTAGGTGCGTTCATATAACCGCGTGTGTAAATGGATATAATTTTACATCTTATAAGTTTATATGCTTTCATGAGTCCCCCTACTAAACCTTTGAGTGAAGTGCTCCCGCGGCGATACCGACATTCATTGATGCTGGCATTGTTAGCAATAACCGCAATCAAACACATTCATGCCTGCATTATACCCCCACATACTTACAAACGTTCATCCAACGCGAACACGATGAATATAGGCAGTGCTTTTGTGTATGAATATCTTGGCGGTTTGTTGTTGTGGTTAAGGCCATTTGATAAGGACAAAAAACTAACCAAAATCCTCATGGTAGAATTATTCATACTCTCCAGGTATACACCCATCATTTCTCTTCTCGCTTCAATTCTTTAGCTATTGTAAATCCTAAGCCTACATATATCAATGGCTTCTAACAAACGCGGGTTGCTGTAGAGCCTAAATAAATATAGTACTTTCACAAGCTTTCTTTCATGCATACTCCTGTGTTTAGAAAATGATTTAGCTGTATTAAGAAATTCTGCAAATATTTTTTCTACAAAAAGCAAAACCCAAAAAAGTCATTTCAAAATCAACAGCTGTGTCTTGGCAAGCTGATGAAAACTAGACGTTTACGTAAGAACATAAATACATATTTCCATACAAACAGATGCAAACACACAAAACATCGACAAGTACTTTTCGCCGACATGAATGGTAAGTTTATTTTCCACTTTTCGTTTGCTAAGCAGTAAATACCTTACAAAAAGTGCGATTAGTTCGGGTCTAGTCGAAGGGGAACATTTGACTAAAACCACGTTGATCGTTTTATGAATATCGAGCATGTCCAAAGTAAGGAAGGCTAAGTTCGGGTGTAACCGATCATTACGTACTCAGCTGAGAGCTTTGGAGACAAAATAAGGGAAAATCACCATGTAGGAAAATGAACCCAGGGTAACCCTGGAATGTGTTTGTATGACATGGGTATCAAATGGAAAGTATTAAAAAGTATTTTAAAAGGGAGTGGGAGTGACTCTAGAATGCGTTTGTACGATATGGGTATCAAATGAAAGGTGTTAATGATTATTTTAAAAGGGAGTGGGCCTTAGTTCTAAAGGTGGACGCCTTTTCGAGATATCGCCATAAAGGTGGACCAGGGGTGACTCTAGAGTGTGTTTGTACGATATGGGTATCAAATGAGAGGTGTTAATGAGTATTTTAAAAGGGAGTGGCCTCAGTTCTAAAGGTGGATGCTTTTTCGAGATATCGCCATAAAGATGGACCAGGGATGACTCTAGAATGTGTTTGTACGATAAGGGAATCAAATGAAAGGTGTTAATGAGTATTTTAAAATGGAGTGGGCCTTAGTTCTAAAGGTGGTCGCCTTTTCGAGATATCGACATAAAAGTAGACCAGGGGTGACTCTAGAATGCGTTTGTACGATATGGGTATCAAATGAAAGTGGGCGTAGTTATGGTCCGATTTCGTTCATTTTAAATAGCGATCTGAGACGAGTGGTCAGGAACCTACATACCAAACTCTATCAAGTTACCTCAAAATTTACTCAAGTTATGTTATTTACGGACGGATGGACGGACGGACATGGCTACATGAATTTCTTTTTTCGCCCAGATAATTTTGATATATAGAAGTCTGTATCTATCTCGATTATGCCGTTACGGATTACCGTTATGCGAACAAAATTAGTATACTCTGTGAGCTCTGCTCAGCTGAGTATAAAAAGGAATCCGGGATGATTTCCTGCAGAGAATACTAGTACACTTAGTTGCTGAGCAGGCTCAGTCATGCCAAAAGCATGAATTGAATATTCCCTAAAGCTCTTCTTAACAACCAAAGCACAATGCAATTATGTAGTGTTCATAACAAGTTTGTAGATATAGAAAAATATTGGCCCACGTGGCAAATATTTACTCTGGAAACAGTCTTCAATGAATATAACGACAGCTGAGTGCAATATGACCATGTTCCGACTTCTAGTACGAAAATGCCATATCTGAAATTTTTTTCCAAAACTACCTATTTCAGAATTTGTTTAGAAAGCGCTCTTTCTCAGACTTCGGCTGAAGTGCGCCCTATCTCACGCCCCAGCTCTTGTCAAAAAGTATTGAATTTAAGCTCCAATATGGCGTATTTGAATCAAGTTCTGAAATAGAGCGTTTTAAATCCACAGTCTGAGATAAGGCGTTAAAAAAAAATTGAAAAGGGCGTTATTTAAAAGCTTTATGAGATTGGGCTTTTTCGAAAGGACAGCGGAGGTATGGTGATATTCTAATCAGAAATCGATAAACAAGTTTTGACAATAACAGCCAGTTTCTACCCCCATGTAGGCCAGATTAATAATATTTATTACCCAGTTTTCCTTATTGCACTTTTTTAGTACCACTTTGGTTAAGAAGTTATCAAAGGTTACTGGGTGCTCAAACTGCTATAAACGTTCTGAAAAAATATTCTGGTTTGTTCTACTGAACAAGATCTTAAAGCGTATAACAGTTTTTGGTAGCGCAATGACGACACAATAGATATTATTGTAAAAACCAAAAAAAATTTTAGGACAATGCAACAAAATGTGTAGTGTTTGTAATTTAACTTCTCAATATTTTTTATTTTTACTGCATCTCTTTTATTCTAACCATTTCTTTGCAGCTAAATTTAAAACAGAATAATCCAAATTATATCCATAAAGGACCCCTTCTTTTTGGGGACTATTCGCACAAATTTTGCAAGGTAGTTTTTATATGCATTCCCGCAATTGTTTATTGTTTAGAGTTTTTCTTACCTCAATGGGGTGTTGTTTATTTGTTAGATTATTATTGCTGCTTTTTCAAAGTAAACATTGTATTGCTTTGATTAACTTTGAATATAAATTGGTTTGAGTGCGTGAATATGCGAAATCGCTCACACAAAAGTTTTTTATATTTTACGCTTTTGTTGATGAAAATAATAGTAAGCTTGAATATTTTTAATAATATCTCACCTTAATGTTTAGGCTTTATATAAATGTAAAATTTTCATTATTTATCACGCATGAAAATAAGTAAATAAAGATGAGCTGGGCAATGAAGGTTAAATGCATATTTGTAGGCTTTATTATACTTATTTTTCAATGAGTTCAGCAGAATGTGCGATGTTTGCTTTGCGGTGTAAATAAAGTTATTTTGGGAATAGGGAGTATGTGGAAATGAGTGAGATTGTACTGATAAGGGGTTTCAACTTCTGTTGTTTGGTTTCTTTCACAATTTAGAAGTAAATGGAATAATAATCAGAACGTTTTCAACAAGAAATATTATTCATATTTCATATTTAAGTCAGGATATGGCATTAAAAGCTTTTTAACCTTTTACGCCAATAGACACACACCAACAATATATAGCGCTCGTTGCGCGGCAAAGTACTTCGTTGTTGAGTGGGATACATTTTGAATGCTTTACCTAGTTATCAATGAAGATATGGAAACTGGTTGTCTGCTCTATAAAAAGCTGGTAATTTTTATACTCAGTTGAGCAGAGCTCACAGAGTATATTAACTTTGATTGCATAACGGTTGGTTGTACAGGTATAAAGGAATCGAGATAGATATAGACTTCCATATATTAAAATCATCAGTATCGAAAAAAAATTCGATTGAGCCATGTCCGTCCGTCCGTCCGTCCGTCCGTCTGTCCGTTAACACGATAACTTGAGTAAATTTTGAGGTATCTTGATGAAATTTAGTACGTAGGTTCCTGGGCACTCATCTCAGATCGCCATTTAAAATGAACGATATCGGACAATAACCACGCCCACTTTTTCGATATCGAAAATTTCGAAAATTCGAAAAAGTGCGATAATTCATTACCAAATACGCATTAAGCGATGAAACTTGGTAGGTGAGTTGAGCTTATGACGCAGAATAGAAAACTAGTAAAATTTTTGACAATGGGCGTGGCACCGCCCACTTTTAAATGAAGGTATTTTAGAAGTTTTGCAAGCTGTAATTTGGCAGTCGTTGAAGATATCATGATGAAATTTGGCAGGAACGTTACACTTATTACTTTATGTCTGCTTAATGAAAATTAGCAAAATCGGAGAACGACCACGCCCAGTTTTAAAAAAATTTTTTTTTTAAATTCAAATTTTAAAAGAAAAGTTAATATCTTTACAGCATATAAGTAAATTATGCCAACATTCAACTCCAGTAATAATATGGTGCAAAAAATACATAAATAACATAAAATTTCTAAATGGGCGTGGCTTCGCCCTTTTTCATTTAATTTGTCTAGGATGCTTGTAATGCCATAAGTCGAACAAAAATTAACTAATCCTTGTGAAATTTGGTAGAGGCTTAGCTTCTAGGACGATAACTGTTCTCTGTGAAAAAGGTCGAAATCGGTTGAAGCCACGCCCAGTTTTTATATACAGTTGACGGTCTGTCCTTCCGCTCGGCCGTTAACACGATAACTTGAGCAAAAATCGATATATCTTTACTAAACTCAGTTCACGTACTTATCTGAGCTCACTTTGTATTGGTATAAAAAATGGCCGAAATCCGACTATGACCACGCCCACTTTTTCGATATCGAAAATTACGAAAAATGAAAAAAATGCCATAATTATATACCAAATACGAAAAAATGGATGAAACATGGTAATTGTATTGGTCTATTGACGCAAAATATAACTTTAGAAAAAAACTTGGTAAAATGGGTGTGACACCTACCATATTAAGTAGAAGAAAATGAAAAAGTTTTGCAGGGCGAAATCAAAAGCCCTTGGAATCTTGGAAGGAATACTGTACGTGGTATTACATATATAAATAAACTAGCGGTACCCGACAGATGATGTTCTGGATCACCCTGGTTCAAATTTTGGTAGATATCTCGAAAACGCCTTCACATATACAACTAAGGGCCACTACCTTTTAAAACCCTCATTAATACCTTTAATTTGATACCCATATCGTACAAACACATTCTAGATTCACCCCTGGTCCACGTTTATGGCCATATCTCGAAAAGGCGTTCACATATTGAACTAAGGCCCACTCCTTTTTAAAATACTCATTAACACCTTTCATTTGATACCCATATTATACAAACGCATTCTAGAGTCACCCCTGGTCCACGTTTATGGCGATATCTCGAAAAGGCGTCCACCTATAGAACTAAGGCCCACACCCTTTTAAAATACTCATTAACACCTTTCATTTGATACCCATATTATACAAACGCATTCTAGAGTCACCCCTAGTCCACGTTTACGGCGATATCTCGAAAAGGCGTCCACCTACAGAACTAAGGCCCACACCTTTTTAAAATACTCATTAGCACCTTTCATTTGATACCCATATTATACAAACGCATTCTAGAGTCACCCCTGGTCCACGTTTATGGCGATATCTCGAAAAGGCGTCAACGTATAGAGCTAAGGCACACACCCTTTTAAAATAGTCATTAACACCTTTCATTTGATACCCATATCGTACAAACAAATTCTAGAGTCACCCCTGGTCCACCTTTATGGCGATATCTCGAAAAGGCGTCCACCTATAGAACTAAGGCCTAACACCTTTCATTTGATACCCATATCGTACAAACAAATTCTGGAGTCACCCCTGGTCCACCTTTATGTCGATATCTCGAAAAGGCGTCCACCTATAGAACTAAGACCCACGCCCTTTTAAAATAGTCATTAACACCTTTCATTTGATACCCATATCGTACAAACAAATTCTAGAGTCACACCTGGTCCACCTTTATGGCGATATCTCGAAAAGGCGTCCACCTATAGAACTAAGGCCCACACCCTTTTAAAATACTCATTAGCACCTTTCATTTGATACCCATATTATACAAACGCATTCTAGAGTCACCCCTAGTCCACTTTTATGGCGATATCCCGAAAAGGCGTCCACCCATAGAACAAAGGCCCACTCCCTTTTAAAAAACTTATTACACTTTTCGTTTGAACCCCATATTGTACAAACGCATTCTAGAGTCAACCCAGGTCCACTTTTATAACGATATTCCGAAAAGGCGTCCACATATAGAACTAAGGCCCACACCCTTTTAAAATAGTCATTAACACCTTTCATTTGATACCCATATCGTACAAACAAATTCTAGAGTCACCCCTGGTCCACCTTTATGTCGATATCTCGAAAAGGCGTCCACCTATAGAACTAAGACCCACGTCCTTTTAAAATAGTCATTAACACCTTTCATTTGATACTCATATCGTACAAACAAATTCTAGAGTCACCCCTGGTCCACCTTTATGTCGATATCTCGAAAAGGCGTCCACCTATAGAACTAAGACACACGCCCTTTTAAAATAGTCATTAACACCTTTCATTTGATACCCATATCGTACAAACAAATTCTAGAGTCACCCCTGGTCCACCTTTATGGCGATATCTCGAAAAGGCGTCCACCTATAGAACTAAGGCCCACTCCCTTTTAAAATACTCATTAACACCTTTCATTTGATACCCATATAGTACAAACAAATTCTAGAGTCACCCCTGGTCCACGTTTATGGCGATATCTCGAAAAGGCGTCCACATATAGAACTAAGGCCCACGCCCTCTTAAAATACTCATTAACACCTTTCATTTGATACTCATATCGTACAAACAAATTCTAGGGTCACTCCTGGTCCATCTTTATGGCGATATCTCGAAAAGGCGTCCATCTATAGAACTTAGGCCCATGCTCTTTTAAAATACTCATTAATACCTTTTATTTGATACCCATATCGTACAAAATAAATTCTAGAGTCACCCCTGGTCCACCTTTATGGCGATATCTCGAAAAGACGTCCACCTATAGAACTTAGGCCCACTCCCTTTTAAAATTATCATTAACACATTTCATTTGATACCCATATCGTACAAACAAATTCTCGAGTCAGGCCTGGTCCACCTTTATGGCGATATCCCTAAATGGCGTCCATCTATAGATCTATGGCCCACTTCCTCTTAAAATACTCTTTAATTCCTTCCATTTGATACACATGTCATACAAACACATTCCAGGGTTACCCTAGGTTCCTTTTACAACATGCTGATTTCCCTTACTTTGTCTCCACAGCTCTCAACTGAGTATGTAATGTTCGGTTACACCCGAAATTAGCCTTCCTTACTTGTTTTTATTCGGATTTAGGTTTTTTTTTGCTAACCGAAAACACTTTGCATTATAGCTTCTAATATTGTGGAACATTTTCAACTTAAACTAATATTTATACTTTACTAGTGTGACTAATGTGAAGGAAACAGGTCCTCTGCTCTATAAAAATTTGGTCAGTTTTTTGAATTCGGATTTAGGGTTTTGCTAACACAAAACTCATTGCATTATAGCTTCTAATACTGCACATTTTCAAACTAAAACTAATCTTTATACTTTAATAGTGTGGCCGGCAGATTTTGTCATGCCCGAAAATTGGTGAGCCTTGCCTTCTCTCTCCACTATCTATACCGTTATCTTTTACTTTATCTCCCATTGTCTTGTTATTCTTGTCAACCCCCTATTACATTTATCGGCTTCCCACTACCCCTCGCACTCTCCCACTCCCTCTGCCATTTCCGTTTCCGATCCCACTCTTACTCCTACTTCCAATCACACTCTCACACTCCTTCCCACTCCCACTTCTATTCCCGTTCTCACTCCCACTCCTACTAATAATCCTTATCCCAATGCCAATACCACTCCCATTCCTATTCCCCTTCCCATCCCCCTTCTCTTCTCACTCCTGCTCCCACTCCCAATCGTATTCCCACTCCCACTGCCGTTCCCATTCCCACCCCCACTCTCATCTCACTCCCATTGCCACCACCGCTCGCATTGCAACTCCCCCCGCTCCTACCACAATTTCCTTATATATGGAATCCCGATACCTTTAAATAATTGCGGAGATAAAGCGAGTTTACAATTTTCCAAATAGGGGGCGTGGTAGCTCCTTCTTTTCCAGTTTTGTTCCTATACCATCCTTGACCAATAACGAACGAAATATAAAAAATATTGGAATCGCTCAACCATTTTTGAGTTTTAGCGAGAGTCACGCACAGCAATTTATCTATGTATTTATATATATATAGATTCTGAGGCGGTACAAAGGCTTTTGATCCATCATTAGCAAAGCTAACTACTGACAAAACAGCCAAGAAAAGCCAGGAAGGAATTTAAACCAAAATATCTTACAAATTAAAAAGGATGTTGAGTAGAACCATCAACAATTAACCATTATAGTTGGTTGTAATTGCAAAGCCGCGATTGCCTATTTGCTTTTAAATACCTTCGCGCATTTTTTTGCTAGCAAGTTTTAAGTTTTTATTATATTTACATTTTTTTAAGTGGTTCAATTTTGTCACGCACAGCAATTTATCTATGTATTTATATATATATAGATTCTGAGGCGGTACAAAGGCTTTTGATCCATCATTAGCAAAGCTAACTACTGACAAAACAGCCAAGAAAAGCCAGGAAGGAATTTAAACCAAAATATCTTACAAATTAAAAAGGATGTTGAGTAGAACCATCAACAATTAACCATTATAGTTGGTTGTAATTGCAAAGCCGCGATTGCCTATTTGCTTTTAAATACCTTCGCGCATTTTTTTGCTAGCAAGTTTTAAGTTTTTATTATATTTACATTTTTTTAAGTGGTTCAATTTTTTCCCAAATATTTAATTAAAACAAGTAAAAAAGTCTAAGTTCGGGTGACACCGAACATTTTTTTGATAATGATGATTTTGATATACATACATATCTCAATTTCTTTATACCTGTACAACCAACCGTTATCCTATCAAAGTTATAATACCCAGCGTATAAGTATAACTGAGTATAAAAATAATGTGTAGGTATGTGATGTATGTTTTTCAAAGAAATTAAAGAACAAGTTTTTTCACTATGTATTTATGTGTGTGTGTGTCTGTGACCTATGACCATCCGATCTTGCTAAAAAATATTTAAATTCGCTGTATTATTATTATTATTTATTCCGTACTCCATTAGGAGCTTAAGGATTCAACAAAAATTTTCCAATTATCTCTATTTCATGCTATTTGTCTTAATTCGTTAAATGATTTGCCAGTTTCCTGAAGAACCGTTCTCCTTCAAGTCATCTTTGGTCGGCCCCTCATCGTGTCCCTTAAAGATTCCAGGTTAAGGCAGCATGTGCAACGTCATCGTATGGCTTTCGTAATGTCTGGTCTATCCAGGCATATTTACGCTTCCGCATTTCAATATGTACACTGGTTTGGTTGGTCAGCCTCCATAGCTCTTCGTTCGATATCGTTTTAGGCCACCATATCTGCATTATATTTCTCAAGCAGCGGTTAATGAAGCACTGTAGGTTGGCTTTAGTTTCAGCAGTTACGAGCCAAGTTTCCGAGCCGTACAACCAAACAGACTTCACACATGCGTTAAAAATTTTTTTTGTTTCAGTTCGAAGGTTGTTAGCGCGCCATACACCACGAAGTCTGGCAAAAGCTTCCCGAGCTTTTTGGTTTCGAGCGTTTATATCTCTTTTTGCACCACCATCTACAGCGAGAATACTTCCCAAGTGTGTAAAGCTTTCGGTATCTATAACATTTTGGCCATTAATTGTGAAATTTGCTGAGTTGTTACCTTTAATGCGCATAGATTCGGTTTTTCTTATATTTATTTTCAACCCAAACTTTGACGACTGGTGATGCAGGTGGTCGAGTTTTGCCTGCATGTGCTGGTGTGTGTGTGATAGCAGGACAATGTCATCTGCGTAATCCAAATCCTCAAGACTGGAGTTAAGTCTCCTGTTTATGCCCCTATTTTGCGAGTCAGATATTTCAAGCACCCAGTCCAAGATAACAATAAACAGCAGTGGTGATAATATACACCCCTGCTTGACACCTGTAGTCGATTCAACTGCATTGCTTAGTTTCCCATTATGCAACACTCTGCGTTTTGAGGTTTCATAGCTTTTCCTTATAATGTTAATAATTTTTTGAGGAACTCCAATTCTCTGCAAGGCCATCCAGATGCAGTCCCTTTTAATATATGCTATTCTAAATTCGCTGTATCTCCATATTATTTGAAGCAGGAATCAAATATTCGGTATTTTATGTAGATTCCACGTATTAGAGGTAAAGGGAGTGGGACTGAAAGTGGTAGTAAGAGTTAGAGTGGAAATGGAGATGGGGGTGGGAGTGAGTCTGTGTGAAACAAACATTTTAATTCGCTATGTCTCCGTAATTAATTGAAAGGAGCGTATAATATTTAGTATAAGTGTAGATTCCATATACATATAAGGTAATTTAGTTGGGAGATGTAGATGGAGTGGAAGTGGGAGAGGGAATAGGATGTGGTGGGAAATTTTTCTCTCCCGTACAAACGCATCTTATTTTGGATTTTTCACACACATATACAAGTATTACAAAAGCCGGTTTCATTCTATTTTTATTTAGGGGGATAACTGAACTCTAAGCAGCTTTGTGTTTATCACTTCATTTTACAATTAAATCACTATCGTTTGCACATTTGCATACAAATTTATCTAATTCAAGCATAAGTAAAGTACAAAAATCAAAAGATTAATATTGCAACTCTAAATCGGGGGATTTTCTGGCTACTTTGGTAGAATCTCAATTTCCCAAAATTAAATTCAGTACTTCATAAAAGGCTCCCAATCCAAATGACTTACTCAATCAGTCAGCATCATTGCAGCAGATTTGGTTCTTACTTTGATTAACTTAAGGCACATAATGATTTCATTTGATTTAAAAAATGGCAAAACGAAATATGCAGCTACTCGATATGCCTTAACTTTCTGTACCAAAACAAAAAACATTAAATGTCCAATAGGTTATGCGATTAAAATAATACTTTTTTGAAACCGGAATTACTTTTAAAGTTTCAATTAGGCTGCCCGACAAACTTAATATTTGCAAAAAAAGTATATATATAGAACGGTCGGCCCAATGCATATCTTAATAAATTGTTTCATAATAAATTTGAAATATACGATCTTATGGACAAAAAGACAAAGTTTATTCACTCTTGGTAAAGTTTTCGAAGTACTCATTTGTAACGATACTTAGATACGATTATTTTTAAGAGTACAGGTATCAATATTTTTTTAAAAGTTCTATCACTATGCACACCTGCGTTTGACAACAAAAGTGCCGTATGCAGCTCTAAAGCAAATGTGAAAATCCATATAAAAAGACGCTCAAAAAATGCTTAAGAAAAATGTTGTCCGTCAAATTTTCTTTTGCAGGTCGAAACTCTCAAGAAATTTTTTACTACTAACTTATAAATTACGGCAAAAAAATGAAAAAAATTAAGCATCAATCAATATTCAATGTTCTTAGTGTATTAGTTTTGTGAGTTAAGCGTCAGGCGTAGCCGAACGTCAAAATGTCTTGCTGCTTCCATTTACTTTAGAACTGCATAGGGATCCTAATATCTCTGCAAAAACTAACTCTTGGAAACACTGAAAAAATACATTAAATTTAATAAGATATCTATAACATACTGAGCTTTTCGATAAAAAAAATTAAATTAAATAAATAAATGTAATGCGCTGTAACCTCCGAAGAGATTCTAAGCCGAGCATCTCTTCCAATTTGCGTCGTGCTCCTCTACTTTTTTACTACAAATTGGCTGGATGGGACCTACTAGTTTTATGCTGACTCCGAACGGCATCTGCAAGGCAGATGAGTTTTCACTGAGAGCTTTCCATGGCAGAAATACACTCGGAGCGCTTGCCAAACACTGCCGAGGGGCGACCCCGCTTAGAAAAATTGTCTTCTAATTGAAAAACCTTATTTCTAAAATTTTGATGTTGCTTTGCCCGGGGTGTGAACCCAGGGCATACGGTGTGGTAGGCGGAGCACGCTACCATCACACCACGGTGGCCGCCAAAATAAAAAATTACAAAATATTATTATCAAAACAGTTCTCATTTGCTTCTTAACTGCTGTGTAAAGTATGCTTTGGGTTCCAATTACTTCTAAAAATTTAGTCTTAACAAATTTGGCTTTTACCCTTAGGTAAAACACTATTTATTCGGTATACAAAAAATTAAGATACGACGTCCTATTATCTAAGCAGACATCGAACTGAAAATCAATCACCCTTATACATTCTTCTCATTTATACATACATATTTCTCTTCATTCATTCATATAATTGTAAGGCATTGTGTCTGAGCTTGTACTTCTTTTGTATTCTTATGTGCATTTTATTATTTGTGAGTTTGTTGGATATATTTTATTCTGGCTGTGCAATCGATTGGCAATCTCATTTACTCAGTGCTTACAACATAGAGAAAGGTAAGAATCGTTTGTGTTGGACTTTGGTGGCCAATGAAGCAGAACCCGTCAGGTGTTTGGGCGCCGAAGCACTATGCAAAGGGAAGGATATACAATGACTAGAATGGCAACTATTTACGAACTCGGCAGTTGAATTTCTTTCATTCTTACACCGTGTAAACTTTGATTGTCTATTTCTTTATAATATTGCTATGGAATACACCCAAAGAAATATGCTGCTGGTATGGTGAGGTACAAATTCTCATGTATAGAAGTTCTGTATTTGTTACTACTGTTGTACAACAAATAATGATTTACTAAGATAGAGTCAAAGAATTGTTAAAGAGAGAAACAATAAATAAAATTTTGTTAAACTTAAAAAAAAAATTCAAATAAAATAAATACTCTGAGTACTGTAACAAGGTTAATGCATTAAAAGATACATCAAGCTACATGGCTGTCCCCCGATCGAAATACTTGCAATCAGATTGACATCGATGCGGTAGACGGACGGCATGCCTACAGTGTTTTATATATGCGTACGATCCGAGGACCAAACATCGACTATAGCCATTACCTCGTCGCAGCCAAAATACGCGCCCACCTCTGCGCAGCTAAAGCCAAGAAACAATAAACACAAAGAAAGCTAAAAGTCGAAAGGCTTCAGTCGCAAGAGACTGCCAACGATTTCGCAACTCGACTCTCATACCTGGTTTCTGAGATCACAACTCAACCCCACGGAATGCAGGAGCAGTGGGAGCATATCTCCAAAGCACTTCGTACTGCCGCCGAGGAAAAAATTGGCTACCGGCGACCACGGAAACACAACTGGTACGATGAAGAATGCCGCATTGCAACTGAAAGAAAAGACGCTACTTACACGGCTACATTAAAACCGAGCGCAACAAGAGGAGTGTGTGAACGCTGTCGTGATTTGAAAAGGGAAGCGAAACGTCTATTCAGGAAGATAAAAGCAGAGGCAGAAAGGCGTGAGTGCGAGGAGCTTGAGCTTCTAGCCACCAGGAATAACTTCCGATAATTTTACCAAAAATTTCGGCGACAGACGGAAGGTTTTTATTCCGGGGCAAACTCTTGTAAAAACGTAAACGACGACCTTGTAACGGATTTCCAGAGAGTACTTATTCAAGGTATGTTTGAGCTCTAGGCCAATATATACATATGTTTATTAAAATACAGCAAATGGGTTTAAACAATGTATATATATTTGTCGAATGGTTTGTCTTGCCAATATTTCGACTTCAATCTGAAGTCATCTTCAAGAACTTATGACTGCACCTGGTCGACTTACTTACTTACGACTCAGTACTTATATTATAAGGGATCACTTCTCTGCTCTCCTAAATGGAGACAGTTATTTACCGCACAGAGATGACGAACCCGATCCCGCAATTGATGATGATGCAATAAATGTCGCCACCCGATTATGATAAAGTCAGAAAAGCTATAACCAGATTAAAAAACAACAAAGCCGCGGGAGCTGATGGATTGCCTGCGGAGCTATTCTAACACGGCGGCAAGGAGTTGGTAAGGCGCATGCATAAGCTTCAATAAAGGGGACACTGCAAACTGCGCCAACTATCGCGGAATCAGCCTTCTTAATATCGCATACAATGCCTTGTCAAGTGTATTGTGCGAAATATTAAAGCCCACCGTGAATCGGCTGATTGAACCTTATCAGTGCGACTTCAGATCTGGTAAATTTACCATCGACCAGATTTTCACAATGCGCCAAATCTTGGATAAAACCACTAAAAAAGTATGGGCACTTATGACCTCTTCATTGATTTTAAAGCGGCCTTCGACGGCACGAAAAGGAGCTGCCTATAAGTCGATATGTCTGAATCTCGTTTTCTCGCATAACTTATACGGCGGTGCAAAATGATTCTGAGCAACACACATCAACCTAATTTCCGATTTCTTTAATTTGATGCTGGGGAAAATTATACCAGCTGCAGAATTTAACCACTCTGGAACAATATTCTATAAAAGCGTGCAATTACTGGCATTTGCTGACGACATTCTTATCATCGGCCTAAACACCCGCGCCGTTAGTTCTGCTTACCCCAAACTGGAAAAATAAGCAGTAAAGATGGGTTTGATGGGGAATGAGGACAAACCGAAGTACCTGCTATCATCGAGCAAAGAGTAAGCGTATATGCGCCTTGGCAACCACGGTACTGTTGGCAGCCATAACTTCGAAATAGTAAAAGACTTCGTTAATTTGGAACCAGCATTAACACTAACAACAACATCAGCTCTGAAATACAGCGGAGAATCATTCTTGCCAATAAATGCTACTTTGGTCTAGGTAGGCAATTGAAAAATAAAGTCCTCTCTCGGCAAACGAAGATGCTCTAAAAAATTAACTGGACGTTTTGCAAGTAGGCCTAAGGGCTTGAGTTATTTAAATATTTTTTCTTTCCTTTGCTCAATCAACCTTTGCGTTCACTGATAACAAACAAATTTAAGAAAATCCTTAAGTTGATACTCTTTTGGAGAATAGAGCATTCAAACTGAGGTTAGTTTCGCTGTCTTCCTGCGTATGAGCTAGCTGAGCAGAACGCATCTCTCGAAGCTTGCACCGTAGCAATCAGATTGGGCGAGATTTGCACATATTCGGTCAATCATGTAAGGCGTGAAACCAAGCGCGGGGCTGCAAAGTGGCGAAGATCACGTTGGCAAAGTTACTCTTATATTGATGGGTATTTTTACATCGGCTTTTGCCGTCACATGCTTTTAAGTTAGACCTTGTCAATGATACCAGATGTCCCGGTTGGAGGAGGAAACGATTGAGCACGTTTTGTGCTCGTGCGCTACGCTCTCCAGGCTAAGACTCCAGCTATTAGGAGTGACCCAGATAGGCTACAAAACTTGTGAGTAAACTTCTTATAACACTATGCAATCGTTCGTCTATGTGAGGTCCTTACCGACCGGCTATTTCATCCTTTCCTAGCCTTCATTTAAAGTTTTCGTTTAAGTTTAAAAAAATTTGAATTCCAAAACTTCCCTAGAGTACAAAACAGACGCGGTTCAGATATGATTTGCTTTAACAATACTTAAACAAGCCCATAATAAATATTTATTTGTTGAAAACCAATTTCCCCCTTCAGCTACGATTTATAAATTCGGAATTCGAAACCTAAATTACTAAACACATTTTAAAGCAACAAAATTTTATTAAAATCATGGGTTTTCTGGAAAATAGTGAATCCATAAATGAAATAACTGTCAAGCAACAATAAAAAGAACGAAAACAATGGAAGCAATGTCACTCTTTTGTAAAATATTCCATCCTTAACGACGGCAGTAGAGTGGCAGTTAAGGAGAGGGTGATGCGGAATGGAATTCAGTTCATTGAAATCCAATAAAACTCAATTGCATACCAATACATTAAGGTAATGTTGTACCCGATAACCTATCTAGCCTTTTTTATCTATTCAGTAACTGGATTCCAGATATTTATTTAAAAAAAATATTTTTTACCTAAAGTTAAATATGTCATTGAGAAATTATGTTAGTTCTAATTCGATCTTCTAACAGTGCTTTCAACTGACACTTTTACAATTGTGACGTCCCACGAAGAGTTCGTCTGCCTTAAAGATGCCGTTCGAAACCGGCGTTAAACATGTAAGGACCGTACTTCCAATTTGTTGAAAGAATTAAATGGAGTACGACACAATTCGGAAGAGAAACTCAGCCTAAAATATCCTTGGATGTTTTCGCTCCTTGTTTATATAACTATATATATATATATCTATATATGTATGTTATATATATAAATGTTTGTATGGTGAACCCTAGGGGGGTTCCAGGGGGTGTGCCACTGGCATCGGTGGGCCGGGCCTCCAAAGTTAGTTGGGGTCGGTCATACATTTGGACTCGATTGGAGCACTCTAAATGGGTCAAAAAGTTCGACCCAAATTGGAGGGGGGGCATCAGAATTCGTTTTAGAGGTATGGTTCCTTCGGCAAAGTTTCTTATTTTGATCCCTAGAATATGATTTTCACAGAGCAATGGGCGATTTTTTTGCCTCCCCACAATCGACCCGCCCTAATATATATATATATATATGTGTGTATATATACATATATATATATATATATATATGTATATATGTATACATATAATAACTCACTTTTAAATAGAGCTTACGATTTCTCGTGAGTATCGCCTCCTCGCGAGATTCTCGAATCTCGAATTACTCATAAGGCTCGCGAGCTTCTCGATATTCAATTTAATCGATTCATTGGCTGTTTTTATAGAGCCTACGATTTCTTTTGGAGCACAAGCGAAAATGTCCACAAAGCCATAGGTAAAAACACCGAAATGTATAGAATACTCCCAATAAAAAAAATAAAATTTTGTGAACAAAATTATATGTAAAACTAGCAGACCCGGCAGACGTTTTTCTGCCCTAAATTTGGCCTATCTGAATACATTTTAATAAGCTTTTTCCGCCTAACTCTGCCCTACCCCTCTACACTTTTTCCTAATCTTTTTATTCACTCCTCCCTCCGTCTTTTTCGCTTCATCACCATCTTCTTCTCATTTTATCTCTTTCTCAGTATCCTTCTCTCTTTTCTCTTCTCTCAAGTTTTTCTCCTTCTTCTTCATCTCTTATTGCCAGTCCCAGAGGGTGGTATGTATTTTGTTCCAGTCCTATTCCGAGTCTCATTCTCAGTCCCAGTTCCACTCCTAGTCTCATTCTCAGTCCCAGTCCTAATCCTAGTCCCAGTCCGTCTCTGGTATACTTCCCGGAAAAGAACATCGTAAATACTAATATAGGGAAATTTATTTACGCAATTTCAGGCAAATCGAATAGGACGTTTTTTTTTTTTTTTTTTTTTTTTTTTTTGTTTTACGAAGAGGAAGCATCGAAAGCCTCATAGTCAGTGTGGGACTTTAACCGCACTAAACCTCCTACCGTCTGAGGTACCATTTACCCCCCGGTACTACCGTCAAGTATTCCGTCGGGAGGTAGGTTGAGCACTAAGCATCGAATAGGACGTATGTAAATGGGTATGTGGGTATTATTAATTCTTGTCTTTATTTCGGCTTCGCATGCATATTTATCAGTACCATTTACCCCCCGGTACTACCGTCAAGTATTCCGTCGGGAGGTAGGTTGAGCACTAAGCATCGAATAGGACGTATGTAAATGGGTATGTGGGTATTATTAATTCTTGTCTTTATTTCGGCTTCGCATGCATATTTATCAGTACCATTTACCCCCCGGTACTACCGTCAAGTATTCCGTCGGGAGGTAGGTTGAGCACTAAGCATCGAATAGGACGTATGTAAATGGGTATGTGGGTATTATTAATTCTTGTCTTTATTTCGGCTTCGCATGCATATTTATCAGTTTTTCCAGGTTGAGGCGACTAAATCGAATATCACAATGAACTTTAGAGCTCTCAGCATCAGTTTTCATTTAATATCCATAATACACACACATTCTAGGGGTATTCGGGTCCATGTTTCGGCCTATATCTCGAGACCGTAGTCACCCAGCGGTGTAAAATTTACTCTGTACTAAAGTATACATGAACACTTTCAATTTGATACCCATATTGTATAAACACATTCTAGGGGTACCCGGGTCCACGTTTTGGGCTATATTTCGAGACCGTAGCCTCCCAGTTGTATGAAAATTATCCTCTACTATAGCACTCATCAACAGCTTTCATTTGATATCCATATTGTATAAACACATTCTAGGGGTATCGGGGTCCACGTTTTGGGCTATATTTCGAGACCCTAGCCTCCCAGTTGTATGAAAATTATCCTGCACTATAGCATTCATAAACAGCTTTCATTTGACATCCATATTGTATAAACACATTCTAGGGGTACCGGGGTCCACGTTTTCTATCTATCTATTTCTATCTATTTATTTATTTAATCTTGAAATTGTTACATTTCTTACAGACTAATTACAAATGTAGGCAAATACCAACTAACTTAACTGGTCATTAAGTAGCATTTTAAACCTATTTTCACAAAAGGAGAAATCCAAAACTGAAGATTTCGGAAGCAAATTAAACTCTTTAAGAGCTCTGACAACAGGAGCATTGGCAGCATAATTAGTCCTCGCCAGCCCCACATAAAATGTGGCATGATTCCTTAAACAAATATTAGGAATAACAAAGAAAATACGTTCAAGTAAAAAGGGGCAGTCCACCACCCCAGATATCAAATTAAAAATGAAAGTTAGGGATAAGAAGGTTCTCCTACAATTTAGTGTCTTAAGACCGATAAGCAAACATCTAGACTCATAAGCGGGAACCGGAAGTTCAAAATGAAGGGGTCGCAGAGCATACTTAATAAAGATTTTCTGAACTCTCTCCAATCGAACAATATGACAAGAATAATACGGACGCCAAATAAAAGCAGCATATTCTAGTTTCGAGCGTACCAGTGAAGTAAAGTGTGTCTTTAAAGTATACGGATCGGAGAAATCTGAACTGAAACGTCTGACAAAAGCCAGCATAGAGTACGACTTAGCTATGGTATAGTTAAGATTGCTATGAAAAGTAAACTTGGAATCAAAGACCACCCCAAGATCAGTGATTTTAGAAACAATGTCTAGTTGTGAGCCACCAATAAAATATGAAGTAGGGATAAGAGTACGGGGTTTGGAATAGGAGACATGGGAGCATTTTTTAATATTTAAGGGAAGCATATTTTTCTGACACCAAGCTACAACATTGTCAAGATCACTCTGAAGTTTCGTCGAGTCAGAGGAACACGTTATTTTGCTAAAAATCTTCATGTCATCAGCATACAAGAGAAATTTAGAATATTTAAAACAAGTAGTAATATCATTGATGAACATCACAAAAAGAATCGGACCCAATATACTTCCCTGAGGAACCCCAGAGGAGGCAATAAAAGAATACGAGGACACCCCATCAACTACAACTTCACATGATCTATTAGAAAGATACGATTTAATCCAATTTAAAAAATTTGAATGAAAACCAAAACTTTGTAACTTTGATAACAAAATACGATGGTTAACTTTATCAAACGCTTTCGAAAAATCCGTATACACTGTGTCAACTTGGGCGCGGTTACTAAAGGCTTCAATGCAGTATTCGGAGAAAACTGCTAAATTAGAAGTGGTTGATCTCCCAGACATGAATCCATGCTGATCAACAGAGATGAGACGATGAATGGAGAAAAGAATTTTATTTTTCACTATGCATTCAAAAAGTTTTGAGACAGTGGAAATTTTAGAAATAGGGCGATAATTGGAAATATCGTTTTTATTGCCAGATTTAAAAACTGGCGTGATAAAGGAGATTTTCCACGCATCAATGAAGACGCCTTGCTCAAGGGATTTATTGAAAAGCAGCCAGATCGGGTAGGCGAGAGCTGCGCAGTTTTTAAAAAGGTGAGACGACAACCCATCGACATCAGTCTGAGACGACTTCTTGATTTGACGAATCCCAAGTTCAGTATCATCTAACGAGAGTTCAAGAGCCCCAAAGTTCAGTGAAAAACCACTAGCATCCAAGGCACTAAAAAAACCACCCCTACTCAAGACAGGGTCAGCCTCGAAATTCGTGCTGAAAAAATCTGCAAAAAGATTTGCAGCATCTAAAGCCGAATCCGCTTGTGTATCTTTGTAAAATACAGCAGAGGGAATACTAGAACACGATCTCTTTGACTTCACATAACGCCAAAAAGCCTTCGGTTTCACTTTAATATCGTCTTCAAATTTACTTATATAATTCCGCTTCAAAACTTTGCTCAATGATTTAAATTCTTTCAAATATTTTAAATACAATTCCTTGGAAGTAGGAGACCTAGATTTTTTTAATTTTTTGAAAAACTTGTTTCGCAAATTCTTCAGTTTTTTCAACTCTTTTGTGAACCAAGGAATTTTGTAAACCTTTTTTCTTACACTCGGAATATGTTCACAACAAATGCAATTTAAATTATTCTTAAAAATATTAAAACAACTGGTAACTTCAACCTCAGCAAATAGCGAATCCCAATCAATAGACTCAATTGCCGCATTAACAGCATCAACATCGTAATTTTTAAAACAAAACTTGGAAAGGGAATCTTCTACGTAAGAATTAAACTCATAAAATTCCAAATGAAGAACAAGCGGTACATGATGGGGACCAGGAGTGGACAAAGGGTCTAGACATTCCTGGAGGCAAAAATTCATATTATCACTTAAAAATATGAGATCTAATATTCTATTAAGAATGTTATTAAAACTGTTAATCTGACTAAGGTCACATCTTGAGAAGCCGTCAATCAAATAGGTTTCAGCAAACGCATTTGAAGACATAGGAAGAAGCCCCCGACTATTATCAAAAGCAGACCATTCTAGGTTACTGAGGTTGAAGTCGCCAAACACGCAAACATTTTCATGACTAGGTGCTAAGGCTAAAATATTATCAACATGCTCTTTATAAAGTAAATCGCTACTAGTAGGCGGTACATAAGAAACACAAATTAAAAGTTTAGAAACTCCATGTACAGAAACGCAAAGCATATCTAAAAGAGAATCAGCATTCGGCAATGGCACCAGAGTCGCTCGATATTTTCGCCGAATCGCAATTAAAACGCCTCCTCGAGACCCTTGCCTCCCAATTGTATGAAAATTATCCTGTACTATAGCACTCATCAACAATTTTCATTTGATATCCATATCCGGCCACCGTGGTGTGATGGTAGCGTGCTCCGCCTACCACACCGTATGCCCTGGGTTCACACCCCGGGCAAAGCAACATCAACATTTTAGAAATAAGGTTTTTCAATTAGAAGAAATTTTTCTAAGCGTGGTCGCCCCTCGGCAGTATTTGGCAAGCGCTCCGGGTGTATTTTTGGCATGAAAAGCTCTCAGTGAAAACTCATCTGCCTTGCAGATGCCAGTCGGAGTCGGCATAAAACATGTAGGTCCAGTCCGGGCAAATTTCGGCTTCGCATGCATATTTATCAGTACCATTTACCCCCCGGTACTACCGTCAAGTATTCCGTCGGGAGGTAGGTTGAGCACTAAGCATCGAATAGGACGTATGTAAATGGGTATGTGGGTATTATTAATTCTTGTCTTTATTTCGGCTTCGCATGCATATTTATCAGTACCATTTACCCCCCGGTACTACCGTCAAGTATTCCGTCGGGAGGTAGGTTGAGCACTAAGCATCGAATAGGACGTATGTAAATGGGTATGTGGGTATTATTAATTCTTGTCTTTATTTCGGCTTCGCATGCATATTTATCAGTTTTTCCAGGTTGAGGCGACTAAATCGAATATCACAATGAACTTTAGAGCTCTCAGCATCAGTTTTCATTTAATATCCATAATACACACACATTCTAGGGGTATTCGGGTCCATGTTTCGGCCTATATCTCGAGACCGTAGTCACCCAGCGGTGTAAAATTTACTCTGTACTAAAGTATACATGAACACTTTCAATTTGATACCCATATTGTATAAACACATTCTAGGGGTACCCGGGTCCACGTTTTGGGCTATATCTCGAGACCGTAGCCTCCCAGTTGTATGAAAATTATCCTCTACTATAGCACTCATCAACAGCTTTCATTTGATATCCATATTGTATAAACACATTCTAGGTGTATCGGGGTCCACGTTTTGGGCTATATTTCGAGACCCTAGCCTCCCAGTTGTATGAAAATTATCCTGCACTATAGCATTCATAAACAGCTTTCATTTGACATCCATATTGTATAAACACATTCTAGGGGTACCGGGGTCCACGTTTTCTATCTATCTATTTCTATCTATTTATTTATTTAATCTTGAAATTGTTATATTTCATACAGACTAATTACAAATGTAGGCAAATACCAACTAACTTAACTGGTCATTAAGTAGCATTTTAAACCTATTTTCACAAAAGGAGAAATCCAAAACTGAAGATTTCGGAAGCAAATTAAACTCTTTAAGAGCTCTGACAACAGGAGCATTGGCAGCATAATTAGTCCTCGCCAGCCCCACATAAAATGTGGCATGATTCCTTAAACAAATATTAGGAATAACAAAGAAAATACGTTCAAGTAAAAAGGGGCAGTCCACCACCCCAGATATCAAATTAAAAATGAAAGTTAGGGATAAGAAGGTTCTCCTACAATTTAGTGTCTTAAGACCGATAAGCAAACATCTAGACTCATAAGCGGGAACCGGAAGTTCAAAATGAAGGGGTCGCAGAGCATACTTAATAAAGATTTTCTGAACTCTCTCCAATCGAACAATATGACAAGAATAATACGGACGCCAAATAAAAGCAGCATATTCTAGTTTCGAGCGTACCAGTGAAGTAAAGTGTGTCTTTAAAGTATACGGATCGGAGAAATCTGAACTGAAACGTCTGACAAAAGCCAGCATAGAGTACGACTTAGCTATGGTATAGTTAAGATGGCTATGAAAAGTAAACTTGGAATCAAAGACCACCCCAAGATCAGTGATTTTAGAAACAATGTCTAGTTGTGAGCCACCAATAAAATATGAAGTAGGGATAAGAGTACGGGGTTTGGAATAGGAGACATGGGAGCATTTTTTAATATTTAAGGGAAGCATATTTTTCTGACACCAAGCTACAACATTGTCAAGATCACTCTGAAGTTTCGTCGAGTCAGAGGAACACGTTATTTTGCTAAAAATCTTCATGTCATCAGCATACAAGAGAAATTTAGAATATTTAAAACAAGTAGTAATATCATTGATGAACATCACAAAAAGAATCGGACCCAATATACTTCCCTGAGGAACCCCAGAGGAGGCAATAAAAGAATACGAGGACACCCCATCAACTACAACTTCACATGATCTTTTAGAAAGATACGATTTAATCCAATTTAAAAAATTTGAATGAAAACCAAAACTTTGTAACTTTGATAACAAAATACGATGGTTAACTTTATCAAACGCTTTCGAAAAATCCGTATACACTGTGTCAACTTGGGCGCGGTTACTAAAGGCTTCAATGCAGTATTCGGAGAAAACTGCTAAATTAGAAGTGGTTGATCTCCCAGACATGAATCCATGCTGATCAACAGAGATGAGACGATGAATGGAGAAAAGAATTTTATTTTTCACTATGCATTCAAAAAGTTTTGAGACAGTGGAAATTTTAGAAATAGGGCGATAATTGGAAATATCGTTTTTATTGCCAGATTTAAAAACTGGCGTGATAAAGGAGATTTTCCACGCATCAATGAAGACGCCTTGCTCAAGGGATTTATTGAAAAGCAGCCAGATCGGGTAGGCGAGAGCTGCGCAGTTTTTAAAAAGGTGAGACGACAACCCATCGACATCAGTCTGAGACGACATCTTGATTTGACGAATCCCAAGTTCAATATCATCTAACGAGAGTTCAAGAGCCCCAAAGTTCAGTGAAAAACCACTAGCATCCAAGGCACTAAAAAAACCACCCCTACTCAAGACAGGGTCAGCCTCGAAATTCGTGCTGAAAAAATCTGCAAAAAGATTTGCAGCATCTAAAGCCGAATCCGCTTGTGTATCTTTGTAAAATACAGCAGAGGGAATACTAGAACACGATCTCTTTGACTTCACATAACGCCAAAAAGCCTTCGGATTCACTTTAATATCGTCTTCAAATTTACTTATATAATTCCGCTTCAAAACTTTGCTCAATGATTTAAATTCTTTCAAATATTTTAAATACAATTCCTTGGAAGTAGGAGACCTAGATTTTTTTAATTTTTTGAAAAACTTGTTTCGCAAATTCTTCAGTTTTTTCAACTCTTTTGTGAACCAAGGAATTTTGTAAACCTTTTTTCTTACACTCGGAATATGTTCACAACAAATGCAATTTAAATTATTCTTAAAAATATTAAAACAACTGGTAACTTCAACCTCAGCAAATAGCGAATCCCAATCAATAGACTCAATTGCCGCATTAACAGCATCAACATCGTAATTTTTAAAACAAAACTTGGAAAGGGAATCTTCTACGTAAGAATTAAACTCATAAAATTCCAAATGAAGAACAAGCGGTACATGATGGGGACCAGGAGTGGACAAAGGGTCTAGACATTCCTGGAGGCAAAAATTCATATTATCACTTAAAAATATGAGATCTAATATTCTATTAAGACTGTTATTAAAACTGTTAATCTGACTAAGGTCACATCTTGAGAAGCCGTCAATCAAATAGGTTTCAGCAAACGCATTTGAAGACATAGGAAGAAGCCCCCGACTATTATCAAAAGCAGACCATTCTAGGTTACTGAGGTTGAAGTCGCCAAACACGCAAACATTTTCATGACTAGGTGCTAAGGCTAAAATATTATCAACATGCTCTTTATAAAGTAAATCGCTACTAGTAGGCGGTACATAAGAAACACAAATTAAAAGTTTAGAAACTCCATGTACAGAAACGCAAAGCATATCTAAAAGAGAATCAGCATTCGGCAATGGCACCAGAGTCGCTCGATATTTTCGCCGAATCGCAATTAAAACGCCTCCTCGAGACCCTTGCCTCCCAATTGTATGAAAATTATCCTGTACTATAGCACTCATCAACAATTTTCATTTGATATCCATATCCGGCCACCGTGGTGTGATGGTAGCGTGCTCCGCCTACCACACCGTATGCCCTGGGTTCACACCCCGGGCAAAGCAACATCAACATTTTAGAAATAAGGTTTTTCAATTAGAAGAAATTTTTCTAAGCGTGGTCGCCCCTCGGCAGTATTTGGCAAGCGCTCCGGGTGTATTTTTGGCATGAAAAGCTCTCAGTGAAAACTCATCTGCCTTGCAGATGCCAGTCGGAGTCGGCATAAAACATGTAGGTCCAGTCCGTCAAATTGTAGGATAAACCAAGAGGAGCACGACGCAAATTGGAAGAGAAGCTCGGCCTTAGATCTCTTCGGAGGTTATAGTGCCTTACATTTATTTATTTATTTATATCCATATTGTATAAACACATTCTAGGGTACCCGGGCCCACGTTTTGGGCTATATCTCGAGACTGTACTATAGCACTCATCAACAGCTTTCATTAGATATCCATATTGTATAAACACATTCTAGGGGTACCCGGGTCCACGTTTTGGGCTATATTTCGAGACCCTAGCCTCCCAGTTGTATGAAAATTATCCTGTACTACAGCACTCATCAACAGCTTTCATTTGATATCTATATTGTATAAACACATTATAGGGGTACCCGGGTCCACGTTTTGGCCTATATCTCGAGACCCTAGTCACCCAGGGGTATGAAAATTATCCTGTACTATAGCACCCATCAACAGCTTTCATTTGAGACCCATATTGTAGAAACACATTCTAGGGGTACCCAGGTCCACGTTTTGGGCTATATCTCGAGACCCTAGCCTCCCAGTTGTATGAAAATTATCCTGTACTATAGCACTTATCAACAGCTTTCATTTGATATCTATATTGTATAAACACATGCCAGAAACTTACCGAGTGGTCTTCTACTCATTCACTTTTTGTCAGGGGTTTTTATATAAAATATAATGAATATTTAATAATTCAAACGAATGGAATTACAAAGTTTAGGAAATACAAAGTTTATAATATTTTAAATTCCAATTAATTTATTTTTTATTTTTTATGATTTGTAGGCTAGTCTGATCTAATTTATGCTGGTGCAAATAAAACAATTAATTCACCTTACGCCCGACGTTTCGCTGAATATTTCAGCATCATCAGGGGCAACACTATTTATTTCCAAATTAAATAAACAAACAAAAAATATTTTATGTTGAATTTGCACCAGCATAAATTAGATCAGACTAGCCTACAAATCATAAAAAATAAAAATTATTGAACTGATCGCAAAAAACCCAACAAGATTTAATATCGGAAGGCCTGCCGATTTACCGCACACTATTATTTTTATTCTGAAAAACAAAACAACAACATTGATCCAAAATGAAAGACTTCTACAAACATATGAAGTTCAAACACGGAGAAGATACATGCATTACATTAAAACACTACAGCAAACAAAAAAATAAATTGGCAAAACAGACGGAACAGCTGAAATTTCCCCTGCGTTGCAAGCAGTACGGGCTCATACCTAACTATCGCACGAACTAAATGAAGAAGGTAACAATTAGCACAACATCGAAAAAATTAGGAAACAAATGGAACATTGTAAACGTTTATTTCTAACAAAAGCACTTAATATTGACATAACACAAACAAATATCAACATAAAAGTAACGAAAGATCTACTACAACAACGGCTAAAAACAAATTTAAGTCCCTTAGAGTATGAGGCTTTCATAAGTAAACAGCACATACAATGTCACAAGACTGCAAAAGAAACAGCATCGACACACAATACGAAACTAGAGAGACTCAAACAAGATCAGATGAGAAAACTTGGAATAGGCAAGAACAACAACTGGTTCGTGAATAAAACCAAAGTAATAATTTGGGAAAAATTTAAACAACGTGACATCAGGCATGACGTAGCTGAATGCGTTTACAACCATTTCAACTATCGTAGGGGTGCGAGTTCGACTCCCACTCCCGGGAGAAAAGGCTTTGAAGAGATTTACAAGGTATAATCGAAACAGCTGTCGCCTTGTCCGTCCTGATGTCACGTTGTTTAAATTTTTCCCAAATTATTAAATAAATTATAAAAATTAAAAAAAATTGCTTCAAATAAATGTTTTCATACATTTAAAAAAAAGCAATATGGGCAATCCCCGATTATTAAAAATCATACAAACAGACAAAATTGGTTAATTCGTTGTAGTTCTATAAATAGAACGAAAACAGCAACAACACCAAAGTTTCTTTGAAAACCGCCGTACCAAGCATAGCTTTAACACATAATTGCATACGAAGTATGCAATGTGTAAAAGATTAAAATATGCAAAAAGAAGGCAATTGGGAAAGACTTCACAACAGGCATGACGTAGCTGAATGCGTTTACAACCATTTCAACTATCGTAGGGGTGCGAGTTCGACTCCCACTCCCGGGAGAAAAGGCTTTGAAGAGATTTACAAGGTATAATCGAAACAGCTGTCGCCTTGTCCGTCCTGATGTCACGTTGTTTAAATTTTTCCCAAATTATTAAATAAATTATAAAAATTAAAAAAAATTGCTTCAAATAAATGTTTTCATACATTTAAAAAAAGCAATATGGGCAATCCCCGATTATTAAAAATCATACAAACAGACAAAATTGGTTAATTCGTTGTAGTTCTATAAATAGAACGAAAACAGCAACAACACCAAAGTTTCTTTGAAAACCGCCGTACCAAGCATAGCTTTAACACATAATTGCATACGAAGTATGCAATGTGTAAAAGATTAAAATATGCAAAAAGAAGGCAATTGGGAAAGACTTCACAACAGGCATGACGTAGCTGAATGCGTTTACAACCATTTCAACTATCGTAGGGGGGGTGCGAGTTCGACTCCCACTCCCGGGAGAAAAGGCTTTGAAGAGATTTACAAGGTATAATCGAAACAGCTGTCGCCTTGTCCGTCCTGATGTCACGTTGTTTAAAATTTTCCCAAGTTATTAAATAAATTATAAAAATTAAAAAAAATTGCTTCAAATAAATGTTTTCATACATTTAAAAAAAGCAATATGGGCAATCCCCGATTATTAAAAATCAAAACCAAAGTAAGTTTTCCTGAGGAGGTAAGGTGGCTACTTTCGCTCGGAAAAAAGTTCGCTGTACCAACAACAAGCAAAAGTTTCTCGCCAATACGTATTATAGCGGAAATGGAACAAGTAATCATGGGCATAAAAGACGAAAAGGTTAAAGATATAGCGCGAAACAAGGTGAGCAATAGTATACTACTTTTCAAACGCAACATTAAACACAATTCGGCCGAAAAATTCATACTTGCGGCGTTTAATCAAACGAAAGCGTTCCTTAAAGCTCACACTAACATTGTTATAACAGATGCGGACAAGGGAAGTAAGACTGTAGCAATGTACAAATCTCAGTACACAGATAAAATGAACGAATTATTAGAGGATAATAATACATATAAATCTATTAGAGCAGATCCAACTGGTACGCTACAAAGAAAAAACAACAAAATAGTAGAGGAACTTTACAAAACAAAACAAATAAATAAGAAAGAGAAACAGCAATTAACTTGCACGGCCGCAGCAGCGCCGAGGCTATATGGGCTACCAAAAATCCATAAGCCATAGATACCTTTACGCCCTATTGCTTCATCAATTATGGTACCCTGTTATAACCTGTCAAAATTCGTTGGACAAATACTTAAACCTCTTATTTCAGAAGAATATAATGTGGAAAATGCGTTCATATTGAACGACCGATTGAATAATATTAATGTGTGTGACGAAGATGTTTTAGTTTCCTTTGATGTTGTGTCCTTATTTACGAATATACCTACAATGTTAGCAACTAAAATTTTAATGAGAAAATGGGAGCAAATACAAAATAAAACTGAGATTAATAAAGCCAAGTTCCAACAAATTCTAGATTTTTGCCTCAGAGAGAATAATTACTTTATGTGCAATAACAAAATATACACTCAGACTTTTGGAATGCCAATGGGAAACCCACTTTCGCCTACAATCGCCGATATTATTATGGACGACCTTTTTGACTACACCATCTCGGAGCTTAAACAACAACACAATATTGATATAAAATTCTTGACCAAATATGTAGACGACGTTTTTGCAATAGCAAAACGTAATGACGTGAATAAAATTCTAGAGATTCTTAACAGTTACCACCACAAACTCCAGTTCACCATGGAAATGGAGGAGAACGCGAGCATCCATTTCCTCGATGTTCGCATATACAGTGATAACAACAAAATCAAATTAAATTGGTACTCTAAGCCAACATCCTCTGGTCGCCTGATCAATTTCTTTTCGTCCCAACCGACCAAGTACAAAATTAATACAGCGAAGAATCTTATACACAAAATACTAACGCTAAGCCACCGAGATTTCCATGACGCTAATTTAGAAAAGATACACGCAATATTGAAAAATAATAACTACCCCGACCACCTTATACACGAATTAATCAACCAGGAAACCATGAAAAACAGCAACCAACACAACATACCTTCTAACACAGTAACAACAGATAAAAAGAAATACTACAGTGTGACATACATACCGAAATTAAGTGCAAGCATCGATCATAATATACTCGAACAACAAAACATCACACTAGCCTACAGGTCCAACAATACATTATCCAAAATATACACAAGAACAAAATCTCCAATAGACAAGCAACAACAAAACAACGTCATATATAAAATTGAATGCATGGGAAAAGAAAACAAGCAATGCGATAAAGCATACATTGGGACGACAAAGCGCGCACTAGGTATTCGCATTGCCGAACATGAAGCAGACATAAAAAAACAAAAACCCACTACAGCCCTATCACAACATATGATTAACAACGGCCATACAGCAGATTTTACCAACACGACAATTATTGATAAGGAGAAAAGAGAAATGACGAGATATACCTTGGAAAGCTTGCACATTTTACAAAACAGAGAAAGGACCATGAACAAGAAGGAAGATAGCGATAATATTGCCGCAGCATACATGCTTTGTCTAAACAAAAAACAAATTAGTTATGACAAGACTAACACACAAGGTGGTACTGATAAGTAAATTTTAATATTGTCCGATATTGTTGTAAGTGTAGAAATTTTGTTTACTTTAAAACTACTGTGTTAATTTATATGTATGTGCTTTTCAACATAAAATATTTTTTGTTTGTTTATTTAATTTGGAA
This sequence comes from Eurosta solidaginis, assembly GCF_040869045.1. Taxonomy (NCBI): domain Eukaryota; kingdom Metazoa; phylum Arthropoda; class Insecta; order Diptera; family Tephritidae; genus Eurosta; species Eurosta solidaginis. The sequence goes on along the minus strand of NC_090320.1, from coordinate 194,583 downwards.
ATAAATAGTGTTGCCCCTGATGATGCTGAAATATTCAGCGAAACGTCGGGCGTAAGGTGAATTAATTGTTTTATTTGCACCAGCATAAATTAGATCAGACTAGCCTACAAATCATAAAAAATAAAAATTATTGAACTGATCGCAAAAAACCCATCAATTAATTTATTACTGCCGCGCGATACCAATTCGGTTGAATGTTCTTCGTCAACTCTTCTCAACTAACTGCCCTTTCGCTTCGAGTCGCTCTTCGTTGTCATGTCAAGTAGGGATGCATTTTTAAGTATGTGACAATTCGGCCAATCCTGACATTGGCATCGTCCCGATGTCACTGACTTCATCTTCGTCGGAAACAACTTCATCTAGATCTGGTGGTAGTGTACACCACGGTTTCATTTTTTCTGTTGTATACACTGAACAGAAACGCTTTTGTCTATGTTGCATACCATCGATGTCTTCAATCAAATAACGATCGTTACCTAATTCTTTTGTTACCACGTATGGACCTTTAACGTACGTCGAGTTTACGTGATTCACCTGTTGCTTGAAGATCGTTCTCTATTACTACCAGATCGTTTACCTGATATACGACAGGCTTGCGATGTTTTGAATCGAAACGCTGCTTCCACTTCTCTCGGTGTTGTTGTATACATTCAGCGGCCTTTTCACGCTTTTCGGTTATACTGTGTTTATCAGAATCTTCAATTACTGCTGCCAAAAGTTTATTACGAACGATGTCACGTAGTTTGAAATCATAGATTAGCTCGTTTGGGCTGAAACCAGTGCTAGAGTTTCGTTGAGTGTTTACACTCCATTGTAAATTTCTTAGCTCCTCGTCCCATTGAGTTGCTTTAGATCCTGCTGTACGTAGAAAGTCTAGAATGATTTTGTTAGCCCGCTCCACCTTCCCATTTGCACGCGGAGTCCTAACTGCGGTTTTAATGTGAGATATATCGTTTCGGTTACAAAAATCTTCGAACTGTTTCGAGGAATAGGCGGTGCCTCGATCGCTGATTATACGGTACGGTAACCCAAAATAGGATTTCAAATCATTTAGTGCTTGCAACACAGGTTGCGTTTTTGTGCTGCGTACAGGCTTCGCCACAACATACTTTGTAAATGCGTCGCTTATTACTACTACATACGTATTACCTCTTTTGCTTCGGATAAATGGACCTAGATGGTCTATGTGAAGCGTGTGAAATGGTATAGGTTCCACCTCACTTATGTGTAGCTCACCTTCTGGCTTACCACCCTTACCTTTATTGTAGCAGCATTCAATGCATGCAGAAATATAGTCTTTCACGTACTTTCTAGCTTTCGGAAACCAGAAATGCTCGTATATGCGTTGCAAACTTTTCTCCACAGCGAAATGTCCCATGTCATCGTTACAGTATTTTACAATTCTCCATCGTACTGCTTTTGGCACAACGTATAGAAGCTTTCCATTGATTAATTTGTAGAGTCTATTATTCTGTATTCGATATTCATTTTTAAGTTGAGTTGCTTGCTTTGATTCAACCTTGCCTTGTATAATATCAATTATCTCGCGAATATTTTTGTCCTGCAGCTGCATAGTCAACAGCCAATCATCATAAACTTCAGCTAAAATCAACACGTCTACACTATCAGCAATATTAACAGTTTCAGCTGGTGATCTGCTGATCGCATCCACATGTCCCATGCGCACCCCTGGTCTGTGCACGCAATCGAAATCGTATTCTGTTATTCGCATCCACCAACGTGCGATTTTCGGAATAAGTTGAGTTTTTGAACGTATACTACTGATGGCTGAACAATCAGTTACCACTCTGAAATGCTTGCCGAGAATATATACCCTAAACCTGGCAAGAGCTTCAACCACTGCCAGCACTTCTAACTCATAGGCATGGTAGTGTGACTCTACTGTTGTACATCTTCGACTATAATACATAACTGCTTTCCACGTTTTACCGTCGTCGTTTGATTGTAATAATACTGCAGCTTGCCCTATACTACTAGCATCAGTATGGACCTCATGCATTGCATTAAAATCATATAAAGTCAATACGGGTTCACTACATAATGCGACAACAAGCGCATCAAATGCTTTATCTTGGCTTTCTCCCCAGGAAAAATTCTTCATTGCTTCTTTTCTTGTAAGGTCAGTCAACGGACGTGTTATAATTGCATAGTCTTTTACGAACTTCCGGAAGAATCCGGTTAAACCCAGAAAACGTCTTATTTCAGTTACAGAATTTGGTTTTTTAAAATGTTTTATAGCATTACCTTGCATTCACCCGGTGTAACACCATCACAAGTAATTTTGTGTCCCAAAAAGTTTATTTCTTTCACCAAAAATTTGCATTTACTGTAGCGTAGTGTTAAATCATATTCCTCTAACAGACTCAAAAACTTCTGCAATATTTTTAACCCGTCATTGATAGTACGGCTCGGAATTATAACATCGTCTAAATACGCAATCACTCGATAGGGTTGCATTTTATCCACGATCTTATTCATCATGCTTTGAAATACCGACGGCGCATTAACTAACCCGAAAGGCATACGGTTATATTCATAGTGTCCATTATTAGTCACGAACGCGGTGTATTGTTTAGCACTTTCTTCCAATTCGATTTGGTGATAACCCATATTAAAATCTTATGTTGTATAGTACTCATTACCTGCAAGCGATGCAAATAATTCGTCCATTACCGGCATTGGAAATGGTTGTTTCACCGTAACGCGGTTCAGTTGTCTAAAGTCAACACACAATCTATGCTTATTATCTTTTTTCTCCACGAGAACTACCGGCGCAGCATACGCGGAATCAGATATACGAATTACGTCTTTTGCCAATAAGTCTTGTATTATTTCATCCAAGATTGGTCTTTTCGCGAAAGGTAACCGGTATGGTTTCATATTAATAGGAGTATCGCTGTCAAGCTTTATATTCATTTTTAGCAACTTGGCTTTTCCAAGAGTATTGAAACGGCCTTCGTATTTTCGCAACACTTTCTTTAAGTTTTCATTTTCAACGGTCACGTTAGCAACTATGTTCACTTTGGATTTCATCCAACAATCCTGTCCATCAATCACGAAAATATTTCCATTTGTGCATAACACATCTCTTCCCACTAGCACATCATAGTCAAGTTTATTGTCATCGATTATCAATAGATTCGCATCAACACACACATCGTCAATTATCATATTACTTTTCATAAGCTCAAAACATTCATATTCGCCTCCTGCGAAGCCTTTCAACTGAACAAAACATTTTTCTTTCAAACTATTTTCAAATCGATTTGCAAAATTTCTTTTAATTAACGATCGCGCACTGCCTGAATCTATTAGCGCTTCAACTACCACATTGTTTATTTTAACCATTTTCATATTACAATTTTCTTTGTTTTCTTCAATTGTGTTACACTTAGATTTTTGTGTTGCTTCACAATTTTCTACATTATGCCCATACTTGTTGCATTTTGTACACTTTTTACGCTTTTGGGGCTCTGTGCAATTTCGAGAAATGTGCCCTGGCTTTCGACAATTATAACACACAATGCCTTGATTTTCTTTTCTTTCTTTGTTATTGTTATTATTTTTTGACGTTTGTTGTGCAGGCTTTTCTCGCGAAACGTCTAACTTTGACACTGAGTCTGGTTTGTACGAATATGTGTTAACCGAGCAGTAATTTACAATTACTCTCAATAACTCATTAGCATGATTATACGTTTTTGCCGAAAATGAGCGCTTCATATCGATATCGTTTATCCCATTGAGGACATATTTTATTATCGATTGGTCATCTAACCCACCCTGTCTACTAACAGATAACACACGATAGTAGAATGTCTCTGGAGTTTCACTCAATGCACGGCGCATACTCATTAATCTCATATGAATTTCGGCTGCGTTTATTTGAGCAGGAAACTCAAACAAAAAGTCACTCACAAATCTCGACCAATTTGTATACACTTCTGGAGCAGAGTCCAGCCACAGTTTAGCACAACCTTTCATTTTTGCACTCACTGCAAATAATAATAATTTGTCACTCCAACCATATGCTTGGATAAGTTGTTCTACTTTTCCAATAAATTGAACTGATGTCAACTCTTTCACACTTGGGTCAAAAGTTGGTAGAATACCAATGATATTTTGTACGCTCCCAAAATCTGAGCATGTTCTTCGTTCAGTTGGATACTCTCCCCTATCGCAACACATATTTGTTGATGGGTATGTATTTTGCACACATGTTGGTACATGCATGTTCGTGGTTACGTAGTTTGGTTGTGAAATACCAGCAAAATGTACTCTTCGCGTCGTATTTGGGATGTGTTGTACATTAAAATCTGCGGTATGACTTGGCATACATATTCTTGCTGTTCGATCATATTGAAATTGCATTTCTGTAGCAGGATTGTAAATGCTTGTGCTCGTCGGCTCTCCTACGTCACGATTCATTGTATACAAATTTGTCGCATTATGCTTTACTCCAGCGGTATTCTCTCCACTGTAGCATATCGGCTGCTGCACAGCTGCAAAGGAATGAGGAGACAAACCAACTGTTGTTCTCTCTGTTCCTACCGTTCGTATATCTCTACCATTTTGTAACGTCGGTGGTGCGATAGAGTGAGAAGATTGACATAGCGTCGTCAAATCATCTCCTGCTCTCATCGTCGGCGCCACTGAAAAATTTGAAATAATCCGTTGATTCGTGGGAATCAATTCATTTGTATGCGAGTTTGTATATATGACATCGAATGTTCTGGAAGCTGAGCCGTTTCGGAGGAGTTAAGCCTCTAAAACCGTCACAGAAAAATTTTATATATTACATAAATAAATATGTGTTGAGTTAAGTGTCATTGGAAATAAACAACAAAAAAGTAACAAGTAAAAAAACCAAGTGTATAAATAGGTACTGTCCATACAGCGATTAAGTTTATGTCGAGAACCTCGCGAGAGTAACGAGTATTTCGAGACACGAGAATCTCGCGAGTAGTCGAGTTCTCGATTTCTCGGGTCTCGAAAATCTCGCGTGTGTTCGAGAAGAAATCGTAAGCTCTACTTTCCGGCAAGTAGCTTTTTTTTAGCAATTGATAATTTTTATATTCAGTTGAGCAGAGCTCACAGAGTATATTATTAACTTTGATCGGATAACGGTTGGTTGTACAGGAATAAAGAAATCGAAATAGATATAGACTTCCATATATAACAAGTAAGGAAGGCTAAGTTCGGGATTAACCGAACATTACATACTCAGGTGAGAGCTATGGAGACAAAATAAGGGAAAATCTCCATGTAGGAAAATGAACATAGGGTAACCCTGGTATGTGTTATTTGTACGATATGGGTATCAAATGAAAGGTGTTAATGAACATTTTAAAAGGGCGTGGGCCTTAGTTCTATAGGTGGACGCCTTTTCGAGATATCGCCATAAAGGTGGACCAGGGGTGACTCTAGAATTTGTTTGTACGATATGGGTATGAAAAGAAAGGTGTTAATGAGTTTTTTAAAAGGGCGTTGACCTCAGTTCTATAGGTGGACGCCTTTTCGAGATATCGCCATAAAGGTGGACCAGGGGTGACTCTAGAATTTGTTTGTACGATATGGGTATCAAATGAAAGGTGTTAATGAGTATTTTAAAAGGGAGTGGACCTTAGGTCTATAGGTGGACGCCTTTTCGAGATATCGCCATAAAGGTGGACCAGGGGTCACACTAGAATTTGTTTGTACGATATGGGTATCAAATGAAAGGTGTTAATGAGTATTTTAAAAGGGAGTGGGCCTTAGTTCTATAGGTGGACGCATTTTCGAGATATCGCCATAAAGGTGGACCAGCGGTGAATCTAGAATTTGTTTGTACGATATGGGTATCAAATGAAAGGTGTTAATGAGTATTTTAAAAGGGAGTGGGCCTTAGCTCTATAGGTGGACGCCTTTTCGGGATATCGTTATATAGGTGGACCAGGGGTGACTCTAGAATGCGTTTGTACAATACGGGTGTCAAACGAAAGTTGTTAATGTGTGTTTTAAAAGGGAATGGGCCTTCGTTCTATAGGTGGACGCCTTTTCGAGATATTGCCATAAAGGCGGACCAGGGGTGACTCTAGAATTTGTTTGTACGATATGGGTATCAAATGAAAGGTGTTAATGAGTATTTTAAAAGGGAGTGGGCCTTAGTTCTATGGGTGGACGCCTTTTCGAGATATCGCCATAAAGGTGGACAAGGGGTGACTCTAGAAATTGTTTGTACGATATGGGTATCAAATGAAAGGTGTTAATGAGTATTTTAAAAGGGAGTGGGCCTTAGTTTTATAGGTGGACGCCTTATCGAGATATCGCCATAAAGGTGGACCAGGGATGACTCTAGAATGCGCTTATGCGATATGGGTATCAAATGAGAGGTGTTAATGAGTATTTTAAAAAGGAGTGGGCCTTAGTTCGATCGGTGGACGGCTTTTCGAAATATCGATATAAAGGTGGACCAGTGGTAACTCTAGAATTTTTTTGTACGATATGGGTATCAAATGAAAAGTGCTAATGAGTATTTTAAAAGGGAGTGGGCCTTAGTTCTATAGATGGACGCCTTTTCGAGATATCGCCATAAAGGTGGACCAGGGGTGACTTTAGAATTTGTTTACGATATGGGTATCAAATGAAAGGTGTTAATGAGTATTTTAAAAGGGAGTGGGCCTTAGTTCTATACGTGGACGCCTTTTCGGGATATAGTTATAAAGGTGGACTAGGGTTGACTCTAGAATGCTTTTGTACATTATGAGTATCAAACGAAAGGTGATAATGAGTAATTTAAAAGGGAGTGTGCCTTAGTTCTATAGGTGGACGCCTTTTCGATATATCGCCATAAAGGGGGACCAGGGGCGACTCTATAATGTGTTTGTACAATACGGGTGCCAAATTAAAGGTATTAATAAGAATTTTAAAAGGGAGTTGTGGTAGTTGTATATGTGAAGGCGTTTTCGAGATTTCGACCAAAATGTGGACCAGGGCCCAGAACATCATCTGTCTGGTACCGCTAATTTATTTATATATGTAATACCACGAACAGTATTCCTGCCGTGATTCCAAGGGCTTTCGATTTCGCCCTGCAGAACTTTTTCATTTTCTTTTACTTAATATGGTAGGTGTCACACCCATTTTACAAAGTTTTTTTCTAAAGTTATATTTTGCGTTAATAAACCAATGCAGTTTCCATGTTTCATCCCTTTTTTCGTATTTGGTATAGAATTATGGAATTTTTTTCATTTTTCGTATTTTTCGAAATCGAAAAGGTGGGCGTGGCCATAGTCGGATTTCGGCCATTTTTTATACGAATACAAAGTGTGCTCATATAATTATGTGAACTGAGTTTAGTAAAGATATATCGATTTTTGCTCAAGTTATCGTGTTAACGGCCGAGCGGAAGGACAGACGATCTACTGTGTATAAAAACTGGGCGTGGCTTCAACCGATATTGCCCTTTTTCACAGAAAACAGTTATCGTCCTAGAATCTAAGCGCCTACCAAATTTCACAAGGATTGGTAAATATTTGTTCGACTTATGGCATTAAATGTATCCTACACAAATCAAATGAAAAAGGGCGGAGCCACGCCCATTTTTAAATTTTCTTTTGTTTTTGTATTTTGTTGCACCATATCATTACTGGAGTTGAATTTTGACATAATTTACTTATATGCTGTAAAGATATTAAATTTTTTGTAAAAATTTCACTTTAAAAAAATTTTTTTTTAAAGTGGGCGTGGTCGTTCTCCGATTTTGCTAATTTTTATTAAGCATACATATAGTAATACAAGTAAAGTTCCTGCCAAATTTCATTATGATATCTTCAACGACTGCCAAATTACAGCTTGCAAAACTTCTAAATTACCTTCTTTTCAAAGTGGGCCGTGCCACGCCCATTGTCCAAAATTTTACTTATCTTCTGTTCTGCGTCATAAGTTCAACCCACCTGCCAAGTTTCATTGCTTTATCCCTCTTTGGTAATGAATTATCGCACTTTTTCGATTTTTCGAAATTTTCGATATCGAAAAGTGGGCGTGGTTATAGTCCGATATCGTTCATTTTAAAAAGCGATCTGAGATGAGTGCCCAGGAACCTACATACCAAACTTCGTCAAGATACCTCAAAATTTACTCAAGTTATCGTGTTAACGGACGGACGTACGGACATGGCTCAATCAAATTTTTTTTCGATACTGATGATTTTGATATATGGAAGTCTATATCTATCTCGATTCCTTTATACCTGTACAACCAACCGTTGTCCAATCAAAATTAATATACTCTGTGAGCTCTGCTCAACTGAGTATAAAAATCATCAGTATCGAAAAAAAATTTGATTGAGCCATGTCCGTCCGTCTGTCCGTTAACACGATAACTTGAGTAAATTTTGAGGTATCATGATGAAATTTGGTATGTAGGTTCCTGGGCACTCATCTCAGATCGCTACGTAAAATGAACGATATCGGTCTATAAACACGCCACTTTTTCGATATCGAAAATTTCGAAAAACCGAAAAAGTGCATTACCAAAGACGGATAAAGAATAGAAAATTAGTAAAATTTTGGACAATGGTCGCGGCACCGCCCACTTTTAAAAGAAGCTAATTTAAAAGTTTTGCAAGCTGTAATTTGCAAGTCGTTGAAGATATTATGATTAGGTAAATCGGAGAACGACCACGCCCACTTAAAAAAAAATTTTGTAAGTCAAATTTTAACAAAAATTTATTATCTTTACAGTATATAAGTAAATTTTGTCAACATTCGACTCCAGTATGATATGGTGTAATAAAATACAAAAATAAAAGAAAATTTCAAAATGGGCGTGGTTCCGCCCTTTTTCATTTAATTTGTCTAGGATACTTTTAATGCCATAAGTCGAACAAAAATTTACCAATCCTTCTGAAATTTGGTAGGGGCTTAGATTATAGGACGATAACAGTTTTTTGTGAAAAAGGGCGAAATCGGTTGAAGCCACGCCCAAGTTATATATACAGTCGACCGTCTGTCCTTCCCCTCGGCCGTTAACACGATAACTTGAGCAAAAATCGATATATCTTTACTAAACTCAGTTCACGTACTTATCTGAACTCACTTTCTATTGGTGTAAAAATGGCCGAAATCCGACTATGATGCCCACTTTTTCGATATCGAAAGTTTTGAAAAATTAAAAGAATGTCATAATTCTATACCAAATATGAAAAAAGGGATGAAACATGGTAATTGGATTGGTTTATTGACGCAAAATATAACTTTAGAAAAATTTTGTAAAATGGATGTGACACCTACCATATTAAGTAGAAGAAAATGAAAAAGTTCTGCAGAGCGAAATCAAAAGCCCTTGGAATCTTGACAGGAATACTGTTCGTGGTATTACATATATAAATAAATTAGCGGTACCCGACAGATGATGTTCTGGATCACACTGGTCCACATTTTGGTCGATATCTCGAAAACGCCTTCACATATACAACTAAGGGTCACTCCCTTTTAGAACCCTCATTAACACCTTTCATTTGATACCCATATCGTACAAACGTATTCTAGTCACCCCTGCTCCACCTTTATGGCGATATCTCGAAAAGGCGTCCACCTATAGAACTGAGGCCCACTCGCTATTAAAATACTCATTAACACCTTTTATTTGATACCCATATCGTACAAACACATTCTAGAGTAACCCGTAAGGCGTCCACCTATAGAACTACTCATTAACTCCTTTCATTTGATACCCATATCGTACAAACACATTCTAGAGTCACCTCTGGTCCACCTTTATGGCGATATTTCTAAAAGGCATCCACCTATAGAACTAAGTACCACTCCCTTTTAAAATACTCATTAACACCTTTCATTTGATACACATGCCATACAAACACATTCAACAGGGTTACCCTAGGTTATGACTTCGGATTAAAAATTAGAATATTGTTTATTTATTTATTTATTTATTTATTTCAATATTAATCTAGAAAATATAAAAAATTTTCACACAGATTACAGGAAGGAAAAGCATCTAAAAAAATAACAACCATTATTATTTTAACTTAAAACTAATTAGCTAAGAAACAGTTCATTTAATCTTTGTTTAAATGCATCCTTCGTAGGGGAAAAATCAAGAGTTCTAGGGTTCATAAACGAATTAAATTCTTTCAAAACTCTAAAAATCGGAGCATTAGGTGCGTGATTAGTTCTGACAGAGCCCAATCAGAAAATATCGTGATTCCGTAAACTCCTCTGCGGGATATTAAAACGTATTCTCTCAATCAAGAAGGGACTATCAATTAATCCACTTATTAAGTCGAACACAAAAGTGAGGGACAGAATGGGCTGTCTAGCATCTAAGGACTTTAAGCTAATAAGCAAATAACGACTCCTATAATTAGCAATCGGGCATCTGAAGTTTAATGATCGCAACGCAAAGCGGACAAAAACTTTTTGAACTCGCTCAAGCCTCTTAATATGAAAATCATAGTATGGTCTCCAGATAAAAACAGCGTTTTCTAATTTGGAACGTACAAGCGAGGTGTACAGCAATTTTAAAGTGTAGGGATCAGAAAAGTCAGAGCCAAAACGTCTAATGAATGCATGTGCTGAATATGCATTTGCAATTACGTAGCTCAAATGACTGTGAAACAGAAATTTGGAATCAAATACAACACCAAGATCGATAATTTCACTTAAAGTGGAAGTGGCAGAAGACAGCGAGACTTAGAGTAGGAGACATGTGAGCATTTTTTAATATTTAAATTTAGTTTATTCGTTTACACCAAATCGCAACATTATCTAAATCAGATTGGAGATTCGACACGTCCTCCTTACTTGTAATTGACGAATACAACTTTAAATCATCAGCATACAAAAGAAAATTAGTGTACTTCAAACAACTGGATATATCATTTATGAAGATAATGAAAAGAAGTACACCCAGTATGCTACCCTGAGGAACTCCAGATGTCGCAACGAACGAATCCGATGAGAACCCATCAACAACGACCTTACATTTACGACACGGGAGATAGGATTCAAACCAATTTAAAAGGGTGGAGTGAAATCCTAGAGCTCTAAGTTTCAATATTAAAATTTTATGACTTACTTTGTCAAAAGCCTTTGAAAAGTCTGAGTATAAAGTATCAACTTGAAGTCGGTTTTGAAACGCTGAGATGCAATATTCCGAAAACACTGCCAGATTTGAGACCGTTGAACGACCTTTTACGAAATCATGCTGTTCAATGGAGATAACCCTATTTACTGCAAAATAAATCTTATTTGTTCGCGAAACACTCCGCATCCACGTCAGTGTGAGCTTCGAAATTAGACTTAAAGAACTGGGCAAAGAGATTAGCAGCCTCAGCAGTAGACTGGGCTTGAGCATGATTGAGATAAACCACAGACGGAATACTTGAGCAAGATTTACTGGAGTTCACATACCTCCAAAATGAGCTAGAACTATACTTTATATCCGATTCAAATTTACGAATATAATTACCCTTAAGATCCTTGTTCAAAAAATTTAATTGCTTTCAATAACGTAAACATATCTCTTTATAAGTCACAGAATTTGACAGCTTGAACATCTTGAAATATTTATTTCTCAAATTTTAAAGTTCTAACAGCTCTTTGGTGTGCCAAGGAACTTTGTGTTTGTATTTTTTAAGAACAGGGATAAGTGCTTTGTAAATTTCTTTAATCTTATGCTTAAAAATTTCATAACAGCTGGAGACTTCAACATCGGAAAATAATGTAATCCAGTCAGTGGAATCAACTGCAAAATTTACCATATAAGAATCCATATTTCTAAAGCGATAACTGATAGATTCATCAACGGCACAAATAGAGCTAAACTCATAGAATTATATCTTTAGAATTAACGGTACATGGTGACTACCAGGAGTGGAAAGAGGATCAAGGCACTCAGATATTGCATAATTTACGTTATCATTAACAAAAATTAAGTCTAAGATACGAGATAACTGATTAGAAAAGTTTTTTATCTGAGTAAGACCGCAACTCATTAGATTATCTATCAAATAAATTTCGGATATGCTGTTGACATTATTAGCAAAAAGCTGATTACAATCATCAATATAGGACCAATCAATATTTCCCAGATTCAAATCAACGACAATACAAATACTGTCATGATCATGAAGATTAAATGCAAGGTCCCGAATATTATCTACATGTGCTCTATAAAGATTATCATCACTAGAAGGAGGTATGTACGAAGCAGAAATAGTGATATTTGAAACGCCTTTGACTGACACACATAGCTGATCCAAGAGTGTATCATTATTGTCTAACATAACCAGTGAGGAGCGGTATTTTCTTTTGACTGCGATTAAAACACCTCCACCTCTACTACGACCAGTTTTAGCATAATCACGATCCTTCCGAAATACATTGTAGAGATTAGTATCAAAGTATTCACTGTCGTAAAAGCTCTAGTTTAGCTCCAAGTTTCGACGAGTACGAAAATATCATAATCTAAGTTTGAGCTCAATGCGAATAGCAGCTTAGATTTAGTTCTCAACCCCGAAACGTTTTGAAAATATATTTTCAACTTCTTGGGAGCAGTAAACTTCTTGGGACCAGTTACACTAGCGGAATTAGTTACATTAACGGGATTATATATCGCTGCTGGAGCGATGCACCTTCTTGTTGAAAAAACGGAATGGCCGAATTTTCACAAATTCAGGCCATATAGCTGGATCAAGCACCTTGTCAACGGAACATTCAGAAACACCCAGTTCGAAGTTAACTTTACTAACTTTGTCAAGGGAAATATCATTCTTCACCAGAGTATGACAGAGTAATAAACTTATCTCAATTTTAGCATGACTTGAGACTTAGGCCATGATATCAGCTTCCTTAACACTTGGCGCAAATGACGATATATGCAGATATTTAAAAACGGGAACAACTTTTAATTCATTGTTGTTTAAATTACCCACAACAATGGGCTTATTTAGCTTTCTGCGATTATTTTTCGCAACGATTTCCCACTGGGGTACTTGGCACTCAGAAAATTGATTAAACCCAGCATCGCGAGGCACAGCGACCGCGGCAAAGCTAGGGTTAGTAGCTTCACTTGATTTGCCTTTTGCATTTTTGTTTGCATGTATGCAAATTATGTATTATGAACATAATTATCATTTGAAATATATTGAACAAATAATAGCAAAAACTGCTCCTATGGTAAAAGTATCATTGGAAATATGGTGAACAAAGAACCATAAATAAAAAACATAAATACTGGCAACGCAGCGACTAAATTGGTTGTCGAGAAACTCGCGACCTTTGCGGGTATTTCGAGAAGCCGATTTCTCGAGTCCCGAAATTCTCGGTTTTGTAAGCTCTACGCGATACAATTCTGAGATTAAAGCCGACCTTCCAATTTGCATCGTGCTACCTTTTAAATTGGTGGGACGGGACCCACAAAGGTTTGTTCCGACCCCGAATGCCATCTGGAAGAGATGAGTTTTCGCTGAAAAGCTTCTCAGGGCAGAAATACCCCAGAAGTATTTGTCAAACCACTGCTGAGGGGCGATCGTAAACATTTTTCTAATTAAAATGACTTTTTCTGAAAATCAAAATCTTTTATTTTCCCGGGCCTTGAACCCATGGCCTCTAGTGTGTTAGGCGTAGCACACTACCATCACACCACGGCTACCGCCATACTTTACTTTATTTTCCTTGCCTTGATTTGTTGTTTGATTTCGCTCATAGCAACTCTACCTCATACATTGTCCTCACATTGCCCTACAATACAATGAATTCACTCAAGCTTAGACTCTGTATTTCCCCATACATCATACCAATACCACACACTACACTTACACTTACATATATTTTATGGGGCAATATAGAACCATATATAACATACCACTTCCAAAGACTACATTTCCACCTTTAGGCTTACATTCCTTTACCGTGGCTAAGGTATAATAATTTTACACTTAAGTCTATTAAATATTAACGAAATGTACTCAGTAGCAGCTCTTCGAAAGCATAATTTCGTATCTTCCGATGAAGAGAATTCTCCTTGTCTGTCTGCACTTTTAACCCCATGCATATGCATCTCATTTTCATATTTTCTCTTCCTTATATATCAATTATAAATTGCGTGTTACCCTCACGGCTTTGCGTTTGTTGGTAGTGGGTTTGGTAATGGCGGTTAAGTGTTTGTTGCCGTGTTGGGGCTTGGGAAATGTCAAATTGACATTCGCGTTGACACAACGACTTAGCGCACACTAAGGTCGGGGGCGTAAACAAACACTCGCACACACATAAACACAAAAACACCTTTTAACAAGTAAGGAAGGCTAAGTTCGGGTGTAACCGAACAATACATACTCAGCTTACAGCTTGCAAAACTTTTAAATTACCTTCTGTTAATAGTGGGCGGTGGCATGCCCATTGTCCAAAATCTTACTAATATTCTATTCTGCGTCATAAGGTCAACCCACCTACCAAGTTCCATCGCTTTATCCGTCTTTGGTAATGAATTATCGCACGTTGTAGTCCGATTTCGTCTATTTTTAATAGCGATCTAAGACGAGTGCCTAGGAACTTACATACCAAATTTCATTAAGATACCTCAAAATTTACTCAAGTTATCCTGTTCACGGACAGACGGGAGGACGGACGGACATGGCTAAATTATTAAAGCTTAATGCCGAACATGATAAAGGAGGGCTTCAATTTCGTCGTAATCAGACTCTTTTATTTTAAAATTTGTGCATCGCTTTAACGCACATCTTATTATCTTTGCGCATCTTGGCAGAAATCTGACAATTTTAGCCTCAGAGGAGCTTAGAAAATTTTAGATTATTGTAGGATGATTGCCGTGCCGCCTGACCTGAGAGACCAGCTCTCTAGGCACCATTTTGATGCACATTCCCTTGGAACCAATTACTCCATGTACTCTATGTGTGTTTACTGAAACCATTGGGCTCGCCACTCGCAGAGAAAATTGGTGTCTATCTTTTTCCAAACGTCGTCATTTGTAGTCCAAACGGCTAATGTCCTGTAATTCTGGACGTGATTCTGAATATCTCTCCTTGACATATTCAGTAGAAACTGTTATCGACGGAAAAGAGAACGCATATATATGGTGAATCCTACGCTTTGTGTGCAGCTCGGCTGTCCGAGTACAGGCATATCTCACCACCGCTTGATTCTCTAATAGAACTCACGGGCCCTCAATAGTAGCTCTGCATGGAAGATACCAGCTGAGTTTGGAAGACCGAGGGTGATTGAGTCTTGTAGCTGTTCGAAGAAAGCCTCCACACCAATACCGTCAGTATAGAGTTTATGCTCCCCGTATTAACTATGTCGGCTTAACAATCCGTTTCATATTTTATACCGTCCTTATTTTTAAAAAGAAAGCCATATTCTCGGTATTCAAGTCTAAATGATAGTAGTGGCTTAAAAAAAACGTTGTTGACGTTAAACGCTCCTTTATTTAATAAAGTGTAATAAGCAAATGTGGCTTACAATTTTATAATAGTTTTATGTCTACTCGTCGAAATGTACTTATTGGCAATAGTAGACTCACTTATACAATAATTGATGAATTAACGAAATATTTCTTATTATTAATTTCTCCATTCAATCATTTGGGCAAGTGGTGCGCAATGATTTGGTGCAATGACTCTTATTTTGTTGGGCGTTGTGTTACGCTGACCAGTCTACCTCAATTCTAGTTCCTTTTGGAGTGGACGTGCAAAGTAATTAAAGATTCTGAAACAAATTTTAAGTTATAAATTTTCTTTCGAAGCTTTATAAATGGCATTAGACATGTTTGTTGCCATTTCCTTTCAAACATGAATAAGGATTACAGTTGATTGCACTTCCTGTTATCCATGTTCCGGCGACGTTAAAAATTCAGAAAACTAGGCATTTGTAAAAGGCAGGTAAACCCTAAAACATAAGATGGTATTAATGTGAGTATGTGTGAGCTTCAATAAATTTGCGAATACATTAAAGTCTATTTGTGGTTAACCAATACAGGTATAATTAACTTTGTGTTTTAAGTTCATATATGAATGTATAGGTGCATACATATATGAATGTATAGGTGGTAAATAATGAGTGCTATGAGTGATTAGTCTGATTACTCGATATTTTATGTTTGGCGATAAATTTGCAACTTTAAAACTTAACTCGTTGAATTTGTATGTTCCCACTTATTGCACGTTGCGAAATGACGCAAAAAAGAATAGATGCAACGGGGGAATTGAGGTAGTGGAGTTTATAAAACTGATTCTGTTTAAGCGCAAATACCAGAGAGCATCCTTTGCCATTTATTTCAAAAGACTGGGTTTTAATGACTATAAGTTTTACTAATTTAATCAGGTCTTGGGAAAACCTCCATTGTATGATTTATATTTATTTTATTGTGATAGAAAGAAACTATTTACTGAGCCTGCAAAACTAGCTTAGGAATATATTTTCTAAACTATTTTGATTTTACAATTGATATTAGAGAAAAATTGTAAGTTTACAAACGGCGATGGTTACTAGGACATGTTTCTGAATTTCACTTCTTCATCAGCTAGTTTTTCGGAAGCTGAGCGTTGAACTCGAATCTCCAACATTCATATCAGTGCAAGCCTTTAGCTGCTAAGCCATATGAATGTCCCGTTGCTCGCTGTACAATTGGTCTCTAAGAGTTGCCTTTTTGTTTATATTCCTTTTGATCACCATGTAGGCACATACACTCTGTATGTAGTTTATTCCTAATGGTGTGGATATGATTTTTAGGCGCGCTTTTGAAAGCTTAGTAACATTTGTTCGGATTTTTACAGTATTTGTTTTTAATACTTCCGCTGTTACTATTATATCAATATGATCATATGTATTTAATTAGCGAGCTTTGCTCATATTGCTTTATACAATGGTTTTTGTAATTGATATTAGAGAAAAATTGTAAGTTTACAAACAGCGATGGTTACTAGGACATGTTTCTGAATTTCACTTCTTCATCAGCTAGTTTTTCGGGAGCTGAGCGTTGAACTCGAATCTCCAACATTCATATCAGTGCAAGCCTTTAGCTGCTAAGCCATATGAATGTCCCGTTGTTCGCTGTACAATTGGTCTCTAAGAGTTGCCTTTTTGTTTTGTTGATTTTACTTTTTCTCAACTTATTCCCAGGACCTTCGATGTCGAAGACCAGAAGACTATATCCATATCCCGCCGACCACCTAAAGTAAATAAAGCTTTTGAGGGAAACCACCAGCACCTTAAGGAAGGAACGAATCGACACATTCGCGCATTGGCAGCCACGAAACTCTTGTCGGATATTAAATGGAAAATATAAACGTGAAGCTTCAACGTTTCACAGCACAAGAATTCCTGCGGGTATTATTTAATCTTTATCAGTACTTATTTTAGCCTCAAATAAAGAGCTGCCCTTCTAAATTTTTTTTGAAAAGTTTACATTTAAGTAACCGTTCCGGTCAAATATGCAGTGAAGCTGTGACACCAAATTATTAAGATCGATTAAATATCTCACAGGAAATGCTTAAATAGGCATAACAACAAAAGTGTTCACCCAATTGTGAACTGTAACAAAAACAACAAAGTATCCACACACATTCCTACCAAGAACAATATAACACAACTGCTTCGGCTTAAGTGTTTACAGGAATTTTTGATAGTTGAAAGTACTTAATTTGTAATCTTCAATGACGGTTTGGTGCTAGGTTGCCTTTTGGCCGAGTAAAAGTTAAAAATGCTTAAGCGTATATTTCAAAAGATCGGTTCGAATATAATAAAACTCTTTACACAAATTTATTCAATGACCCCATATCAAATAGCAAAACCAATGGCCTGGCCATATGCCAATCCACACAACGTGTATTGATACATGTTCTACATATGGGTATGGATGGCATACGTAATATTTGTACTTATGTGCTTATAAACAAGTTTGCCAGTTGCAGGGAGGTTTATGCGGCTAAACAGTACGTACATGGTGTGTACGTAATATATCGTTTGCATCAATAAAGTACGTATGTGCGGTTATATGGGTTCATACGCCTCATTGCATTTATGATGAAACGCTTTTTTTAAATTGTTTAAGTTTAATTTGTTTTAGTTTAAAAAAAGAGTTAATACCGAGATTGGCGTTCGGGCAAGTGCTGCTCACAAAAGCCGGTTTGGAATTTCCAAAACAACCACATATGTACCTAAGTGATACCTAAAGTAACAGTTAATATACATGTAACTAAAATATATTTAATACATATGCATTAGTGTGGCCGTTATTTTTTTTTCGTATTTTCACTTGGAAAACCCCTTAGATTTATTCAAAATTAGAAACAATTAAATATAAAAAATTTTAGATCATTTGCATAATTATTGGGCGTGCCTTGAGCCCACAAAGTTTGCTAAAAATGCTATTTTTCTCACTTTGGCTCGCTTTAATTGTTCTTCATTTCAGTAATACTTAATTTATAGAAAACTTTATTCACAAATATTCTAGGGCCACATCTGATGAACAATGTTGCTCTGTATTAGTTTTCTTTAACATTAATATTTAATCCAGAAAAAACCAAATTAAAAAATAACAGCGAAATTTTCACATATCTTCGCATTCTTTGCCTGATGATTATTTATTTTATTAAATGGTGTAACTATAAAAAGTTTTGTTATAAAATCTCCTTCGTGCTCATAGGAAGTTGTTTTTGATAATTTTTGACTACTTGCAATATATATTGTTTTTTTCCTCGCCTTTTGTGAGCATTGGGTTGTATGTAGTCTTGCATCAATTTCACCGCTCGCTTAGCTGTATCGTTTACCACGTGAATGTCATTAACAATTTGAAGAGAAGTTTTAAAATGACTAGCCGCAGGCCATAAATTTGGATAATTTTTCAAAAATGCTGTATTGATTTTAAAGCGGAGAAAATAATTGTTTGTCTCAGAAGAAATGAACTGATCCATTCCGCCTCCAATAACAGACATAACATTTAAATTTTGAATTAAGACGCGTTTTACGTCTTCATCTAAAGTCTCACGACTCAACGCCTTCACCATCTCTTTTTTTGACTCAACAGAAACATTGTTATCAAAAAATTCTAAAGCCACACATTCAGTACTCAAGTACCATAAGTGGTGTTTAAATTTGTTTAATGCAACTTGAGATATATCAGCATCAACTTTTTTTAAAAGAATCCAGTTTTTTCAAAAGCTGGAATTCTTTGTTGGTGCTTGTGCAGCAGAAGGTGCAGAGAACCACATTTCAACATATATTGAAAAAATAAAAATACATATATGTATTACGTAAAGATTTCCTATCTTTTACTGCCAAATTAAATTCACGTCGAAGCAAAAATATTTTTAAGCAGTATATAGCTTTTGCCATACATCTCGCGTGGGGGACAGCCCCAGAGGCACGAAAAGCTGCATCGCGAATAGGTGGTCTCGCCAAGAAATATTAATGTTAGCTCAAGAAACTCACTGTAATCATCTCTTGGCTGTTTAGTCAAGGCTGTTAACTATTTTTGACGTCATTATCTTCCATTCCAAACTGATAATTATTTTGGTTAATATTTCCCCATGTATATTTAAATTGCCAAATATTTTTACATTTGGGCTTTCGGGCATGCTCATCTTAACTTCAAACGCACTTTTTATTACGACTTCCAAAATGTGGTGACGGCAAGGTAGCCAAAGAAGCTGCTTTTGAAGACTGTGTTCAATAGTCGTACAGGTTCCATTAAAACGGCTGTATTTACGGCAGTTGTGTCTAACACCAAGGCTTATGATTGGAAATCTGTCAACTTTTTCACTCCCAGTAAGAGCTGGTAACAGCTTTCCGTCCTAGTGCAAACAAATTGCTCCAAGTTCGTTCTTGTTGAAACGTTCTTTTATATTTTTGAACTGTTTTACTCGTATTTTTCCCTTGTATTATGTATTTACGTTTTATTTATAATATAGTTGTGTACTTCAAGATCGACTGCTTCCACCACAGATATAATTAAATGCACGACTTTTCGATCACTGACCTTGCAAACATCTAAAGCGGCAAGTTTTGAGTCATTATATTTCTAAATCCTCTCATTTTTTTGGCTGGCCTTGATATTACAGCTTCTGCTCCAAAAACCTGCTAAAAAGGATCTAAGTGTTCTGGTTATAGTTTTGTATGGTAACCCTGTGTGTTTCAATTATTTATCATCTACGTTTTATATAGTTTCATTCTCACGTTTTACTTATAATTTATAACCTTGAACTTACCTCACAGCTAGCAGCGATTTCGCTGATATCGCTCTCCGGACTGCAGGAGGAAAGTTCAGCTGTTTCATCTTAATAAGGACAGTACAAATAAATATATGTTATACTATATTAAAAATAATATACAATTTCTTCTTACTAGAAGCAGCTAATGCACGATCACTCTGTTCTTTCCGTTTCAAATGATTTTTTTGACGTTCTTCCATTCTTTCTTCACTTACTGCTGTTTTGTAATCGATGCCATACATAAACCCCGGTCTACCTTTCTTTCTTTGATTCTCCAAAAATAATTTGTCCTCTGAAATTTTAATAAGGTTCAGTGCATTTGCACTTGCTATATCAAATAAGTCATCTAACTTCGGCGTCCCCGCCTCTTCTCTTTCTCTTTGCGTTTCCGATTTAATTTTAGAACTTTTATTCACTTTCCTCCATGCATGATATAAATCTTCAAATTTTGTTATGCAGTGGTGCTTGGTTCTAGTGGGGATTCGTCTTTTA
This sequence comes from Eurosta solidaginis, assembly GCF_040869045.1. Taxonomy (NCBI): domain Eukaryota; kingdom Metazoa; phylum Arthropoda; class Insecta; order Diptera; family Tephritidae; genus Eurosta; species Eurosta solidaginis. Next base: position 173,843 of record NC_090320.1, on the reverse strand, counting down.
TCCCGAAAAAAATTCACTTCTTCGCCACTAATTTAGCACTCTCGCGTAAATTTAATTTTACTGCTCGTAAATTAAAAAATAATACCTTCATAACTTCTTTGTTAGAAGGTAGTTTACACCCACTTAAGGAAGGAAAAAATAGCCTAACAAATGTGTTAGGGAACTTTCGAGGATCAAAATTAGAGCCGTAAGGAAAAACACGTGTGTTAAGCTTAAATGCACATAGTCAACTTAAACTTTATTACATTGAAAAAAAAAGGTATATTAGTATGGATATACAAAAAACATAGCGGTATATAATAATGGGCGAAAAGGTAATTGACAATATGCAATTGGGTTGTAGAGTTGCACTTTATTTTAGTATATTCCAACAATCTCCCGCTCAACCCAAATGCAATTATGATTTTAGAAAATTTACATTTGAATCTTTAACAAACGACATGAAATTAAATGTCTAGATTTCGTTAACATTTTTGTTAAAACATCTGCTGCATTACAATTTGACTCTACATATTTTACATCAATTTCTTTATCATTAAACATATCTCTTATATAATGAAAGCGAATATCGATATGCTTGCTCTTCTTATGGACTGATGGGTTCTTCACTAGAAATTGCGCGCTCTGGCTATCGCATAGCATTGTTGTTGGTTCGTTTGCATAGTTATTAAACCTCATTTCTTTTAACAATGTCCTGTGAAATATTACCTCCTTCGTTCCTTGGCAAAGAGCGATATACTCCGCTTCCATCGTACTTAACGCAACTACTGGCTGTTTTCTAGACTCCCAAGCGACAGCCCCACCAGACATAAATAGAACATATCCGGTATAGGATTTCCTGTCACTAAGCTCGCAGCCCCAATCAGCATCTGTGAAACAAACCAAATTTTGTTCGTTAGCTACATAAACAATATTACCTGCTGGATGTTTTTTAAGATATCTCAGCACATATTTAGCGGCACGAAAATGTTCTTCGTGAGGATGACTGCTATACTGCGATAGTTTCGATACTACATGACTGATATCTGGACGTGATATCACCGCCAGATACATAAGGGCTCCAATTAAACTTTGATACCTCTTTGTGTCAAGATTATTGCAACTTTTGGTACATTTTTCTAAAACAGTAGGTACCGCTAGCCCAGGGTGTCGCAGCTGGTTTGCAGTTTTCCATACCCCAACGCTTCAGAAGTTCATCTACATAACTTTGTTGATGAATTGATATTGCGCCTCTTGTATCATTTCTGCTTATTTCGATACCCAAATAAAATGAAATCGGACCATTGTCTACTGCCTCAACATGGTCGTTTAAACTTCATATAATGTTATTCATTTGTTCTTGGTCTTCACACGCAATCAACATATCGTCAACGTACAGTGCAATAAAAGATAAAGCACCGTTTTTTCGATTAACATACACGCAACTATCAGCTTTGTACCTTTGAAATCCCATTTTTGCCAAAATATCAGAAACTTTGAAGCTCCACTCACGTCCAGCTTGTTTAAGCCCATATAGCGATTTGACTAACTTGCAAACTTTGTTTGGAAACTGTTTACTTTCGAAATGTTGTGGCTGAGTCATGAAAACCTCTTCTTTCAACTCACTGTTCAAATATGCCGAAACGATATCAACATGATTGACAAGAAGTTTATGCTGTGCTGCCAACGCCAACAACAACCGAATCGTCGAATGTCTAACTACTGGAGCAAATGTCTCGTTGTAGTCCACATTGTACTTTTGTGAACATCTGTGTGCCACCAAGCGGGCTTTATATTTATCCACTGAACCGTCTGGCTTTTTCTTTAAAGCAAACACCCACTTACATCCGATAACGTTACTGTTTTTTGGCCTATCAACGAGTTTCCAGGTGCCATTTTTGAGTAAGGTATCATATTCTTTCTGCATTGCAGCTTTCCAATGCTCACTGTCAGTGGAACGCAATGCTTCAGTTACGGTGTTTGGCGATTAGATGATTGAATTCAATAAATTAAGATTTGGCTCTTCGATAAAAACTTTTCTTGGTCTTCCCACGGCACCTGTTCTCAGCAGTTTCGGTCTCCCTCTTTTTCTCTTTCCAGCTTCCACTATGCTCTCCTCATCTGATGACGTTTCTTCGTTTTCTACTGCGCACGTACTACCTATTGGCTCAGGTATACTTTGCATTTGCACTTCTTTATTTTCTCGTTCTTCGCTGCTGTTGTTGTTGCACTTATGGAAAGCATCGTGAACAAATACATCATCGCTTTCATGGTCCGCTATATATCTTTTCAAAAGAATTTTCAAAAAATAGCACATCTCTTGATATTACAATTGACCTTTTACTAATATCGTACAGTCTATACCCTTTGGTTAAAATATCATAACCCACAAACTTCAATTTAATTCCTTTTGGCTGAAATTTTCCACCCTTATGTGGACCCTTTTGTAATACTACAGCATCGCAGCCAAAAATTCGTAAGTGCGACAGAGATGGTCTCTTTTTAAACCATTTTTCATATGGTGTCTGCTCCTTCAATGATTTAGTTGGACACCTATTATTTATGTACGTTGCTGTACTGACAGCTTCGGCCCATAAATTTTGCGCCAAACCAGATGACTCCAAAAAACATCGCGCCATCTCCACCAATGTTCGATTTGCTCTCTCCGACACACCATTCTGCTGTGGACAAAAAGCAACGGACGTTTGATGAAGAATTCCATTCTGGGAAAAATATTCTTTGAACTGGGAATTTATATATTCCTTCCCATTATCACTTCGGAGCATTTTAAGTTTGCGGCCTGTCTGCTTCTCCACCATCGCAGTAAAATTTCTAAATACACTAAAGGCATCTGACTTCTGTTTTAAAAAATATGTATGAGTATACCGGGTATAGTCATCAATAAACGTCATAAAATATGACGCACCACCAACTGATTTAATGGACATTGGGCCACATAAGTCAGTATGAACCAACTCAAGCACATTTTTCGTAGCTATATTCGAATGAGTTTCATATGCTTTACTTTTTATTTTGCAAGTAGCACAAGTGAAACAACTAATTTTGTTTTGCGCATTTAAACTAAGTCCATGCACCATATTTTTGTTGGAAAGCTTCCTTAAATCGTCTGTGTTTAAATGGCCTAGCCTATGATGCCATTTTCGAGTATTTTCTTCGTCTATCAACCCGTAAACTTTTTCATTAGGAACCCTCGGTTTAATGTTAACCGAAAACATGCCATATTCAAAGAACGCACAAAATATAGTTTTGTTTCTTTTATTCTTAACTACTGCTTTTCCTTTAGAAAATTCAACAGTGTTTCCAGCCTCCGTAATTTTTCCAATTGAAATAAAATTCGAATGCAAACTTGGAACATAGAGTACATTTAATAGAGAGGCACTTCCAAATGGTGATTTAACATTCACAGTACCGACGGCTTCAGCAAACACGCATTCCCCCGACGCCAAAATGATCTTTTGTTTTTGTTGCTTGAGCGAATCAAACCAATCTGCTTTTCTACACATGTGGGAGGACGCACCACTATCTAAAATCCATTTCTCACTACCTGGCACAATCTCTGCAGCGCCAAATGCATTTGCTGAGTCACTAACTTCTTTATTTGCTTTACATTGCGCTCTTATATGCCCTCTCTTACCACAACGATAGCAAGTAACGTTCTTCGAAAAAGTATTGTTGTTATAACTATTACTTCGCGAGCTACCGTAGTCTTTGTTTTTGTGCTGTTCATTTTTCTTCCCACGATTTTGCGAATTTGCAGCAAAGACAGTTTGAGTATTTGCTTGTACTCTTTGACCTTGACGTATTTCTTCTTCAAGGACTTTAGAGGTCAAAGAAGATAAAGTTGGCTAACTGTCCCGTCTTTCCATTGCTACGACAAAGCTTTCAAGCTCATCGGGAAGGCTACTTAACAAAATTACTGTCAACAGCTCTTCTGGCAATATTACGTTAACCTCCTTTAGTTCATCAACTAAAGACGTGAATGCATTTAACTGCGTTGAATATTTTTCACTTGCTTTAAATTTGTGCTGAAGCAGTTTCTTAAATAATGTCACTTTCCTACAGGCACTTTTTCCCCTGTACACATTGCTTAACACAACCGATGCACCTTTTGCCGTGGTGCAATTTTTAACATGAATAAGTTCACTTGGTTTTATGCATAATATTAATGTGGCGAGAGCCTTTTGATCGGCCGTATTCCACGCCAATTTTGCAAGCGGTTCCTCGGGAACATTATCCACGATCACATGCCATAAGTCTAATGTAACCAATAAACATTTCACTTGGACAGCCCACGTCGCGTAGTTTTCAGCGTTTAGCTTTTCTATATTGTTTAGCGAGCTCGACATTGTTTTTATATTTTCCGGAAAAACAAAATAAACCGACACTTATAAATTTCAAGCGTGAATTCCAAATAGGCACTCTGGGCCCATAACCTTTGTTAGGGAACTTTCGAGGATCAAAATTAGAGCCGTAAGGAAAAACACGTGTGTTAAGCTTAAATGCACATAATCAACTTAAACTTTATTACATTGAAAAAAAAAAAGGTATATTAGTATGGATATACAAAAAACATAGCGGTATATAATAATGGGCGAAAAGGTAATTGACAATATGCAATTGGGTTGTAGAGTTGCATTTTATTTTAGTATATTCCAACAATAATTTTTTCACGCAAAATTCTTGATGACATGTCTAATTAATGCACGACAATAAATTAAATGTAGTCGTCGTTAAGTAACAACAAAAATAACATTCTTCTCTGCTACTCAGTAAGAACTAACGGTAAACTGTTGCACTAATTATGTGTTGCAAATAATTATATGAAAATATGTTCGTATGCAAAGAATGCGAAGATATGTGAAAATTTCGCTGTTATTTTTTAATTTGGTTTTTTCTGGATTAAATATTAATGTTAAAGAAAACTAATACAGAGCAACATTGTTCATCAGATATGTCCCTAGAATATTTGTGAATAAAGTTTTTCTATAAAATAAGTATTACTGAAGTTAACAACAATTAAAGCGAGCCATAGTGAGAAAAATTGCATTTTTTTTTTTGTGGGGTCAAGGCACGCCCAATAATTATGCAAACGATCTAAAATTTTATATATATAATTTTTTTCTAATTTGGAATAAATCTAAGGGGTTTGCCAAGTGAAAATACGAAAAAAAATTTGTCCATATAACTTGCGGTCACACTAATATGCATACAGTATGTGGATGCTTGATGTGATATTTCATACATACTTATGTACGTACGAATATATTACTATTTGCTTTGCCAAATCATTCGAATAAATAAACAATTTAAATCAATATATTTTCGAGTGAGTTTGCTTTAAACACACATTTATACTTAAGGTAAATTTTGTTATCATGAAGCTCTATGTATTATGTACATATGGACACATGCATCTTTGTCCTTTCAAATTCATAAATTGAAATTCAAGTAATTGAAGATTTATGTGGAAAATATTCAAGCGCGCTGTTTGTGCACACTTTTGGGCGTTCCATTATAGTGAGAAAGGGGAATATGCTTTAGTTTAAAATTTTTAAAAATTATTATTTTTGATAACATCTCGTTCCTTCTTATAATATTGCAAGTCAATGTTCTTGTTTGCCATTTCGATAATATATTAGCTGGGTGCACCTTTGTGCGGATGAAATAAATACAGAATCTAGCTCCGGTCTTAACGCTTTATCTAAACAGATTTAGCCGTCCCGTTTACACCTGATTTACAGCTTTAACATCTGTTTATTGCCTCTTTTAAGCACTACCAGAGGGAGCAGCAATCGCTCTCCAAGTACCCTTTCCACATGGATTTTTGGAACTCCCAAAAATCAAAAAAATTAATATAAAATATCGCCTGTGATTGAAATAATATCACCTACACTTCTAGCGGCCCATTAAAAATTTCCTACATAAGCAAATAAAATATGATAAATAAATAAAATTTAATGTAATTTGATCTAACAAAATAAAGTACAATCAAATAAAATAATGGAAATTAAATATGTAAAATAAATTTACAACATCATTAAACTCAGAATATAACTATTGGGAGATATTCGAAAGGCAAGTTATGCCATAAAACACAAAATGCAAAAGGGAGCTAATAAATTTAAAATAAAAGGACAAAATGGAATAACCGAAGAAACTGGATAGAAGTCGAAATAATGAAAACAAACCAAGAACCGCTGTGATAGCTGAATGGTTATAGCAGCGGTGCCTAAACGTTGCCGCTGAAGGAATGGAGCTATACAAAGAACTTTGGTAGTTGCCTAATATGGAAAATATTCAAGAGCGTTGTTTGTGCACACTTTTGGGCGTTCCATTATAGTGAGAAAGGGAATATGCTTAAGTTTGAAATTTTTAAAAATTATTATTTTTGATAACATATCGTTCCTTGTTATAATATTGCAAGTCAATATTCTTGTTTGCCATTTCGATAAGATATTAACTGGGTGCACCTTTATTCGGATGAAATAAATACAGAATCTGGCTGCGGTCTTAACGCTTTATCTAAACAGATTTAGCCGTCCCGTTTACACCTGATTTACAGCTTTAACACCTGTTTATTGCCTGTTTTAAGCACTACCAGAGGGAGCTGCAATCGCTCTCCAAGTACCCTTTCCACATGGATTTTTGGAACTCCCAAAAATCAAAAATTGTAATATAAAATATCGCCTGTTATTGAAATAATATCACGTACACTTCTAGCGGCCCATTAAAAATTTCCTACAGAAGCAAATAAAATATGATAAATAAATACAATTTAATGTAATTTGATTGAACAAAATAAAGTACAATCAAATAAAATAATGCAAATTAAATATATAAAATAAATTTACAACATCGTTAAACTCAGAATATAAATATTGGGAGATATTCGAAAGACAAGTTATGCCATAAAACACACAATGCAAAAGGAAGCTAATGAATTTAAAATAAAAGGACAAAATGGAATAACCGAAGAAACTGGATAGAAGTCGAATTAATGAAAACAAACCAACAACCGCTGTGATAGCTGAATGGTTATAGCAGCGGTGCCTAAACGTTGCCGCTGAAGGAATGGATCTATACAAAGAGCTTTGGTAGTTGTCTAAATGTATTCTTTCTTCTACTCTAATTTAAAAAAATCTAAATTAAGAAAATATTTATTATAACAATAACAATGATTAAAAAACAAGTAAGGAAGGCTAAGTTCCGGTGTAACCGAACATTACATACTCAGTTGAGAGCTGTGGAGACAAAGTAAGGGAAATCACCATGTTGTAAAAGGGACCTAGGGTAACCCTGGAATGTGTTTGTATGACATATGTATCAAATGGAAGGTATTAAGGAGTATTTTAAGACGAAGTGGGCCATAGATCTATAGATGGACGCCATTTAGGGATATCGCCATAAATGTGGACCAGGCCTGACTCGAGAATTTGTTTGTACGATATGGGTATCAAATGAAATGTGTTAATGATAATTTTAAAAGGGAGTGGGCCTAAGTTCTATAGGTGGACGTCTTTTCGAGATATCGCCATAAAGGTGGACCAGGAGTGACTCTAGAATTTATTTTGTACGATATGGGTATCAAATAAAAGGTATTAATGAGTATTTTAAAAGAGCGTGGGCCTAAGTTCTATAGATGTACGCCTTTTCGAGATATCGCCATAAAGATGGACCAGGGGTGACTCTAGAATTTGTTTGTACGATATGAGTATCAAATGAAAGGTGTTAATGAGTATTTTAAGAGGGCGTGGGCCTTAGTTCTATATGTGGACGCCTTTTCGAGATATCGCCATAAACGTGGACCAGGGGTGACTCTAGAATTTGTTCGTACTATATGGGTATCAAATGAAAGTTGTTAATGAGTATTTTAAAAGGGAGTGGGCCTAAGTTCTATAGGTGGACGCATTTCGGAATATCGTTATAAAAGTGGACCTGGGTTGACTCTAGAATGCGTTTGTACAATATGGGTGTCAAACGAAAAGTGTAATAAGTGTTTAAAAGGGAGTGGGCCTTTGTTCTATGAGTGGACGCCTTTTCGGGATATCGCCATAAACGTGGACCAGGGGTGACTCTAGAATGCGTTTGTACAATATGGGTATCAAATGAAAGGTGCTAATGAGTATTTTAAAAGGGTGTGGGCCTTAGTACTATAGGTGGACGCCTTTTCGAGATATCGCCATAAAGGTTGACCAGGGGTGACACTAGAATTTGTTTGTACGATATGGCTATCGAATGAAAGGTGTTAATGAGTATTTTAAAAGGGCGTGGGTCTTAGTTCTATAGGTGGGAGCCTTTTCGAGATATCTCCATAAAGGTAGACCAGGGGTGACTTTAGAATTTGTGTGTACGATATGGGTATCAAATGAAAGGTGTTAATGAGTATTTTAAAAGGGAGTGGGCCTTAGTTTTATAGGTGGATGCCCTTTCGAGATATCGCCATAAAGGTGGGCCAGGGGTGACTCTAGAATTTTTGTGTACGATATGGGTATCAAATGAAAGGTGTTAATGAGTATTTTAAAAGGGTGTTGGCCTTAGTTCTATAGGCGAGATATCGTCATAAAGGTGGACCAGGGGTGACTCTAGAATTTGTTTGTACGATATGGGTATCAAATGAAAGGTGTTAATGAGTATTTTAAAAGGGCGTCGGCCTTAGTTCTATAGGTGGACGCCTTTTCGAGATATCGACATAAAGGTGGACCAGGGGTGACTCTAGAATTTGTTTTTACGATATGGGTATCAAATGAAAGGTGTTAATGGGTATTTTAAAAGGGAGTGGGCCTTAGTACTATGGGTGGATGCCTTTTCGAGATATCGCCATAAAGGTGGGCCAGGGGTGACTCTAGAATTTTTTTGTACGATATGTGTATCAAATGAAAGGTGTTAATAAGTATTTTAAAAAGGCGTGGGTATTAGTTCTATAGGTGGACGCCATTTCGAGATATCGACATGAAGGTGGACCAGGGGTGACTCTAGAATTTGTTTGTACGATATGGGTATCAAATGAAAGGTGTTAATGAGTATTTTAAAAAGGAGTGGGCCTTAGTTATATATGTGGACGCCTTTTCGAGATATCGCCATAAACGTGGACCAGGGGTGACTCTAGAATGTGTTTGTACGATATGGGTATCAAATTAAAGGTATTAATGAGGGTTTTAAAAGGGAGTGGCCCTTAGTTGTATATGTGAAGGCGTTTTCGAGATATCTACCAAAATGTGGACCAGGGTGATCCAGAACATCATCTGTCGGGTACTGCTAATTTACTTATATATGTAATACCACGTACAGTATTCCTTGCAAGATTCCAAGTGCTTTTGATTTCGCCCTGCAAAACTTTTTCATTTTCTTCTATTTAATATGGTAGGTGTCACACCCATTTTACCAAGTTTTTTTCTAAAGTTATATTTTGCGTCAGTAGACTAATACAATTACCATGTTTCATTCCTTTTTTCGTATTTGGTATATAATTATGGCATTTTTTCATTTTTCGTAATTTTCGATATCGAAAAAGTGGGCGTGGTCATAGTCGGATTTTGGCCATTTTTTACACCAATACAAAGTGAGTTCAGATAAGTACGTGAACTGAGTTTAGTAAAGATATATCGATTTTTGCTCAAGTTATCGCGTTAACGCCCGAGCGGAAGGACAGACTGTGTATAAAAACTGGGCGTGGCTTCAACCGATTTCGCCCTTTTTCACAGAAAACAGTTATCGTCCTAGGAGCTAAGCTTCTACCAAATTTCACAAGGATTGGTTAATTTTTGTTCGACTTATGGCATTAAAAGCATCCTAGACAAATTAAATGAAAAAGGGCGGAGCCACACCCATTTTGAAATTTTCTTTCATTTTTGTATTTTGTTGCACCATATCATTACTGGAGTTGAATGTTGGCATAATTTACTTATATGCTGTAAATATATTAACTTTTCTTTTAAAATTTGAATTTAAAAAAAAAATTTTTTAAAAAGTGGGCGTGGTAGTTCTCCGATTTTCCTAATTTTTATTAGGCAGACATAAAGTAATAAGAGTAACGTTCCTGCCAAATTTCATCATGATATCTTCAGCGACTGCCAAATTTCAGCTTGAAAAACTTCTAAATTACCTTCTTTTAAAAGTGGGCGGTGCCACGCCCATTGTCCAAAATTTTACTAGTTTTCTTTTCTGCGTCATAAGCTCAACTCACCTACCAAGCTTCATCGCTTAATGCGTATTTGGTAATGAATTATCGCACTTTCTCAATTTTTCGAAATTTTCGATATCGAAAAAGTGGGCGTGGTTATTGTCCGATATCGTTCATTTTAAATAGCGATCTGAGATGAATGCCCAGGAACCTACATACCAAATTTCATCAAGATACCTCAAAATTTACTCAAGTTATCGTGTTAACGGACAGACGGACGGACGGGCGGACGAAAAAGTGGGCGTGGTTATTGTCCGATATCGTTCATTTTAAACAGCGACCTGAGATGAGTGCCCAGGAACCTACATACCAAATTTCATCAAGATACCTCAAAATTTACTCAAGTTATCGTGTTAACGGACAGACGGACGGACGGACATGGCTCAATCGAATTTTTTTTCGATACTGATGATTTTGATATATGGAAGTCTATATCTATCTCGATTCCTTTATACCTGTACAACCAACCGTTATGCAATCAAAGTTAATATACTCTGTGAGCTCTGCTCAACTGAGTATAATTATTGTTAGGCCTTGAGCTCGATTCGACAACGGTGGCCGATTTTTCTTCATCGTAGGTAATCAAACATTGAATCACATACCCATTAAGCGGTAAGCAAGCCCGCCATTGATATATATTTTGTATGTCTAGAGAAAAAAAATAAAGAAAAACGCGATTGAAGATCATTTACTGTTTACCAATGTAAACAATATGGTTTGCACAAGAAAAATAGTTCAATTTCCACTGCCATTGCCCAGCTAAACACAAATCAGGAAAGCGGATGGAAGGATTGTGGCTACTCACATAAGTAGTGTTTGTCTGTGTGAGGTGGTACGGATATTTGAACTGGCAAAAAAATTGTAGGAAATACAAGATCAAGTGGGAAACCATCCCAAAAAGATTAAAGTAGGTAATACATTTTGTTTTGATTTGTGGTTTCATGTTTACACACAACAAACAAATACATACACGAAAAAAAACTGTGTCCATGCTTGATTGGAATAGCAATTATTCTGAAATAGGCACTTATCTTGTGGCAAATGATTTGATATCTTTTACATTACAGTACTTTTGCACTGGGGTACAGAGATATAAATCAGATTAAAACATCCAAAAGAGTCACAATAAATCCCGTATGAGCTTCTCGAGATACTCGAAGTCGAAGGTCGCAAAATTTAGTCGCGGATATCTGCAAAACCTACTTAACAACCCTGGAGGAAAATAAGCTTATAACGAATTATGCCGACACATAAAACTCTTACTAAGAAGCAGGGCCGCAGAGAGCCGAGCCGGGCCCCTGAGGCAGTTTGCATTTACGGGCCCCCCTAAAAAATAAACTCAATCCAGTAAAAAAATAACATAACATACATAAATTTTTTCAATTCACTTTGTCAGTTTTATTGCATATAAAATAAGATTTACTGTAGCACTTACATAAATGAAATGTTAGATTTCATTGTTTGATTTGCTTACATTAACTTTTTCTAAATATGTACATTTTAAGAGCTTGAATCAGCCAAGGAAGCCCTTCCGCGCTTTTTGGTCTGTGAATATGGAAATTACCGATTCAAAACTAATGCTGCGAGCAAGGTTGGACTCCAACGCCAACGTTCCAAGGCTTGTCAAACGATTATGGCTCATAGCAGAACGTAAAAAATTTTTCACGCAAGACAATAGACTAAAAGAACGCTCGCCTTCAGCCAACCTGCCTGGAAGTGTCCAAAATATTCTTAATGCTATGCAGATGTTAGGAAATAATACTTCCATCTTCAAGTCATGAAATTTATTCAGAAGTTGAAACGGTGGCAGCGAATCACATCCCAAATTTGCGAAGTGGATGGCTTTGATGTAAGCTTATCCACGGCATACTCATATGTTTGCACAAAGTTGCGCTTCGCAAAACAAGCCAAGTGTACTAATTTTTTCAAATTAACGCTCTAGTTTATTATCAGCCTATATTTACAGATGTCGCTGGCTTTTATAAAAATGAAAAAGCAATACGACCAAACAGATTGGGGGCATAGTTATAGTCGAAATAAAATGTAATTTTAAGTTAGTTGAAGCATTGTTGACAGATAGTGCTTATAAATTGTGTCAAAAACGTTTATCTAATTTAAAATCACATTTTATTTCGACTATGACTATGCCCCATCACATTTGATTGGATGCTTATCATTTTAGTTTAGTGATTTTCAATTTTGCCCTGGCATGCAGTTATTCACAAAAGCTATACTGAATCTCTTTATTTAATGCGTCGCTAAAACAGGGGATATTTCCTAAAATATGGAAGGAATCATTCTTCATACCCTTCTATAAAAGTGGTATTAAATCATGTATAATAAACTATAGAGGCATTGCAAAGCTTAACGCCATATCTAAATTGTTCGAATCCATTATCACAAAGCAATTGGTTTATTCAATTTCCCCATATATCAACCCATGCCAACATCGTTTTTGTCGAACTTGCTAGAATTCACTTCTCATATCTCCAGTCTACTGACGTCATCACCGACTTTGCAAAGGCCTTTGATAAAGTTTCCCATTCGATTCTACTGTCCAAACTCGTCCGCGTATCCTCTTACCTCACAGACAGAACACAAAAAGTGATCTTCACGAACTGCTTATCTCGCTTAATTAATGTTACGTCTGGTGTGCCTCAGGGTAGTCATCTCGGCCCTATTTTGTTCGTATTATATATATATTTATATTATAATAACCTTCCCACCGTTCTGACCCGTTGTAGCTCCTTAATGTTTGCCGATGACGTTAACATTTTTATGCCGATCCGCACCCAGAAAGACAGATTACTGCTCAAATCCTATTTAGTAGCTTTGGTATGTGGTGCAAGGTGAACAAAATGGCACTTAACCTAAAAAAATTACGTCCATGTACTTTACAAGGAGAGCTTTGTCAATACATAGCTTGATCAGACTTCAAGCTTCATTGACTTAGGTTTACAATGGACCCTAAAATAGATTTTAAGTCACATATTGAAAGTTATGTGAACCGAGCTAAACGACTTTTAGCATTTGTCAACCGTTGGTCGAAAAATACAATGACCCTTACAATAGCAAAACGCTTTTCATCGCATTAGTTAGACCTATGTTACAATATGCTTCAGTAGTGTGGAACTCGCGCTATCAGACTCATTGCGTTAAATTGGAATTGGTTCAAACGCAATTTTTACTTTTCCCGTTTAGATACTTGCCATGGGATCCGCTGCAGCCGCTTAAAACTTTTACATTTGCCTACGTTACAAAGTCGTAGAGAGATGTTTGGTGTATTTTTTATGGTAAAACTTACAAAAGGGTTGGTTAATAGTCCGTTTTTGCTTGGCGAGGTTATGTTTAACATTCCCTTCAGGCCGTTGAGGCATTTTCAGCCACTTTTTTAAACACATGCATATCAAATTTGAAATGCACAAGCTTTTGCGTTGCTTGTGCGAGGGTTTTAATAATCATTGTAACCAGTTTGACACTTCTGACTCGCTCTTCCTGATTAAAAAGAATATAATTGTTGTATAAAACGTTCTTTCCAACCTCCCATGCATCGCAACCATAATTGCTGTTTGACAATTGTACTCCGCTGCTCGCAATCACGTCCATTCCGACAGCATTATTAAAATTGTACACCAATAGTATAGATCGTAATCAGATCTTTTGTTGCTCGAAAACCTGTCCGACAAGATACTCAACAATCATTTAATTATATATACGAATATTTTGTTATCGCCGGCATGTCAAGAAATTAAAATTTTGATAAGGATAGCATGGATTCAAAGATAAATATTCCAAGCGTCCTAAAATCTACACTTTGGTGCTCGGAGTCACGTCCGACATCAACAATAATGTAATTATAAATTTATATTCTGAAACTTATTCTGATTTGTATATTCTGAACTAGATAAACTTATATAAACATATGCATTGCGTCCATATGTAAACACTAATGTGCAACTAGTCTCTAAGATTTTATTAATATGTAGATTAAATAAATAAAGACCCAAGCGCAAGTTCGGGTCATACCTCGGCTAGGCCTTTCTGGCCACTTTACGTCAGCTCCTTACTGAGCACCTGACGTCAGCCTCCTACTGAGCATACCAGCTGCTTTTTGAGCATATACGTATACTGAAACAGAACAAATTCTGTACCCTTTGCAAGTTCTTAATTGGATTCTAAATATGAACATGATCGAAGTATTCCCCAATATCTACATCGCTTACAGGATTTTGGTTACGATTTCAATAGCAAACTGCGAATCTGAAAGGTTATTCTCGGTTTTAAAAAGAATGAAAAATATGTATCGATGTTAGATTAACGGTTGTCCGCATTGATGAAGTTAAGAATTGAAGTTCATTTACTTCCATCGATTGATTTTGATGATTTGATAAGTTACTTTGCCAGAGCAAATTCAAGGAAAAAATATTTTTAATTGTATAATAATTAATAGTTTTTAATGTATAAGTACCAACGAAAAAACATTTGCGAGAGTAAATTATAAAAATAATTATAACAGTTTTTATTTATTTAATTCATATATTCATATTTTGCTCCCTTAAGTGGGCCCCATATTCATTTTGTCCTGGGCCTCGTAAATCTTTAATCCGCCCTGCGTGTACCTGCAATATTATTAATCATAACTGGATAATTCCCTTACAGGGTACAGTTCAGAACTGGATACTTCGTATTAGGGTAGCTTTTTTGGCACTTGCGAGTTTTTAAAAAGGAGGAGATTAAGGCCGAGAATCTTTTCCAATTTGCCACCTGCTACGATAAAAATCGAGAAAATATTTATATTTTTAATATTATATAAAAGCCAGTCAGTTATTCCAAAAATTAAGAATGCACCTATGACAACACTTTTTTGTTGGTAATCAAACAAACCTGAGTTGATACTTCCAGCCAAACACCTTTTGTATATCATTAGAAATTATCTGCGTCATTACCCTTTCTATAAAATACTAGCAGACCAGGCAGACGTTGTTCTTCTGAAGAAGTGAATTTGCAACGAAGCATATACATATATTTATTTATTGTATAAGGGCTGCCAAACGTGGAGTTGAAAGTTAAGATCCTAATTTTATACAACGCAACGAAACGAAATTCTTATCGTAAGCATTCACTTACTTCAATGACTCATGTTGAACATGGAGAATATCTCACGATTGCGAACACTAATTTTTGCTGTCGAAATATTTATGTACTACAAAAATCTGTATTAGTTGTAATAAATTGCAAACTTCCAAAAAACGTTGGGTAGTTATAAAATCACATGGAAAGCAGCAACAATAAAATAAGTTACCAAGTTCATACAAGCGAATTTATTTGAACGCGCTCAAACAACAACCAATGAGATGGTTGTGTTTCAATGTATAAATGAGCGCTATTGTGAATGAGGCACTTGCAGGAGCTTCAAACATTGCTATTAAAAGTCAAATCGATGGAAAGTTTTGACGAATACCTACCAGGAACCCTGCCAGTAATTTTTTTATAATTTTATCCATGAACCAACTATATGGTTGGCTCATCTCTACAGCAACACCATACCTTTGTTCAGATTGCCAAAATCTGCGTGTTGGTGTTAGGCGAATGGAATGTAATGAAAACATAAAACTTGGCAGTTTTTGTGTTCTGTAAGAAAATGTAAATGTGTTAGTTTCATTTTAAGTTTGCCATCTCTTTTGGCAATCCCTACTCCAGTGAAATAAAAAAGTAAAATCAGTTGATGAGGTGAGCCAACTATAGAGTTGAGCCATGATTTTATCGTCTATTGCCAAGAAGTAATTTATTCGAAAAGTTTTGTGGTTACTTAGGCGATATAAATTCATTTCAAAAACAAGAAACTACTTTACCGGAATTTTTTCTGCCAGGAAGACACTTAGGCGATAGTTAACTGTAACGTTTTAAATTTCCCTTTATTTCAACCATTTTTCAGAGCTCGTTTTTCAATTCAATGTTTTTGATTTTCATTTTCCCTACTTGTATAAAAACTTTAATGTGGTGAATAGTCCAAACAAAAGATTTTTGGCAAATATTAAAAATGTTGAGCCAAACTCTAAATTCGCTTTTTATCTATTTACACTTTCGCACTTTTATTAATGGGATGCGAATTCATTCGCATTTTTGGATTGCTTGATTTCCCAGAGGAGCTTCCTATTAACCCAGCTTTGGCAAGACATTGGCTAGGGTATCTCTCTTTGCCGTTCATATGGCTTCCCAGGTTTCTATCCACTTCCGCCGACAGATTTTCTCACATTAGCATGAATCTTCTTCACCATTTTCAACTTCCCAAATATCCCAAGTTACTGTTTTGATACAAAAATATTATCTTCCTCCAAACGATGTGTGGCTTTCGTATATGAATGCCGTTTCGCTTCGGGGGAGAGTTCTTCCCGAAAACTGATAAAGATTCGGCGATAATAACGGCATTATTAAAATTGTGCACCAATAGTATAGATCGTAATCAGATCTTTTGTTGCTCGAAAACCTGTCCGACAAGATACGCAACAATCATTTAATTATATATATATATTTACTACGAATATTTTGTTATCGCCGGCATGTCAAGAAATAAAAATTTTGATAAGGATAGCATGGATTCAAAGATAAATATTCCAAGCGTCCTAAAATCTACACTTTGGTGCTCGGGGTCACGTCCGACATCAACAATAATGTAATTATAAATTCATATTCTGAAACTTATTCTGATTTGTATATTCTGAACTAGTTAAACTTATGTAAACATATGCATTGCGTCCATATGTAAACACTAATGTGCAACTAGTCTGTAAGATTTTATTAATATGTAGATTAAATAAATAAAGACCCAAGCGCAAGTTCGGGTCATACCTCGACTAGGCCTTTCTGGCCACTTTACGTTAGCTCCTTACTGAGCACCTGACGTCAGCCTCCTACTGATCATACAGCTGCTTTTTGAGCATATACGTATACGCATTCGTCTATAACACTCTTACACGAACCTCTGTTGGCCATAGTGTATAACCTATAGCTGAATGATCGGTTGCGATGAATCGTGGACACACACTGGAGAATAGTGTAGATGTACATGACACATTTCAGTTGCAACTTAGGATAATGCATACTGAAATTTAGCAGTACTAATTATCTGCGCAACAAGTTCAGTGGTGTCGATAAGGTTTAACACATAGCAGTCCAAAACTTAAGTGTTGATATAATACGCGTAAAAGAAAAATAATAAAAAAAATTTTAAGTTAAACGGTTTTATTGAAAACAATACTTACATACATTAAGTAATAACAAGTAAGGAAGGTTAAGTTCGGGTGTAACCGAACATTACATACTCAGTTGAGAGCTATGGTGACAACATAAGGGAAAATAACCATGTAGGAAAATGAACCGAGGGAAACCCTGGAATGTGTTTGTATGACATGTGTATCAAATGAAAGGCATTAAAGAGTATTTTATGAGGGAGTGGGCCATAGTTCTATAGGTGGACGCCATTTAGGGATATAGCCATAAAGGTGGATCAGGTTGACTCTAGAATGCGTTTGTACGATATGGGTATCAAATGAAAGGTGTTAATGAGTACTTTAAAAGGGAGTAACCCTTAGTTCCATAGGTGGACGCCGTTTCGAGATATCGCCATAAAGGTGGACCAGGGGTGACCCTAGAATTTGTTTGTACGATACGGGTATCAAATTAAAGGTATTAATGAGGGTTTTAAAAGGGAGTGGTGGTAGTTGTATAAGTGGTCGCCCTTTTGAGATATAGCCAAAAAGGTGGATCAGGTTGACTCTAGAATGCGTTTGTACGATATGGGTATCAAATGAAAGGTGTTAATGAGTATTTTAAAAGGGAGTGGGCCTTAGTTCTATAGGTGGACGCCGTTTCGAAATATCGCCATAAAGATGGACCAGGGTGACTCTAGAATGTGTTTGTACGATACGGGTATCAAATTAAAGGTATTAATGAGAGTTTTAAAAGGGAGTGGTGGTAGTTATATATGTGAAGGCGTTTTCCAGATCGCGACCAAAATGTGGACCAGGGTGACACAGAACATCATCTGTTGGATACCGCTAATTTATTTATATATGTAATACCTGCCAAGATTTTAAGGGTTTTTTATTTCGCCCTGCGGAACTTTTTCATTTTCTTCTACTTAATATGGTAGGTGTCACAACCATTTTATAAAGTTTTTTCTAAAGTTATATTTCGTATCAATAAACCAATCCAATTACCTCACCATGTTTCATCCCTTTTTTCGTATTTGGTATAGAATTATAACATTTTTTTCATTTTTCGTAATTTTCGATATCGAAAAAGTGGGCGTGGTCATTGCCGGATTTCGTTCATTTTTCATACCAAAATAAAGTGAGTTCAAGTAAGTACGTGAACTAAGTTCATTAAAGATCGATTTTTGCTCAAGTTGTCGTGTTAACGGCCATGCGGAAGGACAGACGAACGACTGTGTATACAAACTGGGCGTGGCATAAACCGATTTCGCCCGTTTTCACAGAAAACATTTAACATCATAAAATCTATGCCCCTACCAAATTTCAAAAGGATTGGTTAATTTTTGTTCGACTTATGGCGTTAAAAGTATCCTAGACAAATTAAATGAAAAAGGGCGGAGCCACGCCCATTTTGAAATTTTTTTTATTTTTGTATTTTGTTGCACCATGTCATTACTGGAGTTGAATGCTGACATAATTTACTTATATAATGTAAAGATATTAAATTTTTTGTTAAAATTTTACTTTAAAAAAAATTTTTTTTTAAAAGTGGGCGTGGTCCTTCTCCGGTTTTGCTAATTTTTATTAGGCGTACATATAGTAATAGGAGTAACGTCCTTGCCAAATTTCATCATGATATCTTCAACGACTGACAAATTACAGCTTGCAAAAATTATAAATTACCTTCTTTTAAAAGTGGGCGGTGCCACGCCCATTGTCCAAAATTTTACTAATTTTCTATTCTGCGTCATAAATTCAACTCATCTACCAAGTTTCGTCGCTTTATCTGTCTTTGGTAATGAATTATCGCACTTTTTCGGTTTTACGAAATTTTCGATATCGAAAAAGTGGGCGTGGTTATAGTCCGATATCGTTCATTTTAAATAGCGATCTGAGATGAGTGCTCAGGAACCTACGTACCAAATTTCATCAAGTTACCTCAAAATTTACTCAAGTTATCGTGTTAACGGACGGACGGACGGACGGACGGACATGGCTCAATCAAATTTTTTTTCGATCCTGATTATTTTGATATATGGAAGTCTATATCTATCTCGATTCCTTTATATATGTACAACCAACCGTTATCCAATCAAACTTAATATACTCTGTGAGCTCTGCTCAACTGAGTATAAAAATACTAAAAGCTAGAAAATAATTAGATAGGTCCTAGGTACTAGTCATCACACCTCTAATCAATCTAGGGCGTTGATCAGAAAAATAAATAAAAGCGTTGGGCGCGTGGAGTTTCTAAAAACGTGAGGCGTAGCATAATCTAATTAAGGTTCAATTGATCTTACTTATGCATATAGGAAAATATCAATTGTAAGGATATGAGCAGGTGCCTATCAATAGAAATTCGAGCGCTCTACGCTCTTTTCACAATAATACTAACATTTTTCGTTCATTACTATTTTAAACTTATTCTGAAAATTATTTTTAACTGTTTAGTTCGGTATTATTTAAAAGCGTGTTTCTTAGTTTCTTTTTTAAACTATATCTATTTTTATACTCAGTTGAGCAGAGCTCACAGAGTATATTAAGTTTGATTGGATAACGGTTGGTTGTACAGGTATAAAGGAATCGATATAGATATAGACTTCCATATATCAAAATCATCAGGATCGAAAAAAAATTTGATTGAGCCATGTCCGTCCGTCCGTCCGTCCGTCCGTTAACACGATAACTTGAGTAAATTTTAAGGTATCTTGATGAAATTTGGTATGTAGGTTCCTGAGTACTCATCTCAGATCGCTATTTAAAATGAACGATATCGGACTATAACCACGCCAACTTTTTCGATATCGAAAATTTCGAAAAACTGAAAAAGTGCGATAATTCATTACCAAAGACAGATAAAGCGATGAAACTTGGTAGGAGAGTTGAACTTATGACGCAAAATAGAAAACTAATAAAATTTTTGACAATGGGCGTGGCACCGCCCACTTTTAAAATAAGGTAATTTAAAAGTTTTGCAAGCTGTAATTTGGCAGTCGTTGAAGATATCATGATGAAATTTGGCAGGAACGTTACTCCTATTTCTGTATGTACGCTTAATAAAAATTAGCAAAATCGGAGAAGGACCACGCCCACTTTAAAACAAAACAAAAAATTTAATATCTTCACAGTATATAAGTAAATGATGTCAAAATTCAACTCCAGTAATGATATGGTGCAACAAAATACAAAAATAAAAGAAAATTTCAAAATGGACGTGGCTCCGCCCTTTTTCATTTAATTTGTCTAGGATACTTTTAATGCCATAAGTCGAACAAAAATTTACCAATCCTTTTGAAATTTGGTAGGGTCATAGATTTTATGACGGTAACTGTTTTCTGTGAAAATGGGCGAAATCGGTTGAAGCTACGCCCAGTTTTTATACACAGTCGTCCGTCTGTCCTTCCGCATGGCCCTTAGCACGATAACTTGAGCAAAAATCGACATATCTTTACTGGACTTAGTTCACGTACTTATCTGAACTCACTTTATCTTGGTATAAAAAATGAACGAAATCCGACTATGACCACGCCCACTTTTTCGATATCAAAAATTACGAAAAATAAAAAAAAAAATGCGAAAAAACGAAAAAAGGGATGAAACATGGTAATTGGATTGGTTTATTGACGCGAAATATAACTTTAGAAAAAACTTTGTAATATGGTTGTGACACCTACCATATTACGTAGAAGAAAATGAAAAAGTTCTGCAGGGCGAAATAAAAAACCCTTGAAAACTTGGCAGGTATTACATATATAAATAAATTAGCGGTATCCAACAGATGATGTTCTGGGTCACCCTGGTCCACATTTTGGTCGATATCTGGAAAACGGAACTACCACCACTCCCTTTTAAAACTCTCATTAATACCTTTAATTTGATACCAATATCGTACAAACACATTCTAGAGTCAACCTTGGTGCACCTTTATGGCGATATCTCGAAAAGGCGTCCACCTATAGAACTAAGCCCCACGCCCTTTTAAAATAGTTATTAACACCTTTCATTTGATACCCATATCGTACAAATATATTCTAGAGTCACCCCTGGTCCACCTTTATGGCGATATCTCGAAAAGGCGTCCAACCATAGAACTAAGGCCTACTCCCTTTTAAAACCCTCATTAATACCTTTAATTTGATACCCATATCGTACAAACAAATCCTAGGGTCACCCCTGGTCCACCTTTATGGCGATATCTCAAAACGGCGTCCACCTATGGAACTAAGGAGCACACCCTTTTAAAATACCCATTAACACCTTTTTTTTGATACCCATATTGTACAAACAAATTCTAGGGTCACCCCTGGTCCACCTTTATGGAGATATCTCGAAACGGCGTCCACCTATGGAACTAAGGATTACTCGCTTTTAAAATACCCATTAACACCTTTCATTTGATACCCATATCGTACAAACAAATTCTAGGGTCACACCTGGTCCACATTTATGGCGATATCTCGAAACGGCGTCCACCTATGGAACTAAGAATCACTCCCTTTTAAAAAACCCATTAACACCTTTTTTTTGATACCCATATTGTACAAACACATTCTAGAGTCACCCCTGGTCCACCTTTATGGCGATATTTCGAAACGGCGTCCACCTGTAGAACTAAGGCCCACTCCTTTTAAAATACTCATTAACACCTTTCGTTTGATACCCATATTGTACAAACGCATTCTAGAGTCACCCCTGGTCCACCTTTATGGCGATATCTCGAAAAGGCGTCCACCCATAGAACTAAGGCCCACTCCCTTTTAAAACCCTCATTAATACCTTTAATTTGATACCCATATCGTACAAACAAATTCTAGGGTCACCCCTGGTCCACCTTTATGGCAATATCTCGAAACGGCGTCCACCTATGGAACTAAGGATCACACCCTTTTAAAATACCCATTAGCACCTTTCTTTTGATACCCATATTGTACAAAGAAATTCTAGGGTCACCTCTGGTCCACCTTTATGGAGATATCTCGAAGCGGCGTCCAGCTATGGAACTAAGGATTACTCCCTTTTAAAATACCCATTAACACCTTTCATTTGATACCCATATCGTACAAACAAATTCTAGGGTCACCCCTCGTCCACATTTATGGCGGTATCTCGAAACGGCGTCCACCTATGGAACTAAGAATCACTCCCTTTTAAAATACCCATTAACACCTTTCTTTTGATATCCATATTGTACAAACAAATTCTAGGGTCACCCCTGGTCCACCTTTATGGAAATATCTCCAAACGGCGTCCACCTATAGAACTAAGGAGCACTCCCTTTTAAAATACCCATTAACACCTTTCATTTGATACCCATATCGTACAAACAAATTCTAGAGTCAACCCTGATGCACCTTTATGGCGATATCCCTAAATGGCGGCCACCTATAGAACTATGACCCACTCCCTCATAAAATACTCTTTAATGCCTTTCATTTGATACACATGTCATACAAACACATTCTAGGGTTACCCTCGGTTCATTTTCCTACATTGTTATTTTCCCTTATGTTGTCACCATAGCTCTCAACTGAGTATGTAATGTTCGGTTACATCCGAACTTAACCTTCCTTACTTGTTAAATACTGTTTTTAATTATGTTTTGAACAATTTCACTCACTTTCAGCTTGTTGGCAATTAATGTAACTTCCAGTGATTGTTTTGACCGGACTACTACTAGTTGGGAACTATTGCAGAAGTGCCACAAAAGCAATTAGTTCTAAAGTGGAAATATTTACGTAGTTCGGAATTGCAGGCTGGGTATCTTGCACCGCCTAGGACATCACCATGCTAAACTCACCAGTTGAAAGCGTGTAAAAATTTTAGAAGGCGAAATAGTGGTGGTTCCGAATGCACCGCAAGGCATCAGTTTTTAACTAGGGATATTCTTGTAAGAAGCGATTCAAAGACTGGCGGGCTTCCTGACGAGAGGCTCCTGAGAATGAATGCAAGAACGATCAAAAGTAATAATATGCGCCCTGTCTCAGTGTGCACAAGGGTAGAGAGACACTGCCCTTATAACTGAGCTAGCTGGGGTGTATATATATGTATACGTGTACCCAGGGGCGGATTAAAGGAGGGGCTAGCAGGGGCTATAGCCCCGGGCCCCAGCATTGGGAGGGCCCCGCGAGCTCGAATAAATAATACCATATTACCTGTTTGCGTACACATAATTTAATTTTGCAGCTCAAAATTTATATACAATAGTAATATGGAAAAGAATACACGCACTCCTTAAGAATAAGATAATATAAGCAAGCACGTTCAGAGTTCGGACTATAGTAAGTATAGTAATATCATGACATATACTCATTGTAATTTGAACCCTCTTGCTTAGATTATCACAAAAACACCATCGATGGCACTTGGAGGTTTACCGCAGACGGTCGACCGTCGATACATGTTTTAGTTCGCGAAAAACGTCATAGTTGCGGCACTTCAAAATGCGCCGCCGTTCTGCGAGCGGGCACCACTCGATACTTGTTTAATGTTTATTTTCGCGGAAAAACAACGAAAGACGAAATGACGAAAGTCGTACTAGTGATGCACGATATGGCGATTTTGAACTATCAGTGAAAATAGATATGGCGATTTTTGAATCGCGGCTATTTGTTATAGATATAGTGATTTTTAACAAGCGAATGTGCAATTTGTATTCTTGGATATAAAAAGGAATGTTGAAGTTTGTTTACCGGAGTAGTACTGAATCATGTAGTTAAGATTGAGCATGTTTTTATGGCGATTTTCTGGAATAGCATTTCTCAAAGATTTAACGCGACTAGTCAGAATCTTCAAAAAGTTAATGTAGACTTAATCTCTGCTAATAACATACTACTTTCATCAGTAGATTTTGTTCAAGATTTGCGTGATAAATTTTCTGATATTGAGCAAGAAGCTAAACAATTGAGTGATTTCGTAAATCAAAAATATTCTGCTTGTACTAAAAGAAAAATCACTCGTAAGTTTACAGACAAGGAAGTACACGTCGATAGTTTATGGGCGACTGATAATTTAAGGATAAATACAATTTATGTTATTATAGATAAACTTCTTGCCGAGTTGCAAAAACAAAGTGAAGCGGATAACCATATTATCAACTTATTTAGTTTTCTTACTCAATTATTATTCATAACATCAGATGAATTGGAAACTAAAGCAACAGAGTTAGTAAAAGTTTATTCGGATGATTTACAAAATGACTTATTATTAGAACTCAAACAGTTTATACTCCGCTTGAAACTACTGCCAAAAGGTTTTTTCTCTAATAGAACAGAAAAATTATATAATGAAACAGAACAAATTCTATACCCTTTGCAAGTTCTTAATTGGATTCTAAATATGAACATGATCGAAGTATTCCCCAATATCTACATCGCTTACAGGATTTTGGTTACGATTTCAATAGCAAACTGCGAATCTGAAAGGTTATTCTCGATTTTAAAAAGAATGAAAAATATGTATCGATCAACTATGTTAGATTAACGGTTGTCCGCATTGATGAAGTTAAGAATTGAAGTTGATTTACTTCCATCGATTGATTTTGATGATTTGATAAGTTACTTTGCCAGAGCAAATTCAAGGAAAAAATATTTTTAATTGTATAATAATTAATAGTTTTTAATGTATAAGTACCAACGAAAAAACATTTGCGAGAATAAATTATAAAAATAATTATAACAGTTTTTATTTATTTAATTCATATATTCATATTTTGCTCCCCTTAAGTGGGCCCCATATTCATTTTGTCCCGGGCCTCGTAAATCTTTAATCCGCCCTGCGTGTACCTGCAATATTATTATTCAGAACTGGATAATTCCCTTACAGGGTACAGTTCAGAACTGAATACTTCGTATTAGGGTAGCTTTTTTGGCACTTGCGAGTTTTTAAAAAGGAGGAGATTAAGGCCGAGCTTCTTTTCCAATTTGCCACCTGCTACGATAAAAATCGAGAAAAATATTTATATTTTTAATATTATATAAAAGCCAGTCAGTTATTCCAAAAATTAAGAATGCACCTATGATAAAACTTTTTTGTTGTTATCAAACAAAGCTGAGTTGATACTTCCAGCCAAACACCTTTTGTATATCATTAGAAATTATCTGCGTCATTACCCTTTCTATAAAATACTAGCAGACCAGGCAGACGTTGTTCTTCTGAAGAAGTGAATTTGCAACGAAGCATATACATATATTTATTTATTGTATAAGGGCTGCCAAGCGTGGAGTTGAAAGTTAAGATCCTAATTTTATACAACGCAACGAAACGAAATTCTTATCGTAAGCATTCACTTACTTCAATGACTCATGTTGAACATGGAGAATATCTCACGATTGCGAACACTAATTTTTGCTGTCGAAATATTTATGTACTACAAAAATCTGTATTAGTTGTGTAACGTAACGTTACAATAACGTAACTCCCCCTGTATTTCCTTATTCACCTAAACCTGAACCTCCCTGTACTTATTTTGCTATAGCATAGCCAACAACCACTTCTTTTATAGCATATTCAACAACCAACTAAATTGCGAACCAATGAAAATCACAATAATGGTGCGTTGAATTCTCAACCAGTTTGCGTCACCACCCATATAAACACTGAATTTGCATTTTCGCAATTCAGTCCTCGCAGGTGAGCCAGCGGGAGTGGATGTCTTTTTAAAGACATATTTTTCCCTCCTGCTAGCTAGCTGAGTGGAAGGGGCGCCGTCATGGCGCGAGTCACCCTTCACTTAGGTAAGGACGACGGGGAGGATGCCTTGTGCTACTTTGCCCCCCGCGCCCTCCTAGGTGTTGAGTGGCCCGACGCCCTCATGGCCATTTAACCCCTCCCCCTCAGTTCTAGCTTGGGCTGGCTGAGTGGAAGGGGCGCTGTCATGGCGCGGGTCACCCTTCACTTAGATAAGGACGACGGGGAGGATGCCTTGTGCTACTTTGCCCCCCGCGCCCTCCTAGGTATTGTGTGGCCCGATGCCTTAATGACCATACAACCCCTCCCCCTCAGTCCTAGCTTTGGCTGGCTGAGTGGTAGGGGCGCCGTCATGGCGCGGGTCACCCTTCACTTAGGTAAGGACGACGGGGAGGATGCCTTGTGCTACTTTGCCCCCCGCGCCCTCCTAGGTGTTGAGCGGCCCGATGCCTTCATGACATTTCACCCCTTCCCCTCCGCTCTGGTTTCAGCCGTGAGCCGATGCGTGCGCACAGGGGCTACCGCTGTGCCGTTAAGGTGCACTTCTCCTCCGCCCACGGGTCGACCCACGGTGTATCGGCTGGTACAACCCCGCCCCCCTTACGCACCTTCTACTAGTGTGCAAGTAGGGAGGCGGGGGTGTCCAGCGGTGAAACCAGCACTAACGAGTCCTCGCAGTCTCTTCCACAGGTGACTGACCCCGCGACTACCACAGCTGCCGAAGAAGAGCGACTAGAGATCCCGTTGCAGCCGACCGACCAATACCAGCCCGTTGGTACGCCTATCCGACCCCGCCCGGAACACGCAGCCGCTGTCCAGGTAAACCCCGTCGCCGGCCTATTTTCTCTCTCTCTCTGCCCTGGTACGCGCTCCGTAGCACACCGCCGCTGCCGTCGCACCGTCGCCCCTCTGGTGCCACCGCTGCTTCGACGACCGTTGGCCGTTCGCCATCCTACCGCCGTTAAGCCGCTGTATCCGTCCCGCCGCTGCTAAGACGACCGTTGGCCGTTCGCCATCCTACCGCCGTTAAGCCGCTGCTACGACGACCGTTGGCTGTTCGCCATCCTACCGCCGTTGAGCCGCTGTATCCGTCCCGCCGCTGCTACGACGACCGTTGGCCGTTCGCCATCCTACCGCCGTTGAGCCGCTGTATCCGTCCCGCCGCTGCTACGACGACCGTTGGCCGTTCGCCATCCTACCGCCGTTGAGCCGCTGCATCCGTCACGCCGCTGCTACGACGACCGTTGGCCGCACGCCATCCTACCGCCGTTAAGCCGCTGCACCCGTCACGTCGCTGCTACAACGACCGTTGGCCGCTCGCCATCCTACCGCCGTTAAGCCGCTGCATCACCGTCCATCCAGTTCGCTGGTGCCGTC
Organism: Eurosta solidaginis; assembly: GCF_040869045.1. Lineage (NCBI taxonomy): Eukaryota > Metazoa > Arthropoda > Insecta > Diptera > Tephritidae > Eurosta > Eurosta solidaginis. The sequence continues at coordinate 146,387 of NC_090320.1, read as the reverse complement.
ACTTCGTCTATACCGCTACACCCATCCGTCCGCTAATACTGTCCGCCGTCCAGCCACTGCGCTCATACTACTGTACCAATCCGTCCGCTAATACTGTCCGCCGTCTGGCCGCCGCGCTGATCCCGCCGCTGCTCCCGGACAACCGTACCATCCCGCCCGCTACTGCACCGCCGCTAAACCACCGTACCGACCCCTCCGCTACTACTACGCCTATTAGCCACCGCCTCCATCTTCGCACGGAAAGCTGCTGTCCGCCTAATATCCCCAGCCGTGTGTGCGTGCGTTCGTAACACATAAATATCGTGTATTTATTCAGTAGGGGTTTGTGGGACCTTTACTCGACTCTGGATTGACTGAGTGTTACCCCAGCCTTAGACAAAACCCACCTCATAAATGGCGCCCGAGCAGGGACCCTCCTCCGCAGATGACCGTGGAAAAACAACTACAACCACCACCAACACTGCCGGGGCGGGTTCGACGAACGCACCGCTAGAAACAACACACACACACGCTCCGGAAGGCACGCTGCTGAACACCGACTCGCTCAATTGGATCTACCTACTTAGGAAGGAGAAGCTGATCGAGGAGTGTAAGGAACACCGAATCGACGTGGAAGGCCAAACCGTAGCCGAGCTGCGCCGCGCACTGAGTACTTACGTGCGAGCGAAACGCGCCAGGAAATCCAGTGAAGACCTGTTGAAAGAGCTGGAACGAGAAGTGAACGAGGAAGAGGGGAAGTTCGCTACGCTACCCCAGCCAACAACAAAGCCGATCCCTTCAATCCAGATCCACAGCCCACAGCCGCACGGAGGAAAGGGAGAGAACGCATTACCAAACCAGACGAAATGAGCGACGGTGAACTTATGAATACCGTTCGCCGCTGGGACTTGCACTTTTCGGGGGAGGAGTCACTGCACGAATATCTTGAGAGGATAGAGGAGCTTGCCGAATGCTACCGCATCCCCGTCGACCGACTCCTCCCAACACTGCCGGAGCTTCTACGTGGGAAAGCACTGCAATGGTACCGCGTCCGTAAGCAACACATACACCGCTGGAGCGATCTGCGGAGGGAGGTGCAAAATTTTTTTCTACCTAAGCGACACATACGACATTTGGAAGAGGCCATCCGACAACGCAAACAGCAAGGCCGAGAGAAGGCCAAGGACTACATCCTCGCACTGGAAACGCTGATCCGCCAACACCCGACGATGTGCGAAGAGAATCACCTCGAACGGATCTATGATGGTCTACGCGTGGAATACCGCCTTTTTGTCAAACGCAGCGAGTTTAGGACGATCGAGGAGCTCCTGGAGCTAACGGAAGAGTATGAGCTGTTAAGAGGCGAGGAAGCGAAACAGGGAAAAATGGTGGCCCACAGCCTATACCACCTACCCATGGAATACGACAGCAAAGAGTGCTGTTGGCGCTGCAAGGAACGCGGACACCACCGCTTCCAATGTAAGGGCCCCTGGAGGAAGTTCTGCTCCCGGTGTGGCCAAGACAACATCCTCTCCAGGGACTGCCCATGCCCTCCGACTAGCCCAACTACCGAGAACGCACCCCGAACGCCGTCCAACGCTATTAAAGGAAGCCGCCAAGCACCGTACGTCCGACCAGAGAAGCCGAAGGAACCACCCGCCAGCAAATCGACCGCAAAAACACAAGTAGATGGCCGATTCTATATACCAGTGCTCATCGAGGACATGAGCGTGCGCGCACTAGTGGACACCGGCGCCACCCTATCCTATGTAGATGACACCGTACGGAAACACCTAGAAAAGAACAACATCAAGGCGCGCCCCAACAAGCGAAGCATCCAGCTGGCAGACCAAACGTGTGTCTTTACCTCGAACTCCTACCCGGCAAGGATTGTGTATCAAGGACGAACCACAGACGCGATGCTATCCGTTATCCCAAACTTGGCCGAACAGGTAATCCTCGGAATGGACTTCCTAAGACAGAGGGGAATCATCCTCACGCTGGATGGTCAGCCGCTAGAGGCCACCGTGACCAAGAGAGCACCCGAACTGGATACGCTATGTGCATTGACGAGCCGAGAACACCTGAACGACGAACAAAACACGGAACTGGGAAACTTCCTGGCGCATCACCAAAAGCGGTTTGGAGAAATCATCGGACCAAGCACTGCAGCCGAGCATACGATTCGTCTCAAACACAACCGACCGCTGAAGCAACGATACTACCCCCGCAACCCGGCCATGCAACAAGTCATCAACGAAGAGGTAGACGAGCTATTAGCAGGAGGAAGGATAGAACCATCGCGAAGCGCGTACAGCTCGCCAATCGTGCTAGTCCGCAAAAAACAGGGCACGTGGAGGATGTGCATCGATTACCGTCAACTCAACGCCGCCAGCGAACCAGACGCTTACCCGTTGCCGCAAATTGGAGCCATTCTCGACCAGCTGAAAGAGGCGAAATTCATCTCGACCATTGACTTGAAGAACGGCTACTGGCAAATCCCGCTCGCCAGAGCATCCCGACCATACACCGCATTTACAGTTCCTGGCAGAGGGTTGTTCCAGTGGAAAGTCATGCCATTTGGCCTACACTCTGCTCCGGCTACCTTTCAACGCGCTCTGGATTCGATACTTGGACCCGAACTCCAACCAAAAGTTTTCGCCTACCTGGACGATATCATCGTATTGGGAGATACCTTCGCAGAACACTTGGCGATCTTGAGGGAAGTGTTCGAGCGCCTACAAAGACACAGGATGCAAGTAAACTTCGAAAAATGCAGCTTCGTCCAGCAACAACTCCATTACCTAGGACATATCATCAGTTCGAAAGGAATTCACACCGATCCAGCAAAAGTATCCGCTGTACAGGAGATGCCCGCACCGAAAATGCTCAAAGAGCTCCGCCGTTTTCTTGGACTCGCGTCATGGTACCGCCGCTTCGTGGCAGACTTCTCTACGCTCGCCGCGCCGCTTAACCAACTGCTGAAAAAGGGACAAGTCTGGAAATGGGAGGCGCAACAAAATCACGCTTTCAAAGCTCTCAAGGATAAGCTCTCCAGCGCGCCAATACTTTGTTGTCCGGACTTCTCTCGACCGTTTTTTCTCCAGACCGACGCGAGCGGAGAGGGCCTGGGCATCGTGCTCTATCAACGCCATTCCGACCACGAGAATGTAGTAGCCTACGCCAGCCGAAGCCTAACCCAGCTGGAAAAGCGATACTCTGCCACCGAACAAGAATGCCTCGCCGTGCTATGGGGTATCCGTAAGATGAGACCGTACCTGGAGGGGTATCACTTCACCGTCATCACCGACCACCACTCACTAAAATGGCTGCACTCACTCCAAAACCCCTCTCGACGTCTGGCAAGATGGGCACTGGAATTGCAACAATATAATTTCGAGATAGAATACCGAAAAGGAGCACAGAACGTGGTAGCCGACGCACTCTCCCGCTGCCCGCTACGACACGCCGATGACGACATTTTGTACACCATAACCAACGGAACAAACGACTGGCACGAGAGGAAAGCAAGACAGGTGCGGGAAAAACCCCAAGCACATCCAGATTACCAGATCGTCGATAACCGACTCTTCCGCCACATTTCCCCGAGAAATCAACTTTCGCGGTCACCGCAATGGAAGCTGTGCATCCCAGCCGACCGACGAAAGGACGTACTACAGGAAGTCCACGACGCCGCCGCCGCCGGACATCTCGGGGTGAAGAAGACGCTTAAGAGAGCACAACAGAACTATTACTGGCCCGGGATGTTCCGCGATGTCCTCAAACACGTACGGAAGTGTATCAGATGCGCAGAATACAAAGTCGAGCAAAGACGCCCAGCAGGATTGATGGCAACCATGCAATCATCACGACCGTGGGAAATAGTAACCGCTGACTTCGTAGGGCCACTACCCCGTTCCAAGCAAGGAAATACTTGCCTCCTCGTAATGGTGGACAAATTCTCCAAGTGGGTGGAGTTGATCCCAGTGCGCCAAGCGACAACGGCAAGCGTAATCAAAGCACTCCAAGAAAGAGTCATATACCGATTTGGCTGCCCGAAAACCCTCCTCACAGACAATGGCAAACAATTCGTCGGGAAGGCATTAGCAACGTTTTTGAACGACCACCGCATCGATCACAAGTTTACGGCAGCCTACGCCCCGCACGAAAACCCCACCGAGCGAACCAACCGAGTCGTGAAAACCATGATGGCTCAGCGATGCAAGGACGACCACCGCACCTGGGACCAGGAGATACCGCAAATAGCATTCGCGATAAACACGGCCAGCTACGAATCTACAACAGCATCAGCAGCAGAAATCAACTTCGGTAGAGACCTTACAGCACCGCAGCAAGTGCACACGGAGGGAGCAGTACCAGCAGAGCCACCAACCGTACCACCGTCCATCACCAAGTTGTGGGACGAGATAAAAGGGCATCTAGCCAAAGCTTCAAAGCAACAGAAAAAACACTACGACTTACGCAGACGGCAATGGAAGCCACGTATAGGTGAGCAGGTGATGAAAAGGGACCACCCACTCTCATCCGCGGCAGACAAATTCGCCCAGAAGTTAGCACCAAAATTTTCCGGCCCGTACTTGGTGATGGAATACGTTTCGACGAACACGGTAAAATTAGGCCACCCGGAGCAACCAAAGCGGCAACACGCACACGCACACTTGCAAGACTTAAAGCCGTACGAATCATAAACAACCCGTTTATCTCTCCATTCCAGGAACCAGACCATCCAACATGAGTCAAAAACACCGGCAACCCATACCACCGGACTCACCAAAACCAATACGGCCGTGGCACCCACCGTTGAGGCAACATTATGGCCGGCAAACAAACCAAGGATACAACGCATACAAATTTTTCATGGGCCGCCAATAAACCACCTAATGGCCATCCGGGAGAAGGAGTCGGCGACAGAGCCGCAAGAACGGCGCGCCCCCGAAACCAACGAAACAACAAAAACAGCGCAAAAAAAATTACCGGATCCCGAGGAATTTTTTAGAGAACTAAGGCTAAAACGCCCGGCAAACCAATCCAAGAAAACCTGGACATTCCGGTGGAAAGCACAGCGGGTGAGGGTAGAAGTGATAAATGACAAACACGCAAAGGTGTCACTCATGGGAACGAAACGAATCGTACCAATCGAATAAGGCACTGAAGAAGGAAGACGAGACCAATCAAAATTTTCTATTTTTATATATATATGCACCCTCTGTTAATTTTAAGAGAAAATGAAATGTGAATTTTTTTTCAAATTACAAAAAACAAAAAAAAAAAAAAAAAAAAAATTAATTTTCATATATACATCTACATAACATCAAAAGGGAACGAGAGAAGTATGACAACGGATACAGTTCAGTACAACTCCACCCCCGACAAAAAAAAAAAAAAAAAAAAAAAATTTTTTTTTTTTAATTAATTAGAATGATGTTTTTTGCAATTGAACCTGAAATAGTAACATTAACTCTGTTAGACTTAAGTAGAATGACTGTATATTTTTGGAAAAAATATTTTTTTTTAAATAAAGTGCTTCGCCCACACGCACACCGGCATAATACCTAGGCCATGCCTGGAGATCCACCTTTCCCCCACCGCAGCTTTCCGTCAACCGAAGTGGGAGGGGGACTGTAACGTAACGTTACAATAACGTAACTCCCCCTGTATTTCCTTATTCACCTAAACCTGAACCTCCCTGTACTTATTTTGCTATAGCATAGCCAACAACCACTTCTTTTATAGCATATTCAACAACCAACTAAATTGCGAACCAATGAAAATCACAATAATGGTGCGTTGAATTCTCAACCAGTTTGCGTCACCACCAATATAAACACTGAATTTGCATTTTCGCAATTCAGTCCTCGCAGGTGAGCCAGCGGGAGTGGATGTCTTTTTAAAGACATATTTTTCCCTCCTGCTAGCTAGCTGAGTGGAAGGGGCGCCGTCATGGCGCGAGTCACCCTTCACTTAGGTAAGGACGACGGGGAGGATGCCTTGTGCTACTTTGCCCCCCGCGTCCTCCTAGGTGTTGAGTGGCCCGACGCCCTCATGGCCATTTAACCCCTCCCCCTCAGTTCTAGCTTTGGCTGGCTGAGTGGAAGGGGCGCTGTCATGGCGCGGGTCACCCTTCACTTAGGTAAGGACGACGGGGAGGATGCCTTGTGCTACTTTGCCCCCCGCGCCCTCCTAGGTATTGTGTGGCCCGATGCCTTAATGACCATACAACCCCTCCCCCTCAGTCCTAGCTTTGGCTGGCTGAGTGGTAGGGGCGCCATCATGGCGCGGGTCACCCTTCACTTAGGTAAGGACGACGGGGAGGATGCCTTGTGCTACTTTGCCCCCAGCGCCCTCCTAGGTGTTGAGCGGCCCGATGCCTTCATGACATTTCACCCCTTCCCCTCAGCTCTGGTTTCGGCCGTGAGCCGATGCGTGCGCACAGGGGCTACCGCTGTGCCGTTAAGGTGCACTTCCCCTCCGCCCACGGGTCGACCCACGGTGTATCGGCTGGTACAACCCCGCCCCCCTTACGCACCTTCTACTAGTGTGCAAGTAGGGAGGCGGGGGTGTCCAGCGGTGAAACCAGCACTAACGAGTCCTCGCAGTCTCTTCCGCAGGTGACTGACCCCGCGACTACCACAGCTGCCGAAGAAGAGCGACTAGAGATCCTGTTGCAGCCGACCGACCAATACCAGCCCGTTGGTACGCCTATCCGACCCCGCCCGGAACACGCAGCCGCTGTCCAGGTAAACCCCGTCGCCGGCCTATTTTCTCTCTCTCTCTGCCCTGGTACGCGCTCCGTAGCACACCGCCGCTGCCGTCGCACCGTCGCCCCTCTGGTGCCACCGCTGCTTCGACGACCGTTGGCCGTTCGCCATCCTACCGCCGTTAAGCCGCTGTATCCGTCCCGCCGCTGCTAAGACGACCGTTGGCCGTTCGCCATCCTACCGCCGTTGAGCCGCTGTATCCGTCCCGCCGCTGCTACGACGACCGTTGGCCGTTCGCCATCCTACCGCCGTTAAGCCGCTGCATCCGTCACGCCGCTGCTACGACGACCGTTGGCTGTTCGCCATCCTACCGCCGTTGAGCCGCTGTATCCGTCCCGCCGCTGCTACGACGACCGTTGGCCGTTCGCCATCCTACCGCCGTTGAGCCGCTGTATCCGTCCCGCCGCTGCTACGACGACCGTTGGCCGTTCGCCATCCTACCGCCGTTAAGCCGCTGTATCCGTCCCGCCGCTGCTACGACGACCGTTGGCCGTTCGCCATCCTACCGCCGTTAAGCCGCTGCATCCGTCACGCCGCTGCTACGACGACCGTTGGCTGTTCGCCATCCTACCGCCGTTGAGCCGCTGTATCCGTCCCGCCGCTGCTACGACGACCGTTGGCCGTTCGCCATCCTACCGCCGTTGAGCCGCTGTATCCGTCCCGCCGCTGCTACGACGACCGTTGGCCGTTCGCCATCCTACCGCCGTTGAGCCGCTGCATCCGTCACGCCGCTGCTACGACGACCGTTGGCCGCACGCCATCCTCCCGCCGTTAAGCCGCTGCACCCGTCACGTCGCTGCTACAACGACCGTTGGCCGCTCGCCATCCTACCGCCGTTAAGCCGCTGCATCACCGTCCATCCAGTTCGCTGGTGCCGTCACTTCGTCTATACCGCTACACCCATCCGTCCGCTAATACTGTCCGCCGTCCAGCCACTGCGCTCATACTACTGTACCAATCCGTCCGCTAATACTGTCCGCCGTCCGGCCGCTGCGCTGATCCCGCCGCTGCTCCCGGACAACCGTACCATCCCGCCCGCTACTGCACCGCCGCTAAACCACCGTACCGACCCCTCCGCTTCTACTACGCCTATTAGCCACCGCCTCCATCTTCGCACGGAAAGCTGCTGTCCGCCTAATATCCCCAGCCGTGTGTGCGTGCGTTCGTAACACATAAATATCGTGTATTTATTCAGTAGGGGTTTGTGGGACCTTTACTCGACTCTGGATTGACTGAGTGTTACCCCAGCCTTAGACAAAACCCACCTCATAGTTGTAATAAATTGCAAACTTCCAAAAAACGTTGGGTAGTTATAAAATCACATGGAAAGCAGCAACAGCAAAATAAGTTACCAAGTTCATACAAGCGAATTTATTTGAACGCGCTCAAACAACAACCAATGAGATGGTTGTGTTTCAATGTATAAATGAGCGCTATTGTGAATGAGGCACTTGCAGGAGCTTCAAACATTGCTATTAAAAGTCAAATCGCTGGAAAGTTTTGACGAATACCTACCAGGAACCCTGCCAGTAATTTTTTTATAATTTTATCCATGAACCAACTATATGGTTGGCTCATCTCTACAGCAACACCATACCTTTGTTCAGATTGCCAAAATCTGCGTATTGGTGTTAGGCGAATGGAATGTAATGAAAACATAAAACTTGGCAGTTTTTGTGTTCTGTAAGAAAATGTAAATGTGTTAGTTTCATTTTGAGTTTGCCATCTCCTTTGGCAATCCCTACTCCAGTGAAATAAAAAAGTAAAATCAGTTGATGAGGTGAGCCAACTATAGAGTTGAGCCATGATTTTATCGTCTATTGCCAAGAAGTAATTTATTCGAAACGTTTTGTGGTTACTTAGGCGATATAAATTCATTTCAAAAACAAGAAAATACTTTACCGGAATTTTTTCTTCCAGGAAGACACTTAGGCGATAGTTAACTGTAACGTTTTAAATTTCCCTTTATTTCAACCATTTTTCAGAGCTCGTTTTTCAATTCAATGTTTTTGATTTTCATTTTCCCTACTTGTATAAAAACATTAATGTGGTGAATAGCCCAAACAAAAGATTTTTGGCAAATATTAAAAATGTTGAGCAAAACTCTTAATTCGCTTTTTATCTATTTACACTTTCGCACTTTTATTAATGGGATGCGAATTCATTCGCATTTTTGGATTGCTTGATTTCCCAGAGGAACTTCCTATTAACCCAGCTTTGGCAAGACATTGGCTAGGGTATCTCTCTTTGCCGTTCATTTGGCTTCCCAGGTTTCTATCCACTTCTTCACCATTTTCAACTTCCCAAATATCCCAAGTTACTTTTTTGATACAAAAATATTATCTTCCTCCAAACGCTGTGTGGCTTTCGTATATAATGCCGTTTCGCTTCGGGGGAGAGTTCTTCCCGAAAACTGATAACGATTCGGCGATAATAACGGCGATATCTCCGGCGATCATGTCTTCAAAAATGTCGTATCCAAGTGACTTGAGCAATAGAAAATGCTGGCAGGGATTAAAAAAGGGAAATATTTGCACACACACGAAAGAAAATTTGACTTGTGAGGTGCTTATTTCCTCGGAAGGAGGAGCCGCTTACCCTATACGGAAATTCTCCAGTTTAAAACTGGAGCACTTCTTGTGCTTTCGGAACCACTACTGGTTCGCCCTCTATATCTTCTTACATATTTTCAACTGTCCGATTTAACATGGCGGTGTCCTACGTGGTGGAAGTTGACCCCACTGCATTACCTATTCTGTAGTTCCGAACTAGATGGAAATTTCCACTTTAGAACCAGTTGGTTAGTTGGCACTTTTTAGATAGGTCCCAACTAATTACTTTTTTCGTACTTTAGGTTTAGTTCTGAACCAAACATTTACATCACTAGTTACTGTCTTCCCTTCAGGGTACAGTTGGGCATAAGCCAATATACCAGGGGACATGTGGGTAATTTATATTTGAGTGCTCATCTTCACCTTTAAGTCTTCCGATTCCATAACTGCACCATTCCTAATAATAACACTGGACCACGAATTTCAACTTTTTCTCTTTACCAGAAACGCCGTTATGAAATTCGTATGAAAACCACCCCCTGATTTCGAAAATCGAGTTCATTTTTGATTCTATGGTACCGCTTTTGAGATATTTGCAATTTACCGTTATTCGAAAAAACCAAAAAGATGGCTCCATTTAATTACGTATATCTCACGAACGGGTCAAGCAATTGCAAATATATGCTATAAATGCATCATACATTGTTTTTTGCTCAACCAGATAGTTTTCGAGATATTAGCTCATCATTTCAGATTTTTGTTTTTTTTTATGAAAAAATATGAAAAAAATTACTTTTTGCGAGGGGAGCATTCCAAAACCACAACTTTTTTTTCAGATATTTTTTCTTTACATAAAGATCCGTTTAATCAGAAAAAAGATAAGCTATCACTGAAGAAAATCGATGTAAAACTACGTAAGTTATAAGCGATCAAATAAAAATACCCAGGTTGCGCAATTTCAACGTATACCTCAAAACGTATGTATGGTATAAAGAAGAGTGAAATATCTAGCTATGCTCTGTTTCTATTTAGTTAAAAGTTCAATTTATGAATGAAATTACCCATATTTTTAACTTTTTTTTTTAAATTTATTTATGTTTGTACTATATTCTAACAATCTTTATCTTAATTTTATTTTACTATGTAGTCGAAATAATTATGTGTTCGACTTTGACGCTTATTCAGTTTAGGATCGGTTTCTCTTATGAGAAACCAGCAGTAATCACCCATCATTGCGACGTCGCAGAATCCTTGATATCGATTTTCAATTAATTTCATTTTCTAATGAAACCTTTCGCCATGTTCGTCACTTTCGTCGCCAAGATTTGCCGGAAAAAAGCTCAAATGTGAGTGCAGAAAGTGAATTTTTAACAACATATATACCCCTGGAAAGAAAATATTAGTTAGGTAAACAAGTTATAGAATTTTGGGAAATTAATTTTAATAGGCCTTTAATATTTACCCATTTTCGCATAATTATTGATTAAGTCATTCACTATCTGCTCGTAGTTAGGGCTTTTGTGTCTACCGAGAAAAGAAGCAACGACCTTTTCAAAGGATTCCCACGCTGCTGCCTCAACTGATGAGAGTAGTCCTTTACATTGATTATTGTTGATCAACTTTTTTATTTGTGGTCCGACAAAAATACCTTCCTTTATCTTGGCTTGAGAAATATCTGGAAAAATTGTTTTCAAATAGTCGAATGCTTCGCCTTCTTTGTCCAAAGCCTTAACAAAGTTTTTAATGAGACCGAGCTTGATGTGTAAGGGTGGAAGTATGATTTTCTCTTTCTTGACAAGAGAGGTGTATTTGATGTTATCCACACCAACGGTAAACTCGACTCTTTACGGCCAATCCTTTCTGACGTAGTGGTCCTTACGAGCTCGGCTATCCCACTTGCAGAGGAAGCAGCAGTGCTTGGTGTAGCCACTTTGTAGACCGCATATCATTGCAACGACTTTGAGATCAGAACATATTTTCCAATCATGCTCTTCATATTTGATAAATTTGAGTAGTTTTTGCATTTCCTCGTAGGATTTCTTTGTATTTACTGCATGTGCGATCGGGATAGAATGCTTTTTGTTACCAATATGCAATACTACAGCCTTCAAACTCAGTTTATTGCTGTCTATGAACAATCGCCCCTCTTTTGAATCATATATTTGACCAAACTCTTTGAATAAACCAGGAATGTCGTTGCGGTAGCATATACTGTCTTTCTTGGTATAGTGTTTGGAAAATGGTTCGTGACGAGTTCTACAATATATCACCTTAACATCGGATGACACAAATTTAAATTGTTGCATACGAGAAGTGTGGATCTCGGCCTTTTCCTTGGATAGTTCCAAATCTCTTATCCAATCATTAAGTTGTGCTTGTGACAGAACGTTTCTCTCGTTTCCCATGCGAAATTCAGTACAACTTGATTCCCCGCACTCAGATATTACTGTTGACAATGGAACTGGATCCGCAACTGCCGTTGAATGTAGTACTGGTAATGTCACTGTAGGTACGCTGGCGTAGGTTACTCTTCTTGATCTTCCAACGCCAAGTACTTTTGTTTGACAAATATAACACTCTATTGAATGGCAAGTAGGTTCTCTCCATATCATTGGTGTATCAAATTTTATTTGTTGTCCTGATTCCGACTGAATCAATTCTACTCGACACGATGTACACAAAGTGTTCGGTGTCCATGGTTTTTCAGCATTTTTAGGCTCAATGCCAAAATACTTGGAGTATAAAGTTTTGATATGATCTGAGAACACTCGTCATCGCCTTATGATAGTATATTGGCCACACATGAAACAGAACATATCTGGATCGTTATTACACTCAAATTCTCGCGTCCTTTTACTCATTTTATTTTTTTTTTAATAAATCACGGTTTTGTAATTTGACTTATGAACTGAACTATCTCCGGCGAGCCTTGCAGATGTTATGAAGTTTAAAGGCGCATTAACTCATATTTATACTCGGACCAAGAATAAAATTGAAAAAATTAAATCTTACCTAGACAGAAAGGTTCCTTTTTATACGAAGTCGGGAAAAGAAAATACTACCTGCTTTAGATGTAGGCTTTAAAAATTTTCAGTGTCTAATAATTTTGAAAATCTACCTGCATACTTACCCATAAGTGACGGAAATACATGTTTATAACTACATGCCTACAGCAGGTTTCGAACCCAACCACTCTTCCTCTCGATGCAACCACTCTACCTACTATAAAACAATTCGAGTATTAAAAGTACTATTTGATTTATTTAAAGAAAAAGTATTATCATTGCTATGGTGTTATTCGTTTATCCGGATAATATCCCATTTGCACTTTATACCTTTTATATATGTATGTATACATACATTGAAGTTGCGCAACCTGGGTATTTTTATTTGATCGCTTATAACTTACGTAGTTTTACAGCGCTTTTCTTCAGTGATAGCTTATCTTTTTTCTAATTACACGGAGCTTTATGTAAAGAAAAAATATCTGAAAAAAAAGTTGTGGTTTTGGAATGCTGCCCTCGCAAATAGTAATTTTTTTCATATTTTTTCATAAAAAAAAAACAAAAATCTGAAATGATAAGCTAATATCTCGAAAACTATCTGGTTGAGCAAAAAACAATGTATGATGCATTTATAGCAAATTCAATCGCCTTTCCGATTCTGTAAACTTATTTGCAATTGCTTGACCCGTTCGTGAGATATACGTAATTAAATGGAGCCATCTTTTTGGTTTTTTCAAATAACGGTAAATTGCAAATATCTCAAAAACGGTACCATAGAATCAAAAATGAACTCGATTTTCGAAATCAGGGGGTGGTTTTACATTCGAATTTCATAACGCCGTCTCTGGTAAATTTTGGCCATCGACCAGTGTAATTTGTCCTTTTTTTACATAGCTTTTTACATAGCTTTTCTTAGTTTGGTTTGTACATATGTATGTATGTATATAACGGAATATTTGACCATAATTTTCACCAACTGCCAGAAGTTTGATTTCTTTGAAGCTTTGCACACATCAAGGACCGATGACAAAGTAATGATTTGATGGTGAGCCGACATAAGCCCGAGGGGCATAGAGTCATTTGGCTTCTTCAATAGTCCATTAGTTTAATTGAAACCTGGCGCTCGTATCAAGGACCGATTGCAGTACAATAATTTGTTAGTGAGGTGACATAAGGTCTACGGACATAAGGTCAATTACCCTTATTTATAATGGCTATAAGGTTAATTGAAATTTTGCACACTTATCAAAGATCGATGACTATGCAATAATTTGACGGAGGGGTGACGCAAGCTCGAAGGTCATAAAGTCAATTTACCTTACGGCCACTTTAAATGGCCATAAGTTTAATTGGAACTTTACATACGTATCAAAGATCGATGGCAATGCAATAATACGATGGTGGGGAGACATAAGCTCAAAGGATATACAGTCAATTGACCTTATAAACACTTTAAATGGCCATATATTTGATTGAAACTTTGCACAATGCAATATGCAATATGACGCGTCCAACGCTTTTATTTAATTTTCTGATCAACGCCCTAGATTGATAAGGAGTGACTAGTACCTAGGACCTACCTAATTATTTTCTAGCTTTTCGTATTATTATTACTTCATGTAAGTATTGTTTTCAATAAAACCGTTTAACTTAAACATTTTTTTTAAATTATTTTATTTTCAAGTTTTTAGTCTTTATTTAATTGCTTATTATTTCTCATTCTATTTAGTTCATTTAGTGCCTCATTATTACAGGGACTCTTGTTACAACCTAAGTCCTTAATACATAATCCTTCCAAAGACTTTACTCGACTCTGCGCCACGTATGCTTGTCCCTCCTCCAACTCCAAAATATTTGATGTCACTTCTACCGGACTGTATGCAATATTTGTTCCAAATATGAGCCAAATCGGGCATCATAGGTCGCTTTCTATTCATGTATGTATTATGTGTTCCAAATGTGGACCAAATCGGACAACAAATACGATTTTTGTGAATATCTCGATCCTTGCGCCACATAGTGGCGATTTTTTTTTTGATAGGTCGCTTTCTATTCTTGTATGTATTATGTGTTCAAAACATGAGCCAAATCGGACCACAAATACGATTTTTGTGAATGTCTCTATCCTTGCGCCACATAGCGGCGATTTTTTTCTTATTATTGCATTTTCATCGGGTTCTGAACTATATTCCAAGTTTCAAGCTTGTAGCTTATCGGGAAGTTACTTAAATTTCAATTACAAAATTCGTTCACAGCGGCCGTGCATGCGGCCTGCCTGTCAAGTCAAGCTAAATAAAACCGTTTAAAAATAAATAACTACACAGCTCACTTATATCGAGTCGAAATGGCTATCTATTTGCTTTTTGATGATAAAAATCAGGCGAAAAGGCACTTGTTTTCAAAAACATAATTGCCCACATTGTGGGCAATATTAAGTAGAGCTGGCCGGTCCGTGAGGACCTCATATAAACTCAATGAGTTCATAGTGTTACCAGAAGTCAGTTTAACAACCAAAACATGTTGGCATTGAAAATTAATGTATGAAGCAAATCAAAATGGCCAATATGCCCAAAGGCATAGAGGCATGAAAGCCATGCAGACGGGTGAGTATTGCGGAATGCGCTGACCACAAATAAGTACTGTATAAGATGCTCAAATATTTATTAGGCATAAAAGAAAAAAAATTGACAAAACACTTGGCAAGCATCGTTAAAAATGTTTCAGGATGCCTGTCAGAAAATTGTTCTGGCATACGACTCTTAGATGTTCACTCGTGTCTATTTCGTGTACCTATAGCCGTGTTTTTTTACACGCGTATACGTTTCGTTTGCGCGTGAAAAAAACGCCTATCCTCGCTTAGATAATGTTTAGGAGACCCATCTAGCGGCAATGGTTAAACAACTAGCTACAGCACAGGGTGTACCGAAAAGCCGAGACACAACCCTCTGTTGTATTTCTGTGTATAACATATAGCTGAATCAGTTGTGATAAATAGTGGACGCGCAATGAATACATAGAATTAGTGCAGAGGGTGAAACATAGACACATATTTCAGTTACATCTGAGTGTAATGCGTATTGAAATTTAGTAGTACTAATTTTATGCGTAGCAATTTCAGAGGTGTATTTGAAGTTTGTCGCTTAGCAGTCCATATAAAGTTTAAGCATAAACGTATATAGATGTGAAAAAAAACACAGCTTATGTATAGTTAGGAGTACTTGACAACCACTTAAACACAACCATTCACACATACATTTATACTTATGTATTAGAAGTCTGAATCACCCTTCGTTTACTGGCTTTCACTTTCCCAAACGACTCAATCAGTCTGTCAGTCAATTTATCAGTCAACCAGGACATTCGCTTATAGCTGCTAAGTGAATTAAAGTATATTTACTTCTAGTTTGGCTGATGCCATATAACTTTAAATTTTTTATTTGTCTTTTGTTTATCTTTTCTTCCCTTGTGCATAATCACATTAAACGATAAGTAAATTTAACTTAACGATAAAGCTGTGTAGTGTTATGTGCAATAAATTAAGAGTATAAGAAGCATTACTGTTGAAACAGCTGTGTTTTGCTACTGAAGGGCTAATATTTTTTCAGTCCTAAGCTACACAAAGTTATAACTTTATAATCATCACTTTTTAAGAAAAAAAGTTCTTACTTAAAATGCGGAGTGCATTTAGGAACATACTTACGTAGCATTTTTACAGCTAAAAAAGTATGATCGAAATTGGGTACTGCATATTGCACTAACAAACTAACAGGAGTCTGAAAAACTACTGGTACGAACAAGGGTTTAGTGCTATCTCAGGAATAGTTACTTAAACTTGTCGCAAGATTTCTTCTTTCCCTACATTGAGCTTGTAAAGCAAAATAATATTGAAACAAGTGTGAAACTTTTGGGAAAAGTTAAGTTATTTTCATTTCTGATACCCGGCTGGCGTTTTTCAGAATTTGAAACTTGCTCATACTCGAACTTTTCTAAAGAGTTTTGTATGGCTAAATTCCGACTCGCCATATGTTTATATTTATTCGAAAACATTTTTTTACAATCCCCATTTAGAAGGGAGAATTCTAGAAGCTTTTTGAAGATACTGTGAACTCAGGAAAAATAAATGTTTGCACATTCTTTAACCCACAGTATTGTAAAAACTAAATTGCCTTTTGCTAGTTTTTGAAACAAATGTTTAATAAACGCTCTCTATTACTTCCATGCTAGTACGAATTGAAAAAAATTAAAACATGGTCATAGCTTTCGATAAATGATTTTTATAAAAAACTAGCAGACCCGGCAGAAGTTGCTCTGCCCTAAATTTGGCCTATCTGCATTTTTTAATAAGCTTTTTCCGTCTAACCCTGCCCTCCCCCACCCCTCTTCACTTTTTCCTGATCCTTTTATTCACTCCTCCTTCCGTCTTTTTCGCTTCATCTATCTCCATATTCGTCTCATTCTATTTCTTTCTAAGTATCCTTCTACTTCTCTCTTTTCTCTTCTCTCACCATCTTCTCATTCTTCTTCATCCCTTATTGCCTGTCCCAGAGGGTGGCATGTATTTTGTTCCAGTCCCAGTCCCAGTCCCACTCCGAGTCTCAGTCCCGGTCCTAGTTCTAATCCCAGTCCCAGTCCGTCTCTGGTTAACTTCCCGGAAAAAAGGATCGTAAATACTAATATAGGCGAATTTATATACCAAATTTTCAAATTTTGAATTTTTTCTAAAAAAAAAATCATAACTCAAGAATGGTTAAACCGATTTGGGATTCCAAAATCAACTAACCATCATCTCTCCTTCCTGTATATCTCCTAAAAATTTCATGGCAATCCTTCTATCTGTTCTCGAGTTATGGAGTGACAATCAAAATGTACACTTCTTTTTATATAGATAAAAAAAAAAAACTAAAAAAAAACAGTAAAACTAAATAATATAAACCCAAAAACTATGAAATAAAGAAAATAAATTGCTTGGTTTGTTGAGCTAATACTATTTGGCCAATTTATTACGTAATTTATCATATAATACATTGCAATAATAAATTGCCAATTTAAAAAAAATTGTGTAATAAATGGTTTCAAAATTCAAATACAACCTTTTAAAGTGTATTTATTGAGTAGATTTAAACGTCAGTTACGGGGTGGTGATTTTATTTTTTTCATTTCATTGTCAAAAGAAGATGGCAAACTCAAAATGAAACCAAAACATTGAACACATTTTTTACAACACACAAAAATTGCAAAATTTTATGTTTTTATTCCATTCCATTCGCCTAATACCAACACGCACATTTTGACAGTCTGAGCAAAGGTATGTTATTTCTGTAGGGATGAGCCAACCAGTTATCAAATTACTATTGTGTAAGCTAAATTGAGTTGTAGGAACACCACTCAATTTAAATCGAAATTGCCTCAATTTATTTTTTTCTTTGAACATAAAAGCTTCGCAAGATGAATACAACTTTTGTTCATTTAAATTTTATTTGGTTGATATTTCGACATCAAATACTTTTTTTTATTTCCTTGATTTTGGTTATCTTTAATTTAATTTTATTGTTTTTTTTTTTTGTATTATTTTATTTTATCTTCTATTCGCGCTCAAGGCCAGAACAATAATTTTTATGAAAATTATTGTTTTTTCAATTTTTCATTTTATTCTTATTTTATTTCATTTTATTTCACTTTATTTTATTTAATTTTATTATATTAACCAACAAAAGGTAACCAAATTGTTGCAATCAACTTGAATATTCTCGTTTTTTTTTGCAAAATGATTACAATAGCTGCTTTTGTGAATTAAGATAACGATAAGCATTCTTCTATAATTTCCTAGGTAGCACCTACTAGAGATATACGCCTCCGATAAAAGCCGCCGCCGCCGATTTAGGTCGTTTTTCGCACGCCGCCGCCGAATGTCAAAAATATCGGCGCGGCGGCGGCGGCGTCCGGCGCGTTACTATATTTTCTACTCGTTTAAGACTGGCGAAAACGAAATCACGTAAAACTCCTTTTCGTCACTTAATATATTTTTTATTGTATTATAAAAACATCCCCCTGTGGGTTAGGGGTTAGAATATGCCCACGGTAGGTATACCGGTCATAAAAGGCGACCATAATACCATGGGTACCCAATCCATGAGTAAGGTGTTTTACTCGAAAGGTAGCAGGGTGGACGCGGGTATCACCCTGTGGGACCCTAGGCAAGGTCTTTATAAAAACTGTTACCGCGGGAGCAGGAGAAGCCAGTGTGATCTGGTGCACTGCATCAAACGATGCTTTGTACTCAGGTCTCACCTCCTGTCCTGGGATGGCCCCCTTGTGGGAGCATCGCGGTGGCTGTGGTTTCAAATAGAGTTCACTTATGGCACACGCTCTGAGTAGACTTGTTTTCCCTTGGGGCGTGCAAACCCAAGGGAATTCGGTCTCATGCTTGCCACAGCAGTCCCAATTTCATTGAGAAACTGACCCTGAGGGGCAGATGAAAGGTTGGTCACATCCCTTGTTTGTAGCAACCGGAGATGCCGGTTATATATGCTGAAAAACGGTGACGAAAGATGGTGAAGAAACGCATGTCTATCGTCAGCCGAAAAACAATCGATAATTGTACGAGTGGGCCGGTGCTCATCTCGTCTTTTGAGATGTTTGAGGCTGCTTTAGACTGCGTAAGCGAATAGGGGCGTTCGCGGAATGGATGGCCACACCCAAAAATGTGGCAAGATTTGACGCTGTCAAATCACTGCAGTGTGGCGGACTGCAATGCAAAGATGTTGCTGGGGCAGGTACTCGGTCACTTACAAGTCTGTGAGCGGAAAAGGTTGGACACATCCCTTTAATTGTGGTAGGAGTGTAATTGGAGGCAAAATGGAGCATAATTATTGCGTAATTGAGTGAAAATTGGAGTGAAATAATAGTAGCAAAAATGGAAGCCAATAGTAGCACAATATGGCACACAATGGCAAGGCAACGTAGTGTGGCCTCAAGCGATGTCGAGGGGCATTGTTGAGGCGGGCACTCGGCACTCGCAGGTCTGTGTGCGGAAAAGGTTGGTCACATCCCTTGATTTTAATTGTGACGGAATTTAAGACGGAGCATAATTGGTGCCAAGCTCACTCTGTTTGTCAACGTAGTGCGGCCCTTAAGCAATATCTAAGCAAAACCAGCTCCGTCATCAACAATGTCTACATTGTTGTCACACTGCAGGACAGGAAAGGTTGGTCACATTCCTAAATTGCGACAAAACACAATATCTCAATCTGATTAACATGTTAATCAGATATCGAGATATCAAAATCAATGAAAGAGGGATTCTGAGGCAAGCACGGAACTCGCGGTGGAGTTGCCGTGTAACCGGGTGTCATTACACGAAAATGGAAGGGGAGGATGGATAGTCCTCCTCGGCCAAACCAAGGCTGGTTGACTTGAACACCCCAGCTCACCGATTGGTACCAACTTGTTGGGCCGAAGATCAACGGACATTGATCTGTGTTTTACACCGGAGGTAGGTCTACGAAGACAGGGACTCCTGTAAGCACGCATTGTCTGTATTATAAAAACAATAATACTTTTCAATACAAAATTGTTTCGGCACTCGCGTGGTGCCATCCTCAGTTGGTAGTGTTCAACTAAACATTGTCTAATACATATATCGCAGAATAAGTCCATAAATATTAAAAATATGCAAACATAATTTACTAAATACAGTAGCTACATATAACAAAAGTAATGAGAAAATGTGCAATGACAAGAACAATAACAATAGCAAGCAAATCATAAGTTTACTATTTGGCTGAAAAAAGGAGTAGAGTACAGTGGGCCAATATCCCGATTCACCGCGACATTTTTGTTTACATAAATATGTAATGATTCTAAGATATTTAATCTATTGATATCAGATTCCGATTTAATCACTTTACAGTCATCCTCACTCAATACGTGCTCGTTCAATAAAGCGTGCTCCGCAATTCCACTTTTCGGTTCACTATTTTTAATGTACTTCAAATGTTCGCTCATCCTGATATGTACAGTGCGAGTCGATTGGCCTATGTATTTTGCGCCACATACATCTCCGTCGTTATTGATTCGTGAGCATGTGACCGAATAAACCCCTGGCTTATCTAAACTGTCACACTTGTCCTTCGTCGATTTAAGCAAAGATTTCAGCTTTGTCTTTGTTTTTGGAACAATCTTAAGGTGTGATTTATTGAAAACTTTTTTTAATATTGTTGAAATAATGTGCATCGTACGCGATACTACAAATAGCGTTGCCACCAATTTTGCCCACTGTATCGAAAAACGAGGTGCATTCTCTTCTTTCCTTTTTTATTTGGTGTCTCTTAATTAGCTGTATGATGATGTTAGGGCAGTACCCATTCGTTTCAGCTATACTTATTATCTTCTCTTTTTCTCTTTTAAATGTGCTGCAGCTGAGCGGTGCATTTACAAGGCGATGAGCCATAGAAACAATTTTGTATTGAAAAGTATTATTGTTTTTATAATACAATAAAAAATATATTAAGTGACGAAAAGGAGTTTTATGTGTTTTTTGTTTTCGCCAGATATTTGCGTCGCTTAGCACTCAAAACAAACATATAATCGTTTAAGACTGTTTAGGCCATTTATTGTTCATGTCGAAAATTTGTCGGATATGGTCGAAAATGGTATCAAGAGATGCGCATCACTGCCAGTTATAAGAAACTAATTGCGAAATTTAACTCTTTCTAACTGCTCAAAAGTTATTTAAAAAAAACAGGCGCTTTCAATGTCAGCTTAACACCGCCTTTGCATTACCCAATTCACCAAGTTATTAAAACAAACTACCAAAAGAAAAGTTATATAATAAATTTATATGCTCTGTTTGCACATTTTTTTTTTTTAAAAATTAATAATGAATAATGAATTCAAATAAAATGACGTAAGGCGAACATGTGTTCAAATTGTTCTCAGGTTGTTAAAAAAAGCAAATTACCCAAAAAAGGTGTCTAGTCCCTTGGAGTGAATCACATTGATTGTGGCCTATCAACCAAGTTTAAATATGGCCTACACGTTACGGCTCCTTTTACAAATGGGAATACGTAGGCACATACATATATTTACCAGGAGAGGCTTTGTTCTTCGCAAGAACACTCAAAGTGGTGAAACAAAAGCTTTCCCAAGAGAGTCGAGCTAATGACCGTGTGTGCTACTACCCTAATGTAGTGGACAGTCGAACTAGTCATCCATAATGAGCTTTTATATCATACGGCCGGAAAACAGCATTTAACATCTTTCAACTTAAAATCGGTCGATTTTCATTCTTCTTGTGTTCAAATTGTTCTCAGGTTGTTAAAAAAAAGCAAATTACCCAAAAAAGGTGTCGATTTTTTAAAAATTTTATATTGCGATTGGCTGAAAGAATAAGCTAAATCAGTGAGGCAAAATCCATATCCAAAACTAGTCCCTTGGAGTGAATCACATTGATTATGGCCTATCAACCAAGTTTAAATATGACCTACACGTTACGGCTCCTTTTACAAATGGGAATACGTAGGCACATACATACATTTACCAGGAGAGGCTTTGTTCTTCGCAAGAACACTCAAAGGGGTGAAACAAAAGCTTTCCCAAGAGAGTCGAGCTAATGACCGTGTGTGCTACTACCCTAACGTAGTGGACAGTCGAACTAGTCATCCATAATGAGCTTTTATATCATACGGCCGAAAAACAGCATTTAACATCTTTCAACTTAAAATCGGTCGATTTTCATTCTTCTTGTGTTCAAATTGTTCTCAGGTTGTTAAAAAAAGCAAATTACCCAAAACAGGTGTCGATTTTTTAAAGAATTTTATATTGCGATTGGCTGAAAGAATAAGCTAAATCAGTGAGGCGAAATCCCTATCCAAAACTAGTCCCTTGGAGTGAATCACATTGATTATGGCCTATCAACCAAGTTTAAATATGACCTACACGTTACGGCTCCTTTTACAAATGGGAATACGTAGGCGCATACATACATTTACCAGGAGAGGCTTTGTTCTTCGCAAGAACACTCAAAGGGGTGAAACAAAAGCTTTCCCAAGAGAGTCGAGCTAATGGCCGTGTGTGCTACTACCCTAACGTAGTGGACAGTCGAACTAGTCATCCATAATGAGCTTTTATATCATACGGCCGGAAAACAGCATTTAACATCTTTCAACTTAAAATCGGTCGATTTTCATTCTTCTTGTGTTCAAATTGTTCTCAGGTTGTTAAAAAAAAGCAAATTACCCAAAATAGGTGTCGATTTTTTAAAGAATTTTATATTGCGATTGGCTGAAAGAATAAGCTAAATCAGTGAGGCAAATCCCTATCCAAAACTAGTCCCTTAGAATGAATCACATTGATTATGGCCTATCAACCAAGTTTAAATATAACCTACACGTTACGGCTCCTTTTACAAATGGGAATACGTAGGCACTTACATATATTTACCAGGTGAGGCTTTGTACTTCGCAAGAACACTCAAAGGGGTGAAACAAAAGCTTTCCCAAGAGAGTCGAGCTAATGACCATGTGTGCTACTACCCTAACGTAGTGGACAGTCGAACTAGTCATCCATAATGAGCTTTTATATCATACGGCCGGAAAACAGCATTTAACATATTTCAACTTAAAATCGGTCGATTTTCATTCTTCTTGTGTTCAAATTGTTCTCGGGTTGTTAAAAAAAGCAAATTACCCAAAGTAGGTGTCGATTTTTTAAAGAATTTTATATTGCGATTGGCTGAAAGAATAAGCTAAATCAGTGAGGCGAAATCCCTATCCAAAACTAGTCCCTTGGAGTGAATCACATTGTTTATGGCCTATCAACCAAGTTTAAATATAACCTACACGTTACGGCTCCTTTTACAAATGGGAATACGTAGGCACTTACATATATTTACCAGGTGAGGCTTTGTTCTTCGCAAGAACACTCAAAAGGGTGAAACAAAAGCTTTCCCAAGAGAGTCGAGCTAATGACCGTGTGTGCTACTACCCTAACGTAGTGGACAGTCGAACTAGTCATCCATAATGAGCTTTTATATGATACGGCCGGAAAACAGCATTTAACATCTTTCAACTTAAAATCGGTCGATTTTCATTCTTAAATATCGTTTTGATTTAACGAAGACTATCCAAATTACTGTTGTGAACACAAACGTCTGCAAACTTTGGTCTACATTTTAAAAAATTTATCCAGGGTCCTTGTAAAATTTTAATTATATAGATGCACCGAGGATTATACAATTTTCACCCATGAGTTACGCAATGACATCCACTTAGACTGCTTATGATTTCGAGGGCGGCATCCATGGCCGAATAGTCACTCCCTAACGTTTCAAGGAGTTTCTCTGTTGTAGCTAGGCAGCATAGCGGGACAAAAACATCCGTTATAAAGTCTTCGGAGCTACACCTAGAGCTTCTAGGAAATTGACGTCGACGAAGGTATGATTTCGAAGTCGCAGTCCTATAGCTTCTTTGCTGGCATATGGTGTGAGGGCAGGAGGCGTGGTAGCGACTGGTGGTCGGGATTGCTACTGTTCGCACATCGGGAATCGTAGCTCTTAAAAACAGCCGAAAAAACTGGAGGCGCCATGTGACACGAGAGTCCTGAGTATTAATAGACCATTAATAGCAACCGTAAGTCGTCTTTGTGCGTGACCGCCAAGGAGCCACAAATGATTTAAAGAAATTGTGTTTGTGTTTAATTATATAGATGCACCGAGGATTATACAATTTTCACCCATGAGTTACGCAATGACATCCACTTAGACTGCTTATGATTTCGAGGGCGGCATCCATGGCCGAATAGTCACTCCCTAACGTTTCAAGGAGTTTCTCTGTTGTAGCTAGGCAGCATAGCGGGACAAAAACATCCGTTATAAAGTCTTCGGAGCTACACCTAGAGCTTCTAGGAAATTGACGTCGACGAAGGTATGTTTTCGAAGTCGCAGTCCTATAGCTTCTTTGCTGGCATATGGTGTGAGGGCAGGAGGCGTGGTAGCGACTGGTGGTCGGGATTGCTACTGTTCGCACATCGGGAATCGTAGCTCTTAAAAACAGCCGAAAAAACTGGAGGCGCCATGTGACACGAGAGTCCTGAGTATTAATAGACCATTAATAGCAACCGTAAGTCGTCTTTGTGCGTGACCGCCAAGGAGCCACAAATGATTTAAAGAAATTGTGTTTGCGACGATTATTAGGAGTTAACGCCAGGTGAAACTACGCTTTTGTGAATTAAGATAACGATAAGCATTCTTCTATAATTTCCTAGGTAGCACCTACTAGAGATATACGCCTCCGATAAAAGCCGCCGCCGCCGATTTAGGTCGTTTTTCGCACGCCGCCGCCGAATGTCAAAAATATCGGCGCGGCGGCGGCGGCGTCCGGCGCGTTACTATATTTTCTACTCGTTTAAGACTGGCGAAAACGAAATCACGCAAAACTCCTTTTCGTCACTTAATATATTTTTTATTGTATTATAAAAACATCCCCCTGTGGGTTAGGGGTTAGAATATGCCCACGGTAGGTATACCGGTCATAAAAGGCGACCATAATACCATGGGTACCCAATCCATGAGTAAGGTGTTTTACTCGAAAGGTAGCAGGGTGGACGCGGGTATCACCCTGTGGGACCCTAGGCAAGGTCTTTATAAAAACTGTTACCGCGGGAGCAGGAGAAGCCAGTGTGATCTGGTGCACTGCATCAAACGATGCTTTGTACTCAGGTCTCACCTCCTGTCCTGGGATGGCCCCCTTGTGGGAGCATCGCGGTGGCTGTGGTTTCAAATAGAGTTCACTTATGGCACACGCTCTGAGTAGACTTGTTTTCCCTTGGGGCGTGCAAACCCAAGGGAATTCGGTCTCATGCTTGCCACAGCAGTCCCAATTTCATTGAGAAACTGACCCTGAGGGGCAGATGAAAGGTTGGTCACATCCCTTGTTTGTAGCAACCGGAGATGCCGGTTATATATGCTGAAAAACGGTGACGAAAGATGGTGAAGAAACGCATGTCTATCGTCAGCCGAAAAACAATCGATAATTGTACGAGTGGGCCGGTGCTCATCTCGTCTTTTGAGATGTTTGAGGCTGCTTTAGACTGCGTAAGCGAATAGGGGCGTTCGCGGAATGGATGGCCACACCCAAAAATGTGGCAAGATTTGACGCTGTCAAATCACTGCAGTGTGGCGGACTGCAATGCAAAGATGTTGCTGGGGCAGGTACTCGGTCACTTACAAGTCTGTGAGCGGAAAAGGTTGGACACATCCCTTTAATTGTGGTAGGAGTGTAATTGGAGGCAAAATGGAGCATAATTGTTGCGTAATTGAGTGAAAATTGGAGTGAAATAATAGTAGCAAAAATGGAAGCCAATAGTAGCACAATATGGCACACAATGGCAAGTCAACGTAGTGTGGCCTCAAGCGATGTCGAGGGGCATTGTTGAGGCGGGCACTCGGCACTCGCAGGTCTGTGTGCGGAAAAGGTTGGTCACATCCCTTGATTTTAATTGTGACGGAGTTTAAGACGGAGCATAATTGGTGCCAAGCTCACTCTGTTTGTCAACGTAGTGCGGCCCTTAAGCAATATCTAAGCAAAACCAGCTCCGTCATCAACAATGTCTACATTGTTGTCACACTGCAGGACAGGAAAGGTTGGTCACATTCCTAAATTGCGACAAAACACAATATCTCAATCTGATTAACATGTTAATCAGATATCGAGATATCAAAATCAATGAAAGAGGGATTCTGAGGCAAGCACGGAACTCGCGGTGGAGTTGCCGTGTAACCGGGTGCCATTACACGAAAATGGAAGGGGAGGATGGATAGTCCTCCTCGGCCAAACCAAGGCTGGTTGACTTGAACACCCCAGCTCACCGATTGGTACCAACTTGTTGGGCCGAAGATCAACGGACATTGATCTGTGTTTTACACCGGAGGTAGGTCTACGAAGACAGGGACTCCTGTAAGCACGCATTGTCTGTATTATAAAAACAATAATACTTTTCAATACAAAATTGTTTCGGCACTCGCGTGGTGCCATCCTCAGTTGGTAGTGTTCAACTAAACATTGTCTAATACATATATCGCAGAATAAGTCCATAAATATTAAAAATATGCAAACATAATTTACTAAATACAGTAGCTACATATAACAAAAGTAATGAGAAAATGTGCAATGACAAGAACAATAACAATAGCAAGCAAATCATAAGTTTACTATTTGGCTGAAAAAAGGAGTAGAGTACAGTGGGCCAATATCCCGATTCACCGCGACATTTTTGTTTACATAAATATGTAATGATTCTAAGATATTTAATCTATTGATATCAGATTCCGATTTAATCACTTTACAGTCATCCTCACTCAATACGTGCTCGTTCAATAAAGCGTGCTCCGCAATTCCACTTTTCGGTTCACTATTTTTAATGTACTTCAAATGTTCGCTCATCCTGATATGTACAGTGCGAGTCGATTGGCCTATGTATTTTGCGCCACATACATCTCCGTCGTTATTGATTCGTGAGCATGTGACCGAATAAACCCCTGGCTTATCTAAACTGTCACACTTGTCCTTCGTCGATTTAAGCAAAGATTTCAGCTTTGTCTTTGTTTTTGGAACAATCTTAAGGTGTGATTTATTGAAAACTTTTTTTAATATTGTTGAAATAATGTGCATCGTACGCGATACTACAAATAGCGTTGCCACCAATTTTGCCCACTGTATCGAAAAACGAGGTGCATTCTCTTCTTTCCTTTTTTATTTGGTGTCTCTTAATTAGCTGTATGATGATGTTAGGGCAGTACCCATTCGTTTCAGCTATACTTATTATCTTCTCTTTTTCTCTTTTAAATGTGCTGCAGCTGAGCGGTGCATTTACAAGGCGATGAGCCATAGAAACAATTTTGTATTGAAAAGTATTATTGTTTTTATAATACAATAAAAAATATATTAAGTGACGAAAAGGAGTTTTATGTGTTTTTTGTTTTCGCCAGATATTTGCGTCGCTTAGCACTCAAAACAAACATATAATCGTTTAAGACTGTTTAGGCCATTTATTGTTCATGTCGAAAATTTGTCGGATATGGTCGAAAATGGTATCAAGAGATGCGCATCACTGCCAGTTATAAGAAACTAATTGCGAAATTTAACTCTTTCTAACTGCTCAAAAGTTATTTAAAAAAAACAGGCGCTTTCAATGTCAGCTTAACACCGCCTTTGCATTACCCAATTCACCAAGTTATTAAAACAAACTACCAAAAGAAAAGTTATATAATAAATTTATATGCTCTGTTTGCACATTTTTTTTTTTAAAAAATTAATAATGAATAATGAATTCAAATAAAATGACGTAAGGCGAACATGTGTTCAAATTGTTCTCAGGTTGTTAAAAAAAGCAAATTACCCAAAAAAGGTGTCGATTTTTTAAAAATTTTATATTGCGATTGGCTGAAAGAATAAGCTAAATCAGTGAGGCAAAATCCATATCCAAAACTAGTCCCTTGGAGTGAATCACATTGATTATGGCCTATCAACCAAGTTTAAATATGACCTACACGTTACGGCTCCTTTTACAAATGGGAATACGTAGGCACATACATACATTTACCAGGAGAGGCTTTGTTCTTCGCAAGAACACTCAAAGGGGTGAAACAAAAGCTTTCCCAAGAGAGTCGAGCTAATGACCGTGTGTGCTACTACCCTAATGTAGTGGACAGTCGAACTAGTCATCCATAATGAGCTTTTATATCATACGGCCGGAAAACAGCATTTAACATCTTTCAACTTAAAATCGGTCGATTTTCATTCTTCTTGTGTTCAAATTGTTCTCAGGTTGTTAAAAAAAAGCAAATTACCCAAAAAAGGTGTCTAGTCCCTTGGAGTGAATCACATTGATTGTGGCCTATCAACCAAGTTTAAATATGGCCTACACGTTACGGCTCCTTTTACAAATGGGAATACGTAGGCACATACATATATTTACCAGGAGAGGCTTTGTTCTTCGCAAGAACACTCAAAGTGGTGAAACAAAAGCTTTCCCAAGAGAGTCGAGCTAATGACCGTGTGTGCTACTACCCTAATGTAGTGGACAGTCGAACTAGTCATCCATAATGAGCTTTTATATCATACGGCCGGAAAACAGCATTTAACATCTTTCAACTTAAAATCGGTCGATTTTCATTCTTCTTGTGTTCAAATTGTTCTCAGGTTGTTAAAAAAAAGCAAATTACCCAAAAAAGGTGTCGATTTTTTAAAAATTTTATATTGCGATTGGCTGAAAGAATAAGCTAAATCAGTGAGGCAAAATCCATATCCAAAACTAGTCCCTTGGAGTGAATCACATTGATTATGGCCTATCAACCAAGTTTAAATATGACCTACACGTTACGGCTCCTTTTACAAATGGGAATACGTAGGCACATACATACATTTACCAGGAGAGGCTTTGTTCTTCGCAAGAACACTCAAAGGGGTGAAACAAAAGCTTTCCCAAGAGAGTCGAGCTAATGACCGTGTGTGCTACTACCCTAACGTAGTGGACAGTCGAACTAGTCATCCATAATGAGCTTTTATATCATACGGCCGAAAAACAGCATTTAACATCTTTCAACTTAAAATCGGTCGATTTTCATTCTTCTCGTGTTCAAATTGTTCTCAGGTTGTTAAAAAAAGCAAATTACCCAAAACAGGTGTCGATTTTTTAAAGAATTTTATATTGCGATTGGCTGAAAGAATAAGCTAAATCAGTGAGGCGAAATCCCTATCCAAAACTAGTCCCTTGGAGTGAATCACATTGATTATGGCCTATCAACCAAGTTTAAATATGACCTACACGTTACGGCTCCTTTTACAAATGGGAATACGTAGGCGCATACATACATTTACCAGGAGAGGCTTTGTTCTTCGCAAGAACACTCAAAGGGGTGAAACAAAAGCTTTCCCAAGAGAGTCGAGCTAATGGCCGTGTGTGCTACTACCCTAACGTAGTGGACAGTCGAACTAGTCATCCATAATGAGCTTTTATATCATACGGCCGGAAAACAGCATTTAACATCTTTCAACTTAAAATCGGTCGATTTTCATTCTTCTTGTGTTCAAATTGTTCTCAGGTTGTTAAAAAAAAGCAAATTACCCAAAATAGGTGTCGATTTTTTAAAGAATTTTATATTGCGATTGGCTGAAAGAATAAGCTAAATCAGTGAGGCAAATCCCTATCCAAAACTAGTCCCTTAGAATGAATCACATTGATTATGGCCTATCAACCAAGTTTAAATATAACCTACACGTTACGGCTCCTTTTACAAATGGGAATACGTAGGCACTTACATATATTTACCAGGTGAGGCTTTGTACTTCGCAAGAACACTCAAAGGGGTGAAACAAAAGCTTTCCCAAGAGAGTCGAGCTAATGACCGTGTGTGCTACTACCCTAACGTAGTGGACAGTCGAACTAGTCATCCATAATGAGCTTTTATATCATACGGCCGGAAAACAGCATTTAACATATTTCAACTTAAAATCGGTCGATTTTCATTCTTCTTGTGTTCAAATTGTTCTCGGGTTGTTAAAAAAAGCAAATTACCCAAAGTAGGTGTCGATTTTTTAAAGAATTTTATATTGCGATTGGCTGAAAGAATAAGCTAAATCAGTGAGGCGAAATCCCTATCCAAAACTAGTCCCTTGGAGTGAATCACATTGTTTATGGCCTATCAACCAAGTTTAAATATAACCTACACGTTACGGCTCCTTTTACAAATGGGAATACGTAGGCACTTACATATATTTACCAGGTGAGGCTTTGTTCTTCGCAAGAACACTCAAAAGGGTGAAACAAAAGCTTTCCCAAGAGAGTCGAGCTAATGACCGTGTGTGCTACTACCCTAACGTAGTGGACAGTCGAACTAGTCATCCATAATGAGCTTTTATATGATACGGCCGGAAAACAGCATTTAACATCTTTCAACTTAAAATCGGTCGATTTTCATTCTTAAATATCGTTTTGATTTAACGAAGACTATCCAAATTACTGTTGTGAACACAAACGTCTGCAAACTTTGGTCTACATTTTAAAAAATTTATCCAGGGTCCTTGTAAAATTTTAATTATATAGATGCACCGAGGATTATACAATTTTCACCCATGAGTTACGCAATGACATCCACTTAGACTGCTTATGATTTCGAGGGCGGCATCCATGGCCGAATAGTCACTCCCTAACGTTTCAAGGAGTTTCTCTGTTGTAGCTAGGCAGCATAGCGGGACAAAAACATCCGTTATAAAGTCTTCGGAGCTACACCTAGAGCTTCTAGGAAATTGACGTCGACGAAGGTATGATTTCGAAGTCGCAGTCCTATAGCTTCTTTGCTGGCATATGGTGTGAGGGCAGGAGGCGTGGTAGCGACTGGTGGTCGGGATTGCTACTGTTCGCACATCGGGAATCGTAGCTCTTAAAAACAGCCGAAAAAACTGGAGGCGCCATGTGACACGAGAATCCTGAGTATTAATAGACCATTAATAGCAACCGTAAGTCGTCTTTGTGCGTGACCGCCAAAGAGCCACAAATGATTTAAAGAAATTGTGTTTGTGTTTAATTATATAGATGCACCGAGGATTATACAATTTTCACCCATGAGTTACGCAATGACATCCACTTAGACTGCTTATGATTTCGAGGGCGGCATCCATGGCCGAATAGTCACTCCCTAACGTTTCAAGGAGTTTCTCTGTTGTAGCTAGGCAGCATAGCGGGACAAAAACATCCGTTATAAAGTCTTCGGAGCTACACCTAGAGCTTCTAGGAAATTGACGTCGACGAAGGTATGTTTTCGAAGTCGCAGTCCTATAGCTTCTTTGCTGGCATATGGTGTGAGGGCAGGAGGCGTGGTAGCGACTGGTGGTCGGAATTGCTACTGTTCGCACATCGGGAATCGTAGCTCTTAAAAACAGCCGAAAAAACTGGAGGCGCCATGTGACACGAGAGTCCTGAGTATTAATAGACCATTAATAGCAACCGTAAGTCGTCTTTGTGCGTGACCGCCAAGGAGCCACAAATGATTTAAAGAAATTGTGTTTGCGACGATTATTAGGAGTTAACGCCAGGTGAAACTACGCTTTGCACCAGATATATAGACAAAAGTGTGACCATGTCAGGGGTGGGTGTTCCCCGCGTTGGGCGTACCTTGTCCCGCTCGAGGGATGTTAGATGGTATAAAAGGGCATAAAGCCGGAAGCCGCTCTCAAGAGTGTCACCGAAGTTCACCTGAAAAAGACAAAAGAAAAGTACCCTAAAGTAAAAAGTTCTTATAAGCAGCGTGTAATTTATGTATGTATACTTCCCGTAAACTCAATATTCCAGGGTCCCAACACATCGCCTCCTACGCCTCCTAGTTTCCGCACTGGAAAAAAGCAAAAAGAACAAAAAATTAATTTAAATTAGTTTGGGCATAAATAGCGAAATCACTTATATAAGTGCACATTTTTTCAGTTGGGTAATCAAAGACTCAAAAGTACAACAACCAAATGCAAATTGCCCACCTTCACTATAAATATTCTTAATTAAAATTTTCACATATATTACCTCTTATCTGAGGGAGATCTTAAGGCCACAATAGAGGTGGACGGTTGGCGCAAGGGTGCGCAAATGGCGGACGAGGCGATACATGTGTACACCGATGGTTCCAAAATAGTGGAAGGAGTAGGGTCTGCGGTATACTGCGCTGATCCGGAATTAAGCAGATCCTACAGGCTGCCGGATTACTGTAGCGTTTTCCAAGCGGAAATATTAGCCGTAACCAAAGCAGTAGAAACCCTGGAAGAGAATAGCATAAGCTGCAACCGTGTTAACTTTTATATTGACAGTCAAGCAGCAATTAAGGCAATAATCTCGCAGCATCTAAATGCGTGTTAGAGTGTAAGCAGTCTCTGGAGAGAATCGGGACAGGGAGAAGCATACATCTATATTGGATCCCAGGGCATATGGGAATAGATGGGAATGAAAAAGCGGACGAATTAGCTAAAAAGGGCGCATCCCTTGAAGCTTGCTCCGTAGACGTCCCAATTAGATTGGGCGAGATTAAGCGAATGCGAGAGGTGCACATGATCGACCAAGCAGAAAAGGCGTGGGTTCAAGCGCGGGGCTGTAAAGTGGCTAAGATTATGTGTAGGTCTTACAACCTTAGACTAACACAGTTGCTTCTATCATTAAAAAGAGAGGACTGTAGACTCATGACGGGTATTCTGACTGGACACTGCCTTCTGGCGTCACATGCCTTTAAATTAGGCTTGGTCAGTGATAGCAGGTGTAGGAAGTGCGGGTTGGAGGAGGAAACGATCGAGCACGTTCTGTGCTCGTGCCCTGCACTTGCCAGGCTAAGACTCGAGCTATTAGGAGTGATACAGCTGTCAGATCTAGAAGCAGCAAGTGGCTTAAGTCCTAGGAAGCTTCTAGTATTTGCCAAGAGGACGGAGTTATTTTATAACATAGGTCCTGGTTTTTGATAGGGTTTTTCAGTTTGGTCGTTAAAACAAACTCCTGGTAACACTACGGACTCAATCAGTCTATGTGAGGTCCTCATGGACCGGCCAGTTCAACCTACCTACCTACCTTACCTCTTATCATCATCCCTGAGGCTTTCGGTAATTGTTGGACTCTATTAGCAGTCCACCAATGCTCCAAACTTGTAGTTTTTTTTATATTCCAGGCACCGTAACCTAAACTGATTCTGTCACGGGAGAGCCTCGTTGCCTTTTTTTTTATAAAAAGAACACTCGCGCACTAAAATTGTTCAAATAAACACGCGAAATTGAATTAATCGTCGCGGACATAAATTCGCACACCACAGATAAAAATGTAAACAAACCCGAGAAATGTCAAAAGTAGGAAATATTCGAAAGTCCCAAAGGGAAATTTGTAAAAGCTTTTCAGTGAGGGTTGCCGGACCGCAGCGAAAGGGATGATGAATAAAAATAGGATCAGTCCAGGAAAAGGATGGATATAGAGTAAAGAAAGTGCTATTAAGAT
The DNA here is from genome assembly GCF_040869045.1 of Eurosta solidaginis. Classification (NCBI taxonomy): domain Eukaryota; kingdom Metazoa; phylum Arthropoda; class Insecta; order Diptera; family Tephritidae; genus Eurosta; species Eurosta solidaginis. The sequence continues at coordinate 113,063 of NC_090320.1, read as the reverse complement.
TGGAAATGAGGACAATAGGAAACGGTATGTAGAACCGGCGTTGCGGTTTGTTTATGCTGGTATATATATAGGGCATAACAGTGATAGATGAGAAGAATAATTCTAACTGTGGGCACGTACACATCGTAAGTGCGCTGTGAAAATTTTGTTTGTAATAAACGGCGTAGTGAAAGTCACAAATTTTTTCCATGTGCGCGTGAGGTCTAGTAAAGACCAAAATCGGAGTGTATAAAAGTTTTGTTCGTGCTGTGGGGTAGAAAGCCCATAAACCGAAATTAAGCGCTCGTATAATTTAAATTTTAATATCCGTGCAGCCAGTAACCTAGAGGAGACCTTAAGTTCCGGATGTCTTTTTAATGGTGGTAACTCATCAACGTTAAGATGGTAAGTCAGTCCAAACCCAAAATCCTCTTTTCTCAGGCCTTTTTATCTTCCTTTGGCTTCGCGCCTTTTTGGTGATTCACGCCAACCCAATTTTTCCAATTTCTGTCAATAAATTTTTGCTAAGAATTATGACCCAGCACATTGCGTGTACAGGTGCAGATTTCGATGAAAAGTAAAATTCGATTCACGTCCTTAATTTTTCGTAAATTATTTAATTTTTTCTTTGTAACTTTCTTTTTTTGGCATACATATATGCATTTGCTTTTGTAGCAATGTAATCCACCTAATCTATGAGGCGTGAATGCCAACTTGGCGCTCAGGCACACCATTGTACCTTATGGTAAAATTGTACCTTTTTGTTCCGCTAGCTGGGATACCTTCTCCCATAACGAAAGCTCTGCCGAGCACAGGGAAATTGTTCAGTTCAACACATTATTCACCAAACCCCAAGCTATAATTTTCACCCATAATGCGTCCAAGAACATTGCCATAAACGATTGTGTACCGGAAACCCAACCAACAAGCAACATCTCAACCTAACTAGGATTTATATGTACAATTGTATGTTTATGTATCTTTCGTTTATTTATAAGATTGGCATTCCACTATATTTTCAAAATAGTAGATTTTTAAATATTAATTCGTGGCGGACGCCCACGCGTCAACCCAAACGTTTATTCAACTTTCCAGATATACCGTTTTTTTTTGTAAATAGCGGCGAGAAAGCCCAGCCCCTAGGAGTCCCTTGACCACCAAAGAGAGCTCTTTTAGGTAGGATAGGACCCTGGTAGGGAATATAAAATCTTGTGCTCATATTGAGCGGTTCTAATGTTTGGTTTTTGGTAGCGTTGGCGGGAAGTCCCGAAATAAGTGGCGGAATTAATAATAATTAATAAATAAAAAAAAAAAAAATTATTTCGTGTAAGCCGAATAAGGCAAAGTAAAAATTTCCCAGAAATTCCATATTTTACTGATATATGTATGTAAGAAAATTTTGTTTGAAATAATCATGTGTGGTTGAGTCCATCATAAAGTTTAATTTTTTTTATTGTTCAAATCGCCTGTCGTAAGCCAATTTTTATTGCAATTTTGAGTAAGCAGTAGATGTATGTATTTAGCTATATTTTATCTAATTAAAAATGTTATATTGAAGTGAAAAAGAAATTTAAGATGGCGTTCTGAATTAATAAGGTGGGGAGGGGGAGGATGAACAAAGGGTAGGAGGTTTGGAACGGAATGGAGCAAAGGTAAGATAAGGGGACCTGCAGAGCGATGGAAAGCGAGCGGTCCAAGGAAGGGTGGGCTTCTTGTGGGGTGAGGTGAGAGAGGAAATGATTAATATGATTGTGACATCCACCCTGCATCAAGGTGGAAAAAGGGTTCAGAACCGCGACTCCATGTACTGAGCTAGCTGGGGCAATTCCACCTTGATCGCGCAAAGGGGCGGATCCACACATGTACGTGTACGTGACAACCATTTTATGTATCTCCATTTCTCTTCAGCAGACGCAGCAGTACCAATTCCAAAGACCGGGGTTAGGTTCGAAGCCTCTCTTGAGTAAGTGAACGAGGGACAATCCCTCCGCAAAGAGCTACTCCTGAAAATTTTTGAACGATCTGCGAGATTTTGGCGCAAAAACCTAGGATCTTTCGGAAATGGCCAAAACGTTAATTTTCTTAAATACATACAAACAAAACCTTTCATAAGTATTTTTTTTTTTTAAATAGAAAATCAAGAAAAGTAAGAACACCGGCGTACGTCGGCGCGCCGCCGATAAAGTGATCGGCGTAAACCTCTAGCACCTACCCCTTTCGGTATCTATAATCTCATATACGATTTATTATTTCTTGTTAAAATGCATAAACTAAGCTAAAACATTTTTATTACGGCGAATATGTTTTTGCGAACATGACATTTTTAGTTGAATGGTTTCTTTACACTTTACTTTGACTGCAATGTACTCAAACAGCACTGCGTTCTAATAATTTATTAGCCGCTTTTATGTATACAGATACGTATATTTTAAAAATTACAGACGCTAATGTCAAATCGCGCTTTCTTTACAAGAGCACATATTTTGTATATTTTTTACTTGGCTATATTTACTTTTATAAAATATATTCATCACTCAAATGTGGGCAACGCAAGTTATCATTGAAAGCATATGTATGTATGTATGAACATACATATATACCAATTTAACTGAATCGTTTAGTATTAAAAGGGCACGTGTCCACATTTTAAAACTTTTCAACGGACACAAAAAATGTTTTTATTTCTCTTTTTTTAATTATTGTAAATCATAAGATTTAAGTAAGATTCAAATAGTCTTTAAAAGAGTTTTTCCAAGTAAATACACAATTAAATAAATGTAAGGCGCGATAACCTCCGAAGAGATTTTAGGCCGGGCTTCTCTTCCAATTTGCGTCGTGCTCCTTTTTAATTTTTCCGACAAATTGGCGGGATTAGACCTACTTGTTTAATGCCGACCCCGAACTTCATCTGAAAGGCAGATGAGTTTTCGCTGAGAAGCTTTTCATGGCATAAATACACTCGGAGTGCTTGCCAAACACTGCCGAGGCGCGACCGCGCTTAGAAAAAGTTTCTTCTAATTGAAAAAACTTACACAATTTATTTTTTAGATTTTTCGTGCATTTTTAATAATATATAAACAATTAAAATTAGAAAAATTGGAATATTTTAATATGTAAATATTTTCACCAAAAAATATATGTTTAAAAGTGGAACAGTAAAATAATGAAACTGAACACTGAAACTAATTTTCAACATATGAGTCAGACGAGCTGGTTGAAATTGGCCAACCAACGATAATGTTGCTGAAATCCTTACAGTCTTAGAGAATAAAAAGGAGTACCTTTTAAAATACGATTGTTTTTTTACTAACTGTATTGGGTCGAGTTAGCTTAAAGGTATTTTTTACTACGCCATGATAGTATTGGATGCTACGAGAACTTTCATCAGCCTTTTCGCTACAGGAGTACTCGTTGGTTTCTCCCCTGGCAGAACTTCCGTTGGTGATATATTTCGTTTTTCCAAAATAATTATGTCCTTCTTTTCTAGAAAAATAAGTTTTACCGTCCATCATGTTTGAATAAATACTTGGGGCATATATTCGTTATTTTCGTATTAAACGTCTTTTTTATACGCATAGGGTCTAGCATTCTATAGGTAACTATGACCTGTAACCATGAAAGCATCGTTTAACAAACTGATAAGTGATGATGCAATACCTAAATGCAATCAGTGGTGGACTGGAAAATAATAAGTGGGGATACCGCATATCTACAGGCAAGAGTAAATTTTCCCGCTAAGGTATAAACAATTGCATATGTATCGATAGGATTTCTTAAGGAACGGTGCAGGATATTAAAAAAACCAATCCATAAGGCAACACAGACGCTAAACCGTGACGCTGTCTGTGTAAGCTCGAAAGCAATACCTTTGTTGTATGCATAACAAAAGAGTATTTTCTCAGAAAGAGGTGAGTGGTTTGCTTTTTTAGTAAACGCAGGAAACACTATAGTAAATTATTGTTATTCTAGGACACTACAGCTCTTTTAAAAATAAACGCAAAAGTCCATCTCTCATAAAATTTATGGTGTAAAGTTAGATATGTATTATTTTGGAAATAAATAGGTTAAAACTGTACATTGCATTTAAAAAGGCACTTTTGCCCAAATGTGACTCAACTTTAACGAAAAAAATGGATATACTCAATTCCTTCTGATAGGACATTTCAACTTACAAAAAAATGTGCTTAAGCGGTGTCAATACATACTTACATAAATGTATTTTTGCATTCAACCTGACATGCACGTTAGTTCCATACAGGCATTTTACTGTTCCACCTTGTTGATTTAAGTTTACTCACATCTAATCTGAAGCCATTTATTTTGTGACATTTGAGCAATAACAAAACGTATTGTATAAGGGAGTGCCTTGGCTGATTAATGTCACACGTTTTGGAATTTTTTTACTTGACAAAAAGGCGTTCTAAAAATAGCTACTGCATACGTACACGGGTAAAAGTTTGAGACTGAATTTTAAACTTTTTTGGACTTAAAAATTTAGATTATATTTGTCCTCGTAAGAACGAATGCCCAAAACTGGGTTTCAATTTTAAACCAGAGAAGTCTGCACTTGCATTTACAAAAAAGGAAAATCTAGGGGCGGTACCAAGTTTCGAATCGCCCGCGCTCCGAAGTGCTCTACTCACTGAGCTATCAGTAAACTGATCGGCTCAAGCAATTTAACTATACCTAGCTTTAACGATGTTGTATCCACAAGGCTGTTCTTCGACAATGCCACGCGTCTCTGAAACTTAATTCCGGCTCCTATAATGAATACCCTAAACCAAAACAACTTAAGATGACATCTTTTTACCCATTGGTCAAATTTTAAAACTGGACTAATCATTTAAATATAATATTTTAATATCTTAATAAGTTGGAAGTGAACTTTTATACTGACTATGCAACCAGCACAAGATAACTATTTTATTTTTTAGTTTTTCTTAAAACAGTTACCTTTAATTAACTGCTTATATTCATCCGCCGGGGTGTGATGGTAGCATGCTCCGCCTACCAGACCGAATATCCCACACTCCGAGTGTATTTCTGCCATGGAGAGATCTCAGTGCAAACTCATCTGTCTTGCAAGTGCCGTTCGCTGTCAGCATAAAACAAATAGGTCCTGTCTCGCCAACTTCTAGGAAAAATTAAAAGGAGCACGACGCAAATTGGAAGAGAAGCTCGGCCTAATATCTCTTAGGAGGCTATCGCGCCTTACATTTTTTACATTTTTTTTAACTTATATTCATGCATTTTGACCTTTATTTAGATCAATTGTGTTTGGCGTTTCAGTATGTGGAGGCTTTTAATGTATCTAATTACCTCTTCGGGATTTGTACTCCATATCACGAAGGGATTATAACTCTTCATTGTGCTAAAAAATATTTTGATATCTTATTTTACTAAGGTCTGCGTTTTACAAAATTGTCACCTATATTTAATCAAATAACTCTTTTCCAAATTAATTTATTTAAATTATTTATTTGTGGCATGATTTGAAATAAATGTCTAAAAAATCTGGTACACAAATATTTTCTCTAAACACTTTTATTCGATTAAAAATGGTAAGCGAATTGGAGTATGTAAAGAAATTGTACAAGTTTATCAAGACCATCCTTAGTGGACTTTCAAAAAAATTGCGGGGGATGTAAAAGTGAGTCCTAAAATTGTATCAAGAGTTTTAAAGAACTTCAAAGAGGCGTTGGCTGTCACTAGAAAGCCTGGTTTAGAAAACTCGGTGACCAAAATAAAATTATAACCAGTTTACGGTGAAACCCCAGTATTTCGGGCAGAAAATCGGTGCAGAAACTGGAATGTTTCCAGTTTTTGGTTCGAAAAGCTAAAAAAAGAGGCTGATCTCAAGACCTTTAAAGTTCAAAAAGTTCCAGACAGAAATGCTGTGAACAATATTGAAGCAAAACAACGTGCCAAAAAATTAAAAAAAAAAAATTTTTCAAACGTTGAGTTGCTGTATTATGGTGACGAAATTAATGTTTTAGCCGATTTTTCGCAGCTTCTAGGCCAAAAATTTTACACTACAGACTCGCGGGGTAATGTGGACGAAAAGATTAAAACAAAAAGACAGTCAAAATTTCCCCGAAAATTTCTGGTTTGGCAGGCAATATGCAGCTGTGGCGAAAGAAGCAAATCTTTTGTCACAACGGGAACCATAAACACGCAAATGTGTGTTAGAGAGTAATTGGAGAGAAGACTGCGCCATTACAGCAATTTGTGTTTGGAATGGTACTCAAAAAATAATGTGATTTTAGAGCCTAGGGAAGCAAATCCGCCGAACTGCCCAGAACTGATACCAATCGAAAGATACTGGGTTTTGGTAAAAAGGGAAATCAAGGCGACTAAGAAAGTGGCCCGGAACGCTGAAGATTTTCGGGAGAAGTGGCGTTCTGCAATTCAAAAGTAGGAAATAGTACAATAAAATCATGAATGGAAAGGGTGCTGAAAAATTTAAAAATTGTACAAAATAAAAATAAAAGAAAAAGTTTAAACATATAATAAAAATTGTAACTGTAAAAAACTGACATTTATTTTTAAAATCGGACTACTGGTTTGGAAAGTTTGTCGTGTTTAGTGATGGATACTTTTTTCAAACGCAGTCCTTAATTGTAAAACCTTGAATAAATGAAATAAAATGACACTTCTTATGTATAATAAAATTTGGTGAAAAAAAACTTTTAACTTTCAGTAGTGGGTACAAGTTTCTACATTTTTATTCCTGAAACATTTTAATTTTGTTTCAAACCCTAAAATGTCTTAAAGTTCATATTTTTAGACTTTTTAACATTTTCGGTTTTGTTATAAAACAAACTTGATAATTAAGACTTGTTGCTCAGTTAAGTTTATATTTCATACCGTTTAAAATTAAACAACGTAGTAGTAAATCGAGAGTTTTCAAATTTCGGTCAAATGAGTTCGAAAAATTGCTTATATCGATGAATCGTAAAAAATTTAAGCTCAAACTTTTGACCGTGCATGAACAAACAAGCCTGGCTGTAGCTTAGCACTTACGTATGAACATATCAAGCGCTTGTGACAAACTGACGGTAATCATGTTTAGTTATTCACTCAATTCTCCGTTTATCAACATTCAATTTTAGTACAAAGAGCCCTTCCGCTAATACCTACAACTGTGGGCTCATAAATATTTCATAAAAATGTGGATCTTAAAACATACTAAGAATATATCGTTAACTTAATTCACAAAGGCTCTAACCAACAAATTTAAAATTTTACAAAAGAAACAAAAAACATTTTATTTTTATATTCACTACAAGCAGAAATGGCTTTTTAAAAGTAGCATAACTTCTTTGTTATTGGTTCTAGCTCTATAACCCGCCTATGGAAGCAGAGGTAGAGGGCTTCCCCACTCCGCTAGCAGGACCAAGTGGAAAATGATTTAAACTCCCTTGGTGTGACCAATTGGCGCCGGTTGGCAGCGAGAAGGAGTTACTGGCGCGCGTTGTTGGACGGTAATAACAGTTTAAACGGTTAAGCGCCAATTAAGTAAGTAACTCTATAAATTGTTTACTAAGGGTGTATTTTAATATATGTGACCCGGTCTATGAAAAGGTGGCTAATGACTCAAGTTTATATTTTTCGATTTTTTGAACTGTTTGCGCTATGCTTTGAAACAATTTTGAAAATGTATATTTTTTGGTTAGTTAGGTTTATACATATTTTATGCCGAATAAAATTAGTAGTAAATTCGGAGGTGTCCAATTTAAGTCAATAGATGCGTTTAACACAATCTTATACTAGGTTCAAACACACACCAAATTGGCAATTTATACTATTTGGCAATTTATTGCGCAATTTGTCATATAATAAATTGTAATAATAAATTGCCAATTTAAAAAAAATGCAACATTGTAAAGTGTGTTTATTGAGTATATTAAAAGACAGTTACGCATGGCTGAACTATATGATTGGCTCATCTCATCAGCTGATTTTATGACTTTCATTTCACTGGAGTAGGGATTGCCCAAAGAAGATGGCAAAATCAAAATGAAACCAAAACATTGAACACATTTTCTTAGAACACACAAAAATTTCAAAGTTTTATGTTTTCATTTCATTCCATGCACCCAATACCAACACGCACATTTTGACAGTCTCATCAAAGGTATGTTCTTACTGTAGAGATGACCCAACCAGCTGTCAAATTACTATTGTGTAAGCTAAATAGAGTTGTATGAACACCACTCAAGTTAAATCGAAATAGCCTCAATTTATTTTTCTGTTTGAACATAGTATTATGCATTATGAGTAAATTGCACGTACTTTTACGGATAACGGCAGATCGAGCGACACTACCGCCTTCTGATATGAAAAATTAGCCATCGTCCAAATTGTGTTGCAAGCAAAGCATAAGAATAAGAAGAAGAATTTGTATTTGATTTGGCTAAGGGCTCCATTACTGATACTTAACATAGACTTCACTTGACTTGAGAACTGTCACTTAAAGTTCTGTTAAATGAACATTGCATGTTACTGATTACTCAAAACTTGGCAACACTTAACTTGACTTAGAAGTTTGTTGATTTTGATTTTCTATGTAAGTTCTAAGTGACGTTTACATTTTGAGATGCCATTTGTTTGTTTCCATTTCATTTTGACATTTTGTCATACAAATTGACATTTATTTAAAAATAAATTTCAACGCTGATTATGATGCCAGATTGTATGCGCCAAGTGGAGTATACTCGTATCTAAGTTGCCAAGTTTACGCCAAGTCAAGTCAAGTATATGCTAAGTATCAGTAATGGGGGCTTAAGGGTGCCTTTACATACAGAGTGAGACAGCGATAATCAATTATAAATCAGTTGATCCATTCTATTTGCAATTTTGACGTATGTGCAGACTTATCCACAATGCTTACGATTTCTTGAACTTGTCGCTTTCTTTCTTGAAAACTCGCGAGCTTCTCGTTATGCAATTTAATCGATGCATTGGCTGTTTTACATTGAAATTACGATTTCTTATGGAGAAAAAGTGAAAGTATTCACAAAACAACAAATAAAAACAAGTAAGGAAGGTTAAGTTCGGGTATAACCGAACATTACATACTCAGTTGAGAGCTATGGTGACAACATAAGGGAAAATAACCATGTAGGAAAATGAACCGAGGGTAACCCTGGAATGTGTTCGTATGAAATGTGTATCAAAAGAAAGGTATTAAAGAGTATTTTATGAGGGAGTAGGCTATAGTTCTATAGGTGGACGCCATTTAGGAATATCGCCATAAAGTTGGACCAGGGCTGACTCTAGAATTTGTTTGTACGATATGGGTATCAAATGAAAGATGTTAATGAGAATTTTAAAAGGTGTGTGCTTAGTTCTATAGGTGGACGCCTTTTCGAAATATCACCATAAAGGTGGATCAGGGTTGACTCTAGAATTTGTTTGTACAATATGGGTATCAAATGAAAGGTGTTAATGAGTATTTTAAAAGGGCGTGGGGCTTAGTTCTATAGGTGGACGCCTTTTCGAGATATCGCCATAAAAGTGGACCAGGGGTGATTCTAGAATGTGTTTGTACGATATGGGTATCAAATTAAAGGTTTTAATGAGGGTTTTAAAAGGGAGTGGTGGTAGTTGTATATGTGAAGGCGTTTTCCAGATATCGACCAAAATGTGGACCAGGGTGACCCAGAACATCATCCGTTGGATACCGCTAATTTATTTATATATGTAATACCACGAAAAGTATTCCTGCCAAGATTTCAAGGGTTTTTTATTTCGCCCTGCAGAACTTTTTCATTTTCTTCTATTTAATATGGTAGGTGTCACACCCATTTTACAAAGTTTTTTCTAAAGTTATATTTTGCGACAATAAACCAATCCAATTACCATGTTTCATCCCTTTATTTCGTATTTGGTATAGAATTATGGCATTTTTTTCATTTTTCGAAATTTTCGATATCGAAAAAGTGGGCGTGGTTATAGTCCGATATCGTTCATTTTAAATAGCGATCTTAGATGAGTGCTTCATCAAAGTTACCTCAAAATTTACTCAAGTTATCGTGTTAACGGACAGACGGACGGATATCGCTCAATCAAATTTTTTTTCGATCCTGATGATTTTGATATATGGAAGTCTATATCTATCTCGATTCCTTTATACCTGTACAACCAACCGTTATCCAATCAAAGTTAATATACTCTGTGAGCTCTGCTCAACTGAGTATAAACACCGGAATACATACACTGCTACAACAACGACAACCGGAATACATGGAATACAGCTAATACAGCGACTAAATTGAATGTCGAGAAGCTCGCGAGCATTTCGAGTATTTCGAGATTCGAAAATTAAGAGAGAAGCCGAGTTCTCTCTTTCGCGATGAAAAATCAGAATATTACGATTTAAATTTATAAATTTGTTTTGAGCATATAAGTATGTAATACTTGAAGGTTAATCCTAAATCTTTTTGGAACTATGTTCGTTCCAAGAAAGGTTGTTCTAATATACCTACCTGTGTCAAATGTAATGACATTTGCTCCAACAGTTTGGTCGATACGGCAAATTTTTTTGCTGATTTTTTCAAATCTACGTTTGTTTTTGAGGCCGATAACTTTGATAACAGGTATCTTACTGATAGCCCCAAACCTTTAGACTTTGGGTCTCTGTCCTTGTCTGAAACCGATATTATCTTGGGTATTTCCCCCTTCCTCTTTTTTATTTAAGAAGTGTAGTATTTCTCTTTGTGTGCCACTGTGCCACATTTTCAATATTTCGCTATCGACTGGAGTTGTTGTTGATCGCTGGAAGCTGATGTCTATCACTCTTATCTTCAAGTCAGGCAATAAAAATGAAGTAAAGAATTACAGGCCAATATCCAAACTGTCAACATGTTCAAAACTTTTTGAAAAGGTAGTTACAAACAAAGTATCATTCGCTACAAATACAACCGTCGATCCATGTCAGCATGGTTTCATTGCGGGAAGTTCGACTGCTACAAATCTGCCTGTTTTCTCTCAGTTTTGTGTCTCTGCGTTTAAGGATAGATGTCAAGTTGACACCATATATACGGATTTTTCCAAGGCTTTTGACACAGTTTCGCACAAATTACTTCTGTGGAAACTTGAAAACATGGGCTTTGACTCAAGCTTTCTGTCGTGGCTAAAGTCCTATTTGGAAAATAGAATATCTTTTGTTGAAATCGACAGAACTAAGTCTTATGAATTCTCAGCAACTTTGGGTGTACCACAAGGTAGCATCCTTGGTCCTATTTTGTTCTTAATGTTTATTAATGATGTTTGCTCATGCATAAACTATTCGAATTATTTGCTTTATGCTGACGACTTAAAACTCTTTCGGAGAATCTCCTGTACTTCTGATGCATTGCGTCTGCAAGAAGATCTGAATGCTATAAATAATTGGGCCTGTCAAAATAATCTGCGACTCAATATTAATAAATGCTGTCACATGACGTATACTAAGTCTACGAATGTGGTTTCGTTCGCGTACTCGATTTCAAATGTAACTCTTGCGTCAATTAATGAGTTTCGCGATCTTGGCGTAATTTTTGACTCATCTTTTACTTTTTGTAATCATGTAGACTTTCTCATACCAAAGACTTATACCAACTTAGCTTTCTTGCGACAATATGCCAAGGATTTCAAGGACCCATATACCAGGAAAATCTTATACAATGCCTTAGTGCGTTCCAAGTTAGAGTATGCATCAGTCATCTGGAATCCCATATACTCTTCACACTCATTAAGAATTGGAAGAATTCAGCGCAAGTTCATACGATTTGCTCTTCAACCTCTGCACTTTGTTAATCGCCTGCCACCCTACAATGCAAGATGCATGCTTATCAATGTCTTGCCACTTGAAGTTAGACGTCTTGTTCAAAACGTAATGTTTATTTTTGACATACTGTCCGGTGCCTGCTCAGAACTACTTGGGCAGTTGACTTTCAATGTTCCTAACAAAACTCTCCGTTTTCACAGTACATTCCGCGTTGAAGTGCTGCGTTCGAATTACTTCAGTTTCGCACCTCTTCTAAGAGGTCTTGTAGAATTTAATCGCCTATCCAGAAGCCTTGACCTAGACCTTGCAATGCCAAGGTCTCTGTTTAAGGCACGCATTGAGTCCTAATCTTACTTTAAAATTGTTAAACTAGTACTAAGTTAACCTGTAATCTAGTTAGTAAGGTTGTTACCATTTGACTTAATAAAGATATGAAATATGAAATACTAGACTGGGTCGATTTATTAACCTATATCGCACCATCAATTTTTCGTTAGGATTTGGGCTCACGAAAAAAAGTCTGTTATCGCCCTAGAAGCTAAGCCCCTACCAAATTTCACAAGGATTGGTAAATTTTTTTTCGACTTATGGCATTAAAAGTATCCTAGACAAATTAAATGAAAAAGGGCGGATCCACGCCCATTTTGAAATTTTCTTTTATTTTTGTATTTTGTTGCATCATATCATTACTGGAGTTGGATGTTGACATAATTTACTTATATGCTGTGAAGATATTAAATTTTTTGTTAAAATTTGACTTTAAAATTTTTTTTATTTTAAGTGGGCGTGGTCGTTCTCCGATTTTGCTAATTTTTATTAAGCATACATATAGTAATAAGAGTAAAGTTTCTGCCAAATTACAGCTTGCAAAACTTTTAAATTACCTTCTTTTAAAAGTGGGCGGTGCCTCGCCCGTTGTCCAAAATTTTACTAATTTTCTATTCTGCGTCATAAGTTCAACTCACCTACCAACATTCATCGCTTTATCCGTCTTTGGTAATGAATTATCGCACTTTTTGTGTTTTTCGAAATTTTCGAAATTTTCGATATCGAAAAAGCGAGCGTGGTTATAGTCCGATTTCGATCATTTTAAATAGCGATCCGAGATGAGTGCCCAGGAACGTACGCACCAAATTTCAACAAGATACCTCAAAATTTACTTAAGTTTTCGTGTTAATGGGCGAACGGACGGACGAACGGACATGGCTCAATCAAATTTTTTTTCGATACTGATGATTTTGATATATGGAAGTCTATATCTATCTCGATTCCTTTATACCTGTACAACCAACCGTTATCCAATCGAAGTTATTATACTCTGTGAGCTCTGCTCAACTGAGTATAAAAAAACAGTGTATAAATACTTTCAATCCAACGACTAAATTGAAAGTCGAGATTTACGAGTATTTAAAGTTACGAGAATTTCGCGAGAGGCTGAGTTGTCGATTTATCGGGTCACGAAATTCTCGCTTGTGCTCGAGAAGAAATCGTAAGACCTAAATAAAACTTATATAATGCAAATAAAACTCCGAAAAATTTAATCCAGCTCAGGGATGCACCTTAACGTTAAGCTAATGGTTTATCAAAAAATTTCCACCGTTTCCGTTGAAACTCTTCGAAATATTATCGATAAGGAAATTATCAATATAAATTGTATCTCGTTTTTAACCGAAACGAAAAGCTTTCGTTAACGTGACAAAAACGTGATACTTTATGTTTGAATTGTGCTGGCAATGCTATAGCCATGGTGAAGACGTAAGGTGGTAACAGCGAGCGGACATACACACAAACTCCATGTAATTTGTTTGTGTAATTCGTTGGTGGTAATGTCAAAAATACTCTGAGAAATGTTCGTACTGTCAAAATTCATGAGAAAAGTTGCAATCAGCTTGGCTAATGCTTTCACCTTTAATGACCCCGCCATCAATCAGCTTTGCCAGCATAGTTTGAAATTAATAATCAACATAAGCGATTTGATTTCGTTTTGATATGGCAGAAAACGAAACAAAATCATATCGTTAATTTGACGTTCTTAACGTTATTAAACGTAACGAAATGACTTTGTTTCGTTTATTAACGTTAATTATCGTAACGAAATGATATCGGTTCGTTGGTTAAGCATGCCTGATCCAGCTAGATTGTTCCCCAAACAAAAACTGCGAAATTATATTTTATTTTAATAGTTCCCCCAAAGTCCTTTGTAATTTTTTAATTTCTCGATCCTTTGGGGCATGCTGTCAAATAGTTTATGGATGAAAGTTGGTGGTATACCGTACAATTCTTTCTAGACACGTTGTACTGGCGTACCTGGCAAAGTTCCAATTCATCCATTTAATATATTTTTATATCTAAAATCATATCGGGTATCTGTTTGAGTACTTTTCACTTCCGGTGTATACATTCCGGTGCAAGAAAGTAACTCACCACACCACGTTCAGAACACTTCCTTTATATCATTTGATACCACTTCAAAAACGCTTGACTGCTAGCTGTCAAAAAAGAGTCTAGCTAGAAGGAAGGAAACATTTTATTTCCTTTAGCCTTTCTGAACGAGATATCGAGGAGGTAAGATCAGTGGAGATTAGGCGAATTTGTTTTTTTTTTCATATACATATGCACACACAAGTGTGCTTTCTAATTAATTCTATCTGCCCGCGTACGCAAAGTTTATTTAAGACCGCAAGTAAAGGTTAAAAAGTATACCTACGCGTAATTTACCATCTGTTTCGTTACATAAAGTTATCACCACTGATCCCAGGCTAAGGCCGACACACCAAGACCAAGAGACCCAACCAAGGTGCATGCCACGAGGGCAGCTATCGCTGCTTGACCACCAGGAGCCGTATCCCAGGTGTATAGTTTCGTCGATATTAAATAAAGTATAGATAACTATACATTTAAAGTATTTGGGCAGGATTTTTTTTTATGGGTTGTAAACCTTAGACCGCATATGTTCGGTTCCAATAACCCAACAAAATAATAAGGAAGATTTTTTTGCTAGAATATGTCTGAAATAGTGTGTATGCACAAGCGTATATATGCATGCATAAACCTAAAAGACAACAACTAAAAATTGAAAATAAAAGTACATAAGGAAAAATTTATAAATATTATTATATATATATACATATTATCGTAAATTTTAAACTTAAATTAAAAAGTTAAACTTAGTGAAGCACCCTTTGTGCCACATATTTCAAGAAAGTTTGGATTGGATTTAAATAGGAACTAATTAAGTTAGCGATATTAAAATCATGAAGAATTCTTCTTCTTTTTCAACTTTAATTCTTTTTATGTGATTTTTTGCTTCATTTTACCTAATCATTTCTTTTGATACATAGAAGTATTTTGCTTCAAAAATTTCTTTCCATGGCTAAAGCCTGTCGGCAGTAAGACCATACACTCTCCAGTCCTCAGACTACCCATCACCAGTTCTGCCTCTCTCACTTCCGGAGAATCAGACCATAGTAACCTTTTGCTGATTTTTTATACTCAGTTGATCAGAACTCACAGAGTATATTAAGTTTGATTGGATAACGGTTGGTTGTATATATATAAAGGAATCGAGATAGATATAGACTTCCATATATCAAAATAATCAGGATCGAAAAAAAATTTGATTGACCCGTTAACACGATAACTTGAGTAAATTTTGAGGTATCTTGATGAAATTTGGTACGTAGGTTCCTGAGCACTCGTCTCAGATCGCCATTTAAAATGAACGATATCGGACTATAACCACGCCCACTTTTTCGATATCGAAAATTTCGAAAAACCGAAAAAGTGCGATAATTCATTACAAAAGACGCAAAATAGAAAATTAGTAAAATTTTGGACAATGGGCGTGGCACCGCCCAATTTTAAAAGAAGGTAATTTAAAATTTTTGCAAGCTGTAATTTGGCAGTCGTTGAAGATATCGTGATGAAATTTGGCAGGAACGTTACCCCTATTACTATATGTACGCTTAATAAAAATTAGCAATATCGGAGAAGGACCACGCCCACTTTTAAAAAAAAATTTTTTCATACTCAGTTGAGCAGAGCTCACAGAGTATATTAACTTTGATTGGATAACGGTTGGTTGTACAGGTATATAGGAATCGAGATAGATATAGACTTCCACATATCAAAATCATTAGTATCGAAAAAAAATTTGATTGAGCCATGTCCGTCCGTCTGTCCGTTAACACGATAACTTGAGTAAATTTTGAGGTATCTTGATGAAATTTGGTATGTAGATTCCTGGGCACATATCTCAGATCGCTATTTAAAATGAACGATATCGGACTATAACCACGCCCACTTTTTCGATATCGAAAATTTCGAAAAACCGAAAAAATGCGATAATTCATTGCCAAAGGCGGTTAAAGCGATGAAACTTGGTAGATGGGTTAACGTTTTGACGCAGAATAGAAAATTAATAAGATTTTGGACAATAGGTGTGGCACCGCCCACTTTTACAAGAAGGTAATTAAAAAGTTTTGCAAGCTGTAATTTGGCAGTCGTTGAAGATATCATGATGAAATTTGGCAGGAACGTTACTACTATTACTGTATATGTGCTAAATAAAAATTAGCAAAATTGGATGAAGAACACGCCCACTTTTTAAAAAAAAAATTTTTTTAATTCAAATTTTAACAAAAAATTTAATATCTTTACTGTATATAAGTAAATTATGTCAAAATTCAACTCCAGTAATGATATGATGCAACAAAATACAAAAATAAAAGAAAATATCAAAATGGGCGTGGCTCCGCCCATTTTCATTTAGTTTGTCTAGAATACTTTTAATGCCATAAGTCGAACAAAAATTTACCAATCCTTCTCAAATTTGGTACGGGCATAGGTTCTATGACGGTAACTGTTCTCTGTGAAAATGGGCGAAATCGGTGGAAGCCATGCCCAGTTTTTATACACAGTCCACCGTCTGTCCTTCCGCTCGGCCGTTAACACAATAACTTGAGCAAAAACCGATATATATTTACTAAACTTAGCCCACGTACTAATCTGAACTCACTTTATCTTGGTATAAAAAATGGCCGAAATCCGACCATAAGCACGCCCACTTTATCGATATCGAAAATTACGAAAAATGAAAAAAATGCCATAATTCTATACCAAATACGAAAAAAGGGATGAAACATGGTAACTGGATTGGTTTATTGACGCAAAATATAACTTTGGAAAAAACTTTGTAAAATGGGTGTGACACCTACCATATTAAGTAGAAGAAAATGAAAAAGTTCTACAAGGCGAAATCAACAGCCCTTGGAATCTTGGCAGGAATACTGTTAGTAGTCTTGCATATATAAATAAATTAGCAGTACCCGGCAGATGATTTTCTGGATCACCTGGTCCACATTTTGGTCGATATCGCGAGAACGCCTTCACATATACATCTAAGGGCCACTGGCTTTTAAAACCCTCATTAATACCTTTAATTTGATATCCATATGGTACAAACACATTCTAGAGTCACCCCTGGCCCATCCTAATTTCGATATCTCGAAAAGGCGTCCACCTATAGACCTAATGCCCACTCCCTCTTAAAATGCTCAGTAACACCTTTCGTTTGATACCCATATCGTACAAACATTCTAGAGTCACCCCTGGCCCACCCTAATGGCGATATCTCGAAAAGGCGTCCACCTATAGACCTAATGTCCACTCCCTCTTAAAATGCTCAGTAACAACTTTCGTTTGATACCCATATCGTACAAACATTCTAGAGTCACCCCTGGCCCACCCTAATGGCGATATCTCGAAAAGGCGTCCACCTATAGACCTAATGCCCACTCCCTCTTAAAATGCTCAGTAACACCGTTCGTTTTATACCCATATCGTACAAACATTCTAGAGTCACCCCTGGCCCACCCTAATGGCGATATCTCGAAAAGGCGTCCACCTATAGACCTAAGCGTTTTTTGTTTTTTGACCATCACGTCGTTCAGTTTACTCGGCCCTATCAATTTATAGTCGCTGCTGTTATTAGTGTTCTTGCTGTTTGGAGATTTCAGCGGTCACAAAAAAAGCAAGAACACTAATAACAGCAGCGACTATGAATTGATAGGGCCGAGTAAACTGAACGACGTGGTGGTCAGCTAATAGACTAACTTTATTTTAAAATTTCAGTTCCTTAAATATAATTCACATAATTCAATAAGTACCGATATTCTATTGTATATATTCAATCTTCTTAAAAGGTGGTTGCCTCTAATATATGCTTAACGCTATTTGTATAATTTATACATCTCAACATACATGTGTTATAGAACAACAATTAGCAAAAAGTGGGATCGCAGCATTCTTATGCTTGCTTTCTTGTAGGCTTTGCCCTTGTTTAATGTGATATTATCAAGTGTACAAACAACAAATATGAGTGACTAACTATAGCGGGAGTATGTATGTAAACTTGTATGCAATGCAATGGTACATTAGCAGAAAACGAAAATAGGTTACAAATGAAAGTAAGCAATGCAAGTAAAATGATTGGGTGAATGACTTGTGTTATTCTGGCATATAATTAAATAGTAGTGAGGTATGTATAAAACATATGTTCAATAAATGCAGCGGTTGCCAATCTATGACCCAACATCCCGGCCCCGTTGAAAGACATTTCAAACCGGCAGAGGTGCCAACTTATGAATCGGCCGCCGAATGACTCCCTTTGATGTACGAATATCGACCACCCGAACTTTGGAATCTTTTCCTGGAAAACAGTTTATAATTCTGCCAATTTTCCATTTTTGTGATAGTAAATTGTCTTCTTGGATAATAACCATTGTATTTTCATTGATATTTGGACACTCCTCAAACCACTTTGACCGAGCTTGAAGCTCATTGATGTATTCGTGTGACCACCGATTCCAAAACGCCTGTTTGATTGCAGTAATTTGATTCCACCTTTGTAAGTTGTTGATGTTGTCTGACAACTGACGCTCTGGAAGGGCCTTTATTGAACTACCAATGAGAAAATGCCTCGGAGTTAGCGTTTCATAATCATTGGGATCGCATGACAATGGTGCGATAGGACGAGAATTTAATACTGCCTCTATTTCAACCAGAACTGTCGTTAGCTCCTCAAATGTCAGTCTTTCGTTTAATGTGCTGCGATTAAGGTGACACTTGGCCGATTTAACTGCGGCCTCCCATATACCGCCAAAATGTGGTGCCCTGGGGGGAATAAAATTAAAGTTTACAAATTCATTAGCACAATATCTTACTATTGCATCTCCATTTTCGGTTTTAAATAAAAACGCCTTTAATTCATTGAGTTTGTTGCAAGCACCAACGAAATTTGTTGCGTTATCGCAAAAGATGTCGGAAGGAAGCCCTCTTCTGCCAATCATGCGGTTTAGTGCCGCCAAGAATCCGTCGGTAGATAAGTCCGATACAAGTTCGATTTGAACCGCCTTCGTTGCCAGGCAAACGACGATGGCAATATATGCTTTATATGGTGTTTTACCACGAATTCGCAAATAAACATTAGATGGTCCACAAAAGTCGATACCGCAGCGTGCAAAAAGGCGAGATGGATTTAACCGTTCAACCGGTAACTGTCCCATTATCTGGTTCATTAGCTTTGGCTTATAGCGTACACAATGTACGGATGACCTGACGATGCGCCTTGCTACGTCGCGAGCGTTGATTACCCAAAACTGGAGTCTTATGAGTGATATTAGTGCTTTGGGTCCTGCGTGGTAGTGCTTCAGATGAAGATGACGGACGTAGTGCATAACGAAGTCGCATTTGTTTGTTAATAAAATTGGGTGCTTTCTTTCCTCTGGGATATCTGCATATTCTAGTCTGCCACCACCCCCCAGTATTTGAAACCCTTCCACGTATTCAAGAAAAGGGCTCAAGTAACGCAATGGGCCATTCGTCGTAAGATCCTTATGCAAAAGATAAATGTCATTAGCAAAATGTTTTTGTTGTATGTTCCAACTTATGCAAAGCAAAGCGTGATGCAATTCTTGCGATGAAAGTGTAAGCCAGTTTTCAAAGCACGCCGTGTGGAAGTAGAAAGGCCAGAGTGGGTAGACGCAATATTGGAGGCGCTGAAAGGATCGCAAAATCGGAGTGAAAGAGTTATCAAATGCTTCAAATGCTGGAAGCCCGGTCACATTGCACGTCATTGCGATCTTGGTGCTGCTAGTTCCAACTTGGGTGGCCGTAAACGCAAAGCTGGAGGAGATGAGCAAGAGCGTACCAGATGTAAAAATCGAGAGCTAGCTCCAGCTATTGAATGTCCTGTGATATCTGTGTCGCAAATTGGAAGGAAATCAAGCAGTATTATCGTCAGAGGGAATGTGGGTGGCAAGGAGCGTGTCCTAACTGTAGATACGGGCGCATCTCATTCCTTGATTCGATCTGATTTAGTCAACAGGAGAGTAAAACCGTTACCTGGAGCAAGGTTGCGTACGGTCAAAGGCGAGTATAACAAAGTCCAGGGAGAAGTGATATGTGAAGTCCTAATTGGGAAGGTCATGGTTCTACACAAATTCGTTGTGGCGAAGACCGTTGATGAAGTCATATTGGGAGTGGACTTCTTAGTTGACCATGACATCAGGATCGATATGGCAAGAAAGATTATGCGCTATGAGAACCAGGATGTGTCATTTAACTTCAGTTTGGAAGAAGGGTTCAGCAGTAATCGAGTGCTGGTGAAAGATATCCGACAAAAACCGCAAAAGTCAAAGGCAGCAGATCGGGCAAGGGTTGATGGAGCGAATGGGCCAAACAAATGAAAACCGAAGGTACCTGTGAGAGAAACAGTGGCATTGAAAAGCCCTAACGGACGTACTAAAACGAAGGAATGAATTTCGCAGTGTTGAAGACATGATCCAATTTTCGGACTAAGTCCGCCCCCTCCGTCTGGCAACACCCGGCCAGTGCGGCCAAGCGCAAGCAGTGCAGCTCAGCCGTGGCTTGCCAACCACCACCGCGCTCACTCTCAATTGAGTTTAGTTTAATCTAAAACTACCCGCCTTCACGCATCGTTCGTGCCCGCATCATTCGTGCAGTTTTTCGCCCGCCCGCCGTCGCGCAGTTTTCAGTTCTTCAAATATTTAAACAAATTCATTTTTTACATAATCTTGTGTGTAGTTGAAGTTAATTTTTGAATTAAATATATTTATATATATTGCTTTAAACCCGTGTGCCCCCCTTTTTTCCTAAAAGACAGTGCTAGTGAATTAAACATGGTCCTTCGAGCCGGATATTGGCATATATTTACTTTGTTAATAAAGATCAAGTGCATTGGCACAGCAAACAAAGGTTGTTGGTACACCACAGTTTGTCGGCAAATATATTTCACCCATATATATAAACACATACATACGTACTATATACCCATATTACTTGTGCTCAGACGCGCTGAGACAAGTACATATAACAAAGCAAAAAGCGGGGACACATTAGGCCGGTCTCAAAAAATAAAAAATAAAATCCCAGTGAACACAATTTTATAATATTTATATTATTATATACCCACATTACTTGTACTCAGAAGCGCTGAGACAAGCCCGTATAAAGAACCAAGCGTACATTAGGCTGGTTTCAAAAAAAAAAATTTTTTTTTTTCGATTTTCACAGCTTAATAAAAGCTCCCATTTCTATTAAGAAGCCAAACTAATTTATAATGCCGAAATCGTCGGACGAAACCCAAAAATTGACCCCTGCAGATAAATGCCTGCAGAAATTCATATATGACGGTAACCAAGTAGAGGTTTACTGCTCAAGATGGTCACCCTCCCAAGCTACCGATTTATCAGAGTGTATGCTTAAGGTCAAATTAGAAGACCTTGATAAACTATGGGCAAAGGTGCTAGAGTCCCATCGAGAAGTAAGTTTCTCAGATAATTACACAGATGTTAGCGGCTCGGTTGAGCAAAAATTCGCTAAATGCTTGGAAACATACCAAACATGCAAATCAGGAATTTTAGAAGCCTTACAGCTGTTTAATACTGCTAGCACCAACCAACAACAATTACCCGCCCACCCAATAAACAATTCAGACGCAAACGGTTTTTATTTAAAAGTACCACCATGCGACACCGAAGTATTTCATGGTGGATACGAAGACTGGCCATCCTTTAGAGATATGTTCACGGCAGTCTATAAAAACCACCCTAAATTATCACCCGCTCAAAAATTATACCATCTACGCCTGAAAACAAAAGGACAAGCTGGGCTTATTGTAAAACAATACCCACTGAGCGATAATAATTTCGAGCTTGCCTGGGATGCGCTCAGATCTAGGTACGAGAACAAAAGGATACTCGTCGACAACCAACTGAAGACGCTGTTCAACCTACCCACAATATTCGCAGAAAGCGGAGAACAAATACAGAAGATGCAGACAACAATCAACAACTGCATGTCAACCCTTAACACCCAAGGAATCCCGACAACGGACTGGGACCCAATCCTCGTTTACCTCTGCTCATCCAAGCTGCCAAGTGAAAGCCTTTCACTATGGGAACAATCCCTCAGCTCCCGAAAAGAACTCCCACTTTGGGAGGATATGAATAAATTTTTGACCAGCAGATACGAGGTAGTAGAGAGAATAAGTACCTATCGACCAGGCAAGGCGAAACCCCAATTTTCGAGTTTTACGCCACGAACGGTGAATCAAAACTCGACCCAATCTAACAATAATAGAACCCATGCATATCACACGGAGTTCAATAAAACGGCTTCGTGTAGATTATGCAATCAATACCACGCAGTCAAATCTTGCGTTAGGTTTAGAAATTTATCGGTATCAGACCGAATCAAATTTGTGAGAGAAAATAGTTATTGCGAAAACTGTTTGTCTACGTCACACCTCAAGAACGAATGTAAAAGTAGTTTCACGTGCGTTTATTGCCAAAAGCGTCATCATTCGCTACTGCATTTGCAGCCCAAACCCCAACAATCACAACCAAACCCCAGAGCTCAAAATGCCCAAGCCGGCACCCCTAGGAGAACGGACGACGAGCGAGCCTCAACATCGAAAGCCGCCGCAAGAGCCACCTCCTCCCTACAGTCTCAAGACAAAAACCCGGTTTCTTCACTCTTCTCGAGTAATCATGGAACCACCCTATTACCCACAGCAATAGTATCAGTATACTTTGCTGGCGAATTTCATAAAATTCGTGCCCTAATAGACCAAGGTTCACAAAAAACTTTTGTATCATCCCGTATACAAAAGGTTCTTGGTCTACCCACAAAAGAGTCTCTCCACCAGATATCTGGAATGGGTGGAACGGTTGTGAAAAATGCCAATAAAGTCTGCCAGATAACATTCTGTTCAGCAGACTTAACCCAAATGATAGACGCACAAGCAATAATTTTGCCGAAGCTAACTAAGTTCTTGCCCACAGTCAGAGTTTCAAGCATCGATCTCGAAGAACTGTCCCATTTACCGTTAGCCGATCCACAGTATTCGATACCATCGAAAATCGATGTGGTAATCGGCAGCGATATCACCCCGCAAATCCTCACCGAAGGGCTCCTACGAAATGTGAGTGGAACATTACTTGCCCAAAACACAATATTCGGATGGATATTAAGCGGCCCTGTAGCTGAAAAGGTATCAACCTTCAGCACTCATGTCACGGAATGCACCGATGACCCCATCAATCAACTTTTGAGACAATTTTGGGAACAGGAAGAAGTTCACCAAACCCAACAACGATCAGCAGATGATGAATACTGCGAAGCACTCTACCGGACAACCACAATTCGTGAGGAAGATGGACGCTACAGAGTAAAACTACCCTTCAAATTGGAATTTCCAGCCAATCTGGCACTCGGTCATTCACGACCCGCAGCACAACAGCAGTACATCAGCATCGAACGCACGCTCGAAAGAAAACCCGAATTAAGAGACAAATATTTTGAAGTCCTTAATGAATATTTAACCATGGATCATATGGAACCCGCCTCCCAACAAGAGATAATTAGAGATGGTAAATATTTATCATTTTATCTATCCCATCATGCTGTCATAAAACCCGACAGCAAAACCACAAAAGTGCGAGTCGTCTTCAACGCATCAAAAATGTCGCATTCTGGCAACTCGTTGAACGACGTGCTTCATACAGGCCCCATTCTACAAAATGACTTAATGCTCGTCATACTTAAATGGCGACTTTATAAGTTTGTTTTCAACGGCGATATTGAGAAAATGTATCGCCAAATACTCATCCATGAAGAAGATAAAGATTTTCATCGAATCGTTTTTCGAAAACACCCAACTCTGCCGATAGAAGATTTCCGACTAAAAACAGTTACCATTGGTGTAAATTGCGCGCCATATTTGGCGATTCGAACCCTACACCAACTCGCCCACGACTGTCAAGATGAATATCCGCTCGCTAAAGACATTTTGTTGAATGAAACGTATGTCGACGATATTTTGTCAGGCGGTCATAATATACAGTCCACTTTGAACTCTATGACTCAAGTTATCGAAGCCTTAAAATCGGCAGGGTTCCCTTTGAGGAAGATGTCGGCAAATCACCCTGAGATTTTAAAACCCGTTCCCGAACCTGATTTGCTAGACGTCGATTTCCTTAAATTCCATGATTCGAGTTCCACAAAAACCCTTGGAATTCAGTGGAACGCGCTAACCGACACCTTCACCTACACGTATGATCCAACATCAGCAGAAAACACGACTACAAAAAGGCAGATTTTATCAGCAGTTGCAAAACTGTTTGACCCCGCAGGATGGCTTTCACCAATAATGATTCTTGCCAAAATGTTGCTGCAACAACTCTGGATGGAAGGAACGGATTGGGACGAGGACGTGAAGCCCGGAGCTCTCCAAAAATGGACCTCAATTTATGAAAATTTACCTCATATCAGAGACATTAAAATCCCTAGGTGGGTACAGTATTCCCCCGATAAACTAATCCAGCTGCATGGATTCTCAGATGCTTCAGAAAAAGCATTTTGTGCCTGTATATATTTATGAGTACAAACCCATGAAAATAAGTTTTCATCCCATTTGCTAGCTGCTAAAAGCAAAGTAGCACCCCTCCAAACCGTGAGTCTTCCACGGTTGGAACTCTGTGGAGCAGTTTTACTCTCCAAGTTAGTGAAACAGCTGCGAAGTGAGCTGAATCTACCTCAACACGAACTCATTCTCTGGTGCGATTCTGCCATCGTACTGGCCTGGTTAGAAAAACCACCCCATACCTGGAAAACGTATGTCGCCAACAGAACCTCTGAAATTCTTAAGAACGTCGACAATGCCACTTGGAGGCACGTTTCCAGTAAGGATAACCCAGCGGATTTGGGCACTCGAGGCTGCAAGCCTCAGGATTTATTCCAATGTCCGCTATGGTGGGAAGGACCTAATTGGCTAATCAATCCATCAACTTCGTGGCCAAAGGATACACCTCACCACCCAACTCCACCCGAACAACGACATGTGGACGTATTCCACACCCTGCAGGAAGAAAATATAGACATACTCGACCGGTTTTCGTCGTTTTCTCGAGCGCTTAGAGTCGTGGCCTATATGTTGCGGTTTATCAAGAAAGCAATGAAACTGAAAGTTCCAGCCACGCTCAACCTCACCCACGCCGAAGTGAATGATGCCAAAATCAAAAACATCATTCAAACTCAACGGAATCATTACGGAGACACGATAGAGCTGCTTCAAACGTCAGGACCCTTACCCAAAAAGAACACCCTTCTGACATTAAACCCCATGCTAGATGACTCAGGAATCATGCGAGTTTCTGGAAGATTAGCATATGCCACCTATAGCTTTAATGAGCGGCACCCAATTATCATACCCGAAAACTCTCGATTTTGTTCTCTTCTGTTAGACTTCCTCCATTCGCACCTGCTGCACGCCGACAAACAGCTGATGATCCGAATGGTACAGCAACAGTACTACATTCCACGTTTGAAGCAAAAGGTCAAAAAGCTCGTCTTCCACTGCAAAACCTGCACCATCTATAAACAGCAGATGAAAACGCAGATAATGGCAGCCTTGCCACCCGAGAGGTCAACATATTCTCTACCCTTTCATACAACAGGAGTCGATTTTGCTGGACCATTTATGGTAAAAACTTCTCCCCTTCGCCGAGCTTCGTATGTCAAAGCTTACGTTTGTGTGTTCGTCTGTTTTTCCACAAAGGCTGTTCATTTAGAAGTGTGCTCTGATCTCACCACGAATGCCTTCAACGCAGCCTTTGCCCGATTTACTGGCCGCCGTGGCCTACCCCACCAGATATATTCTGACAACGGAAAGACGTTCGTCGGCGCACAACGCGGATTACAAAGAGAATTCACCACATTCCGCAAGGAAGTCGCTACAGACGTCGCCGAAAAGTATGCAACTCACGGATTCTCATGGAAATTCATCCCACCATACGCTCCCCACATGGGTGGTCTGTGGGAAACGGCCGTGAAAAGCTTCAAGATACACTTTACGAAAGTAGCAGGAAACCAGAAGTTCTCCTTCGAAGAGCTTACTACCCTCTTAGTACGCATAGAGGCGGTCCTCAACTCCCGACCGCTCTCCCCTATGTCCGAAGATCCAATGGATCCCCTAGTCCTAACCCCAGGGTATTTCCTACGTGGCGCGCCGCTCTTGTCATTACCGGAGCCAACTGCAGAGCATCTCACCTTGGTCAACAAATGGCAGAAACTGAAAGTGCTTCACCACCAATTCAGCACACGATGGAAGAACGAGTATCTCAAGGAGCTGCATAAGCGGTACAAATGGAAATGCCCTCAACGCAATATTCAAGTTGGAGATTTAGTCGTGGTAAAGGATGATTTACTACCCCCGAACGAATGGCGTTTGGGACGGGTAATCACTTTACACCCTGGATCGGATAAACATGTTCGAGTTGTGGAACTCAAAACACAAAATGGACTAATAACCCGTAATATTGCCAAACTGTGCGTGCTACCAACTGCATAGTAATGCCAACCCTACCTCTGGTACCCTCTGTTTATGACCCTAGCAATCTGAAAAAGATATATAAGCTACCCTTACCCATGCCTAAAAAATACGAATATTTTTTCTCTTTTCTTGTCTTTACAGGATCCGCAGAACAACCGAGGGACCAAAGTGTCGCCTCTGTGGTCAACGGCATGTGTTGAGACAGTGCCGGGCCATTTTAGCGATGCAACCCGAGGAGAGATACCAATGTGCCAAAACCCACCGGCACTGCCTCAACTGCCTCGCAATCTCACACTCCACCGGGGCGTGCGACTCCCCAAGCAGCTGCCGAAAATGCTCACTCGGCCACCACACTTTGCTCCACCGGGCTCGACCGAACAACCATGCGGACAACGACAGCCGCCGAAGAGACAGGGCAACCCCACGAAAAAAAAATACGACAATTAGTAGCCGAGGCACGAGCAGCCTTGGACAGAGTTGACGCCGCCCTTAACCCATCAACGCGTCGGGCGGGGGGGGAGCATGTTGAAGACATGATCCAATTTTCGGACTAAGTCCGCCCCCTCCGTCTGGCAACACCCGGCCAGTGCGGCCAAGCGCAAACAGTGCAGCTCAGCCGTGGCTTGCCAACCACCACCGCGCTCACTCTCAATTGAGTTTAGTTTAGTCTAAAACTACCCGCCTTCACACATCGTTCGTGCCCGCATCATTCGTGCAGTTTTTCGCCCGCCCGCCGTCGCGCAGTTTTCAGTTCTTCAAATATTTAAAGAAATTCATTTTTTACATAATCTTGTGTGTAGTTGAAGTTAATTTTTGAATTAAATATATTTATATATATTGCTTTAAACCCGTGTGCCCCCCTTTTTTCCTAAAAGACAGTGCTAGTGAATTAAACACGCAGAAAGAATGCAAGGGTGGTTTCAAGCCAGGGCGCAGTACTATTGTGAAGCGTCGGAATGATACTGATTATGCAAAGCAAATCCGTCCAGCGCAAGCTCTACGAAGTAGTTCATTGGCCAAACAAGAGTGTGAAGGAACGAACCTGGGTATTGAGTAGTACGATGAAACACAGGTACGATGAGAACAATTATTCGAAAGGTTTCTTGGCGGGAGATTTGGTACTGTTATACAACCCTCACCGGCGGAAAGAAGTTCCATCCAAATTTCGGTGCAGATGGGAAGGCCCGTACAAAGTTGTGAAGATCAGTGACACCATCTACCGCATACAAACAATTGGGAAACCACGAAGTAGAAGGGTAGTTCATTTGGAGATGCTAGCAGCGTTTAGATCGAGAGATTTGTCTGATCGGGACGATCAAACTTAGGTGGAGGGCAGTGTTACGAATATTAGCACCACTAACGGGTATTGCCATCTCTAAGCCGATGCTAAACAGTGACTTGTATGCACATCAATAATTCAATCATTATGTCTACATATATGTACGTATACGAGCAGCGGAGAAGCAACGCACAAACACATGCAT
The DNA here is from genome assembly GCF_040869045.1 of Eurosta solidaginis. Taxonomy (NCBI): domain Eukaryota; kingdom Metazoa; phylum Arthropoda; class Insecta; order Diptera; family Tephritidae; genus Eurosta; species Eurosta solidaginis. The sequence continues at coordinate 84,913 of NC_090320.1, read as the reverse complement.
ATATCTTATCTGAGTTGCTCACAAGAGAGGGCAATAATTTGTGCAAGTGTTACTCACGCATATGAGAAGTTATAAACGTAGTTGTGGCTGGTGATTTTGTAGCTGAAAACTAATTAGTAAGTTCTGGAATGGAAAATCCTAGAAGTATGCAACAAGGAAATCAGACAGTATAAAACGGCGACAGTAGTGGCGCGAGAGTTTAGTTTCATTTAAGCTATCAATCAGTTTGGTTATTAAGCAAGCTATAAGTGTTATTGTGAAGTACCTTAATAAAGGCGATTTTTTCATTATTCAATATTGGAGTTATTTATTCAACAGTTTAGTGATTCGAACTTAGCAGAAGGTTGCAAATAAGAAGATTTGCAGTAAATTCGTTACAATTGGTGTCAGAAGAGGAATTGTTGAATAAATTCCAGAGGACAACAAGGACATGGCAAAATTCAGTGAATTGAAGATCCAGCAACTGAAGAAGGAGTTGGAGAGCCGTGGATTGAATACATCCATCTTTAAACTCGAACTTCAGGCACGACTACGAGAGGCAATGGAAGCAGAAGGAATTAACGTGGAAGAGTATGTCTTTCATCTGGATGTCGACGAGACAACAACAAAAATTGAAGAGAAAAACGAAACATCGCAGACAGTTACGAGTACAGACCTGAACACGATTTTGGCTGCAATATCTGCTCAAACATCGACAGTGTCATCTCAACTGGAATCGCAAAAGGCAGATATAACATCTCAACTGGCATCTCAACTAGAATCCCAGGAGAACCGTATCACATCCAAGATGGAGACTCAACTGGAAGAACAGAAGACATATATAGCATCCCAGCTGGAATCGCAGGAGACACGCATAACATCCAAGATGGAAGAACAAGAGGAGAGGTATTGCCATCCCTAAGCCGATACTAAACAGTGATTTGTATGCACATCAATAATTCAGTCATTATGTCTACACACATGTCCATTTGAGCTGCGGAGAACCAACGCTCAAACACATGCATATATCTTATCACGTAAGCATTCGTTGAAATTTGAAGCCTCTCGCTCTTAAAATAGGGCAGTAATTACGAAAAGTGGGGATATATACTATATATACGACCGATCTCATAAATCTTTTCACACAGCAATACACGAAAGTATATGGTGAAGTTTGAAGCTTCAATCTGATAAATTGAGGAAGATATGAAAAAAATCCTTTTTTCTGAAAAATCGGTTGTACGGAGGATATATGCTATAGTGGTCCGATCCGGTCGGTTCCGACAAATGTCTGATCGGACACCCAAATAGACCCGCTCACCAAATTTTATCAAGATATCTCAAAAATTGATGGACTAGTTTGCATACAAACAGACAGACGGATAGACGGACACACGGACAGACGGACATGGCTAAATCAACTCAGCTCTTCATCCTGATTATTTCGGTATACTTAATGGTGGGTCTATCTATTTTCCTTTAAGGACTTACAATTTTGGGATTCGTGACGAAATTAATATACCATTTCATTTTCTTGAAAGGTATAAAAAATAATTGCAAAAGCAGACATTGGAAATTTGTTCTCACATGACGACTTTTCCAACCCTTCACAAGATAAAATGGCTCATATTTCTTCTTTGTAAAATGTACAAGGCAGGTTAAAGTAAAAATCAGACGTTTTTTCTGAAATTGAGACGTGAAATCAATCACTTATATATGGTGACAAGAAATTTTCGCGTAAATTATCATTGAATATATTGGTTTGATGAGCTTGAGGCCGTAAAGTAAATAAAACACGTTTATTTTCCTTTTTCAAAAATATTTAATTGGTCGATATTTCGACTTCAACCTGAAGTCATCATCGATTGTGCTTGATTATTCATGTTAGTTTTGTATTTTAAGACCCCGCAGCAATTTTTATCGGGTTAGTAACTAATTCGATACAAAACTTCTGTAGAAATCATCGACGGAGTTTTCATATCTCGTTGTCAGCTTTCGGGAATAACTTTTTCCCCAAATAGTTATACATTTGGATTGCGAAAGCCATACATCGTTTGGAAACTATTTCGATGGGAATGAAAGCTACTAGGGCGGTTATATGAAATGTGTCGGCATATAATATTTCTGTATCACGATAGAAATAGATGTACAACTTTAGCGCGATTTGTGAAGCATAGTTAGCAAAGGGCTTACAACGATGGGTGGACTGGAAGCGCTGCACATAGGTAGATTTTAGACATTTAGGCGGCCATAATTGAATTTCTGAAAGTTGCCACAATTACAAAAAAAAAAAACACTCCCAAATCTTAAGAATAGACAGGGGAACAATAATCCTACCCCTTACCATTCATCGAATTGAATTGAGTAATTGTGATAGATTCTGATATTTCAGGTAAATACTAACATTATTAATGGTGTTTGTGATTTTTAAAAGTTATAAATTGATAAAAAATCTATTTTATTTAGGATGTTAAAAAAATTTTATTTATTTGTTTATTATTACTACGAAAAATTTTATTTTAGGAATTTTGTGTATTCGTATTCTTAGTGATTGGCCATATTCTAAAAAGTATAAAAAAAATATAAAATTTTGTTTACTGAAGTTATTTGCAGCTAGCTCACCAGCTTAAAGGCGAAAATGGTGCAGTGTGTTTGAAACATGTATGTCAAAATTCTTATTTGTACAAATTTCCACTTTTATAGTTGCCCTAAGATTTTGTGTCATGTATTGGCCGTATAGTTTGCTGCCTCTTCAACACTTCAAACATCTACGTGCGTGTGCTTATGGGAGAGCTCGGCTATTATCAGCTTTCTATATACATACAAGTATTTATTATTTTAGTGGAGCTAGGCAATGTACAATTGTACATTGTGCATGTATTCATACCATGAATAACAGCAAACGTTAACATCAAGTTGCAGTATATGTACTAAGCTGGGTCGATTTATTAACCTATATCGCGCCGATAGGTTTTGGGCTCAGGAAAAAAAGTTCCACTAAGCATAGCCAAAGAAATAATATTCGAGCCTGCAAAATTTGGTTTTTTTGACTTTTTTTTCTTTGATTTTTAAAGTTTTGATTTTAAAATTTTCATGTATACCCTGCCCGAGTCAGAATTGTCCGCTAAAAACTGTGGCCATAACAGTTTTGTGAAAAAAAAAAATATTTTTTGGGCTTTGAGGAGTGTTTTGGTGAAACAATTAATTTTTTCGCCATTTTTTTTTTTAAGGGTTTCTTCAGAAACGTGCAAAAGTGTTGCCAATAAAAACGAATTTGTCTCATAGTTCCTATCCCACTTAAAATTATGCGATAAAAACGTTGGCATTAACAGTTTAAAAAAAAATTATTTTTTTTTGTTTTTGGGACTTGTTTTGGTCGAAATCGATTTTTTTCATTTTCAAGGCTCCAGATCATTTTTTATGTATATGTTTCTATTAGACCCACCAATAAGTATACCAAAATGATCAGGGGACGAGCTGGGTTGATTTAGCCATGTCCGTCTGTCCGTCCATCCGTCCGTCTGTCCGTTTGTTTGAACGCAAACTAGTCCCTCAATTTTTGAGATATCTTGATGAAATTTTGTAAGCAGGCATATTTTGATGGGGGATTTGACATTTGCCGGATTCGACCGGATCGGACCACGATAGCATATACCTCCCATACAACCGATTGTCGTGTAAGAGGGTTTTCGCCATTTCTGCCCCATTTCTGACTCATTTAACTGCTAGGAGCATCAAATTTTACAAAAAGCTTACGTAATGGGCATAGATGGTTGTCTGAAAAAATCGTCTAAATCGGACTACAAATCGATTTCGACAAAAATGATGAAAATCATCTTACCTGAACAGTCGGCTGTATGGGATATATATTATAAATATTTCCGATCTTGACGATTTTTTCAGACAACCATCTATGCCCAATACGTAAGCTTGTGGTAAAATTTGATGTTGTTAGCTGTTAAAATGAGGCAGAAATAGCGAAAACCCTCTTATTGAACAATCGGCTGTATGGGAGGTATATGCTATAGTGGTCCTATCCGGTCGATTCCGACAAATGTCAAATCCCCCATCAAAATATGCCTGCTTACCAAATTTCATCAAGATATCTTAAAAATTGAGGGACTAGTTTGCGTTCAAACAAACGGACAGACGGACGGACGGACGGACAGGCGGACATGGCTAAATCAACTCAGCTCGTCCCCTGATCATTTTGGTATACTAATTGGTGGGTCTAACGGAAACATATACATAAAAAATTATTTGGAACCTTGAAAATGAAAAAAATCGATTTCGACCAAAACAAGTCCCAAAAACCGAAAACAAAATTTTTTTTAAAAGCTGTTAACGCCAACGTTTTTATCGCATAATTTTAAGTGGGATAGGAACTATGAGATAAATTCATTTTCATCGGCAACACTTTGCACGTTTCTGAAGAAACCCTTAAAAAAAAAATGGAGAAAAAATAAATTTTTTCACAAAAACACACCTCAAAACCCAAAAAATATTTTTTTTTTTCAAAAAACTGTTACCGCCATAGTTTTTAGCGAACAATTTTGAGTCGGGCAGGGTATACATGAAAATTTTAAAATCAAATGAAAATTTTTTAAGTAGGTCATGAGGAAAACCTTAAAAATCAAAGAAAAAAAGTTAAAAAACTCAAATTTTGCAGGCTCGAAAATTATTTTTTTGGGTATGCTTAGTGGAACTTTTTTTCCTGAGCCCAAAACCTATCGAAAAATCGATGGCGCGATATGGGTTAACTTTCGTCCATGCAAATCAACCCGGCTTAATATGTCCATCAAGTTATTGACTTTGCGCTTTGCGTAAACATTTACATTTATCACTCATACGCCCTGGCGCACCGCTTACGTCAAGCACTCAAAGGTAGAAAAATCAGCGCGTACTAAGCATTTAGACAAGTTGTCAAACCTGATTTATATATTTACGCTAAACAAACAACCCAATTGATTTGCTACAATCAGAGCCATGCATACATATGTATACTGGGGTGGGTCGTAAGAAATTTAGGTCTGTGTTTCGCAATGGACCAATGGAAAAACGTCCTATTAGCTGCACCTTGAGTACACTGAACCAAAAACGTACATGTTTCCTTAAGAAAAAGTTTCATAGAAATTCACTTCTATTTTTTCTTAAAATTTAAAAAAAATTGCATATAATTTAGGAAATTTGTGTATGATCCAAGAAAAAAATCGTAAAATTATATTTATGACAAAACTTCGTTCTTATAATATAAGAACCATATTCATTGAACTGCTTGACTAAATTTGTTGATTGTATTTATATTCTTAAATTCTATGAATACGGTTTTTGGAGAGGTTTTGAATGAACATTTCTTAAAATATACGCACTTTTTCTTAATATACATGCGCTTTTTTGGTTCAGTGTATACTCACCAAATATAGAATAAAAAAAAATTTAAGGCGCGATAACCTCCGAAGAGATCTAAGGCCGAGCTTCTCTTCCAATTTGCGTCGTACTCCTCTTGATTTTCCCTACAAAGTGTCCGGACGGGACCTACATGTTTTATGCCGACTCGAACGGCATCTGCAAGGCAGATGAGTTTTCACTGAAAGCTTTTCATGGCTGAAATACACTCGGAGCGCTTGCCAAGCACTGCCGAGGAGCGACCCCGCTTAGAAAAATTTTCTTTTAATTGAAAAACCCTATTTATAAAATTTTGATGTTGCTTTGCCTGTAGTGTGAACCCAGGGCATACGATGTGGTAGGCGGAGCACGCTGCCATCGCACCACGGTGGCCGCCAAATATAGGCTCTATATATTAATGAGAAAGATTTGCTCAACACAAGTGAATAGTGCTTTTTTGGAAATATAAAAAAAACCGTTTTAATGATTGCATGGAAAGATTTTATTACTATCTTTACCAACGTAATGATATTAGAGTTCAAACATTGAGGAAATTTAAAAACGCTTTTCATTGTATACGTATTTGTAATATAATCAGAATGTCGAAATAGAGAAAACGGAACGGACATTTATGAAAACTTCTTTAAAAACATTGCAAATAGCCCTAAAATAATTCTGTAAGTGATTGTTGAAATTTTTGGATATCACTTTTCCGAAATTGATTCGACCTCTATCTATATAGCTCTTATACCAAATATCATTGGCCTAGGATTTATAAAATTATGGATTTACTAAAACCTTTAAAGGAGGTATATGCCCCTCCTGTAGCAGAACAACTCACTTTTGCCTAAATTTCGACCTATATGAGCCAGATACCCAATATTATTGGTATAGGAAAAATACTGGTACACTGAACCAAAAAAGTGCGTATATTTTAAGAAATGTTCATTCAAAGCCTCTCCAAAAACCGTATTAATAGAATTTAAGAATATAAATACAATCAACAAATTTAGTCAAGCAGTTTAATGAATATGGTTCTTATATTATAAGAACGAAGTTTTGTCATAAATATAATTTTACGAATTTTTTCTTAGATCATACACAAATTTCCTAAATTATATGCAATTTTTCTTAAATTTTAAGAAAAAATATAAGTGAATTTCTATGAAACTTTTTCTTAAGAAAGCGTGTACGTTTTTGGTTCAGTGTAGGTTAGGTGGAACTGGTGGATTTTTCAAAATTGGTGTACCTCTATAAAGCTTGTAGACTTAATATTACTCTTCAAAGTCAATATATATACATAAGGTTATACCGGCAGAAAAATTAAAAAGTTACTGTTCCCAAGCGTAATTTTCCTCCTTTCTTGGAAATTTGGAAATCTGTCAATTTATAACTACGTATTTCTTTCAGTTCAAAATTTAAACTTAACTGAACAATAAATCTTAATTCTCAAACTTGTTTTATTAAATCAAAAATAAAATCTTTAAAAAATCTAAAAAGAGAAACTTGTATACTTACATGAGGCCCATTATTAATTTTAATTCGGCCCCATGTTACAAACTGTCCAAATATTTATAAACGATATTGAAAGATACTCTGGAGCTAAGGAACGAATATGCAATAGCTAACACAATAGAACTAATAGAGAAACTTGACACCGTTTAGCTGACAAAAAACAGAAAATTGGTATCTTTTGACACAAACGATCTATAACCATCGATACCAATATAAGAGATATTGGACATAGTTAATTCAACAATACTTCATAATTCAAAACACAAAGTGAAAAGTATACAAATTACAAACACGCTAAGAACCACTTCACGTCAAAACTATTTTGAATTCATTAATTCTTATGGAAGTGTTCATGCAAAACCTGGAAGAAAAGTATATACAGGAACTGAAATCAAAATTATGTTAGACACTTGAATGACATAAGATGCGTTTTAACTACTAATAACAAAGAGCTAGTACTGGAATACCTCAACAAGCAGCACGGTACATAAAATTCACAATGGAAACAGAGAAAGACTAAGGAATCAACTGTCTAGACCTCACGATCAATATTGAAAAAGTTTCACAATAATACAGAATACTTCGAACCACCCACAATAGCATAAAAATGCAGCACTAATGAACTTAGTACATAGGCTTAAAAAACACATTTTACACAAGAAGCATATAAAAGAGAGATTGAAGCAATATATATAACATCGCTGCAAACAACGGATATAAAAACCACTAGTAGATAACAATTTAACATGAAAACTAAGAACTAACACTAACTCAGAGGATCCGTTTAGCAGCCATGGCGGAAAACAGGACGGCAAATAAGAACGTGGTTCAGAGAACAAATTAGAGATTACAACCAAGAAACAAATGATCGAAAATGAATGTTCCACAGCGAAGATTAATAATCCTTCGCATACAAGCAAAAGGCCGCCGTTTGCACGTACTTGAAAACAAGGAAATTTACAAACAGAAAGCGTTCGACACTAGAATAATAAACGAACAGACAAACACATTTTCTGACACAATACTTAAACCTTTAAAACGTGTTTACAAGAAACAAAGTTATGACCCAGGTACATCAGACAAACACGCAACAACAAATAAACACAAAACAATAAACGCATCAAAGCAACAACCACACAAAAGATTTTCAAACGATTAGAATTACTGACATATACCTGCCTCAGCCAGCCACACAAATCGATTAGTAAAAATCACCCACACAGAGCATATACACATATACACGGATGATGGCACAATGCCGAAACCGGTTTGTCTCCAAACCAAATTTGACAAAGGATGGCGGAAAATCATTCGAATATACATCAAACTTGTATACACTTCATGGTTTAAAACTTTTGAATAGTATTTTGTTATACATATGACGTATAATCTAACAAGTCAGATTAAGCCTCGAACTTTAAACTATGGATATATTTTTGATCTTTGGGTACACTTATATAATATGTTGAGCAACCCTGCAGCGAGGGTCCATCACGTGAAGCGACAGCACTACAGGTGTAAGAGCTACCTCTGAACTGGTGCTAATCGGATGCAGAGTGGGACAGTTTGCTGATATTTTGAACAGTGCTTAATTTTGTGGAATATAAATTTAAATTTCAGAACGCCTTCAAAAGGTCTGCGGCATCTTAATGTTAAAGGTGTCAGTTTACAGCAATGCGAAGGGAAAGAGAACTAGTACCATATCTTAATGCAATTAGTGCGATATGCTGCAGGAAAGTCCTTTGAAAAATGATTGTACATATGTAAATATCTGCATCTATGCTTCGAAAAAACATATTTAAGGAATATATATATATATTTCTAGAGTTGCCGAACAAAAAGCCGATTCAAGAAAAAATTATTTTTTTTGGCCCACCATAGTCTACAGAATTGACAGTTTAACGTTATACTCGTTTTTAAAATTATTAAATCAGCTATTCAGTTTGTATACTTCAGAAAAAAATAAAAAAATATAAAAAAAAGGAAAATATCGGAAATGTCTCTTGATTTTAGCGTTAGCATGAGAAAATTAAATAAAAACATCGATTTTCTGAGTTACCGATTTATTTGATTTTCCAGTTGATTTGTACTTTGCTGCATGACTTACTGCTCTTGAATAAACAAGAAGCGCATAATGGAATATATTTGCGTGTCTATCTTTTGTGTGACTGAAAAGACTCAGCACAATAAGCTGAATACCTCCTCTTTAGTCTTATAAAGGGTTATATAATAAAGGATTATATAATAATTGAAGTATACCTATAATGGAAATAAAACAAAATACATCACTAAATATATGTATGTGTATATAGTCGCAGATTGAACACATGCTTATAAATAAAATTGTATGCCCCATACTACGATGCCAAAGGCCTTAATTCTCACAAACTTAACGAATTTCATCAATACTTTTACATCACCTTGATGACACTGTTTAAGCTATCCGAAATAAGTAAAAAAAAAAAAAAAAATAAATGTAAGGCGCGACAACCTCCGAAGAGATCTAAGGCCGAGCTTCTCTTCCAATTTGCGCCGTGCTCCTCTTGATTTTCCCTACAAATTGGCCGGACGGGACCTACATGTTTTATGCCGACTCCGAACGGCATCTGCAAAGCAGATGAGTTTTCACTGAGAGCTTTTCATGGCAGAAATACACCCGGAGTGCTTGCCAAACACTGCCGAGGGGCGACCCCGCTTAGAAAAATTTTCTTCTAATTGAAAAATCTTATTTCTAAAATTTTGATGTTGATCTGCCCGGGAGTTGAACCCAGGGCATACGGTGTGATAGGCGGAGCACGCTACCATCACACCACGGTGGCCGAAATAAGTAACTAGACTATAATACAATATGTTAGTATTTACTCTTTTTGTCGTCTCCTTTACTTCTGCAACACCTCTAGCTTTTTTTCCTGTCGTCCCTAGTGAAAGAACTTTTGGAAAAAGTATATATCTAAGTACTCTTTTGAAATACTCGGTTCGAAATTTTATATACAGCATACTTGTTCTGATGGAAAAATAAAGTAAGCCTTTTCACAAGCAGTCCTATTCAACGTGTGTGCTATGATTTTAAACCTGTCATTTAAGCTTTAATGTTGTTTCTCATATAAAATTTTAGTAAAAAATACACTTCAGCAGCCTACGTACGTTTGCAATCAATTTAACAAAGTGCAAAAAAACAACAAAACAAACGGTAAGTATCAATAAAAGGATTAGCAGTTGCATGGATTTAGCTTTTTACCGAAGACTCTTCTTACGGATGTATTTTAATAGGACATAGAAATCATTGCAGTGTTCACAAGGGTCGAGTTTAAAAAATACTACATAAAATCATAGGAGACCTTGTGAATTGCCTGAGTGAAAACCGCAGTGCCGTACCGAGACTGATGCAAGAGGTGCGATGCACCAGGGCCCCAGATCCGAGGGGTCACAAACCCCCGAGTCGGAAAAGTTTCACCGAAAAATATATACACTAAATTATGGGAAAAATTTTATTTTTAAAAGAGCTTCGGCGGCTTCTTTTTTGTACCAACCATTAACGGCAAGCTATTGTTATACTATCGGCTTATTATTGAAAGCGAGCTATTTTCGTCGAGTTATCGGTTTGATGTCGCTGAGTTATTGGATTTTTTTTTTTTTTTTTTTTTTGATTCTTTATCGGCTTATTATCGATGGGTTACAGATGTGTTTTATACTGAAGTTTTATCGTACTGGTAACTCTCCAACAAAAACTGTTATTTTTCGATACCAAATCGATAACTTTTGATGACTGATTGATAATTTTTTGATTACTTATAAATATCTTTTCGATGGCGTAAATTCTGTATTTCTCCATATGCCTACACTAATGCTTACTTTATATTCACCCACATAACATACCACTTTCAATGACTACGCTTGCACTCACACTTACCTTACGCCTACATTCTGGATTCCCCCATACCGTAAGCAAAGATGTTTTCGCATTAAAATTTTAAGCCCTTCAGGACAAACCTTCTACCGAATATCTAGGAACCATTCGAGAGTAAGTTGTCGTGGAAGCTCAACGTGGACGAGGGAATGAATAAGGTCTCGAAATCACTTTGTGCATGTAGAAGAATGCTGGGCTGTATCGCCCCTTCTCTTATTGGATAATAACAGCTATTGTAAATCCCATTGTACAATATGGAGAGACGGTATGTATGCTATCAATGCCTAACTTAATTGAAGCCTTGTAAACAGCCCCTATGGCTGCACTGTATGCCATTCTGCACTTTACACATGTAGACCTGGTGGCGATGGAGCTATCGAATTCGATATATATCGGAAGCCGACTTCAACTGATCGATTTATTCCAATTGAGTCCAATCATCATTACTCCCACAAACTAGCTGCCTTCAATTCCATGGCTCATCGGCTAGTAAACGTTCCACTCAGTTATGCGGCATACAAAAAAGAAAGAGATAAAATTGTGAGCATTGCAGAAACAAATGGATATAGCTCTAACAGTATAGAGCAGATAATTAAAAAGCACCACAACAAAAAAGAGCGAAGGAAGAGTAGCTCATTTTTTGATACGTTGGACGTTGAAAACAAAAAGACTTGGTGTAGCATGACCTACGACTCTAATTATTTTAACGATTTACAAAAATGCTACAGACAAATAAATGTGAATTTGGCTCCTAAAACAACAACAAAATTAAAATCATTACTTACATCCAAAAAAGACAAATGCGAAAATTTGGACAAACCTGGCGTTTATTCAATCACTTGCTCCCAGAAAAACGACAACGGGAATGTATGCGGCGCAAAGTACATCGGCCAATCGACCCGCACTGTACGAATCAGATTACTTGAGCACCTAAAATATATTCAGAATATTGATCCGAGAAGTGGAATCGCTGAACATGCTTTAGCGAATGAGCATTCAATAAGTGAGGACGATTGCCAGTTATTTAAGTCGGAATGTAATATTAAAAAATTAAACATTTTAGAATCTCTACATATATATGTAAACAAAAATGATTCTGTAAATCGTGATACAGGCCCACTGTACTCGAGTCTCTTCACAGCATTCCAGTAAACTTAGATTGTTCCATATATTGTCATTACATATTACATACATATGTACATAATTACTTTTGTATTTTGTTGTTGTTGTTTAAACTCTCTTTTTATTATTTTCGCATTGCATTAGCTTTTACAAAAATTTTGAATGTTTGATTTGCATAGGCATACTTTGTTTATATTTGTAGATAATGGTTAGTTGATAACTAGCAACTGATGATGACACGTCGCGAGTGTCGAAACAATTGTTTTGCCAAATAAAACAAACATATATATATATATATATATAAACGACTATAAGGAGTTTCAATTTTAATTCTTTATTGTGTGAGTCGTTTACCGCTCTATATTAATTATTTAGTTAAGAACATATCCTTAACAACTGCAACGAGACTCAATGCATCGGGCAGCTTGAGCGCAGACCATATGTTATCAAATATTGGACGGACTACCTAGTTCACTACCTGCGCTTCGATTGGCCTCGTAGAGGCATGATAGTGATGGAAGGTTTACGCAACGTCGCTCAAACGGCAGAGGAGGTAATTGAAGGAGTAGGGTCTGCGGTGTACTGCGCAGATCTGGAAATTTCGCATTATAAATGTACTTGATGCTCACGCCTTTTTTATGGTTATAAAATTTAAATGTTTTTAATTTTACATATTCGCTTTTGCAAGCTAAGTTGCTCAAAAATTAAAAGATACTGAATCCCGGTATCACCATTTGGAATCCTGGGATCGATAAAAACGAAAAACTAGAGCCCCTGGGATGCACGGTTATCAACAGTTAACATCAATACAATCAAAAATTAAAACTCAATAAGCGCACATAATATCGATATCACCAACTTTTCGCTCGAATAAATAAATTTTTAAGTCTTAGCGAAATAACCAAGTTCACATTTAACAACATAGTTTATGTTTTATTTCTAACCGTTTATGTATAATACTCAGGACTCAGGTAATGATTTTTATTCTGTAGCTGAGCAGTTTTAAATCTCAACGTTTAACAAACTTCCGCCTATCAACGATAGGACGATGCGTCATACAAAGGCGTCCCTCGTGTCGATTGGTGGTAATCCGTTGAGTATTACTATTATAAAAATTCACCGTGTGCATTTTTTATGAAGGGAAATGTTGATATGAATATATTTATGTGATTATCCGAGATGTTTTGTTTCCTGCCTTAAATATATCACGTATGTATGTATGCAAGTCAAATTTTTGAATTATTTAATGAAGCGAGATTAATGGAATATTTTTGTATAAAAAATATACCTCTTTAAATAGAGTAAATAACATTATTAGAAGCCAAATATTTATTTTTTTTGGTTATAAAATTCAAACATATTCACTTTTGCAAGATGAGTTACACAAAATAAAATAAAATATACTGAATGCCGTGATTGCCATTTGGAACCCCGAAAATCCCGTGATCGGTAAAATCGAAAGTTAAAGTCTCTATTATGTATGAATATTACCAAATGATATCATTACAATCAAAAATTGGCAACTCAACACGCGCACATAGTATCATCAACTTTTCGCTCGAATAAATAAAATTATTTAAAACAGTTCAATTAAATTGCCGCATTCCTTCCAAATTAAATATGTTTGTACATACCTGTGTGCTTGAAAATAGCAGCAAAAAAGATTAGAAAATTTTATTAGATATATCATTATTATAAAAGTCCGGGTAAAATGATATACCTTTAAAGAAATATTGCTCTGATTACTCGAAATAATCGCGGATCACCAGCGTACGTGTTGATTCGCCGCCAAATTAAATGGGGGGATTATCCCCGGACCTGGGGTTTCTGAGGGGGGCCACAATTTAGAAGTACTAAGACATTTTGTTTAATTCAGGAGAGTCTTTAGTTGATCCATGTGCAATTTTTAAGCTAAATTTCAAAAGCAAGGAATATCTGCATTTCGTTTTAATATTGTAACGAATTTACATGCAAATCCTCTTATTTGCAATCCTCTGCTAAGTTCGAATCACTAAACTATTGAATAAATAACTCCAATTTGTAATAATGCAAAATGGCCTTTATTAAAGTACTTCACAATAACAAACTGTGCAACGAATAGCTTGCTTAATAACCACACTGATTGATAGCTCAATGAAACTCTACTATTCAAAATAACACTGCTATTGCTCGCTAGATATCGTCTTAATCAAACTGCTTGACAACTCATATCAAACTGAATTACTTCTTACTCGCTTGCCACGCTTTTATAGTTTACGCTGCATACTTCTAGGCTCTTCGATTTCCAGAACTTACTAGTTGTTTCGGCTACAAAATCGCCAGCCACAACTACGTGCACAAATTATTGCTCTCTCTTGTGACAACTCAGATAAGATATATGCATGTGTTTGTAGTTTACAGTCTCCCGCACACACATAAGCGTATAAGTAAATTCATCGGTGTGTGACATCTCATCTCTCGCTGCCTTGTATGTAAATGTTGCTTGTCGGAATGTGTACATATGTGTAGACGCAATTATTGATTCGTTTATGTAGATCATAATGATTGAATTATTGATGTGAATTCACGTCACTGCTTAGCATCGGCCTGGAGATGGCAGCACTCCTCAGTTTTGCTAATATTCGTAACACTGCCCTCCACCTAAGTCTGATCGTCCCGATCAGACAAATCTCCCAATCTAAACGCCGCTAGCATCTCCAAATGTACCACTCTTCTAATCCGTGGTTTCCCAGTGGTTTGTATGCGGTAGATGGTATCACTGATCTTCTTCACAACTTTGTACGGGCCTTCCCAACTGCACCGAAATTTGGCTGGAACACCTTTCCGCCGGTGAGGGTTGTTTAACAGTACCAAATCTCCCGCCAAGAAACCTTCCGAATTAGAGTTCTTGTCATGCCAGTGTTTCATCTTACTACTCATTACCCCGGGCCGTTCCTTCACACTCTGTTGTTTGGTCAATGAACCACTTCGTAGAGCTTGCGCTGGACGGATTTGCTTTGCATAATCGGTATCGTTCCCACATTTCACAAGAGTAGTGCGCTCCGGCTTGAAACTACCCTCGCATTCTTTCTCGGAAATTCGTTGCTTCGTTTTCCTGCGTCTTTTAGGTTTTGTCATTGCCAGTGTTTCTCTCGCAGGTACTTTTGATTTTGATTTATTTGGCCCATTCGATCTATCAACCTTTGCCTTTGACTTTCGTGGTCTTTGTCGAGTCTTTTCCACCAGTACCCGATTACTGCTGAACCCTTTTCCCAAACTAAAGTTAAGTGGTATGTCCTGGTTCTTATAGCGCATAATTTTCCTCCGCATATCGATCCTGACGTCATGGTCAACCAAGAAGTCCACTCCCAATATGACTTCATCAACGATCTCCGCCACAACGAATTTGTGTAGAACCATGACTTTTCCAATTAATACCCCACATACCACTTCGCCATGGACTTGATTATATTCGCCTGTTACCGTACGCAACCTTGCTCCAGGTAATGACTTTACTCTCCTGTAGACCAAATCAGATCGAATCAAGGAATGAGATGCCCCCGTATCTACAGTCAGTACACGCTCTTTACCATCCACATTCCCTCTGACGGTAAGACTGCTTGATTTCCTTCCGATTTGCGACACAGATATCACAGGACATTCAACAGCTGGATCTAGCTCTCTACCTCTTACTCGCTCTTGCTCATCTCCTCCAGCTTTGCATTTATGGCCACCCACATTGTTGGAACTATTAGGACCAAGATCGCAATGACGTGCAATGTGACCTGGGTTGCCGCACTTGAAACATTTAATAACTCCGGCATTCTTCTGTTGAGATCCCTTCATTGCTTCCAAAATTGTTTCTACCCACTCTGGCCTTTCTACTTCCACACGGCGTGCTTTGAAAACTGGCTTACACAGAAGCGACGCTGTTTCCTGTATCAGAGCATGCGATACCGTTTCAGCAAATGTCAGTTTGGGATTCGCATATGTAGCCCGCTTCGTTTCCACATCTCGTATGCCATTTATAAAACTCTGGATTTTTACCCTCTCGGTGTATTCCACGGGTGCGTCCGCATTTGCGAGATGAGCCAACCTTTCAACATCTGAAGCAAACCCCTGCAATGTCTCATTTGCTTTTTGGTAGCGGTTTTGCAACTCAATTTGGAATATCTGTTTCCTATGCTCGCTTCCGTAACGTCTCTCGACAGCGGCCATCAATGCTTCATAGTTGTTCCGCTCTCCTTCGGGAATCGTCTGTAGGATTTCGGCTGCTGGCCCTTTCAATGCCACGAACAGAGCTGCAACTTTATCTTCATAATTCCAGTTGTTCGCTGTCGACGTCTTCTCAAATTGGAGCTTAAATACCTGGAATGGAACAGAACCATCAAACGTTGGGGATTTTACCTTCAGAGTAGACGTTGAAGTGATTGGACGGTTCAATTGTAACTCCTGAATCCGATCTTTCAAAGCATCCATCTCGGCCTCCACTTTATTTTGTCGTTCACTAACAGCCTCCAGCTGTGATGAGAATTTTGTTTCCTGTGCCTCCAGCTTTGTTGAGATACGTTCTTCTTGTGCTTCGAGCTGTAATGTTATGCGTGCCTCTTGTTCTTTTAATTGTTCTGCAATTTGTGACGCCATGTGTGTTTTCTGTTCTTCCAATTGTGATGCCATATATGTCTTCTGTTCTTCCAGTTGAGTTTCCATCTTGGATGTTATCTGTGTCGACATTTCTGAAATACGTGTATCTTGTGCTTCAATTTTCGATGTTACTGTCGACGTTTGTGCAGATATTGCAGCCAATATCACGTTCAAGTCTGTGCTGGTAACCGTTTGCGATGTTTCGTTTTTCTCTTCAATTTTTGTTGTCTCCTCGCCATCAAGATGAAAGACATACTCTTCCACATCAATTTCTTCTGCTTCCATTGCCTCTCGTAGCCGTGCCTGAAGTTCAAGTTTAACGCCGCTTGTATTCAATCCACGGCTCTCCAACTCCTTCTTTAGTTGCTGGATCTTTAATTCACTGAACTTTGCCATGTCCAAGTTGTATTCCCAATCTTCGGAATTTATTCAACAATTCCTCTTCTGACACCAATTGTAACGAATTTACTTGCAAATCCTCTTATTTGCAATCCTCTGCTAAGTTCGAATCACTAAACTGTTGAATAAATAACTCCAATTTGTAATAATGTAAAATTGCCTTTATTAAAGTACTTCACAATAACAAACTGTGCAACGAATAGCTTTCTTAATAACCACACTGATTGATAGCTCAATGAAACTCTACTATTCAAAATAACACTGCTATTGCTCGCTAGATATCGTCTTAATCAAACTGCTTGACAACTCAAATCAAACTGAATTACTTCTTACTCGCCTGCGCCACTTTTATAGTTTACGCTGCATACATCTAGGCTCTTCTATTTCCAGAAGTTACTAGTTAGTTTCGGCTACAAAATCGCCAGCCACAACTACGTGCACAAATTATTGCTCTCTCTTGTGACAACTCAGATAAGATATATGCATGTATTTGTGCATTGCCGCTCCGATGTTCGTATACGTACATATGTGTAGACGCAATTATTTATTCGTTTATGTAGATACATAATGATTGAATTATTGATGTGCATTCACGTCGCTGGTTAGCATCGGCTTAGAGACGATAGCATTGCTCAGTACTACTAACATTCGTTACACTGCCCTCCACCTAAGTCTGATCGTCCCGATCAGACAAATCTCTCAATCTAAACGCTGCTAGCATCGCCAAATGTACCACTCTTCTATTTCGTGATTTCCCAATTGCTTGTATGCGGTAGATGATATCACTTATCTTCTTCACAACCTTGTACGGGCCTTCCCAACTGCACCGAAATTTGGATGGAACACCTTTCCGCCGGTGAGGGTTGTATAACAGTACCAAATTTCCCTCCCGGAAACCTTGCGAATTATTTTCCTTGTCGTACCTGTGTTTCATCTCACTACTCACTATTCTGGATCGTTCCCTCGCACTCTGTTGCTCGGCCAATGAAGAACTACTTCGCAGAGCTTGCGCTGGACGGATTTGCTTTGCATAATCAGTATCGTTCCGACGCTTCACAACAGTAGTGTGCCTTGGCTTGAAACCACCCTTGCATTCTTTCTTCGTTTTAGTACGTCCGTTAGGGCTTTTCAATGCCAGTGTTTCGCTCACAGGTACCTTCGGCTTTGATTTGTTTGGCCCATTTGTTCCACCAACCTTTACCTTTGAATTTCGTGGCCTTCGTCGAGTCTTCTCCACCAGTACCCGATTACTGCTGAACCCTTTTTCCAAACTAAAGTTAAGTGGCACATCTTGGTTCTCATAACGTATCACCCTTCTCTGCATATCGATCTTGATGTCATGGTCAACCAAGAAATCCACTCCCAATATAACTTCATCAACAATCTCCGCCACAACAAATTTGTGTAGAACCATGACCTTCCCAATCAATACTTCACATATCACTTCTCCCTGAACTTGGTTATACTCGCCAGTGACCGTACGCAACTTTGCTCCAGGTAACGGTTTTACTCTCCTGTTGACCAAGTCAGATCGGATCAAGGAATGAGATGCGCCCGTATCTACAGTCAGTACACGTTCTTTACCATCCACATTCCCTCTGACGGTAAGACTGCTTAATTTCCTTCCCATTTGCGACACAGATATCACGGGACATTCAATAGCCGGGGCAAGTTTTCCTTCTTTACATTCGACACGCTCTTGCTCATTTCCGCCAGCTTTGCGTTTACGGCCACCCACATTGTTGGAACTATTAGGACCAAGATCGCAACGACGTGCAATGTGATCTGGGTTGCCGCACTTAAAACATTTAATAACTCTGGCATTCTTCTGTTGAGATCCCTTCAGTGCTTCCAAAATTGTGTCTACCCACTCTGGCCTTTCTACTTCCACACGATGAGCTTTGTATGATGGTTTACTCAATAGTGAGGCGGTTTCCTGAGTCAATGCATGTGATACCGTCTCTGCAAATGTTGGCTTTGGGTTTGCGTATGTGGCTCGCTTCGTTTCGACGTCCCGTATGCCATTTATAAAGCTCTGAATTTTTACTCTTTCGGTGTATTCCACGGGTGCGTCGGCATTCGCCAAATGTGCAAGCCTTTCGACATCTGACGCAAACTCCTGCAAAGTCTCATTAGCTTTTTGGTAGCGGTTTTGCAACTCTATTTGGTGTATCTGCTTCCTGTGTTCGCTTCCGTATCGCCTCTCTAGAGCGTTCATCAATGTTTCGTAGTTGTTCCGCTCTCCCTCGGGAATAGTCTGTAGGATTTCAGCAGCAGATCCTTTCAATGCCACGAATAGTGCAGCAACTTTATCTTCCGCACTCCAGTTGTTCACTGCTGCGGTCTTCTCAAACTGAATCTTAAACACCTGGAAAGGAACAGTTCCGTCAAAGGATGGTGTTTTTACCTTTGGATTACTCGCTGAAACTGCTGGACGATTAAGTTGCAATTCCTGTATACGACCTCTCAAAGCATCCACCTCTGCCTCAAATTTTTCTTCAAACTGCGTTATTTTCTCGTCTATACGCGCTTCGAGTTTTGATGATATACGCGCCTCTTGCTCTTTCAGTTGTGTTTCCATCTTTGATGTAATCTGTGTCGACATTTCTGAAATACGTGTCTCATGTGATTCCAGCTGGGATGCCATATATGTCTTCTGCTCTTCAAGTTGAGATGACATTTGCGATGACATTTGCTTCAGCACTGCTAGTATCGCGTTAGTGTCTACATTCGGAGTCTCTATCTTCTCTTCCAATTTAGTCGCTGGCTCTTCCACATCGGGATAAAAGACATACTCGTCCACATCAATTCCTTCCAACTCCATTACCTCTCGTAGCCGTGCTTGAAGTTCGATCTTATTGCCGGTTGTATTCAATCCACGGCTCTCCAACTCCTTCTTCAATTGCGGGATCTTCAATTCACTGAACTTTGCCATGTCCTTGTAGTCCTCTGGAATTTATTCAACAATTCCTCTTCAACAATTGCTCGCTAGATATCGTCTTACTCGTAACTGCTTGACAATTCAAATCAAACTGAATTACTTCTTACTCGCTTGCCACGCTTTTATAGTTTACGCTGCATACTTCTAGGCTCTTCGATTTCCAGAACTTACTAGTTGTTTCGGCTACAAAATCGCCAGCCACAACTACGTGCACAAATTATTGCTCTCACTTGTGACAACTCAGATAAGATATATGCATGTGTTTGTGCATTGCCGCTCCGCTGCTCGTATACGTACATATGTGTAGACGCAATTATTTATTCGTTTATGTAGATACATAAAGATTGAATTATTGATGTGAATGTTTGTAGTTTACAGTCTCTCGCGCGCACATAGGCATATAAGTAAATGCATCTGTGTGTGACATCTCTCTGGGCTGCCTTATATATGTGTATACTTGATTTAATTATTAACGTAAATACTGCTTGGCATGGCCTTAGCATCGCCTTAGTGATGGGATAATTTAGTGATGCTAATATCCGTGACAATATTATAGTGATAAAAGGAAAAGCTTAAATGTGTGTTAGTTGGTCACGTGTGTTTGAAGAGACGCGTCGGTCGATTTTGTTCAAACGTGGACACGGGTATCCCTAGCATGTGTTTATATAATATGGATATCGAATGAAAGCTGTTGATGAGTGCTTTAGTATAGAGTAATATTTTATACCGCTTGGTGACTAGGGTCTCAAGATATTGGCCAAAACGTGGACCCGGATACCCCTAGAATGTGTGGGTAATATGGATATGAAATTAAATCTGTTGCTCAGAGCTGTAAAATAGTTTTCACTGTGATATTCGATTTAGTCGCATCAACCTGGCAAAACTGATAAATATGCATGCGAAGCCGAAATAGAGACATGAATTAATAATACCGACATACCTATTTACATACGTCCTATTCGATTTGGCTTGAAATTTGATATATAAATTTGCCTATATTTACGATCTCTTTTTCCGGGAAGTAGACCTGAGACGGATTGGGATTAGGACCAGGACTGGGACTGAGACTCGGAGTGGGACTGGGACTGGAACAAAATACATACCACCCTCTGGGACAGGCAATAAAGGGTGAAGAAGAATGAGAAGAACGTGAGAGAAGAGAAAAGAGAGAAGGAGACTGAGAAAGAAATAGAATGAGACGAACAAGGAGATAGATGAAGCGAAAAATACGGAGGGGGAGTGAATAAAAGAATCAGGAAAAAGTGAAGAGGGGTGGGGGAGGGCAGAGTTAGACGGAAAAAGCTAATTAAAATGTATGCAGATAGGCCAAATTTAGGGCAGATCTGCTAGTATTTAATATTTTTCACTAATACTTGGAAGCTGACTCTTGATTCAGACTCATCGTGTGTAATAAAGGAAGTAATATTGCGAAATGACCGAATTAATAAGGCTTCGTGAAGCGGGATATAAGCATGCCAATTACAGGCACTCCATCATTCTAACCCACTTCGATTTCATCCCTGGCAGGACAGACCACTGTGTGCCGACATCCGCACCTGTCGCCATATTTACCCCTCATATTCCCCCAAGAAGTAATGGGACGGAGGTCTGGAGAACCTGTTCACGGATGTATCCAGGCTGAACGGGAAGGTTCTGGGTAAAACACTCTGCCATGAGCTCGATGACATCCCAAAATATAGTCTGGCAGATCAATGCATCATCTTTGAGGAGGAGGTCGTTGCTGTTAAGGATGCGGTAGAATGTGTGCAGCGTTTTCCAGATGGAGGTCGTCGCTTTTAAGGATGCAGTTGATAGGATGCTAGTCAATGGCGTAACTGTTAGGGAACTCCAGATTTACTCAGATAGTAAGGCGGCTATCAAAGTGCTAACCTCTGTCACCGTGAGGTCGAGGCTGTGAGGAGTTCGCTGACATTACTTGCGATGACATCTACCTACTTTTTGGTAAAAGTTATCAATATGCCAGGTCAATTGTCAGCAGATCTTTTGGCCCAGCCAAACACATTTACAGGGTCTGCAGTTGTAAAGGAACGTTAGCAGCTCTAATGAAACGGAGTATTTGTGCTTTAAGTCTTCATTGACTACTATAATTATATATTTATTAATCATAAAAATTTAGCGCTTAGCCGCCCAGGTCTTCTGCCACTCCAGTTATCCTGTTTCGCGATAGCCGACGCGGACTCAGAGAACCAAGTGAGTGTTTTATTTATATATATATATATATTTTGTTTTTGCCGAGTCCTTGCCAGACCATAAATACGATTATTTAGAATAGGTCGGTCTCTGGTCCAATTCTCGGAATGAAAATTTCTGAAATTTTAATTAGGCCAAAAAGGTACCGAATTTCAAGCAAATCACACCACAGATTAGATATTTTGATGGAGGTAGGTTCGTGGACTAGGACTCCCAGAAATAAAAATGTCTCAAATAATAAGCTAGTCAAGGAAGTACCCCAATATCGGTAATCGCACCATAAATATTTTTTTTTAAACAGCTCGGACTCTGTTAAGAAAGGAAACGGACCAAATTGTGAATTTAAAGATCTTTCTCGCTTTCTTTCTAGTTCTTTTTATTCTTCTCCATCCCTTATTTTCAGTCCCAGTCCCAATTCCAGTCTCGGTCCCGGTCCCAGTTCCAGTCCCAGGGGGTTGTTTGTATATTTTATTGCTATTTCATAAAAAAAATAAAAGCAAAAAATGTGTCTTAAGAAATTACCTTACCATTTTGGGTTATAAAAAATAGGTCAACTCGAGAGTAAACTTAAATATGTTTACATGTCATGCAAGTAATCAGAATATGATTTTGAAATTTTCAGATTGGGACAAGATTTCTTAGAATCGTCCTTAAAACTGCCCAATTTCTTCATCTTCCTCAGGAAACTTGTAATTTATGTTGTTTCCATGTAAAATATCTAAATTTTTAACTTAAAATTCTTTAGCAGGTAGTTTGTAGTTCTTAATGTTTTTATACCTATCTGTACTTTTACACAGGGTATTATAACTTTGATTGAATAACGGTTGGTTGTACCGGTATAAAGGAATCGAGATAGATATAGACTTCCACATATCAAAATCCTCAGTATCGAAAAAAATTTGATTGGGCCATGTCCGTCCGTCCGTCCGTCTGACCGTTAACCAGATAACTTGAGTAAATATTGAGATATCTTCACCATGTTTGGTACACGAGCTTATCTGGACTCAGAAGAGATTGGTATTGAAATTGAGCGAAATCGGCGGGGCCGGCGCGCCGACAAAGTGATCGGCGTAAACCTCTAAACTGAATGACTTGACTTCTGAGTATCACATTGTCCAAAACTAAAGAATATGGAAACATCTGCAGACGTCAATAGTATGTTTGACGGGAGGCTTGTAATACGAAAATTTGAAAAAATAATTTGGAAAGGTTTTGTTTATATGTATATAAGGAAATAGACGTTTCGGCCATTTCGGAAAGATCCGGGGTTTTGCCTCAAAATCTCGCCGGTCGTTAAAAAATTTCAGGAGTAGCTTCTTACGGAGGGACAGAGAAATACACTCTAAAACTTTTGTATGCAATTAAGATTAATATGGAGGTAAATTCCTGTTGAAATATTTTTTTGGTATAAAACTGCCCATTTTTTGTACGTATTCATGTTGAAAATAAATAAAATAATTAAAAAAATTGTTTAAGCTAAACGGTTTTATTAAAAACAATACTTACATGAAGTAATAATAATACTAAAAGCTAGAAAATAATTAGGTAGGTCCTAGGTACTAGTCATCACTCTCCTCATCAATCTAGGGCGTTGCTCAGACAATTAAATAAATGCATTGGGCGCGCGAAATTTCTAAAAATGTGAGGCGTAGCATAACCTGATTAAGGTTCAGTTAGTCTTACATATGACTATCAATAGAAATTTGACGCGTCCAATGCTTTTATTTAATTGTCTGAGGAGTGTGTTGACTATTACCTAGGACCTACTTAATTATTTTCTAACTTTTAGTATTATTATTACTTCATGTAAGTATTGTTTTCAATAAAACCGTTTAACTTAAATTTTTTTTAATTATTTTATTTTCAAGTTTTTAGTCTTTATTTAATTGCCTATTATTTCTCATTCAATTTAGTTCATTTAGTGACTCATTATTACAAGGACTCTTTCATGACAATTTGTTACAATCTAAGTCCTCAATACATAATCCTTCCAAAGAATTTACTCGACTCTGAGCCACGAATGCTTGTCCCTCCTCAAACTCCAAAATATTTTGATGTCACTTCTACCGGACTGTATGCGATATTTGTTCCAAATATGAGCCAAATCGGGCATCATAGGTCGCTTTCTATTCATGTATGTATTATGTGTTCAAAATATGAGCCAAATCGGAGCACAAATACGACTTTTGTGAATATCTAGATCCTTGAGCCACCTGGTGGCGATTTTTTTTCATAGGTCGCTTTCTATTCTTGCATGTATTATATGTTCCAAATATGAGCCAAATCGGACCACAAATACGATTTTTGAATATCTAGATCCTCGCGCCACCTAGCGGCGATTTTTTACATACGTCGCTTTCTATTCTTGTATGTATTATGTGTTCCAAATATGAGCCAAATCGGACCACAAATACGATTGCGGTTGCTATCAATTGTCTACTAATAGTCATGACTGTCGTGGCAGAGTTTTAACGATTAGCATCAATGCTGGCTTATTGTTGATTGCCCCAATGGGCGCTTTCAATTTTTCGACTGTTTCTAGGAGCTACAATTCCCCACGTGCGAACAGTAGCAATCCCGACCACCAGTGGCCACCACGCATCCTGGCTTTTATGCCATTTGCCAGCACAGAAGCGATGCGACTTCGAACTCATACCTTCGTCGACGTCACTTTCCTAGAAGCTCTAGAAGACTTTCTGATGGATGTTTTTGTCGCGCTATGCTGCCGAGCTACACAAAATAAATACCTTGAAACGTTAGGGAGTAACTATTCGGCCAAGGGTGCGGCCCTCGAGATCATAAGCAGTTTAAGTGGATATCATTGCGTAACTCATGGGTGAAAATTATATAATCCTTGGTGCATCTACACCGTCCGTGATAAAAATTTTAAAATGTAGACCAAAATTTTCAGACCTTTGTGTTCGAAGCATTGACTTCAATACTCTTCGTTTCCGGCCTTATGATATAAGAGCACATTATGGATGACCGCCCTCAGTTTTCAGACTTGTTCGACTATCCCCTACGTTAGGGTAATAGAACACCCGGTCATTTGTTCAACTGTCTTGGGAAAACTTTTTCTTCACCACTTCGAGTGTTCTTGCAAAGGACAAAGCCTAACCTGGTTAAAATATGTGCCTACTCATTCACATTTGTAACAGGAGCTGCAACGTGTAGGTGATATTTAAACACGGTTGATAGGCTGTATCAAATGTGATTCACTCCAAGGGACTAGTTGGGAGACACATTTCAGACGCGTGAATATAAGGCCAAGTAATTTTTTAAACCCTTCTCATTCGTACATATATCTTCAACTTAAGTATGAGGTGATAATCATTTCAAAGGAGTATTTAAACCCCTGGATTTTGCATCACTGATTTCGCTTATTCTTTCAGCCAATCGAGATATAGAATTTTTGAAAAAATCAGCACCTTTCGCGGGTAACTTGCTTTTTTAACAACTTAAGCACTATTTGAAAACATGTTCGACTTGGGTCAGTTTTGAAAAAAAAAGTATGCGAAGTGAGCATTTAATGTTATTGTACAACTTTTCTCTAAGTGTTTTGTTTTAATAACGTAGTGATTTCTGTGATGCAAAAATTTTAAATGTTGTGAATTAAATATCATTTCATAAATATCCGCAAGCCGATAGTTGCAAACATCCGGCAGGATAATTGAATAGCTAAAATAGGGCCGATTAGGTCAGAAACCTTCGAGTTTCCCGGAGTTCCCGAGAAGAATTTTTCTCTTCCAATAGGCGTCGTGCACTTTTACAAATTGGCGGGACGGGACCAACATGTTTTACATCCGACTCCAAACAGCATCTGTAAAGCAGATGAGTTTTCACTGAGAAGCTTTTCAT
The DNA here is from genome assembly GCF_040869045.1 of Eurosta solidaginis. Lineage (NCBI taxonomy): Eukaryota > Metazoa > Arthropoda > Insecta > Diptera > Tephritidae > Eurosta > Eurosta solidaginis. Next base: position 58,973 of record NC_090320.1, on the reverse strand, counting down.
GGCACAAATACACTCGGAGTGCTTTCCAAAACTCTGCCCAGGGGCGACGCCGCTAGAAAACCTTTCTTCTAATTGAAAAACTGGTTTCTAAATTTTTGATGTTGCTTTGCCCAGGGAGCGAGCTCAGGATTTATGGAATGGTAGGCGAAGCACGCTACCACCACACCACGGCGGCCGGGGTATTTAATTAATTATTAATATCTTATTATAATCAAAAACAAATAACCATAGTCACATCCATCGTTAAGTGTCCATCTTCTCAAAAAATTTACATAACACTGCTTCGTTGAAAAAATATTCACGATACACTAATGATACCAAATGCGACATTTTAGAATTAATTGCAAAGGGATATGCTTCAGTTCCACTAGGAAACTATTCACTTTAGTTCAATAATCGTCTGGATTCTCGGATATGTCAGAGCGACAACTGGTAATTGGATTAACAAAATTTATTAAACTTATAAATTCTGTAAGTGGCTTAAATAAATCATTGCTGCAGTAAGGGAATATGAGTTTAGTTGATGATGATGATGATTACATATGCGTGCGTGTATGAGTGAAAATTTCTACATACGCACCTCAAGCAAGAAATTATTACATCCATTGTTGTTGTAGAGTGTATATTGTTTTATTGCCACAAAGCAAGCCACAGGATGAAAAGCATGCGAACGTTTACGATAATTATAACAATTACAACGGCGACGTCTGATAATTTGAACATAATTATTCACAAGAAGATATCCACACCTGCGTAATGTACAAAGCAGCATAAGGCGGCGTATGTACGAATTTTCCAGCATTGCATCCGCCTATAACGTCCACAAGCATTTCATTGTGTTACCGATAGAAAGCAAAGGTTGCGTTTGCCGTTGTCTGCCACTGTTGCTACTATTTGACCAAATTTTGTTTTCGATTGCCAGCATTCGTGGACAATAGAAAATTTATAGATAAACAACATTGCTTTTGCCCAGATATCTGCACACAGGAATGTCGCACTTCCAATCTAACAGTCCGCCCATAAATAGGCAACGGAATATGAAGGAATTGCAACAACTGTGAATTTGCTGCCAAGAGACCGCAAAGAAAAATGTTAGTACCCAAATTAAATGTTACACGGTCTTCTGAAGGAGCAGTGCAGGCCATTAAAAATGTTCAAATAAGAAAAATATAGCGCAAAGAGGTAAAAGCCTAGTTGAGCGGTCACTGCTAATACGCTAACAAAAATGTCGAGAGAGGTGTCAAAAGACGCATATTAATATCGACAACAAAAATACGAAGGCGGAAAATAAAAATTATATCTCTGTCCGGAGATATTTGCAGTTGAAATTGACGATTTTCATGTGGTTGTTGTAATGTTGGCGTACCCACAAAAAAGTGTGAACTTATGTGTTTTGCGCTGATATAGTTTTGGTCTCCAAACCGGTGTTGGACCCACCCAGGGTAATTTTTTATAAGCGCGGCCGAAGGCCGCCAACGCATAAAGATGTTCTGCGCAAAAATACTATGGATACCACACCCGGTTTCGGAGGGACCCGGGGGTCAATTTTCGGTTTTTCGTTAATATCTTTTGAACGAGTTTTTTTTTTTATTATCCGCCTTCGGATTATTAATACTGATGTCAAGACGCGTCGTTTGACACCTCTCTAGATATTTTTGGTAGCGTATTAGCAGTCGGCCCCTCAACTAGACTTTTACCAGCAAAGATATCAATTCAAAAATGGCACCACTACATATGGCAAATTGGCATTTAAACCAGAAGACTCCAGCAAAGGAAGGGAAAGGAAAGAAAAGGAAAAGTAAAAAAAGGAAGAAAAATAAAGAAAGATTATGGTGTATTATTGTTCTACGCGGTGTAATTAGTGACCACTGTAGTGGTTGAATTTCAACCACTGGCCGAACTCTAGTTAAAACAAAAACGTAGATAAGCGTATTTGCTCTCAAATAAATGCCAGCATATTCAAAGATATATCAAAATAAATTTAAAAGCGTAAATGGCATCCCAAAGTATCGACTCTACTGAGAACTTACGTAGAAAATCAACGACTTCTAAGTCAAGTCAAGTATTTTTAAGTGTTGGGTAATCATTTATATGAAAAGGACAGTAACAGTTGTAACAGTTTTGTGTACTCCTCTGTTAATAAAATGCAACAAAAATAAACAAAATAAGATGAAATCAAGTTAAATAAAATGAAATGCAACAAAATAAAACAAAATAAGATGAAATAAAATAAAATAATATTTGTGGATGTTGGACCAACATACATCAAATCTAATCTGACCTTATTATATAAATTTGGCTGAATTAGCTTCTTGGTTCTTTTTCCTTTAGTTTGAATTGTTTCACTTAAGTTTTGATTTATTTATGTACATATATACATATATATCTCTTTTTTTCAAAGGGGTAACCGCTCATGTGTCACTTGACTTGTCATTTTTGAAACAAAGCAAAATAAAAAATGCATAACTGACTCAATAATTCAGTTAAAAGGAAGGTGTGTTAAAGACATTGTTGAACCAAAACCACTGATAATTTTTATACTCAGTTGAGCAGAGCTCACAGAGTATATTAACTTTGATTGGATAACGGTTGGTTGTACAGGTATAAAGGAATCGAGATAGATATAGACTTCCATATATCAAAATCATCAGAATCGAAAAACAAATTTGATTGAGCCATGTCCGTCCGTCCGTTCGTCCGTCCGTCTGCCCGTTAACACGATAACTTGAGTAAATTTTGAGGTATCTTGATGAAATTTGGTATGTAGGTTCCTGAGCACTCATCTCAGATCGCTATTTAAAATGAACAATATCGGACTATAACCACGCCCACTTTTTCGATATCGAAAATTTCGAAAAACCGAAAAAGTGCGATAATTAATTACCAACGACGAATAAAGCAATGAAACTTGGTAGGTGAGCTGAGCTTATGACCCAGAATAGTAAAATTTTGGACAATGGGCGTGGCACCGCCCACTTTTAAAAGAAGGTAATTTAAAAGTTTTACAAGCTGTAATTTGGCAGTAGTTGAAGATATCATGATGACATTTGGCAGTAACGTTACTCCTATTACGCCCACTTTAAAAAAAAAAATTTTTTAAGTCAAATTTTAACAAAAAATTTAATATCTTTACAGTATATAAGTAAATTATGTCAACATTCAACTCCAATAATGATATGGTGAAACAAAATGCAAAAATAAAAGAAAATTTCAAAATGGGCGTGGCTCCGCCCTTTTTCATTTAATTTGTCTAGGATACTTTTAATGCCATAAGTCGAACAAAAATTTACCAAACCTTGTGAAATTTGATAGAGGCTTAGATTCTGGTACGATAACTTATTTCTGTGAAAAAGGGCGAAATCGGTTGAAGCCACGGCCAGTTTTTATACACAGTCGACCGTCTGTCCTTCTGCTCGGCCGTTAACACGATAACTTGAGCAAAAATCTATATATCTTTACTAAACTCAGTTCACGCACTTATCTGAACTCACTTTGTATTGGTATAAAAAATAGCCGAAATCGGACTATGACCACGCCCACTTTTTCGATATCGAAAATTACGAAAAACCAAAAAATGCCATAATTCTATACCAAATACGAAAAAAGGGATGAAACGTGGTATTTGGATTTGTTTATTGACGCAAAATAAAAATTAAAAAAAAAAAACTTTGTAAAATGGGTGTGACACCTACCATATTAAGTAGAATGAAATGAAAAAGTTCTGCAGGGCGAAATAAAAAACCCTTGAAATCTTGGCAGGAATACTGTTCATGGTATTATATATATAAATAAATTAGAGGTATCCAACAGATGATGTTCTAGGTCACCCTGGTCCACATTTTGGTCGATATCTGGAAAACGCCTTCACAAATACAACTACCACCACTCCCTTTTAAAAGCCTCATAAATACCTTTAATTGGATCCCATATCGTACAAACACATTCTAGAGTCACCCCTGGTCCACCTTTATGGCGATATCTCGAAAAGGCGTTCACCTATAGAACTAAGCCCCACGCCCTTTCAAAATACTCATTAACACCTTTCATTTTATACCCATATGGTACAAACATATTCTAGAGTCACCCCTGGTCCACCTTTATGCCGACATCTCGAAAAGGCGACCACCTATACAACTACCACCACTCCCTTTTAAAATCCTCATTAATACCTTTAATTTGATACCCGTATCGTACAAACACATTCTAGAGTCACCCGTGGTCCACCTTTATGGCGATATCTCGAAAAGGCGTCCACCTATGGAAATAAGGATCACTCCCTTTTAAAATACTCATTAACACCTTTCATTTGGTACCCATATCGTACAAACAAATTCCAGAGTCAACCCTGATCCACCTTTACGGCGATATCTCTAAATGGCGTCCACCTATAGAACTATTGCCTACTCCCTCATAAAATACTTTTTAATACCTTTCATTTGATACACATGTCATACAAACACATTCCAGGGTTACCCTCGGTTCATTTTCCTACATGGTTATTTTCCCTTATGTTGCCACCATAGCTCTCAACTGAGTATGTAATGTTCGGTTACACCCGAACTTAACCTTCCTTACTTGTTTTTACCATATTTTCCAACATTAATGCCTAAAATTGAAGGTTTTACGCAGACATCAACATAGTCCAGCGAAATAAAACGCAGTGACTAGGTACTAGGTGGAAAACGACTTAAACTTCCTTGGTTGGTAACACCAAGGCGCCTGTTAGCGGAGCGAAGAAGCGGCCTTGTTGGACGGCTATAACCGTTTAAGCGGTTAAGCGCCGATTAAGTAAGTAAGTGTCTAAAACTGGGAGCTTTCGCTACAAAGATTTACTTCTTTATTCCTATCACAGCTTCGAAATTATTTAAGGAAGTACTTACAAAAGGGGGGTTTGCCAGAACTTGTTTTATGTTACAAATAATATTCTTTAAATAAAGCAGTTTTTGCTAAAAAGATAAAGGTGGTTTTGCACTTTCATCGACGATACATGTACATACATATCACGCACCTGAATCAAAACAGCGATCAACTCGAAAAATCACTATGTGCAACATACGCGAAAAGCGGACTGCCTTTTCTTCCTGATTAGCAGTATTAGTAAACCAAGTACACAGGTCTGTATGTATTGATTTGGGAAGACCAGAGGTACTCATTACTTCGAAATTTCAGATTTTTGAGTTAGAGTTTGCGATATTATTCTTCGTCAAGTATACTAATAAGTTTTCCTGGTTACAATTGTTTAGAACAATACAATACCAAACTCGACCGAATCACCAACAAATTTCCAAATGACCAATATACAGCTACATACTCGTATATTGTTTTCAAATTTTTATAATGGAAATGCCTTCGCCATGACATTCGATTTTACTAAAAACGATTTATTACTCGCAAACATTTACGTACTTGTGCACAAAATGTACATCTGAATGTAAGAGCTAAATATCGCACAAAACAAAAGGTAATGAAACAATATTGTGCATCTATATGCAAGAGACTATATTGGTATGGAGGTAGTGTGCTCGTTTACCAAACCAAGGTCCTACGTTCAAGTCCCGCAGTCTTTATGTGTTATCCGATTTCAGTTTTTTTATGTCTATTGAGCTGCTCTATCTTCTCCAAGGTTCAAATATTTCACATAATAGTGTTTAATGACACACTTTCTTGTTCCGGGCTGCTCTATCTTTTATTTCATGAGTTTTCTCTAAATTGAACTAGTGGATTTTTAGTGGCAAGAAAATTATATTTTATGAATTAAAAACTCAAATTATGAACAGAGAAAATTTAAAAATGTATTTATTTATATATGTAACATTTTAATTAGTAACGAAATAGCATAGCTAATATTAATTTTTTGTTTTGTTTTGTTTATATGATTTTTTCATCGCAAAAAGCACGTACCTGGCGAATTTGGAAGGTAATTAGTTCTCCTCCTCATTCTTATAAATTTTAGTAAACTAAATCCAAATATTGATAGCATTGTTAACAAAACAAGTGCGATATCTTATCCTTCAACTCCCTGCCGGATGATCAAGATGGCATATTTTTAGCATTTTGGCCACGGTAGCCACTTTGGGTCCATTTGGACCAAACTTGCTTCGTTCCAACCCCGTTTGGTTCGCTGATCCTTTTTGGGCGAGCCGTCACGATTTTGGTACTTTGATTTGAATTTTTGAATTTTTTACTTATAGCGTTTCCTTTTCTGGCTATAATGTTACGCTTTTTGTACGCCGCGCAAGGGTTGTTGTTCTATTCTAAAAAACAGGCAACGCCTTTACGGGGTATTTCGTTTTTTTGTGAAAATTGTTGCCTGCTCGCCACGCAAAAGCGTTACACTTTTACCCTGTATAAAATGGCGGTGTGGCAGTGGAACTCTGTGAAACTCTCAATTCGCTCTTGAGTTCCACATATACTCTGTTAATATGAGTGCACAGTTCACCTACCAGATTGCGCATTCACGAGTTCAAAATTGCTTCGTTCTGCCCAACTACGTCACAGTTGACTGTTTGAGCGAATGAAAGAAAGAGAGAAAAAAACAAGAGCTAAAGGAAAATGACGTAAGAATTACCCATAAAAAAGAGATAATATAATGTTTACATGCGCAATGCGCAATCTTCTTGTGTGATTTGTGATATGAGTGAATATGGTGAGATGAAATGTTCTTTGTATGCACTATAAATGTTGACAATTTTTGGGGTAGGAGTAACACTATTAAGGCTTTACCATTTACTTAGGCAATAATTTATTTCAGAAAAGAAAACGCTATTACATAACAATACGCAACGTTGATAAAAATTTGCTTGTTTGAATACCCTGTGTATGGCAATAGATTTTCAGTAACTCTCACCAGCAGAGCCGATAGCTATTGGCCGGTTTTACATAGAACGCTTTGTCGTGTAACATTGTGCGTGTCTCGAAGTAAGTGGCGTTAGCGCAATACAATCAGCAAATTTAATGTCAGATCCCGAAATAGAAGCGTATATGTGACATGGAATCATGAAACGACCCTATTGTGCGAAAACAAGTTTTCGAGAAAACGCTTTTCTCGAAACGTTTTTGTTTAGCTTGACTCTGTGTATCGGACCTCCGTTGTGAACGAATTTTGTAATTAAAATTTAAGTAACTTTCCGATAAGCTACAAGCTTAAACTTGGAATATAGTTCAGAACCCGATGACAATGCAATAATAAGAAAAAAATTTCCGATAAGTGGCGCATGGATCGAAATATTTCAAAAAATCGTATTTGTGGTCCGATTTGGCTTTAAATGCGATTAGTGAAAAAACTAAGATAGATAGAAAACTACGGATTGTTCCATTGGAAAGAGCGTTAAAAAGGATCAATCAAAAAGTGAACAACGGTATTTCGCACAATAGGGTCGTTTCATGATTCCAGGTCACATATGCTGATTCTCGCCTATATTCTTAAAATTATAAATACCTTTTTTATCATTATTCTTGTTATGATAAATTTTTTCTTAATTGAAAAAATTTTTAAATTAGAATAGAAGAAAGAAAAAATTTAGACAACTGCCAAAGCTCGTTGTATAGATCCATTTCGGGAACTGCTAAATTCCTTCATCGGCAACGTTTAGGCGCCGCTGCTATAACCATTCAGCCATCACAGCGGTTTTTTGTTTGTCTTCATTAATCCTACTTCTATTCTAAAAAAAAAAAAAAATAAATGTAAGGCGCGATAACCTCCGAAGAGATCTAAGGCCGAGCTTCTCTTCCAATTTGCGTCGTACTCCTCTTGATTTTTCCCTACAAATTGGCCGGACGGGACCTACATGTTTTATGCCGACTCCGAACGGCATCTGCAAGGCAGATGAGTTTTCACTGAGAGCTTTTCATGGCAGAAATACAATCGGAGCGCTTGCCAGACACTGCCGAGGGGCGACCCCGCTTAGACAAATTTTCTTCTAATTGAAAAATCTTATTTCTAAAATTTTGATGTTGCTTTGCCCGGGAGTTGAACCCAGGGCATACGGTGTGATAGGCGGATCACGCTACCATCACACCACGGTGGCCGCCACCTACTTCTATTCTGGTTCGTGCCAATTGATATTCACAACACTGCGACATCTGTTGCAGAATGGCTGTGAAAATTGGACTTGTTTGTTGGCAATGCTGCCATAGTGTCATATTTTATTGACACTTTTTCCCCGTGCTCTGGGATGTATTAACAATTTTTGTTGTTATATCAATAATAATGATAAAAAATTATTGTCTTTTTCCCGTCCGTCCTTGTATGGTTCTTATTTTTTGTATAACTCTGCGTTCGTGTTGCTCTAGATCATACTACACCAGATCTCGTATAGGGCTTATGCAGAAGTCTTCTTATCTACCTTGGAGGCGCAACTACATCAATCAATTCTCCTTTGGGATGCCTCGGTGGATTTTTATGCATCTTTGTGCATTGTAGGCAATTTCGGATGCATTTGTATTGAAGCAGAGACTGTGTTCGAACGTCACAACCTAAAGTTGTTGGGGTTCCACAGTAGTAACGTTATGCTATCGAAGTAGCTGTCCAGTGGTTGTGCTATGTGCAAGGTCCACATCGTGAACAATATGGCCGTATGTACATTAAATCAGTGCCAAGTCCTGTGATGTGAAATTATTGAAACGAAAACACCACATACAAAAAAATTACTAAAACACAACTCATAATAATATACAAATATGTATTGAAGCAGAGACTGTGTTCGAACGTCACAACCTAAAGTTGTTGGGGTTCCACAGTAGTAACGTTATGCTATCGAAGTAGCTGTCCAGTGGTTGTGCTATGTGCAAGGTCCACGTCGTGAACAATATGGCCGTATGTACATTAAATCAGTGCCAAGTCCTGTGATGTGAAATTATTGAAACGAAAACACCACATACAAAAAAATTACTAAAACACAACTCATAATAATATACAAATATTCCTCAACCTCGACCCATCTGTGTGGCTCCACAGCTATAATGCAATTGAAACCAAAATATGAACTTACTATATATTATTTTTGTGGGAAACTCAAAAAATCCAGTCATTAGGCCAACGGTTGTGCACATAGCACATGCAAGGTCGACGTATTGAACAATATGGCCGTATGCACATTAAATCCGTGCCAAGTCCTGTGATGTGAAAAATTTGAAGAGAAAAGGGGTATAAATGTTTATTTTGCAGCATAGTTTTCTGTTTTTGATTTCAATCTGCATGCGCCGGAAAAAACAAAGTTCCTCCTCTATGCCTTTCAACCCGCCGGGGAACGAAGCTCCCTCCGAAAAAATATTTGCCCGGGCGCAAGAAAACCTCACTACGCCTCTGGCTAAATAATGTAATATACCAGTTGTCTACAAAAATGTTTGAAAAACACTATTGCGCAAATGATTTAAGTTATCGAACAACAACGTAACAGATGGTCCAGGTTTTTTCTATTGTGAACCTTTTTTACAAACATTCGCTACCGTATTCACAATGGTCGTAAGCTTCAACAGTGCCAAATATTTCGTTATCGATAATTTTATTTCTGTGAACACTCTAGAATAACTACTGGCCTCAAGCAGACGGCGAAAAGCTGCCCTAGCAAGCAGTAGCGACAAATATTTCGTTATCAATAATTTCGTTCATGATAGAGGTTGACGTCCGTGCTAACAACAGTTCTTGTTAAAACTTTAGTATTTTATCAGAGTATTTTTACAGAACGAGAAGGAGTTTTTTTTGAAATCCACTGCTTACAATCCATTTTTAGAAATTAGCCCAGCAAATTCAAAACTCAGTTTGAGGAATTTGCTGAGCGTGAACACCCCTACCCATAAGCAAAGAAACTTACACACCATACCCCGCATATGATATCGAAAACACACACATCACACGCACATGTACTTTTTCACACGTTTAGCACTTTTTACCACTTTCAGATGACAATATACATATATGGCACACCATCCTCCCTCAGGCGATTGCCCTTATGATGTAGGTCGCGTTCCATAAAGTGTGCCCGGCACACAAATGTATTGCATTTAGCAATATGGTCGTCAGAAGCAAAGCCCAAAGCCGCCCTCCCTTTTATGTCTTGAGAAATTTTACCGGCCAACGGAAGACCGGCAAAACCTTCTCGGTGTTTAAGTACCCACGAACTACACATTTACGTACGCGCGACGTTATAAATAATTAATTAAATTTTGTTGAAGCTCACGTAACTTTTCGATTCGCGTCAACCGAACCGCACTTTAAAGAAAACTTTTTGCAATGAGCAAAAAGACATGGACTTTACCTATCGAAAATTTTTTATTCGCTATTTTGCAAAAAAAAAAAAAATTTCAACTGAGACACGAACCTGCAACGCCTGCGGTCTCAAACAAGTGCCAAACACGTGCGCCAAACGTGTTACATTTTTTTCGTTGTCTTATCTGCTACTTAGCGTATATACGTATTTGCAACGCCTTAAGGCCATTTTCAACACTCCATTTACCCATCAAGTTAAGCATTTTCTATATTTTTTATAATATCTAAATTATGTTAATTAAATTTAAATTCATATTAAAACATAAAACATGCAAACATTTTGCTACAAATAATAAAATTTAAATATAATTAATCCTACTAAATACCTATATTCTCACAAAGAAATCATCTTAAGAGAAAATCAAAAAATGTTAACATCAGTTGAAACTGTTAACTGGTTAACATTGAAATTGCATCGTGTGTGGTGAATCGTAAGACGTGGGCACATTCAAAAAAATTGGAATCTAGCAAAAACTCTTCATTGAGTACAAATTCTCTGGTTTTAGCATTAGCGAAGGTTGAAACTTGAGGGCAGGACCATACAAGACGACATAACATACAAACGACGACACACATTCTTCGTATTTTGTTTTTGTAATTCCCTGGTTTAAAGTCACAATCATATTGCACCACAAGATTATATGTTAAATCAGATTAAAGAAAAAAACAATCATAAACTGATTTTCTTGCCATATTTGTAGCTTCGCCGTGTTATGCAAATGGACATTTTTCGCTCGTTAAGATCACGAGTCTGCAATTCATAGGAGCAATTATCGCAATTCGTATGCATAAATACATTAATTACTCTATACGAAGGCATCTAAGACAAATAGCTGAGTGGCGATGGACTAGAATTCGAGGTGGTCGCGTACGGAACGAAACAACAAATTCACAAGTAAAGTAGTTTTCAAATTCAATAAATACAGGAACAGGTATGTAAAATTTCATATCTAAAGTAAATTAACCATTAGGAGGAGTGAAGAGAGAAGCATAAAAGTAAGAAATAAATAGTAGAAGAAGGTGGGAATAAGCAGGGGGAGGAGGGTTGGTAGGTAATTAGGGAGATTAGGGATAGGGGGTTGGGCGTGAGGTGGGAGGGCCCCCGGGCCTTAAGGGGAAGAGAAATAAGGAAAAATGAAGTATTTTAGAGAAGTCCCGGGGAGCGCGCTTTCCGGGACTTCTCTAAAATACTTCATTTTTCCTTATTTCTCTTTTTTATACACTATACGTCCATATAGTCCGTCACATAAGATTTTTCACGCAGCATTGTGCTTTGAGTAGATTGCATGTATTTGCATGAACACATTGCGCGACTGACATACATACATCTATCTATAACGGTTCAGATTCCACCGCATTGTGATGGGTTAATCGATCAGCCCTGTTAAAAAACCGAATAGTGTGCATATCTCTTGAACCAAGCAAGATGGAATCGATTTTGTTTTTGCATATGTTAGGTATGCACGTGTAGATTAATCCACAAGTTGATTCAAGGTTCCATCATTAACGTTTCAGGCGCAACGAGGGTTAATGGGTTAATCGATAACGCGCCAAAAGGGATTATTGTGCATATCTCTTGAACAAAGCAAGATGGGATATGTTTGTTTTTGTGCAATATGTAGGTAGCCACTTGTAGATTAATCGACAATTTGATTGAAAGTTCCATCATTAACCCTTCAATGAAAAAATCATAGTTTATCGGTACACAAATGACCCCGAAACCGGATTTGGCGTCATATCTCTTGAACCGATCAAGATTTTCTAAATTTTATTTTTGCATTAGATATCCATCCCCGTTTAGCGACATTCACAATTTGATCCAATGTTCTATCTATAACGGTTCAGATTCCACCGCATTGTGATGGGTTAATCGATCAGCCCTGTTAAAAAACCGAATAGTGTGCATATCTCTTGAACCAAGCAAGCTGGAATCGATTTTGTTTTTGCATATGTTAGGTATGCACGTGTAGATTAATCCACAAGTTGATTCAAGGTTCCATCATTAACGTTTCAGGCGCAACGAGGGTTAATGGGTTAATCGATAACGCGCCAAAAGCGATTATTGTGCATATCTCTTGAACAAAGCAAGATGGGATATGTTTGTTTTTGTGCAATATGTAGGTAGCCACTTGTAGATTAATCGACAATTTGATTGAAAGTTCCATCATTAACCCTTCAATGAAAAAATCATAGTTTATCGGTACACAAATGACCCCGAAACCGGATTTGGCGTCATATCTCTTGAACCGATCAAGATTTTCTAAATTTTATTTTTGCATTAGATATCCATCCCCGTTTAGCGACATTCACAATTTGATCCAATGTTCTATCTATAACGGTTCAGATTCCACCGCATTGTGATGGGTTAATCGATCAGCCCTGTTAAAAAACCGAATAGTGTGCATATCTCTTGAACCAAGCAAGATTGAATCGATTTTGTTTTTGCATATGTTAGGTATGCACGTGTAGATTAATCCACAAGTTGATTCAAGGTTCCATCATTAACGTTTCAGGCGCAACGAGGGTTAATGGGTTAATCGATAACGCGCCAAAAGCGATTATTGTGCATATCTCTTGAACAAAGCAAGATGGGATATGTTTGTTTTTGTGCAATATGTAGGTAGCCACTTGTAGATTAATCGACAATTTGATTGAAAGTTCCATCATTAACCCTTCAATGAAAAAATCATAGTTTATCGGTACACAAATGACCCCGAAACCGGATTTGGCGTCATATCTCTTGAACCGATCAAGATTTTCTAAATTTTATTTTTGCATTAGATATCCATCCCCGTTTAGCGACATTCACAATTTGATCCAATGTTCTATCTATAACGGTTCAGATTCCACCGCATTGTGATGGGTTAATCGATCAGCCCTGTTAAAAAACCGAATAGTGTGCATATCTCTTGAACCAAGCAAGCTGGAATCGATTTTGTTTTTGCATATGTTAGGTATGCACGTGTAGATTAATCCACAAGTTGATTCAAGGTTCCATCATTAACGTTTCAGGCGCAACGAGGGTTAATGGGTTAATCGATAACGCGCCAAAAGCGATTATTGTGCATATCTCTTGAACAAAGCAAGATGGGATATGTTTGTTTTTGTGCAATATGTAGGTAGCCACTTGTAGATTAATCGACAATTTGATTGAAAGTTCCATCATTAACCCTTCAATGAAAAAATCATAGTTTATCGGTACACAAATGACCCCGAAACCGGATTTGGCGTCATATCTCTTGAACCGATCAAGATTTTCTAAATTTTATTTTTGCATTAGATATCCATCCCCGTTTAGCGACATTCACAATTTGATCCAATGTTCTATCTATAACGGTTCAGATTCCACCGCATTGTGATGGGTTAATCGATCAGCCCTGTTAAAAAACCGAATAGTGTGCATATCTCTTGAACCAAGCAAGCTGGAATCGATTTTGTTTTTGCATATGTTAGGTATGCACGTGTAGATTAATCCACAAGTTGATTCAAGGTTCCATCATTAACGTTTCAGGCGCAACGAGGGTTAATGGGTTAATCGATAACGCGCCAAAAGCGATTATTGTGCATATCTCTTGAACAAAGCAAGATGGGATATGTTTGTTTTTGTGCAATATGTAGGTAGCCACTTGTAGATTAATCGACAATTTGATTGAAAGTTCCATCATTAACCCTTCAATGAAAAAATCATAGTTTATCGGTACACAAATGACCCCGAAACCGGATTTGGCGTCATATCTCTTGAACCGATCAAGATTTTCTAAATTTTATTTTTGCATTAGATATCCATCCCCGTTTAGCGACATTCACAATTTGATCCAATGTTCTATCTATAACGGTTCAGATTCCACCGCATTGTGATGGGTTAATCGATCAGCCCTGTTAAAAAACCGAATAGTGTGCATATCTCTTGAACCAAGCAAGATTGAATCGATTTTGTTTTTGCATATGTTAGGTATGCACGTGTAGATTAATCCACAAGTTGATTCAAGGTTCCATCATTAACGTTTCAGGCGCAACGAGGGTTAATGGGTTAATCGATAACGCGCCAAAAGCGATTATTGTGCATATCTCTTGAACAAAGCAAGATGGGATATGTTTGTTTTTGTGCAATATGTAGGTAGCCACTTGTAGATTAATCGACAATTTGATTGAAAGTTCCATCATTAACCCTTCAATGAAAAAATCATAGTTTATCGGTACACAAATGACCCCGAAACCGGATTTGGCGTCATATCTCTTGAACCGATCAAGATTTTCTAAATTTTATTTTTGCATTAGATATCCATCCCCGTTTAGCGACATTCACAATTTGATCCAATGTTCTATCTATAACGGTTCAGATTCCACCGCATTGTGATGGGTTAATCGATCAGCCCTGTTAAAAAACCGAATAGTGTGCATATCTCTTGAACCAAGCAAGATGGAATCGATTTTGTTTTTGCATATGTTAGGTATGCACGTGTAGATTAATCCACAAGTTGATTCAAGGTTCCATCATTAACGTTTCAGGCGCAACGAGGGTTAATGGGTTAATCGATAACGCGCCAAAAGGGATTATTGTGCATATCTCTTGAACAAAGCAAGATGGGATATGTTTGTTTTTGTGCAATATGTAGGTAGCCACTTGTAGATTAATCGACAATTTGATTGAAAGTTCCATCATTAACCCTTCAATGAAAAAATCATAGTTTATCGGTACACAAATGACCCCGAAACCGGATTTGGCGTCATATCTCTTGAACCGATCAAGATTTTCTAAATTTTATTTTTGCATTAGATATCCATCCCCGTTTAGCGACATTCACAATTTGATCCAATGTTCTATCTATAACGGTTCAGATTCCACCGCATTGTGATGGGTTAATCGATCAGCCCTGTTAAAAAACCGAATAGTGTGCATATCTCTTGAACCAAGCAAGCTGGAATCGATTTTGTTTTTGCATATGTTAGGTATGCACGTGTAGATTAATCCACAAGTTGATTCAAGGTTCCATCATTAACGTTTCAGGCGCAACGAGGGTTAATGGGTTAATCGATAACGCGCCAAAAGCGATTATTGTGCATATCTCTTGAACAAAGCAAGATGGGATATGTTTGTTTTTGTGCAATATGTAGGTAGCCACTTGTAGATTAATCGACAATTTGATTGAAAGTTCCATCATTAACCCTTCAATGAAAAAATCATAGTTTATCGGTACACAAATGACCCCGAAACCGGATTTGGCGTCATATCTCTTGAACCGATCAAGATTTTCTAAATTTTATTTTTGCATTAGATATCCATCCCCGTTTAGCGACATTCACAATTTGATCCAATGTTCTATCTATAACGGTTCAGATTCCACCGCATTGTGATGGGTTAATCGATCAGCCCTGTTAAAAAACCGAATAGTGTGCATATCTCTTGAACCAAGCAAGATTGAATCGATTTTGTTTTTGCATATGTTAGGTATGCACGTGTAGATTAATCCACAAGTTGATTCAAGGTTCCATCATTAACGTTTCAGGCGCAACGAGGGTTAATGGGTTAATCGATAACGCGCCAAAAGCGATTATTGTGCATATCTCTTGAACAAAGCAAGATGGGATATGTTTGTTTTTGTGCAATATGTAGGTAGCCACTTGTAGATTAATCGACAATTTGATTGAAAGTTCCATCATTAACCCTTCAATGAAAAAATCATAGTTTATCGGTACACAAATGACCCCGAAACCGGATTTGGCGTCATATCTCTTGAACCGATCAAGATTTTCTAAATTTTATTTTTGCATTAGATATCCATCCCCGTTTAGCGACATTCACAATTTGATCCAATGTTCTATCTATAACGGTTCAGATTCCACCGCATTGTGATGGGTTAATCGATCAGCCCTGTTAAAAAACCGAATAGTGTGCATATCTCTTGAACCAAGCAAGCTGGAATCGATTTTGTTTTTGCATATGTTAGGTATGCACGTGTAGATTAATCCACAAGTTGATTCAAGGTTCCATCATTAACGTTTCAGGCGCAACGAGGGTTAATGGGTTAATCGATAACGCGCCAAAAGCGATTATTGTGCATATCTCTTGAACAAAGCAAGATGGGATATGTTTGTTTTTGTGCAATATGTAGGTAGCCACTTGTAGATTAATCGACAATTTGATTGAAAGTTCCATCATTAACCCTTCAATGAAAAAATCATAGTTTATCGGTACACAAATGACCCCGAAACCGGATTTGGCGTCATATCTCTTGAACCGATCAAGATTTTCTAAATTTTATTTTTGCATTAGATATCCATCCCCGTTTAGCGACATTCACAATTTGATCCAATGTTCTATCTATAACGGTTCAGATTCCACCGCATTGTGATGGGTTAATCGATCAGCCCTGTTAAAAAACCGAATAGTGTGCATATCTCTTGAACCAAGCAAGCTGGAATCGATTTTGTTTTTGCATATGTTAGGTATGCACGTGTAGATTAATCCACAAGTTGATTCAAGGTTCCATCATTAACGTTTCAGGCGCAACGAGGGTTAATGGGTTAATCGATAACGCGCCAAAAGCGATTATTGTGCATATCTCTTGAACAAAGCAAGATGGGATATGTTTGTTTTTGTGCAATATGTAGGTAGCCACTTGTAGATTAATCGACAATTTGATTGAAAGTTCCATCATTAACCCTTCAATGAAAAAATCATAGTTTATCGGTACACAAATGACCCCGAAACCGGATTTGGCGTCATATCTCTTGAACCGATCAAGATTTTCTAAATTTTATTTTTGCATTAGATATCCATCCCCGTTTAGCGACATTCACAATTTGATCCAATGTTCTATCTATAACGGTTCAGATTCCACCGCATTGTGATGGGTTAATCGATCAGCCCTGTTAAAAAACCGAATAGTGTGCATATCTCTTGAACCAAGCAAGATTGAATCGATTTTGTTTTTGCATATGTTAGGTATGCACGTGTAGATTAATCCACAAGTTGATTCAAGGTTCCATCATTAACGTTTCAGGCGCAACGAGGGTTAATGGGTTAATCGATAACGCGCCAAAAGCGATTATTGTGCATATCTCTTGAACAAAGCAAGATGGGATATGTTTGTTTTTGTGCAATATGTAGGTAGCCACTTGTAGATTAATCGACAATTTGATTGAAAGTTCCATCATTAACCCTTCAATGAAAAAATCATAGTTTATCGGTACACAAATGACCCCGAAACCGGATTTGGCGTCATATCTCTTGAACCGATCAAGATTTTCTAAATTTTATTTTTGCATTAGATATCCATCCCCGTTTAGCGACATTCACAATTTGATCCAATGTTCTATCTATAACGGTTCAGATTCCACCGCATTGTGATGGGTTAATCGATCAGCCCTGTTAAAAAACCGAATAGTGTGCATATCTCTTGAACCAAGCAAGATGGAATCGATTTTGTTTTTGCATATGTTAGGTATGCACGTGTAGATTAATCCACAAGTTGATTCAAGGTTCCATCATTAACGTTTCAGGCGCAACGAGGGTTAATGGGTTAATCGATAACGCGCCAAAAGGGATTATTGTGCATATCTCTTGAACAAAGCAAGATGGGATATGTTTGTTTTTGTGCAATATGTAGGTAGCCACTTGTAGATTAATCGACAATTTGATTGAAAGTTCCATCATTAACCCTTCAATGAAAAAATCATAGTTTATCGGTACACAAATGACCCCGAAACCGGATTTGGCGTCATATCTCTTGAACCGATCAAGATTTTCTAAATTTTATTTTTGCATTAGATATCCATCCCCGTTTAGCGACATTCACAATTTGATCCAATGTTCTATCTATAACGGTTCAGATTCCACCGCATTGTGATGGGTTAATCGATCAGCCCTGTTAAAAAACCGAATAGTGTGCATATCTCTTGAACCAAGCAAGCTGGAATCGATTTTGTTTTTGCATATGTTAGGTATGCACGTGTAGATTAATCCACAAGTTGATTCAAGGTTCCATCATTAACGTTTCAGGCGCAACGAGGGTTAATGGGTTAATCGATAACGCGCCAAAAGCGATTATTGTGCATATCTCTTGAACAAAGCAAGATGGGATATGTTTGTTTTTGTGCAATATGTAGGTAGCCACTTGTAGATTAATCGACAATTTGATTGAAAGTTCCATCATTAACCCTTCAATGAAAAAATCATAGTTTATCGGTACACAAATGACCCCGAAACCGGATTTGGCGTCATATCTCTTGAACCGATCAAGATTTTCTAAATTTTATTTTTGCATTAGATATCCATCCCCGTTTAGCGACATTCACAATTTGATCCAATGTTCTATCTATAACGGTTCAGATTCCACCGCATTGTGATGGGTTAATCGATCAGCCCTGTTAAAAAACCGAATAGTGTGCATATCTCTTGAACCAAGCAAGATTGAATCGATTTTGTTTTTGCATATGTTAGGTATGCACGTGTAGATTAATCCACAAGTTGATTCAAGGTTCCATCATTAACGTTTCAGGCGCAACGAGGGTTAATGGGTTAATCGATAACGCGCCAAAAGCGATTATTGTGCATATCTCTTGAACAAAGCAAGATGGGATATGTTTGTTTTTGTGCAATATGTAGGTAGCCACTTGTAGATTAATCGACAATTTGATTGAAAGTTCCATCATTAACCCTTCAATGAAAAAATCATAGTTTATCGGTACACAAATGACCCCGAAACCGGATTTGGCGTCATATCTCTTGAACCGATCAAGATTTTCTAAATTTTATTTTTGCATTAGATATCCATCCCCGTTTAGCGACATTCACAATTTGATCCAATGTTCTATCTATAACGGTTCAGATTCCACCGCATTGTGATGGGTTAATCGATCAGCCCTGTTAAAAAACCGAATAGTGTGCATATCTCTTGAACCAAGCAAGCTGGAATCGATTTTGTTTTTGCATATGTTAGGTATGCACGTGTAGATTAATCCACAAGTTGATTCAAGGTTCCATCATTAACGTTTCAGGCGCAACGAGGGTTAATGGGTTAATCGATAACGCGCCAAAAGCGATTATTGTGCATATCTCTTGAACAAAGCAAGATGGGATATGTTTGTTTTTGTGCAATATGTAGGTAGCCACTTGTAGATTAATCGACAATTTGATTGAAAGTTCCATCATTAACCCTTCAATGAAAAAATCATAGTTTATCGGTACACAAATGACCCCGAAACCGGATTTGGCGTCATATCTCTTGAACCGATCAAGATTTTCTAAATTTTATTTTTGCATTAGATATCCATCCCCGTTTAGCGACATTCACAATTTGATCCAATGTTCTATCTATAACGGTTCAGATTCCACCGCATTGTGATGGGTTAATCGATCAGCCCTGTTAAAAAACCGAATAGTGTGCATATCTCTTGAACCAAGCAAGCTGGAATCGATTTTGTTTTTGCATATGTTAGGTATGCACGTGTAGATTAATCCACAAGTTGATTCAAGGTTCCATCATTAACGTTTCAGGCGCAACGAGGGTTAATGGGTTAATCGATAACGCGCCAAAAGCGATTATTGTGCATATCTCTTGAACAAAGCAAGATGGGATATGTTTGTTTTTGTGCAATATGTAGGTAGCCACTTGTAGATTAATCGACAATTTGATTGAAAGTTCCATCATTAACCCTTCAATGAAAAAATCATAGTTTATCGGTACACAAATGACCCCGAAACCGGATTTGGCGTCATATCTCTTGAACCGATCAAGATTTTCTAAATTTTATTTTTGCATTAGATATCCATCCCCGTTTAGCGACATTCACAATTTGATCCAATGTTCTATCTATAACGGTTCAGATTCCACCGCATTGTGATGGGTTAATCGATCAGCCCTGTTAAAAAACCGAATAGTGTGCATATCTCTTGAACCAAGCAAGATTGAATCGATTTTGTTTTTGCATATGTTAGGTATGCACGTGTAGATTAATCCACAAGTTGATTCAAGGTTCCATCATTAACGTTTCAGGCGCAACGAGGGTTAATGGGTTAATCGATAACGCGCCAAAAGCGATTATTGTGCATATCTCTTGAACAAAGCAAGATGGGATATGTTTGTTTTTGTGCAATATGTAGGTAGCCACTTGTAGATTAATCGACAATTTGATTGAAAGTTCCATCATTAACCCTTCAATGAAAAAATCATAGTTTATCGGTACACAAATGACCCCGAAACCGGATTTGGCGTCATATCTCTTGAACCGATCAAGATTTTCTAAATTTTATTTTTGCATTAGATATCCATCCCCGTTTAGCGACATTCACAATTTGATCCAATGTTCTATCTATAACGGTTCAGATTCCACCGCATTGTGATGGGTTAATCGATCAGCCCTGTTAAAAAACCGAATAGTGTGCATATCTCTTGAACCAAGCAAGATTGAATCGATTTTGTTTTTGCATATGTTAGGTATGCACGTGTAGATTAATCCACAAGTTGATTCAAGGTTCCATCATTAACGTTTCAGGCGCAACGAGGGTTAATGGGTTAATCGATAACGCGCCAAAAGCGATTATTGTGCATATCTCTTGAACAAAGCAAGATGGGATATGTTTGTTTTTGTGCAATATGTAGGTAGCCACTTGTAGATTAATCGACAATTTGATTGAAAGTTCCATCATTAACCCTTCAATGAAAAAATCATAGTTTATCGGTACACAAATGACCCCGAAACCGGATTTGGCGTCATATCTCTTGAACCGATCAAGATTTTCTAAATTTTATTTTTGCATTAGATATCCATCCCCGTTTAGCGACATTCACAATTTGATCCAATGTTCTATCTATAACGGTTCAGATTCCACCGCATTGTGATGGGTTAATCGATCAGCCCTGTTAAAAAACCGAATAGTGTGCATATCTCTTGAACCAAGCAAGCTGGAATCGATTTTGTTTTTGCATATGTTAGGTATGCACGTGTAGATTAATCCACAAGTTGATTCAAGGTTCCATCATTAACGTTTCAGGCGCAACGAGGGTTAATGGGTTAATCGATAACGCGCCAAAAGCGATTATTGTGCATATCTCTTGAACAAAGCAAGATGGGATATGTTTGTTTTTGTGCAATATGTAGGTAGCCACTTGTAGATTAATCGACAATTTGATTGAAAGTTCCATCATTAACCCTTCAATGAAAAAATCATAGTTTATCGGTACACAAATGACCCCGAAACCGGATTTGGCGTCATATCTCTTGAACCGATCAAGATTTTCTAAATTTTATTTTTGCATTAGATATCCATCCCCGTTTAGCGACATTCACAATTTGATCCAATGTTCTATCTATAACGGTTCAGATTCCACCGCATTGTGATGGGTTAATCGATCAGCCCTGTTAAAAAACCGAATAGTGTGCATATCTCTTGAACCAAGCAAGCTGGAATCGATTTTGTTTTTGCATATGTTAGGTATGCACGTGTAGATTAATCCACAAGTTGATTCAAGGTTCCATCATTAACGTTTCAGGCGCAACGAGGGTTAATGGGTTAATCGATAACGCGCCAAAAGCGATTATTGTGCATATCTCTTGAACAAAGCAAGATGGGATATGTTTGTTTTTGTGCAATATGTAGGTAGCCACTTGTAGATTAATCGACAATTTGATTGAAAGTTCCATCATTAACCCTTCAATGAAAAAATCATAGTTTATCGGTACACAAATGACCCCGAAACCGGATTTGGCGTCATATCTCTTGAACCGATCAAGATTTTCTAAATTTTATTTTTGCATTAGATATCCATCCCCGTTTAGCGACATTCACAATTTGATCCAATGTTCTATCTATAACGGTTCAGATTCCACCGCATTGTGATGGGTTAATCGATCAGCCCTGTTAAAAAACCGAATAGTGTGCATATCTCTTGAACCAAGCAAGATTGAATCGATTTTGTTTTTGCATATGTTAGGTATGCACGTGTAGATTAATCCACAAGTTGATTCAAGGTTCCATCATTAACGTTTCAGGCGCAACGAGGGTTAATGGGTTAATCGATAACGCGCCAAAAGCGATTATTGTGCATATCTCTTGAACAAAGCAAGATGGGATATGTTTGTTTTTGTGCAATATGTAGGTAGCCACTTGTAGATTAATCGACAATTTGATTGAAAGTTCCATCATTAACCCTTCAATGAAAAAATCATAGTTTATCGGTACACAAATGACCCCGAAACCGGATTTGGCGTCATATCTCTTGAACCGATCAAGATTTTCTAAATTTTATTTTTGCATTAGATATCCATCCCCGTTTAGCGACATTCACAATTTGATCCAATGTTCTATCTATAACGGTTCAGATTCCACCGCATTGTGATGGGTTAATCGATCAGCCCTGTTAAAAAACCGAATAGTGTGCATATCTCTTGAACCAAGCAAGATGGAATCGATTTTGTTTTTGCATATGTTAGGTATGCACGTGTAGATTAATCCACAAGTTGATTCAAGGTTCCATCATTAACGTTTCAGGCGCAACGAGGGTTAATGGGTTAATCGATAACGCGCCAAAAGGGATTATTGTGCATATCTCTTGAACAAAGCAAGATGGGATATGTTTGTTTTTGTGCAATATGTAGGTAGCCACTTGTAGATTAATCGACAATTTGATTGAAAGTTCCATCATTAACCCTTCAATGAAAAAATCATAGTTTATCGGTACACAAATGACCCCGAAACCGGATTTGGCGTCATATCTCTTGAACCGATCAAGATTTTCTAAATTTTATTTTTGCATTAGATATCCATCCCCGTTTAGCGACATTCACAATTTGATCCAATGTTCTATCTATAACGGTTCAGATTCCACCGCATTGTGATGGGTTAATCGATCAGCCCTGTTAAAAAACCGAATAGTGTGCATATCTCTTGAACCAAGCAAGCTGGAATCGATTTTGTTTTTGCATATGTTAGGTATGCACGTGTAGATTAATCCACAAGTTGATTCAAGGTTCCATCATTAACGTTTCAGGCGCAACGAGGGTTAATGGGTTAATCGATAACGCGCCAAAAGCGATTATTGTGCATATCTCTTGAACAAAGCAAGATGGGATATGTTTGTTTTTGTGCAATATGTAGGTAGCCACTTGTAGATTAATCGACAATTTGATTGAAAGTTCCATCATTAACCCTTCAATGAAAAAATCATAGTTTATCGGTACACAAATGACCCCGAAACCGGATTTGGCGTCATATCTCTTGAACCGATCAAGATTTTCTAAATTTTATTTTTGCATTAGATATCCATCCCCGTTTAGCGACATTCACAATTTGATCCAATGTTCTATCTATAACGGTTCAGATTCCACCGCATTGTGATGGGTTAATCGATCAGCCCTGTTAAAAAACCGAATAGTGTGCATATCTCTTGAACCAAGCAAGATTGAATCGATTTTGTTTTTGCATATGTTAGGTATGCACGTGTAGATTAATCCACAAGTTGATTCAAGGTTCCATCATTAACGTTTCAGGCGCAACGAGGGTTAATGGGTTAATCGATAACGCGCCAAAAGCGATTATTGTGCATATCTCTTGAACAAAGCAAGATGGGATATGTTTGTTTTTGTGCAATATGTAGGTAGCCACTTGTAGATTAATCGACAATTTGATTGAAAGTTCCATCATTAACCCTTCAATGAAAAAATCATAGTTTATCGGTACACAAATGACCCCGAAACCGGATTTGGCGTCATATCTCTTGAACCGATCAAGATTTTCTAAATTTTATTTTTGCATTAGATATCCATCCCCGTTTAGCGACATTCACAATTTGATCCAATGTTCTATCTATAACGGTTCAGATTCCACCGCATTGTGATGGGTTAATCGATCAGCCCTGTTAAAAAACCGAATAGTGTGCATATCTCTTGAACCAAGCAAGCTGGAATCGATTTTGTTTTTGCATATGTTAGGTATGCACGTGTAGATTAATCCACAAGTTGATTCAAGGTTCCATCATTAACGTTTCAGGCGCAACGAGGGTTAATGGGTTAATCGATAACGCGCCAAAAGCGATTATTGTGCATATCTCTTGAACAAAGCAAGATGGGATATGTTTGTTTTTGTGCAATATGTAGGTAGCCACTTGTAGATTAATCGACAATTTGATTGAAAGTTCCATCATTAACCCTTCAATGAAAAAATCATAGTTTATCGGTACACAAATGACCCCGAAACCGGATTTGGCGTCATATCTCTTGAACCGATCAAGATTTTCTAAATTTTATTTTTGCATTAGATATCCATCCCCGTTTAGCGACATTCACAATTTGATCCAATGTTCTATCTATAACGGTTCAGATTCCACCGCATTGTGATGGGTTAATCGATCAGCCCTGTTAAAAAACCGAATAGTGTGCATATCTCTTGAACCAAGCAAGCTGGAATCGATTTTGTTTTTGCATATGTTAGGTATGCACGTGTAGATTAATCCACAAGTTGATTCAAGGTTCCATCATTAACGTTTCAGGCGCAACGAGGGTTAATGGGTTAATCGATAACGCGCCAAAAGCGATTATTGTGCATATCTCTTGAACAAAGCAAGATGGGATATGTTTGTTTTTGTGCAATATGTAGGTAGCCACTTGTAGATTAATCGACAATTTGATTGAAAGTTCCATCATTAACCCTTCAATGAAAAAATCATAGTTTATCGGTACACAAATGACCCCGAAACCGGATTTGGCGTCATATCTCTTGAACCGATCAAGATTTTCTAAATTTTATTTTTGCATTAGATATCCATCCCCGTTTAGCGACATTCACAATTTGATCCAATGTTCTATCTATAACGGTTCAGATTCCACCGCATTGTGATGGGTTAATCGATCAGCCCTGTTAAAAAACCGAATAGTGTGCATATCTCTTGAACCAAGCAAGATTGAATCGATTTTGTTTTTGCATATGTTAGGTATGCACGTGTAGATTAATCCACAAGTTGATTCAAGGTTCCATCATTAACGTTTCAGGCGCAACGAGGGTTAATGGGTTAATCGATAACGCGCCAAAAGCGATTATTGTGCATATCTCTTGAACAAAGCAAGATGGGATATGTTTGTTTTTGTGCAATATGTAGGTAGCCACTTGTAGATTAATCGACAATTTGATTGAAAGTTCCATCATTAACCCTTCAATGAAAAAATCATAGTTTATCGGTACACAAATGACCCCGAAACCGGATTTGGCGTCATATCTCTTGAACCGATCAAGATTTTCTAAATTTTATTTTTGCATTAGATATCCATCCCCGTTTAGCGACATTCACAATTTGATCCAATGTTCTATCTATAACGGTTCAGATTCCACCGCATTGTGATGGGTTAATCGATCAGCCCTGTTAAAAAACCGAATAGTGTGCATATCTCTTGAACCAAGCAAGATGGAATCGATTTTGTTTTTGCATATGTTAGGTATGCACGTGTAGATTAATCCACAAGTTGATTCAAGGTTCCATCATTAACGTTTCAGGCGCAACGAGGGTTAATGGGTTAATCGATAACGCGCCAAAAGGGATTATTGTGCATATCTCTTGAACAAAGCAAGATGGGATATGTTTGTTTTTGTGCAATATGTAGGTAGCCACTTGTAGATTAATCGACAATTTGATTGAAAGTTCCATCATTAACCCTTCAATGAAAAAATCATAGTTTATCGGTACACAAATGACCCCGAAACCGGATTTGGCGTCATATCTCTTGAACCGATCAAGATTTTCTAAATTTTATTTTTGCATTAGATATCCATCCCCGTTTAGCGACATTCACAATTTGATCCAATGTTCTATCTATAACGGTTCAGATTCCACCGCATTGTGATGGGTTAATCGATCAGCCCTGTTAAAAAACCGAATAGTGTGCATATCTCTTGAACCAAGCAAGCTGGAATCGATTTTGTTTTTGCATATGTTAGGTATGCACGTGTAGATTAATCCACAAGTTGATTCAAGGTTCCATCATTAACGTTTCAGGCGCAACGAGGGTTAATGGGTTAATCGATAACGCGCCAAAAGCGATTATTGTGCATATCTCTTGAACAAAGCAAGATGGGATATGTTTGTTTTTGTGCAATATGTAGGTAGCCACTTGTAGATTAATCGACAATTTGATTGAAAGTTCCATCATTAACCCTTCAATGAAAAAATCATAGTTTATCGGTACACAAATGACCCCGAAACCGGATTTGGCGTCATATCTCTTGAACCGATCAAGATTTTCTAAATTTTATTTTTGCATTAGATATCCATCCCCGTTTAGCGACATTCACAATTTGATCCAATGTTCTATCTATAACGGTTCAGATTCCACCGCATTGTGATGGGTTAATCGATCAGCCCTGTTAAAAAACCGAATAGTGTGCATATCTCTTGAACCAAGCAAGATTGAATCGATTTTGTTTTTGCATATGTTAGGTATGCACGTGTAGATTAATCCACAAGTTGATTCAAGGTTCCATCATTAACGTTTCAGGCGCAACGAGGGTTAATGGGTTAATCGATAACGCGCCAAAAGCGATTATTGTGCATATCTCTTGAACAAAGCAAGATGGGATATGTTTGTTTTTGTGCAATATGTAGGTAGCCACTTGTAGATTAATCGACAATTTGATTGAAAGTTCCATCATTAACCCTTCAATGAAAAAATCATAGTTTATCGGTACACAAATGACCCCGAAACCGGATTTGGCGTCATATCTCTTGAACCGATCAAGATTTTCTAAATTTTATTTTTGCATTAGATATCCATCCCCGTTTAGCGACATTCACAATTTGATCCAATGTTCTATCTATAACGGTTCAGATTCCACCGCATTGTGATGGGTTAATCGATCAGCCCTGTTAAAAAACCGAATAGTGTGCATATCTCTTGAACCAAGCAAGATGGAATCGATTTTGTTTTTGCATATGTTAGGTATGCACGTGTAGATTAATCCACAAGTTGATTCAAGGTTCCATCATTAACGTTTCAGGCGCAACGAGGGTTAATGGGTTAATCGATAACGCGCCAAAAGGGATTATTGTGCATATCTCTTGAACAAAGCAAGATGGGATATGTTTGTTTTTGTGCAATATGTAGGTAGCCACTTGTAGATTAATCGACAATTTGATTGAAAGTTCCATCATTAACCCTTCAATGAAAAAATCATAGTTTATCGGTACACAAATGACCCCGAAACCGGATTTGGCGTCATATCTCTTGAACCGATCAAGATTTTCTAAATTTTATTTTTGCATTAGATATCCATCCCCGTTTAGCGACATTCACAATTTGATCCAATGTTCTATCTATAACGGTTCAGATTCCACCGCATTGTGATGGGTTAATCGATCAGCCCTGTTAAAAAACCGAATAGTGTGCATATCTCTTGAACCAAGCAAGCTGGAATCGATTTTGTTTTTGCATATGTTAGGTATGCACGTGTAGATTAATCCACAAGTTGATTCAAGGTTCCATCATTAACGTTTCAGGCGCAACGAGGGTTAATGGGTTAATCGATAACGCGCCAAAAGCGATTATTGTGCATATCTCTTGAACAAAGCAAGATGGGATATGTTTGTTTTTGTGCAATATGTAGGTAGCCACTTGTAGATTAATCGACAATTTGATTGAAAGTTCCATCATTAACCCTTCAATGAAAAAATCATAGTTTATCGGTACACAAATGACCCCGAAACCGGATTTGGCGTCATATCTCTTGAACCGATCAAGATTTTCTAAATTTTATTTTTGCATTAGATATCCATCCCCGTTTAGCGACATTCACAATTTGATCCAATGTTCTATCTATAACGGTTCAGATTCCACCGCATTGTGATGGGTTAATCGATCAGCCCTGTTAAAAAACCGAATAGTGTGCATATCTCTTGAACCAAGCAAGCTGGAATCGATTTTGTTTTTGCATATGTTAGGTATGCACGTGTAGATTAATCCACAAGTTGATTCAAGGTTCCATCATTAACGTTTCAGGCGCAACGAGGGTTAATGGGTTAATCGATAACGCGCCAAAAGCGATTATTGTGCATATCTCTTGAACAAAGCAAGATGGGATATGTTTGTTTTTGTGCAATATGTAGGTAGCCACTTGTAGATTAATCGACAATTTGATTGAAAGTTCCATCATTAACCCTTCAATGAAAAAATCATAGTTTATCGGTACACAAATGACCCCGAAACCGGATTTGGCGTCATATCTCTTGAACCGATCAAGATTTTCTAAATTTTATTTTTGCATTAGATATCCATCCCCGTTTAGCGACATTCACAATTTGATCCAATGTTCTATCTATAACGGTTCAGATTCCACCGCATTGTGATGGGTTAATCGATCAGCCCTGTTAAAAAACCGAATAGTGTGCATATCTCTTGAACCAAGCAAGCTGGAATCGATTTTGTTTTTGCATATGTTAGGTATGCACGTGTAGATTAATCCACAAGTTGATTCAAGGTTCCATCATTAACGTTTCAGGCGCAACGAGGGTTAATGGGTTAATCGATAACGCGCCAAAAGCGATTATTGTGCATATCTCTTGAACAAAGCAAGATGGGATATGTTTGTTTTTGTGCAATATGTAGGTAGCCACTTGTAGATTAATCGACAATTTGATTGAAAGTTCCATCATTAACCCTTCAATGAAAAAATCATAGTTTATCGGTACACAAATGACCCCGAAACCGGATTTGGCGTCATATCTCTTGAACCGATCAAGATTTTCTAAATTTTATTTTTGCATTAGATATCCATCCCCGTTTAGCGACATTCACAATTTGATCCAATGTTCTATCTATAACGGTTCAGATTCCACCGCATTGTGATGGGTTAATCGATCAGCCCTGTTAAAAAACCGAATAGTGTGCATATCTCTTGAACCAAGCAAGATTGAATCGATTTTGTTTTTGCATATGTTAGGTATGCACGTGTAGATTAATCCACAAGTTGATTCAAGGTTCCATCATTAACGTTTCAGGCGCAACGAGGGTTAATGGGTTAATCGATAACGCGCCAAAAGCGATTATTGTGCATATCTCTTGAACAAAGCAAGATGGGATATGTTTGTTTTTGTGCAATATGTAGGTAGCCACTTGTAGATTAATCGACAATTTGATTGAAAGTTCCATCATTAACCCTTCAATGAAAAAATCATAGTTTATCGGTACACAAATGACCCCGAAACCGGATTTGGCGTCATATCTCTTGAACCGATCAAGATTTTCTAAATTTTATTTTTGCATTAGATATCCATCCCCGTTTAGCGACATTCACAATTTGATCCAATGTTCTATCTATAACGGTTCAGATTCCACCGCATTGTGATGGGTTAATCGATCAGCCCTGTTAAAAAACCGAATAGTGTGCATATCTCTTGAACCAAGCAAGATGGAATCGATTTTGTTTTTGCATATGTTAGGTATGCACGTGTAGATTAATCCACAAGTTGATTCAAGGTTCCATCATTAACGTTTCAGGCGCAACGAGGGTTAATGGGTTAATCGATAACGCGCCAAAAGGGATTATTGTGCATATCTCTTGAACAAAGCAAGATGGGATATGTTTGTTTTTGTGCAATATGTAGGTAGCCACTTGTAGATTAATCGACAATTTGATTGAAAGTTCCATCATTAACCCTTCAATGAAAAAATCATAGTTTATCGGTACACAAATGACCCCGAAACCGGATTTGGCGTCATATCTCTTGAACCGATCAAGATTTTCTAAATTTTATTTTTGCATTAGATATCCATCCCCGTTTAGCGACATTCACAATTTGATCCAATGTTCTATCTATAACGGTTCAGATTCCACCGCATTGTGATGGGTTAATCGATCAGCCCTGTTAAAAAACCGAATAGTGTGCATATCTCTTGAACCAAGCAAGCTGGAATCGATTTTGTTTTTGCATATGTTAGGTATGCACGTGTAGATTAATCCACAAGTTGATTCAAGGTTCCATCATTAACGTTTCAGGCGCAACGAGGGTTAATGGGTTAATCGATAACGCGCCAAAAGCGATTATTGTGCATATCTCTTGAACAAAGCAAGATGGGATATGTTTGTTTTTGTGCAATATGTAGGTAGCCACTTGTAGATTAATCGACAATTTGATTGAAAGTTCCATCATTAACCCTTCAATGAAAAAATCATAGTTTATCGGTACACAAATGACCCCGAAACCGGATTTGGCGTCATATCTCTTGAACCGATCAAGATTTTCTAAATTTTATTTTTGCATTAGATATCCATCCCCGTTTAGCGACATTCACAATTTGATCCAATGTTCTATCTATAACGGTTCAGATTCCACCGCATTGTGATGGGTTAATCGATCAGCCCTGTTAAAAAACCGAATAGTGTGCATATCTCTTGAACCAAGCAAGATTGAATCGATTTTGTTTTTGCATATGTTAGGTATGCACGTGTAGATTAATCCACAAGTTGATTCAAGGTTCCATCATTAACGTTTCAGGCGCAACGAGGGTTAATGGGTTAATCGATAACGCGCCAAAAGCGATTATTGTGCATATCTCTTGAACAAAGCAAGATGGGATATGTTTGTTTTTGTGCAATATGTAGGTAGCCACTTGTAGATTAATCGACAATTTGATTGAAAGTTCCATCATTAACCCTTCAATGAAAAAATCATAGTTTATCGGTACACAAATGACCCCGAAACCGGATTTGGCGTCATATCTCTTGAACCGATCAAGATTTTCTAAATTTTATTTTTGCATTAGATATCCATCCCCGTTTAGCGACATTCACAATTTGATCCAATGTTCTATCTATAACGGTTCAGATTCCACCGCATTGTGATGGGTTAATCGATCAGCCCTGTTAAAAAACCGAATAGTGTGCATATCTCTTGAACCAAGCAAGATGGAATCGATTTTGTTTTTGCATATGTTAGGTATGCACGTGTAGATTAATCCACAAGTTGATTCAAGGTTCCATCATTAACGTTTCAGGCGCAACGAGGGTTAATGGGTTAATCGATAACGCGCCAAAAGGGATTATTGTGCATATCTCTTGAACAAAGCAAGATGGGATATGTTTGTTTTTGTGCAATATGTAGGTAGCCACTTGTAGATTAATCGACAATTTGATTGAAAGTTCCATCATTAACCCTTCAATGAAAAAATCATAGTTTATCGGTACACAAATGACCCCGAAACCGGATTTGGCGTCATATCTCTTGAACCGATCAAGATTTTCTAAATTTTATTTTTGCATTAGATATCCATCCCCGTTTAGCGACATTCACAATTTGATCCAATGTTCTATCTATAACGGTTCAGATTCCACCGCATTGTGATGGGTTAATCGATCAGCCCTGTTAAAAAACCGAATAGTGTGCATATCTCTTGAACCAAGCAAGCTGGAATCGATTTTGTTTTTGCATATGTTAGGTATGCACGTGTAGATTAATCCACAAGTTGATTCAAGGTTCCATCATTAACGTTTCAGGCGCAACGAGGGTTAATGGGTTAATCGATAACGCGCCAAAAGCGATTATTGTGCATATCTCTTGAACAAAGCAAGATGGGATATGTTTGTTTTTGTGCAATATGTAGGTAGCCACTTGTAGATTAATCGACAATTTGATTGAAAGTTCCATCATTAACCCTTCAATGAAAAAATCATAGTTTATCGGTACACAAATGACCCCGAAACCGGATTTGGCGTCATATCTCTTGAACCGATCAAGATTTTCTAAATTTTATTTTTGCATTAGATATCCATCCCCGTTTAGCGACATTCACAATTTGATCCAATGTTCTATCTATAACGGTTCAGATTCCACCGCATTGTGATGGGTTAATCGATCAGCCCTGTTAAAAAACCGAATAGTGTGCATATCTCTTGAACCAAGCAAGATTGAATCGATTTTGTTTTTGCATATGTTAGGTATGCACGTGTAGATTAATCCACAAGTTGATTCAAGGTTCCATCATTAACGTTTCAGGCGCAACGAGGGTTAATGGGTTAATCGATAACGCGCCAAAAGCGATTATTGTGCATATCTCTTGAACAAAGCAAGATGGGATATGTTTGTTTTTGTGCAATATGTAGGTAGCCACTTGTAGATTAATCGACAATTTGATTGAAAGTTCCATCATTAACCCTTCAATGAAAAAATCATAGTTTATCGGTACACAAATGACCCCGAAACCGGATTTGGCGTCATATCTCTTGAACCGATCAAGATTTTCTAAATTTTATTTTTGCATTAGATATCCATCCCCGTTTAGCGACATTCACAATTTGATCCAATGTTCTATCTATAACGGTTCAGATTCCACCGCATTGTGATGGGTTAATCGATCAGCCCTGTTAAAAAACCGAATAGTGTGCATATCTCTTGAACCAAGCAAGATGGAATCGATTTTGTTTTTGCATATGTTAGGTATGCACGTGTAGATTAATCCACAAGTTGATTCAAGGTTCCATCATTAACGTTTCAGGCGCAACGAGGGTTAATGGGTTAATCGATAACGCGCCAAAAGGGATTATTGTGCATATCTCTTGAACAAAGCAAGATGGGATATGTTTGTTTTTGTGCAATATGTAGGTAGCCACTTGTAGATTAATCGACAATTTGATTGAAAGTTCCATCATTAACCCTTCAATGAAAAAATCATAGTTTATCGGTACACAAATGACCCCGAAACCGGATTTGGCGTCATATCTCTTGAACCGATCAAGATTTTCTAAATTTTATTTTTGCATTAGATATCCATCCCCGTTTAGCGACATTCACAATTTGATCCAATGTTCTATCTATAACGGTTCAGATTCCACCGCATTGTGATGGGTTAATCGATCAGCCCTGTTAAAAAACCGAATAGTGTGCATATCTCTTGAACCAAGCAAGCTGGAATCGATTTTGTTTTTGCATATGTTAGGTATGCACGTGTAGATTAATCCACAAGTTGATTCAAGGTTCCATCATTAACGTTTCAGGCGCAACGAGGGTTAATGGGTTAATCGATAACGCGCCAAAAGCGATTATTGTGCATATCTCTTGAACAAAGCAAGATGGGATATGTTTGTTTTTGTGCAATATGTAGGTAGCCACTTGTAGATTAATCGACAATTTGATTGAAAGTTCCATCATTAACCCTTCAATGAAAAAATCATAGTTTATCGGTACACAAATGACCCCGAAACCGGATTTGGCGTCATATCTCTTGAACCGATCAAGATTTTCTAAATTTTATTTTTGCATTAGATATCCATCCCCGTTTAGCGACATTCACAATTTGATCCAATGTTCTATCTATAACGGTTCAGATTCCACCGCATTGTGATGGGTTAATCGATCAGCCCTGTTAAAAAACCGAATAGTGTGCATATCTCTTGAACCAAGCAAGATTGAATCGATTTTGTTTTTGCATATGTTAGGTATGCACGTGTAGATTAATCCACAAGTTGATTCAAGGTTCCATCATTAACGTTTCAGGCGCAACGAGGGTTAATGGGTTAATCGATAACGCGCCAAAAGCGATTATTGTGCATATCTCTTGAACAAAGCAAGATGGGATATGTTTGTTTTTGTGCAATATGTAGGTAGCCACTTGTAGATTAATCGACAATTTGATTGAAAGTTCCATCATTAACCCTTCAATGAAAAAATCATAGTTTATCGGTACACAAATGACCCCGAAACCGGATTTGGCGTCATATCTCTTGAACCGATCAAGATTTTCTAAATTTTATTTTTGCATTAGATATCCATCCCCGTTTAGCGACATTCACAATTTGATCCAATGTTCTATCTATAACGGTTCAGATTCCACCGCATTGTGATGGGTTAATCGATCAGCCCTGTTAAAAAACCGAATAGTGTGCATATCTCTTGAACCAAGCAAGATGGAATCGATTTTGTTTTTGCATATGTTAGGTATGCACGTGTAGATTAATCCACAAGTTGATTCAAGGTTCCATCATTAACGTTTCAGGCGCAACGAGGGTTAATGGGTTAATCGATAACGCGCCAAAAGGGATTATTGTGCATATCTCTTGAACAAAGCAAGATGGGATATGTTTGTTTTTGTGCAATATGTAGGTAGCCACTTGTAGATTAATCGACAATTTGATTGAAAGTTCCATCATTAACCCTTCAATGAAAAAATCATAGTTTATCGGTACACAAATGACCCCGAAACCGGATTTGGCGTCATATCTCTTGAACCGATCAAGATTTTCTAAATTTTATTTTTGCATTAGATATCCATCCCCGTTTAGCGACATTCACAATTTGATCCAATGTTCTATCTATAACGGTTCAGATTCCACCGCATTGTGATGGGTTAATCGATCAGCCCTGTTAAAAAACCGAATAGTGTGCATATCTCTTGAACCAAGCAAGCTGGAATCGATTTTGTTTTTGCATATGTTAGGTATGCACGTGTAGATTAATCCACAAGTTGATTCAAGGTTCCATCATTAACGTTTCAGGCGCAACGAGGGTTAATGGGTTAATCGATAACGCGCCAAAAGCGATTATTGTGCATATCTCTTGAACAAAGCAAGATGGGATATGTTTGTTTTTGTGCAATATGTAGGTAGCCACTTGTAGATTAATCGACAATTTGATTGAAAGTTCCATCATTAACCCTTCAATGAAAAAATCATAGTTTATCGGTACACAAATGACCCCGAAACCGGATTTGGCGTCATATCTCTTGAACCGATCAAGATTTTCTAAATTTTATTTTTGCATTAGATATCCATCCCCGTTTAGCGACATTCACAATTTGATCCAATGTTCTATCTATAACGGTTCAGATTCCACCGCATTGTGATGGGTTAATCGATCAGCCCTGTTAAAAAACCGAATAGTGTGCATATCTCTTGAACCAAGCAAGATTGAATCGATTTTGTTTTTGCATATGTTAGGTATGCACGTGTAGATTAATCCACAAGTTGATTCAAGGTTCCATCATTAACGTTTCAGGCGCAACGAGGGTTAATGGGTTAATCGATAACGCGCCAAAAGCGATTATTGTGCATATCTCTTGAACAAAGCAAGATGGGATATGTTTGTTTTTGTGCAATATGTAGGTAGCCACTTGTAGATTAATCGACAATTTGATTGAAAGTTCCATCATTAACCCTTCAATGAAAAAATCATAGTTTATCGGTACACAAATGACCCCGAAACCGGATTTGGCGTCATATCTCTTGAACCGATCAAGATTTTCTAAATTTTATTTTTGCATTAGATATCCATCCCCGTTTAGCGACATTCACAATTTGATCCAATGTTCTATCTATAACGGTTCAGATTCCACCGCATTGTGATGGGTTAATCGATCAGCCCTGTTAAAAAACCGAATAGTGTGCATATCTCTTGAACCAAGCAAGATGGAATCGATTTTGTTTTTGCATATGTTAGGTATGCACGTGTAGATTAATCCACAAGTTGATTCAAGGTTCCATCATTAACGTTTCAGGCGCAACGAGGGTTAATGGGTTAATCGATAACGCGCCAAAAGGGATTATTGTGCATATCTCTTGAACAAAGCAAGATGGGATATGTTTGTTTTTGTGCAATATGTAGGTAGCCACTTGTAGATTAATCGACAATTTGATTGAAAGTTCCATCATTAACCCTTCAATGAAAAAATCATAGTTTATCGGTACACAAATGACCCCGAAACCGGATTTGGCGTCATATCTCTTGAACCGATCAAGATTTTCTAAATTTTATTTTTGCATTAGATATCCATCCCCGTTTAGCGACATTCACAATTTGATCCAATGTTCTATCTATAACGGTTCAGATTCCACCGCATTGTGATGGGTTAATCGATCAGCCCTGTTAAAAAACCGAATAGTGTGCATATCTCTTGAACCAAGCAAGCTGGAATCGATTTTGTTTTTGCATATGTTAGGTATGCACGTGTAGATTAATCCACAAGTTGATTCAAGGTTCCATCATTAACGTTTCAGGCGCAACGAGGGTTAATGGGTTAATCGATAACGCGCCAAAAGCGATTATTGTGCATATCTCTTGAACAAAGCAAGATGGGATATGTTTGTTTTTGTGCAATATGTAGGTAGCCACTTGTAGATTAATCGACAATTTGATTGAAAGTTCCATCATTAACCCTTCAATGAAAAAATCATAGTTTATCGGTACACAAATGACCCCGAAACCGGATTTGGCGTCATATCTCTTGAACCGATCAAGATTTTCTAAATTTTATTTTTGCATTAGATATCCATCCCCGTTTAGCGACATTCACAATTTGATCCAATGTTCTATCTATAACGGTTCAGATTCCACCGCATTGTGATGGGTTAATCGATCAGCCCTGTTAAAAAACCGAATAGTGTGCATATCTCTTGAACCAAGCAAGATTGAATCGATTTTGTTTTTGCATATGTTAGGTATGCACGTGTAGATTAATCCACAAGTTGATTCAAGGTTCCATCATTAACGTTTCAGGCGCAACGAGGGTTAATGGGTTAATCGATAACGCGCCAAAAGCGATTATTGTGCATATCTCTTGAACAAAGCAAGATGGGATATGTTTGTTTTTGTGCAATATGTAGGTAGCCACTTGTAGATTAATCGACAATTTGATTGAAAGTTCCATCATTAACCCTTCAATGAAAAAATCATAGTTTATCGGTACACAAATGACCCCGAAACCGGATTTGGCGTCATATCTCTTGAACCGATCAAGATTTTCTAAATTTTATTTTTGCATTAGATATCCATCCCCGTTTAGCGACATTCACAATTTGATCCAATGTTCTATCTATAACGGTTCAGATTCCACCGCATTGTGATGGGTTAATCGATCAGCCCTGTTAAAAAACCGAATAGTGTGCATATCTCTTGAACCAAGCAAGATGGAATCGATTTTGTTTTTGCATATGTTAGGTATGCACGTGTAGATTAATCCACAAGTTGATTCAAGGTTCCATCATTAACGTTTCAGGCGCAACGAGGGTTAATGGGTTAATCGATAACGCGCCAAAAGGGATTATTGTGCATATCTCTTGAACAAAGCAAGATGGGATATGTTTGTTTTTGTGCAATATGTAGGTAGCCACTTGTAGATTAATCGACAATTTGATTGAAAGTTCCATCATTAACCCTTCAATGAAAAAATCATAGTTTATCGGTACACAAATGACCCCGAAACCGGATTTGGCGTCATATCTCTTGAACCGATCAAGATTTTCTAAATTTTATTTTTGCATTAGATATCCATCCCCGTTTAGCGACATTCACAATTTGATCCAATGTTCTATCTATAACGGTTCAGATTCCACCGCATTGTGATGGGTTAATCGATCAGCCCTGTTAAAAAACCGAATAGTGTGCATATCTCTTGAACCAAGCAAGCTGGAATCGATTTTGTTTTTGCATATGTTAGGTATGCACGTGTAGATTAATCCACAAGTTGATTCAAGGTTCCATCATTAACGTTTCAGGCGCAACGAGGGTTAATGGGTTAATCGATAACGCGCCAAAAGCGATTATTGTGCATATCTCTTGAACAAAGCAAGATGGGATATGTTTGTTTTTGTGCAATATGTAGGTAGCCACTTGTAGATTAATCGACAATTTGATTGAAAGTTCCATCATTAACCCTTCAATGAAAAAATCATAGTTTATCGGTACACAAATGACCCCGAAACCGGATTTGGCGTCATATCTCTTGAACCGATCAAGATTTTCTAAATTTTATTTTTGCATTAGATATCCATCCCCGTTTAGCGACATTCACAATTTGATCCAATGTTCTATCTATAACGGTTCAGATTCCACCGCATTGTGATGGGTTAATCGATCAGCCCTGTTAAAAAACCGAATAGTGTGCATATCTCTTGAACCAAGCAAGCTGGAATCGATTTTGTTTTTGCATATGTTAGGTATGCACGTGTAGATTAATCCACAAGTTGATTCAAGGTTCCATCATTAACGTTTCAGGCGCAACGAGGGTTAATGGGTTAATCGATAACGCGCCAAAAGCGATTATTGTGCATATCTCTTGAACAAAGCAAGATGGGATATGTTTGTTTTTGTGCAATATGTAGGTAGCCACTTGTAGATTAATCGACAATTTGATTGAAAGTTCCATCATTAACCCTTCAATGAAAAAATCATAGTTTATCGGTACACAAATGACCCCGAAACCGGATTTGGCGTCATATCTCTTGAACCGATCAAGATTTTCTAAATTTTATTTTTGCATTAGATATCCATCCCCGTTTAGCGACATTCACAATTTGATCCAATGTTCTATCTATAACGGTTCAGATTCCACCGCATTGTGATGGGTTAATCGATCAGCCCTGTTAAAAAACCGAATAGTGTGCATATCTCTTGAACCAAGCAAGATGGAATCGATTTTGTTTTTGCATATGTTAGGTATGCACGTGTAGATTAATCCACAAGTTGATTCAAGGTTCCATCATTAACGTTTCAGGCGCAACGAGGGTTAATGGGTTAATCGATAACGCGCCAAAAGGGATTATTGTGCATATCTCTTGAACAAAGCAAGATGGGATATGTTTGTTTTTGTGCAATATGTAGGTAGCCACTTGTAGATTAATCGACAATTTGATTGAAAGTTCCATCATTAACCCTTCAATGAAAAAATCATAGTTTATCGGTACACAAATGACCCCGAAACCGGATTTGGCGTCATATCTCTTGAACCGATCAAGATTTTCTAAATTTTATTTTTGCATTAGATATCCATCCCCGTTTAGCGACATTCACAATTTGATCCAATGTTCTATCTATAACGGTTCAGATTCCACCGCATTGTGATGGGTTAATCGATCAGCCCTGTTAAAAAACCGAATAGTGTGCATATCTCTTGAACCAAGCAAGCTGGAATCGATTTTGTTTTTGCATATGTTAGGTATGCACGTGTAGATTAATCCACAAGTTGATTCAAGGTTCCATCATTAACGTTTCAGGCGCAACGAGGGTTAATGGGTTAATCGATAACGCGCCAAAAGCGATTATTGTGCATATCTCTTGAACAAAGCAAGATGGGATATGTTTGTTTTTGTGCAATATGTAGGTAGCCACTTGTAGATTAATCGACAATTTGATTGAAAGTTCCATCATTAACCCTTCAATGAAAAAATCATAGTTTATCGGTACACAAATGACCCCGAAACCGGATTTGGCGTC
This sequence comes from Eurosta solidaginis, assembly GCF_040869045.1. Taxonomy (NCBI): domain Eukaryota; kingdom Metazoa; phylum Arthropoda; class Insecta; order Diptera; family Tephritidae; genus Eurosta; species Eurosta solidaginis. Next base: position 19,526 of record NC_090320.1, on the reverse strand, counting down.
ATATCTCTTGAACCGATCAAGATTTTCTAAATTTTATTTTTGCATTAGATATCCATCCCCGTTTAGCGACATTCACAATTTGATCCAATGTTCTATCTATAACGGTTCAGATTCCACCGCATTGTGATGGGTTAATCGATCAGCCCTGTTAAAAAACCGAATAGTGTGCATATCTCTTGAACCAAGCAAGATTGAATCGATTTTGTTTTTGCATATGTTAGGTATGCACGTGTAGATTAATCCACAAGTTGATTCAAGGTTCCATCATTAACGTTTCAGGCGCAACGAGGGTTAATGGGTTAATCGATAACGCGCCAAAAGCGATTATTGTGCATATCTCTTGAACAAAGCAAGATGGGATATGTTTGTTTTTGTGCAATATGTAGGTAGCCACTTGTAGATTAATCGACAATTTGATTGAAAGTTCCATCATTAACCCTTCAATGAAAAAATCATAGTTTATCGGTACACAAATGACCCCGAAACCGGATTTGGCGTCATATCTCTTGAACCGATCAAGATTTTCTAAATTTTATTTTTGCATTAGATATCCATCCCCGTTTAGCGACATTCACAATTTGATCCAATGTTCTATCTATAACGGTTCAGATTCCACCGCATTGTGATGGGTTAATCGATCAGCCCTGTTAAAAAACCGAATAGTGTGCATATCTCTTGAACCAAGCAAGCTGGAATCGATTTTGTTTTTGCATATGTTAGGTATGCACGTGTAGATTAATCCACAAGTTGATTCAAGGTTCCATCATTAACGTTTCAGGCGCAACGAGGGTTAATGGGTTAATCGATAACGCGCCAAAAGCGATTATTGTGCATATCTCTTGAACAAAGCAAGATGGGATATGTTTGTTTTTGTGCAATATGTAGGTAGCCACTTGTAGATTAATCGACAATTTGATTGAAAGTTCCATCATTAACCCTTCAATGAAAAAATCATAGTTTATCGGTACACAAATGACCCCGAAACCGGATTTGGCGTCATATCTCTTGAACCGATCAAGATTTTCTAAATTTTATTTTTGCATTAGATATCCATCCCCGTTTAGCGACATTCACAATTTGATCCAATGTTCTATCTATAACGGTTCAGATTCCACCGCATTGTGATGGGTTAATCGATCAGCCCTGTTAAAAAACCGAATAGTGTGCATATCTCTTGAACCAAGCAAGCTGGAATCGATTTTGTTTTTGCATATGTTAGGTATGCACGTGTAGATTAATCCACAAGTTGATTCAAGGTTCCATCATTAACGTTTCAGGCGCAACGAGGGTTAATGGGTTAATCGATAACGCGCCAAAAGCGATTATTGTGCATATCTCTTGAACAAAGCAAGATGGGATATGTTTGTTTTTGTGCAATATGTAGGTAGCCACTTGTAGATTAATCGACAATTTGATTGAAAGTTCCATCATTAACCCTTCAATGAAAAAATCATAGTTTATCGGTACACAAATGACCCCGAAACCGGATTTGGCGTCATATCTCTTGAACCGATCAAGATTTTCTAAATTTTATTTTTGCATTAGATATCCATCCCCGTTTAGCGACATTCACAATTTGATCCAATGTTCTATCTATAACGGTTCAGATTCCACCGCATTGTGATGGGTTAATCGATCAGCCCTGTTAAAAAACCGAATAGTGTGCATATCTCTTGAACCAAGCAAGCTGGAATCGATTTTGTTTTTGCATATGTTAGGTATGCACGTGTAGATTAATCCACAAGTTGATTCAAGGTTCCATCATTAACGTTTCAGGCGCAACGAGGGTTAATGGGTTAATCGATAACGCGCCAAAAGCGATTATTGTGCATATCTCTTGAACAAAGCAAGATGGGATATGTTTGTTTTTGTGCAATATGTAGGTAGCCACTTGTAGATTAATCGACAATTTGATTGAAAGTTCCATCATTAACCCTTCAATGAAAAAATCATAGTTTATCGGTACACAAATGACCCCGAAACCGGATTTGGCGTCATATCTCTTGAACCGATCAAGATTTTCTAAATTTTATTTTTGCATTAGATATCCATCCCCGTTTAGCGACATTCACAATTTGATCCAATGTTCTATCTATAACGGTTCAGATTCCACCGCATTGTGATGGGTTAATCGATCAGCCCTGTTAAAAAACCGAATAGTGTGCATATCTCTTGAACCAAGCAAGATTGAATCGATTTTGTTTTTGCATATGTTAGGTATGCACGTGTAGATTAATCCACAAGTTGATTCAAGGTTCCATCATTAACGTTTCAGGCGCAACGAGGGTTAATGGGTTAATCGATAACGCGCCAAAAGCGATTATTGTGCATATCTCTTGAACAAAGCAAGATGGGATATGTTTGTTTTTGTGCAATATGTAGGTAGCCACTTGTAGATTAATCGACAATTTGATTGAAAGTTCCATCATTAACCCTTCAATGAAAAAATCATAGTTTATCGGTACACAAATGACCCCGAAACCGGATTTGGCGTCATATCTCTTGAACCGATCAAGATTTTCTAAATTTTATTTTTGCATTAGATATCCATCCCCGTTTAGCGACATTCACAATTTGATCCAATGTTCTATCTATAACGGTTCAGATTCCACCGCATTGTGATGGGTTAATCGATCAGCCCTGTTAAAAAACCGAATAGTGTGCATATCTCTTGAACCAAGCAAGATTGAATCGATTTTGTTTTTGCATATGTTAGGTATGCACGTGTAGATTAATCCACAAGTTGATTCAAGGTTCCATCATTAACGTTTCAGGCGCAACGAGGGTTAATGGGTTAATCGATAACGCGCCAAAAGCGATTATTGTGCATATCTCTTGAACAAAGCAAGATGGGATATGTTTGTTTTTGTGCAATATGTAGGTAGCCACTTGTAGATTAATCGACAATTTGATTGAAAGTTCCATCATTAACCCTTCAATGAAAAAATCATAGTTTATCGGTACACAAATGACCCCGAAACCGGATTTGGCGTCATATCTCTTGAACCGATCAAGATTTTCTAAATTTTATTTTTGCATTAGATATCCATCCCCGTTTAGCGACATTCACAATTTGATCCAATGTTCTATCTATAACGGTTCAGATTCCACCGCATTGTGATGGGTTAATCGATCAGCCCTGTTAAAAAACCGAATAGTGTGCATATCTCTTGAACCAAGCAAGCTGGAATCGATTTTGTTTTTGCATATGTTAGGTATGCACGTGTAGATTAATCCACAAGTTGATTCAAGGTTCCATCATTAACGTTTCAGGCGCAACGAGGGTTAATGGGTTAATCGATAACGCGCCAAAAGCGATTATTGTGCATATCTCTTGAACAAAGCAAGATGGGATATGTTTGTTTTTGTGCAATATGTAGGTAGCCACTTGTAGATTAATCGACAATTTGATTGAAAGTTCCATCATTAACCCTTCAATGAAAAAATCATAGTTTATCGGTACACAAATGACCCCGAAACCGGATTTGGCGTCATATCTCTTGAACCGATCAAGATTTTCTAAATTTTATTTTTGCATTAGATATCCATCCCCGTTTAGCGACATTCACAATTTGATCCAATGTTCTATCTATAACGGTTCAGATTCCACCGCATTGTGATGGGTTAATCGATCAGCCCTGTTAAAAAACCGAATAGTGTGCATATCTCTTGAACCAAGCAAGCTGGAATCGATTTTGTTTTTGCATATGTTAGGTATGCACGTGTAGATTAATCCACAAGTTGATTCAAGGTTCCATCATTAACGTTTCAGGCGCAACGAGGGTTAATGGGTTAATCGATAACGCGCCAAAAGCGATTATTGTGCATATCTCTTGAACAAAGCAAGATGGGATATGTTTGTTTTTGTGCAATATGTAGGTAGCCACTTGTAGATTAATCGACAATTTGATTGAAAGTTCCATCATTAACCCTTCAATGAAAAAATCATAGTTTATCGGTACACAAATGACCCCGAAACCGGATTTGGCGTCATATCTCTTGAACCGATCAAGATTTTCTAAATTTTATTTTTGCATTAGATATCCATCCCCGTTTAGCGACATTCACAATTTGATCCAATGTTCTATCTATAACGGTTCAGATTCCACCGCATTGTGATGGGTTAATCGATCAGCCCTGTTAAAAAACCGAATAGTGTGCATATCTCTTGAACCAAGCAAGATTGAATCGATTTTGTTTTTGCATATGTTAGGTATGCACGTGTAGATTAATCCACAAGTTGATTCAAGGTTCCATCATTAACGTTTCAGGCGCAACGAGGGTTAATGGGTTAATCGATAACGCGCCAAAAGCGATTATTGTGCATATCTCTTGAACAAAGCAAGATGGGATATGTTTGTTTTTGTGCAATATGTAGGTAGCCACTTGTAGATTAATCGACAATTTGATTGAAAGTTCCATCATTAACCCTTCAATGAAAAAATCATAGTTTATCGGTACACAAATGACCCCGAAACCGGATTTGGCGTCATATCTCTTGAACCGATCAAGATTTTCTAAATTTTATTTTTGCATTAGATATCCATCCCCGTTTAGCGACATTCACAATTTGATCCAATGTTCTATCTATAACGGTTCAGATTCCACCGCATTGTGATGGGTTAATCGATCAGCCCTGTTAAAAAACCGAATAGTGTGCATATCTCTTGAACCAAGCAAGATGGAATCGATTTTGTTTTTGCATATGTTAGGTATGCACGTGTAGATTAATCCACAAGTTGATTCAAGGTTCCATCATTAACGTTTCAGGCGCAACGAGGGTTAATGGGTTAATCGATAACGCGCCAAAAGGGATTATTGTGCATATCTCTTGAACAAAGCAAGATGGGATATGTTTGTTTTTGTGCAATATGTAGGTAGCCACTTGTAGATTAATCGACAATTTGATTGAAAGTTCCATCATTAACCCTTCAATGAAAAAATCATAGTTTATCGGTACACAAATGACCCCGAAACCGGATTTGGCGTCATATCTCTTGAACCGATCAAGATTTTCTAAATTTTATTTTTGCATTAGATATCCATCCCCGTTTAGCGACATTCACAATTTGATCCAATGTTCTATCTATAACGGTTCAGATTCCACCGCATTGTGATGGGTTAATCGATCAGCCCTGTTAAAAAACCGAATAGTGTGCATATCTCTTGAACCAAGCAAGCTGGAATCGATTTTGTTTTTGCATATGTTAGGTATGCACGTGTAGATTAATCCACAAGTTGATTCAAGGTTCCATCATTAACGTTTCAGGCGCAACGAGGGTTAATGGGTTAATCGATAACGCGCCAAAAGCGATTATTGTGCATATCTCTTGAACAAAGCAAGATGGGATATGTTTGTTTTTGTGCAATATGTAGGTAGCCACTTGTAGATTAATCGACAATTTGATTGAAAGTTCCATCATTAACCCTTCAATGAAAAAATCATAGTTTATCGGTACACAAATGACCCCGAAACCGGATTTGGCGTCATATCTCTTGAACCGATCAAGATTTTCTAAATTTTATTTTTGCATTAGATATCCATCCCCGTTTAGCGACATTCACAATTTGATCCAATGTTCTATCTATAACGGTTCAGATTCCACCGCATTGTGATGGGTTAATCGATCAGCCCTGTTAAAAAACCGAATAGTGTGCATATCTCTTGAACCAAGCAAGATTGAATCGATTTTGTTTTTGCATATGTTAGGTATGCACGTGTAGATTAATCCACAAGTTGATTCAAGGTTCCATCATTAACGTTTCAGGCGCAACGAGGGTTAATGGGTTAATCGATAACGCGCCAAAAGCGATTATTGTGCATATCTCTTGAACAAAGCAAGATGGGATATGTTTGTTTTTGTGCAATATGTAGGTAGCCACTTGTAGATTAATCGACAATTTGATTGAAAGTTCCATCATTAACCCTTCAATGAAAAAATCATAGTTTATCGGTACACAAATGACCCCGAAACCGGATTTGGCGTCATATCTCTTGAACCGATCAAGATTTTCTAAATTTTATTTTTGCATTAGATATCCATCCCCGTTTAGCGACATTCACAATTTGATCCAATGTTCTATCTATAACGGTTCAGATTCCACCGCATTGTGATGGGTTAATCGATCAGCCCTGTTAAAAAACCGAATAGTGTGCATATCTCTTGAACCAAGCAAGATGGAATCGATTTTGTTTTTGCATATGTTAGGTATGCACGTGTAGATTAATCCACAAGTTGATTCAAGGTTCCATCATTAACGTTTCAGGCGCAACGAGGGTTAATGGGTTAATCGATAACGCGCCAAAAGCGATTATTGTGCATATCTCTTGAACAAAGCAAGATGGGATATGTTTGTTTTTGTGCAATATGTAGGTAGCCACTTGTAGATTAATCGACAATTTGATTGAAAGTTCCATCATTAACCCTTCAATGAAAAAATCATAGTTTATCGGTACACAAATGACCCCGAAACCGGATTTGGCGTCATATCTCTTGAACCGATCAAGATTTTCTAAATTTTATTTTTGCATTAGATATCCATCCCCGTTTAGCGACATTCACAATTTGATCCAATGTTCTATCTATAACGGTTCAGATTCCACCGCATTGTGATGGGTTAATCGATCAGCCCTGTTAAAAAACCGAATAGTGTGCATATCTCTTGAACCAAGCAAGATGGAATCGATTTTGTTTTTGCATATGTTAGGTATGCACGTGTAGATTAATCCACAAGTTGATTCAAGGTTCCATCATTAACGTTTCAGGCGCAACGAGGGTTAATGGGTTAATCGATAACGCGCCAAAAGGGATTATTGTGCATATCTCTTGAACAAAGCAAGATGGGATATGTTTGTTTTTGTGCAATATGTAGGTAGCCACTTGTAGATTAATCGACAATTTGATTGAAAGTTCCATCATTAACCCTTCAATGAAAAAATCATAGTTTATCGGTACACAAATGACCCCGAAACCGGATTTGGCGTCATATCTCTTGAACCGATCAAGATTTTCTAAATTTTATTTTTGCATTAGATATCCATCCCCGTTTAGCGACATTCACAATTTGATCCAATGTTCTATCTATAACGGTTCAGATTCCACCGCATTGTGATGGGTTAATCGATCAGCCCTGTTAAAAAACCGAATAGTGTGCATATCTCTTGAACCAAGCAAGCTGGAATCGATTTTGTTTTTGCATATGTTAGGTATGCACGTGTAGATTAATCCACAAGTTGATTCAAGGTTCCATCATTAACGTTTCAGGCGCAACGAGGGTTAATGGGTTAATCGATAACGCGCCAAAAGCGATTATTGTGCATATCTCTTGAACAAAGCAAGATGGGATATGTTTGTTTTTGTGCAATATGTAGGTAGCCACTTGTAGATTAATCGACAATTTGATTGAAAGTTCCATCATTAACCCTTCAATGAAAAAATCATAGTTTATCGGTACACAAATGACCCCGAAACCGGATTTGGCGTCATATCTCTTGAACCGATCAAGATTTTCTAAATTTTATTTTTGCATTAGATATCCATCCCCGTTTAGCGACATTCACAATTTGATCCAATGTTCTATCTATAACGGTTCAGATTCCACCGCATTGTGATGGGTTAATCGATCAGCCCTGTTAAAAAACCGAATAGTGTGCATATCTCTTGAACCAAGCAAGATTGAATCGATTTTGTTTTTGCATATGTTAGGTATGCACGTGTAGATTAATCCACAAGTTGATTCAAGGTTCCATCATTAACGTTTCAGGCGCAACGAGGGTTAATGGGTTAATCGATAACGCGCCAAAAGCGATTATTGTGCATATCTCTTGAACAAAGCAAGATGGGATATGTTTGTTTTTGTGCAATATGTAGGTAGCCACTTGTAGATTAATCGACAATTTGATTGAAAGTTCCATCATTAACCCTTCAATGAAAAAATCATAGTTTATCGGTACACAAATGACCCCGAAACCGGATTTGGCGTCATATCTCTTGAACCGATCAAGATTTTCTAAATTTTATTTTTGCATTAGATATCCATCCCCGTTTAGCGACATTCACAATTTGATCCAATGTTCTATCTATAACGGTTCAGATTCCACCGCATTGTGATGGGTTAATCGATCAGCCCTGTTAAAAAACCGAATAGTGTGCATATCTCTTGAACCAAGCAAGCTGGAATCGATTTTGTTTTTGCATATGTTAGGTATGCACGTGTAGATTAATCCACAAGTTGATTCAAGGTTCCATCATTAACGTTTCAGGCGCAACGAGGGTTAATGGGTTAATCGATAACGCGCCAAAAGCGATTATTGTGCATATCTCTTGAACAAAGCAAGATGGGATATGTTTGTTTTTGTGCAATATGTAGGTAGCCACTTGTAGATTAATCGACAATTTGATTGAAAGTTCCATCATTAACCCTTCAATGAAAAAATCATAGTTTATCGGTACACAAATGACCCCGAAACCGGATTTGGCGTCATATCTCTTGAACCGATCAAGATTTTCTAAATTTTATTTTTGCATTAGATATCCATCCCCGTTTAGCGACATTCACAATTTGATCCAATGTTCTATCTATAACGGTTCAGATTCCACCGCATTGTGATGGGTTAATCGATCAGCCCTGTTAAAAAACCGAATAGTGTGCATATCTCTTGAACCAAGCAAGATTGAATCGATTTTGTTTTTGCATATGTTAGGTATGCACGTGTAGATTAATCCACAAGTTGATTCAAGGTTCCATCATTAACGTTTCAGGCGCAACGAGGGTTAATGGGTTAATCGATAACGCGCCAAAAGCGATTATTGTGCATATCTCTTGAACAAAGCAAGATGGGATATGTTTGTTTTTGTGCAATATGTAGGTAGCCACTTGTAGATTAATCGACAATTTGATTGAAAGTTCCATCATTAACCCTTCAATGAAAAAATCATAGTTTATCGGTACACAAATGACCCCGAAACCGGATTTGGCGTCATATCTCTTGAACCGATCAAGATTTTCTAAATTTTATTTTTGCATTAGATATCCATCCCCGTTTAGCGACATTCACAATTTGATCCAATGTTCTATCTATAACGGTTCAGATTCCACCGCATTGTGATGGGTTAATCGATCAGCCCTGTTAAAAAACCGAATAGTGTGCATATCTCTTGAACCAAGCAAGATGGAATCGATTTTGTTTTTGCATATGTTAGGTATGCACGTGTAGATTAATCCACAAGTTGATTCAAGGTTCCATCATTAACGTTTCAGGCGCAACGAGGGTTAATGGGTTAATCGATAACGCGCCAAAAGGGATTATTGTGCATATCTCTTGAACAAAGCAAGATGGGATATGTTTGTTTTTGTGCAATATGTAGGTAGCCACTTGTAGATTAATCGACAATTTGATTGAAAGTTCCATCATTAACCCTTCAATGAAAAAATCATAGTTTATCGGTACACAAATGACCCCGAAACCGGATTTGGCGTCATATCTCTTGAACCGATCAAGATTTTCTAAATTTTATTTTTGCATTAGATATCCATCCCCGTTTAGCGACATTCACAATTTGATCCAATGTTCTATCTATAACGGTTCAGATTCCACCGCATTGTGATGGGTTAATCGATCAGCCCTGTTAAAAAACCGAATAGTGTGCATATCTCTTGAACCAAGCAAGCTGGAATCGATTTTGTTTTTGCATATGTTAGGTATGCACGTGTAGATTAATCCACAAGTTGATTCAAGGTTCCATCATTAACGTTTCAGGCGCAACGAGGGTTAATGGGTTAATCGATAACGCGCCAAAAGCGATTATTGTGCATATCTCTTGAACAAAGCAAGATGGGATATGTTTGTTTTTGTGCAATATGTAGGTAGCCACTTGTAGATTAATCGACAATTTGATTGAAAGTTCCATCATTAACCCTTCAATGAAAAAATCATAGTTTATCGGTACACAAATGACCCCGAAACCGGATTTGGCGTCATATCTCTTGAACCGATCAAGATTTTCTAAATTTTATTTTTGCATTAGATATCCATCCCCGTTTAGCGACATTCACAATTTGATCCAATGTTCTATCTATAACGGTTCAGATTCCACCGCATTGTGATGGGTTAATCGATCAGCCCTGTTAAAAAACCGAATAGTGTGCATATCTCTTGAACCAAGCAAGATTGAATCGATTTTGTTTTTGCATATGTTAGGTATGCACGTGTAGATTAATCCACAAGTTGATTCAAGGTTCCATCATTAACGTTTCAGGCGCAACGAGGGTTAATGGGTTAATCGATAACGCGCCAAAAGCGATTATTGTGCATATCTCTTGAACAAAGCAAGATGGGATATGTTTGTTTTTGTGCAATATGTAGGTAGCCACTTGTAGATTAATCGACAATTTGATTGAAAGTTCCATCATTAACCCTTCAATGAAAAAATCATAGTTTATCGGTACACAAATGACCCCGAAACCGGATTTGGCGTCATATCTCTTGAACCGATCAAGATTTTCTAAATTTTATTTTTGCATTAGATATCCATCCCCGTTTAGCGACATTCACAATTTGATCCAATGTTCTATCTATAACGGTTCAGATTCCACCGCATTGTGATGGGTTAATCGATCAGCCCTGTTAAAAAACCGAATAGTGTGCATATCTCTTGAACCAAGCAAGCTGGAATCGATTTTGTTTTTGCATATGTTAGGTATGCACGTGTAGATTAATCCACAAGTTGATTCAAGGTTCCATCATTAACGTTTCAGGCGCAACGAGGGTTAATGGGTTAATCGATAACGCGCCAAAAGCGATTATTGTGCATATCTCTTGAACAAAGCAAGATGGGATATGTTTGTTTTTGTGCAATATGTAGGTAGCCACTTGTAGATTAATCGACAATTTGATTGAAAGTTCCATCATTAACCCTTCAATGAAAAAATCATAGTTTATCGGTACACAAATGACCCCGAAACCGGATTTGGCGTCATATCTCTTGAACCGATCAAGATTTTCTAAATTTTATTTTTGCATTAGATATCCATCCCCGTTTAGCGACATTCACAATTTGATCCAATGTTCTATCTATAACGGTTCAGATTCCACCGCATTGTGATGGGTTAATCGATCAGCCCTGTTAAAAAACCGAATAGTGTGCATATCTCTTGAACCAAGCAAGCTGGAATCGATTTTGTTTTTGCATATGTTAGGTATGCACGTGTAGATTAATCCACAAGTTGATTCAAGGTTCCATCATTAACGTTTCAGGCGCAACGAGGGTTAATGGGTTAATCGATAACGCGCCAAAAGCGATTATTGTGCATATCTCTTGAACAAAGCAAGATGGGATATGTTTGTTTTTGTGCAATATGTAGGTAGCCACTTGTAGATTAATCGACAATTTGATTGAAAGTTCCATCATTAACCCTTCAATGAAAAAATCATAGTTTATCGGTACACAAATGACCCCGAAACCGGATTTGGCGTCATATCTCTTGAACCGATCAAGATTTTCTAAATTTTATTTTTGCATTAGATATCCATCCCCGTTTAGCGACATTCACAATTTGATCCAATGTTCTATCTATAACGGTTCAGATTCCACCGCATTGTGATGGGTTAATCGATCAGCCCTGTTAAAAAACCGAATAGTGTGCATATCTCTTGAACCAAGCAAGATTGAATCGATTTTGTTTTTGCATATGTTAGGTATGCACGTGTAGATTAATCCACAAGTTGATTCAAGGTTCCATCATTAACGTTTCAGGCGCAACGAGGGTTAATGGGTTAATCGATAACGCGCCAAAAGCGATTATTGTGCATATCTCTTGAACAAAGCAAGATGGGATATGTTTGTTTTTGTGCAATATGTAGGTAGCCACTTGTAGATTAATCGACAATTTGATTGAAAGTTCCATCATTAACCCTTCAATGAAAAAATCATAGTTTATCGGTACACAAATGACCCCGAAACCGGATTTGGCGTCATATCTCTTGAACCGATCAAGATTTTCTAAATTTTATTTTTGCATTAGATATCCATCCCCGTTTAGCGACATTCACAATTTGATCCAATGTTCTATCTATAACGGTTCAGATTCCACCGCATTGTGATGGGTTAATCGATCAGCCCTGTTAAAAAACCGAATAGTGTGCATATCTCTTGAACCAAGCAAGCTGGAATCGATTTTGTTTTTGCATATGTTAGGTATGCACGTGTAGATTAATCCACAAGTTGATTCAAGGTTCCATCATTAACGTTTCAGGCGCAACGAGGGTTAATGGGTTAATCGATAACGCGCCAAAAGGGATTATTGTGCATATCTCTTGAACAAAGCAAGATGGGATATGTTTGTTTTTGTGCAATATGTAGGTAGCCACTTGTAGATTAATCGACAATTTGATTGAAAGTTCCATCATTAACCCTTCAATGAAAAAATCATAGTTTATCGGTACACAAATGACCCCGAAACCGGATTTGGCGTCATATCTCTTGAACCGATCAAGATTTTCTAAATTTTATTTTTGCATTAGATATCCATCCCCGTTTAGCGACATTCACAATTTGATCCAATGTTCTATCTATAACGGTTCAGATTCCACCGCATTGTGATGGGTTAATCGATCAGCCCTGTTAAAAAACCGAATAGTGTGCATATCTCTTGAACCAAGCAAGCTGGAATCGATTTTGTTTTTGCATATGTTAGGTATGCACGTGTAGATTAATCCACAAGTTGATTCAAGGTTCCATCATTAACGTTTCAGGCGCAACGAGGGTTAATGGGTTAATCGATAACGCGCCAAAAGCGATTATTGTGCATATCTCTTGAACAAAGCAAGATGGGATATGTTTGTTTTTGTGCAATATGTAGGTAGCCACTTGTAGATTAATCGACAATTTGATTGAAAGTTCCATCATTAACCCTTCAATGAAAAAATCATAGTTTATCGGTACACAAATGACCCCGAAACCGGATTTGGCGTCATATCTCTTGAACCGATCAAGATTTTCTAAATTTTATTTTTGCATTAGATATCCATCCCCGTTTAGCGACATTCACAATTTGATCCAATGTTCTATCTATAACGGTTCAGATTCCACCGCATTGTGATGGGTTAATCGATCAGCCCTGTTAAAAAACCGAATAGTGTGCATATCTCTTGAACCAAGCAAGATTGAATCGATTTTGTTTTTGCATATGTTAGGTATGCACGTGTAGATTAATCCACAAGTTGATTCAAGGTTCCATCATTAACGTTTCAGGCGCAACGAGGGTTAATGGGTTAATCGATAACGCGCCAAAAGCGATTATTGTGCATATCTCTTGAACAAAGCAAGATGGGATATGTTTGTTTTTGTGCAATATGTAGGTAGCCACTTGTAGATTAATCGACAATTTGATTGAAAGTTCCATCATTAACCCTTCAATGAAAAAATCATAGTTTATCGGTACACAAATGACCCCGAAACCGGATTTGGCGTCATATCTCTTGAACCGATCAAGATTTTCTAAATTTTATTTTTGCATTAGATATCCATCCCCGTTTAGCGACATTCACAATTTGATCCAATGTTCTATCTATAACGGTTCAGATTCCACCGCATTGTGATGGGTTAATCGATCAGCCCTGTTAAAAAACCGAATAGTGTGCATATCTCTTGAACCAAGCAAGCTGGAATCGATTTTGTTTTTGCATATGTTAGGTATGCACGTGTAGATTAATCCACAAGTTGATTCAAGGTTCCATCATTAACGTTTCAGGCGCAACGAGGGTTAATGGGTTAATCGATAACGCGCCAAAAGCGATTATTGTGCATATCTCTTGAACAAAGCAAGATGGGATATGTTTGTTTTTGTGCAATATGTAGGTAGCCACTTGTAGATTAATCGACAATTTGATTGAAAGTTCCATCATTAACCCTTCAATGAAAAAATCATAGTTTATCGGTACACAAATGACCCCGAAACCGGATTTGGCGTCATATCTCTTGAACCGATCAAGATTTTCTAAATTTTATTTTTGCATTAGATATCCATCCCCGTTTAGCGACATTCACAATTTGATCCAATGTTCTATCTATAACGGTTCAGATTCCACCGCATTGTGATGGGTTAATCGATCAGCCCTGTTAAAAAACCGAATAGTGTGCATATCTCTTGAACCAAGCAAGCTGGAATCGATTTTGTTTTTGCATATGTTAGGTATGCACGTGTAGATTAATCCACAAGTTGATTCAAGGTTCCATCATTAACGTTTCAGGCGCAACGAGGGTTAATGGGTTAATCGATAACGCGCCAAAAGCGATTATTGTGCATATCTCTTGAACAAAGCAAGATGGGATATGTTTGTTTTTGTGCAATATGTAGGTAGCCACTTGTAGATTAATCGACAATTTGATTGAAAGTTCCATCATTAACCCTTCAATGAAAAAATCATAGTTTATCGGTACACAAATGACCCCGAAACCGGATTTGGCGTCATATCTCTTGAACCGATCAAGATTTTCTAAATTTTATTTTTGCATTAGATATCCATCCCCGTTTAGCGACATTCACAATTTGATCCAATGTTCTATCTATAACGGTTCAGATTCCACCGCATTGTGATGGGTTAATCGATCAGCCCTGTTAAAAAACCGAATAGTGTGCATATCTCTTGAACCAAGCAAGATTGAATCGATTTTGTTTTTGCATATGTTAGGTATGCACGTGTAGATTAATCCACAAGTTGATTCAAGGTTCCATCATTAACGTTTCAGGCGCAACGAGGGTTAATGGGTTAATCGATAACGCGCCAAAAGCGATTATTGTGCATATCTCTTGAACAAAGCAAGATGGGATATGTTTGTTTTTGTGCAATATGTAGGTAGCCACTTGTAGATTAATCGACAATTTGATTGAAAGTTCCATCATTAACCCTTCAATGAAAAAATCATAGTTTATCGGTACACAAATGACCCCGAAACCGGATTTGGCGTCATATCTCTTGAACCGATCAAGATTTTCTAAATTTTATTTTTGCATTAGATATCCATCCCCGTTTAGCGACATTCACAATTTGATCCAATGTTCTATCTATAACGGTTCAGATTCCACCGCATTGTGATGGGTTAATCGATCAGCCCTGTTAAAAAACCGAATAGTGTGCATATCTCTTGAACCAAGCAAGATGGAATCGATTTTGTTTTTGCATATGTTAGGTATGCACGTGTAGATTAATCCACAAGTTGATTCAAGGTTCCATCATTAACGTTTCAGGCGCAACGAGGGTTAATGGGTTAATCGATAACGCGCCAAAAGGGATTATTGTGCATATCTCTTGAACAAAGCAAGATGGGATATGTTTGTTTTTGTGCAATATGTAGGTAGCCACTTGTAGATTAATCGACAATTTGATTGAAAGTTCCATCATTAACCCTTCAATGAAAAAATCATAGTTTATCGGTACACAAATGACCCCGAAACCGGATTTGGCGTCATATCTCTTGAACCGATCAAGATTTTCTAAATTTTATTTTTGCATTAGATATCCATCCCCGTTTAGCGACATTCACAATTTGATCCAATGTTCTATCTATAACGGTTCAGATTCCACCGCATTGTGATGGGTTAATCGATCAGCCCTGTTAAAAAACCGAATAGTGTGCATATCTCTTGAACCAAGCAAGCTGGAATCGATTTTGTTTTTGCATATGTTAGGTATGCACGTGTAGATTAATCCACAAGTTGATTCAAGGTTCCATCATTAACGTTTCAGGCGCAACGAGGGTTAATGGGTTAATCGATAACGCGCCAAAAGCGATTATTGTGCATATCTCTTGAACAAAGCAAGATGGGATATGTTTGTTTTTGTGCAATATGTAGGTAGCCACTTGTAGATTAATCGACAATTTGATTGAAAGTTCCATCATTAACCCTTCAATGAAAAAATCATAGTTTATCGGTACACAAATGACCCCGAAACCGGATTTGGCGTCATATCTCTTGAACCGATCAAGATTTTCTAAATTTTATTTTTGCATTAGATATCCATCCCCGTTTAGCGACATTCACAATTTGATCCAATGTTCTATCTATAACGGTTCAGATTCCACCGCATTGTGATGGGTTAATCGATCAGCCCTGTTAAAAAACCGAATAGTGTGCATATCTCTTGAACCAAGCAAGATTGAATCGATTTTGTTTTTGCATATGTTAGGTATGCACGTGTAGATTAATCCACAAGTTGATTCAAGGTTCCATCATTAACGTTTCAGGCGCAACGAGGGTTAATGGGTTAATCGATAACGCGCCAAAAGCGATTATTGTGCATATCTCTTGAACAAAGCAAGATGGGATATGTTTGTTTTTGTGCAATATGTAGGTAGCCACTTGTAGATTAATCGACAATTTGATTGAAAGTTCCATCATTAACCCTTCAATGAAAAAATCATAGTTTATCGGTACACAAATGACCCCGAAACCGGATTTGGCGTCATATCTCTTGAACCGATCAAGATTTTCTAAATTTTATTTTTGCATTAGATATCCATCCCCGTTTAGCGACATTCACAATTTGATCCAATGTTCTATCTATAACGGTTCAGATTCCACCGCATTGTGATGGGTTAATCGATCAGCCCTGTTAAAAAACCGAATAGTGTGCATATCTCTTGAACCAAGCAAGCTGGAATCGATTTTGTTTTTGCATATGTTAGGTATGCACGTGTAGATTAATCCACAAGTTGATTCAAGGTTCCATCATTAACGTTTCAGGCGCAACGAGGGTTAATGGGTTAATCGATAACGCGCCAAAAGCGATTATTGTGCATATCTCTTGAACAAAGCAAGATGGGATATGTTTGTTTTTGTGCAATATGTAGGTAGCCACTTGTAGATTAATCGACAATTTGATTGAAAGTTCCATCATTAACCCTTCAATGAAAAAATCATAGTTTATCGGTACACAAATGACCCCGAAACCGGATTTGGCGTCATATCTCTTGAACCGATCAAGATTTTCTAAATTTTATTTTTGCATTAGATATCCATCCCCGTTTAGCGACATTCACAATTTGATCCAATGTTCTATCTATAACGGTTCAGATTCCACCGCATTGTGATGGGTTAATCGATCAGCCCTGTTAAAAAACCGAATAGTGTGCATATCTCTTGAACCAAGCAAGCTGGAATCGATTTTGTTTTTGCATATGTTAGGTATGCACGTGTAGATTAATCCACAAGTTGATTCAAGGTTCCATCATTAACGTTTCAGGCGCAACGAGGGTTAATGGGTTAATCGATAACGCGCCAAAAGCGATTATTGTGCATATCTCTTGAACAAAGCAAGATGGGATATGTTTGTTTTTGTGCAATATGTAGGTAGCCACTTGTAGATTAATCGACAATTTGATTGAAAGTTCCATCATTAACCCTTCAATGAAAAAATCATAGTTTATCGGTACACAAATGACCCCGAAACCGGATTTGGCGTCATATCTCTTGAACCGATCAAGATTTTCTAAATTTTATTTTTGCATTAGATATCCATCCCCGTTTAGCGACATTCACAATTTGATCCAATGTTCTATCTATAACGGTTCAGATTCCACCGCATTGTGATGGGTTAATCGATCAGCCCTGTTAAAAAACCGAATAGTGTGCATATCTCTTGAACCAAGCAAGATTGAATCGATTTTGTTTTTGCATATGTTAGGTATGCACGTGTAGATTAATCCACAAGTTGATTCAAGGTTCCATCATTAACGTTTCAGGCGCAACGAGGGTTAATGGGTTAATCGATAACGCGCCAAAAGCGATTATTGTGCATATCTCTTGAACAAAGCAAGATGGGATATGTTTGTTTTTGTGCAATATGTAGGTAGCCACTTGTAGATTAATCGACAATTTGATTGAAAGTTCCATCATTAACCCTTCAATGAAAAAATCATAGTTTATCGGTACACAAATGACCCCGAAACCGGATTTGGCGTCATATCTCTTGAACCGATCAAGATTTTCTAAATTTTATTTTTGCATTAGATATCCATCCCCGTTTAGCGACATTCACAATTTGATCCAATGTTCTATCTATAACGGTTCAGATTCCACCGCATTGTGATGGGTTAATCGATCAGCCCTGTTAAAAAACCGAATAGTGTGCATATCTCTTGAACCAAGCAAGATGGAATCGATTTTGTTTTTGCATATGTTAGGTATGCACGTGTAGATTAATCCACAAGTTGATTCAAGGTTCCATCATTAACGTTTCAGGCGCAACGAGGGTTAATGGGTTAATCGATAACGCGCCAAAAGGGATTATTGTGCATATCTCTTGAACAAAGCAAGATGGGATATGTTTGTTTTTGTGCAATATGTAGGTAGCCACTTGTAGATTAATCGACAATTTGATTGAAAGTTCCATCATTAACCCTTCAATGAAAAAATCATAGTTTATCGGTACACAAATGACCCCGAAACCGGATTTGGCGTCATATCTCTTGAACCGATCAAGATTTTCTAAATTTTATTTTTGCATTAGATATCCATCCCCGTTTAGCGACATTCACAATTTGATCCAATGTTCTATCTATAACGGTTCAGATTCCACCGCATTGTGATGGGTTAATCGATCAGCCCTGTTAAAAAACCGAATAGTGTGCATATCTCTTGAACCAAGCAAGCTGGAATCGATTTTGTTTTTGCATATGTTAGGTATGCACGTGTAGATTAATCCACAAGTTGATTCAAGGTTCCATCATTAACGTTTCAGGCGCAACGAGGGTTAATGGGTTAATCGATAACGCGCCAAAAGCGATTATTGTGCATATCTCTTGAACAAAGCAAGATGGGATATGTTTGTTTTTGTGCAATATGTAGGTAGCCACTTGTAGATTAATCGACAATTTGATTGAAAGTTCCATCATTAACCCTTCAATGAAAAAATCATAGTTTATCGGTACACAAATGACCCCGAAACCGGATTTGGCGTCATATCTCTTGAACCGATCAAGATTTTCTAAATTTTATTTTTGCATTAGATATCCATCCCCGTTTAGCGACATTCACAATTTGATCCAATGTTCTATCTATAACGGTTCAGATTCCACCGCATTGTGATGGGTTAATCGATCAGCCCTGTTAAAAAACCGAATAGTGTGCATATCTCTTGAACCAAGCAAGATTGAATCGATTTTGTTTTTGCATATGTTAGGTATGCACGTGTAGATTAATCCACAAGTTGATTCAAGGTTCCATCATTAACGTTTCAGGCGCAACGAGGGTTAATGGGTTAATCGATAACGCGCCAAAAGCGATTATTGTGCATATCTCTTGAACAAAGCAAGATGGGATATGTTTGTTTTTGTGCAATATGTAGGTAGCCACTTGTAGATTAATCGACAATTTGATTGAAAGTTCCATCATTAACCCTTCAATGAAAAAAATCATAGTTTATCGGTACACAAATGACCCCGAAACCGGATTTGGCGTCATATCTCTTGAACCGATCAAGATTTTCTAAATTTTATTTTTGCATTAGATATCCATCCCCGTTT